>NC_081405.1:119940430-120672930 GCF_030272615.1 Cryptomeria japonica
TATATACATATATATACATGTATATACATGTATGTATATATATACATACATATATATATATATATCTATATGTTTATATGTATATATACATATATATACATGTATATATATATGTATATATATGTATATATACATGTATATGCATGTATATGTATATATACATGTATATGCATGTATATGTATATATACATGTATATGCATGTATATATATATTTATCACATTATATATTGATTAATAGTAACACTAACATGTTACTGATTGCCAATGATAGATTAATCCCGATGAGTGTCGAATTCGAAATACATATATAGTGACTGTTATCGTTGCATTATCCGATGACAGTTGAAGTATTAGTAAACCTGATAATAATCGAACACCGTAAATAAGTTAATGCATAACTAATAAACATAACGGTGAACAATGACTAAAGGCATACAAAGAGCCATGTTCACGTAGGGTCATGACTCTATGTGGCATAAGCCATGTAGAAGTCATGCCCCTACATGTACATGACCCTTCACCCCTCTACTTATACAATGACATCAACACTTGCTAGATACAATATCAATAACAGTGGCAATATCACGATCCAGCAAGCAGTCAGTGATTTTCATAAAACATTAATTGACATAGTTATATATATATATATATATATATATACATCGGTGGTCAATACATTCATATCAGTGATCTCATCAAAAGTATGTTCTTACTATATATTGTTAGACTATTGTTTTCTCTATCTTTGATCTAAATTCCTTAACATGGTATCAGAGCGAAGTTGGTAGAGAAAATAAAAATAAAAATAGTGACATCTTTTTTAAAAGATTCAGACTTGCATTCAGAATCAAAGGAAGAACAATCATGGTGAACAATGTTAAAGTGGAGGATAGACTTGAAGGCGCATCCAACTTTGTCTCATGGAGAATTCGAATAATAGAAATCCTTCAAGAACTCGAATTGGATGCATACATAGAAGAAGATACTAAGATGCTCGAAGATGAACCAGAGAAAAAAACCTGGAAAAGACACAACAACAAAGCTAAGAAAATAATAATTGATGTTGTTAAAGATCACATTCTTCCAACCATTTCAAAACTAACTACAACTTATGATATGTTCAAGACCATTCCAAATTCATATGAAATAAATAATGCAAGGAGATTGCTCACTTTAAAACAACAATTAATGCATATCTACATGAACAAAGGAGAAACAATCACATCCTATTTCATGAAGATTTCAGAGTTGAAAGACCAATTGTCAACTATTGGAAATAATGTAGATGATATGTAGCTATCTCTAATAGCACTTAAGGGATTACCATCCAGTTGGAAATCCTTTATTCAAGGAATTAGTGCTCGACCAACACTACCAAAATTCGATCAACTCAAGAATGATTGCACTCAAGAAGAATCTTGACTAATTACAAGAGGGATGGGTCCAAACAAAGAGGAAGAAATTCAAGCACTACATGCTAACACAAGCAAAAAAGGGAAGAAAAGGAAGTTCAAACGGAAGAGAGGAAATAATCACAAAAGTAGAGACTTCTCCAAGATTCAATGCTATAGGTGTGATAAATTTGGACACACTCATAGGTTCTACCCAGAAAGAAAGAAAGCTCAAGCAACCATAGCTGAAGTCAAGGAAGTAGATAATCCTCTATTTTTCTTAGCCTTACCAAGCAAACTAAACTCAAAAAAGCATATGTGGATAATCGATATGGAGCATCACGACACATAACTGGATTTAGAGATCAATTCGAAACCTTTGAAGGGCATTCAATTGAAGAAGTTACAATAGGAGACAATTCTACCTATCCAGTGAAAGGAATTGGGACCTACTCAATTCAATTGAGAACAAGAGTTACATTACAATTGAAAGATGTTCTTTTTGTACCAGGTACCAAAAGGAATTTGGTCTCTATTTCAAGACTAGCTGATCAAGGATATCATGTCACCTTCCATGAAGATAAAGTTCTACTATGGTCTAAAAAGTCTAACATAAAGAATGCTATTCCTATAGGATCTAGAGATGGTAGTTTATACAAACTATGTAATACTAAAAAACAAGCACTAAATCATGAAGTATCAAACTCTAATAAAATTTGGCATAGAAGATTAGGACATCTTCGATTTAGTGCCCTACCTTCTATAGGAAAGATTACCATAGGATTACCCAATCTAAAATCTAATCATGTTGGAACTTGTAAAGGATGTGCTCTAGGGAAGAAATCAAAAGGGTCCTTTCCCTCTAGTGAACACAAATCAAAAGTTGTACTAGAACTTGTCCACATCGATTTGTGTGGTCCACTGTCATTACCATCACTAGGGAGATTTTTGTATTACATGATATTTGTTGATGATTACTCTAGGAAAACTTGGATATATTTCATAAAACTCAAAGAATCAAATGAAGTGTTATTGAAATTCAAAGAATTTAAAGCCTTAGTGGAAAATCAAACTGGTAAGAAAATAAAGACTCTAAGATCAGATAATGGGGGTGAATATATTTCTAAAATTTTTAAAGAATTTTGTATTTCTATTGGGATCAAGAGGGAGTGTACAGTACCTTATAATCCTCAACAAAATGGAGTCGCAGAAAGGAAAAACAAAACCATTATCGGAGACGCTAAAGCCATGATGCATGATCAAAATCTACATATCTCATTTTGGGTTGAAGCCTCAAATACAACTATGTACATTCAAAACAGATGCCCTCATTCAATCTTAGAGAATATAACACCTGAAGAAGCCTTTACAGGGAATAAACCAGATTTAAGCCATCTAAGAATCTCTGGTTGCCACGTGTATATTCATGTTCCTAAAGAAAAGAGAACCAAACTAAAACACTCTAGTAAGAAAGGCATATTTGTTGGCTATAGTGAAACCACTAAAGGATATAGAGTCTATATTCCAGGATGAAGATCTATTGAAATCAGTAGAGATATAAAATTTGAAGAAGATGCTACTTATAAACTCTCTCTAAGTACAGAAGATGATCTAACCACAAAATCCGATGAAAATATTACAATTGAGAATCAGAGGGAGAATTGCATAGAAAATCATAACTTCAATCATCTAATTTTGAGAATGCTGAAAATCCTAACAACAAGAAAATACTACTATTGGCAAGAAAGATGATTGAAGAAAATAATGTGGAACCTGATGAAATCTTCAAACAGAATAAGAAAACAAGAAGTCAATCATGCTATGTTGCACTCATGACCGAGCTTACAAAATCAGAACCATCAAATGTTGAAGAGGCTTTAACATGTCAAGCTTGGAAAGATGCAATGATTGAAGAATAACTATCGATCTTAAAAAATGATGTTGTCTCATCAAAGTGGTTATTCAAAATCAAATATGCACCAGATGGTAGTATTGAAAAACACAAAGCCATATTCATTGCCAAGGGGTTTTCTCAAAAGGCTGGAATTGATTACGAAGAGACATTTGCTTCATTTGCCCGATATACTTTTGTAAGAACCAGCATTGCCATTGCAGCATCCAAAGGGTGGAAGATACATCAAATGCACGTAAAGACCACATTTTTGAATGGTGCTATTAAGGAAGAAGTATATATAGAACAACCTGAAGGCTTTGCTACACATAATAGAAATATTTGTGTGTAGATTGAAAAAAGCTCTCTACGGCCTTAAGCAAGCTCCCAGGGCATGGTACGAAAGGATAGATAGTTATCTCTCCAAGCTAGGATATTCCAAAAATGAAGTAGATTCTAACATATACTTCAAAATATCGGATGGTGACATGTTAATACTTATTCTCTATGTTGATGACTTGTTGATAACAAGAGAAGATCGCCTCATTGTGAAATGAAAACAAGATCTTCTAGCTGAATTCGATATGAAGGATCTAGGTCTACTGCACTATTTTCTCGGTCTAGAAGTATGGAAAAAAGAGAATTATATTTTCCTAAATCAAGGAAAATACACCACTGATATCCTTACCAAATTTGGTATGATAGATCGTAAACCTCTATCCATTCCAATGGAAACAAATCTTCATAAGCTCAAAAGTGAAGCAGTAGATTCAGAACCTACAGATCCTACATACTATAGATAAATTATTGGATCTCTTATGTACTTGGTAAACACTCACCCTTATATTTGTTACACTACTAATGTGTTAAGTCATTTCATGTGTGAACCTAAGAAGATTCACCTAATGGTTGCTAAGCATATTCTGAGATACTTGCGTGATACTATTGGACTTGGTGTGAAGTATAAAAATGTTGAGATACAACTCCAAGGGTATTATGATTCCGACTAGGCATGCAGTTCCATTGATCGTAACTTAGTAGATCCACTAGTATATACAGTAGCAGGACCAGCACCAGAAGCAAGGGTAGTGGGGACAGATCCTACAAGGGCAAAGCAAGAAGCTAAGGCAGACAAGCCAGCAACAATGTAATGTTAACTTTAAGTTGACTAGCTCATAAGGATGCCACGTTTACAAAGTATAATTCACCAGCTACTCAATTAAGCTTATTATAGGAAAACAAAATAGAGTGGTAGATTTATTATATAGGTTTCTATATGTAAAAGTTATTAATGTGGCTTCCTGTCAGTTTCAACTAGAACTCAAATAATCCATGGTGTAAGCATAAGATAAAGACCTTTAGTGAAATGAAAAAAGATTAAGTTTACCAACTTACTTATAGTTCAAG
Source organism: Cryptomeria japonica (assembly GCF_030272615.1). Classification (NCBI taxonomy): domain Eukaryota; kingdom Viridiplantae; phylum Streptophyta; class Pinopsida; order Cupressales; family Cupressaceae; genus Cryptomeria; species Cryptomeria japonica. The sequence goes on from NC_081405.1 coordinate 119,945,121, forward strand.
TTCTCTATTCCTGAGATACCAAGTTATCTATACCAGTAAGGAGCGAACTACTAATAAGATGATAGGTTTGTTATAGTAAGAGATGAGGCTTTAGAGGAATTGGGTTTAGTTCTAAGAGTTTAGCTTTTTTATAAGAGCTATGTTTAGTAATAGTAATCCCTGAAAAGTATTAGTGATATAAGTTGAGTATAAGTCTCAGTAAGTATAGTCAAAGATATGATTAGTTTAGTATCAGTCTAGGATCAGATAACTAATAGAGATAAGATAAGGTTCCTATTGTTCCTTCTATAGTAAGAGCTTTCTTTTATGAACTTTGTTAATCAAAGTATCTATGATTTCTTTTCTTAAAGTTCATAAAAGTATCTAACGCTTAGGTAGTTGTGTGAATTTATGCAGAAGTTGTTCTTCCTTCTATAGTTATATAGGAATAGAGATAGAGTGATAGAGTAATAGAGTTATGTGTGTTGTTAAGCTTAGCATAAGTATATCTTATTCATGCCAAGTACTATCTTGATTAGAGACCTGGTTCCAAGCAAGGAGTGAGCTAATCATGATATAATATGATAGTACATATCCTCTCATTAGGAAACTCCTAACAAATAGGAATCTTATACTAGACTTATACTTTGTACTCTCTATATTCTTTTTCTCACTGATCAACCCAAGGAACCCATTAAAACCCCGAGCCTCTTTGAGAATAAACTCATTCTCCTAACTAAGCCTACTCACTAGACTCACGAACAACCCAACGAACTTACTAGAACTAACACTAACTAATTTGACTAACACTAACTAATGAATATTACTCACTAATTGAAAAACTTATAGCGTCGTCTATTATTTCTCGACCTAACCAGCCACCTGCTTCTCTCTCTTCATTAAGCTTGTTACTTCTTCATGAAGCTTGTTACTTCTTCATTAAGCTCGTTACTTCAATATTTCTTATCAGCATACTTGGTTCAGAATCATATAGCAATTGGTTCATTAGAATGCATGGAATCACATACAGAATTGATAGGAGCGTGCATCACCATTATTATGCAAAGAGTGCATCATGCTTTTGTCTCCATCAAACAGAGAGGAATTCTATACATGTTCACTTCACAGTTATCTCACAATAATTACATGTTCACTTCACACTGATATCACTCAATTCTATACATCCTATATTCGACATTACATACATCAAATAGACCATTTCATCTAGTATCAAATACACCATTTCACCAAGAAGCATGCATCACTGAAATCATTCTTCATAGAAAGAGCAGGAATCAGACATCACAGAAACAACAAGGGTCCCACCATTACATAAATTACATTATCCAAGCAATGGTCCCACCATGAACATCAATTACATTCTCCAACCAAGGGTTCTTCCACCATAACAAGAAAGGTTCCCACCCTATTCGATCATGGGTTCCCACCTTTGGAAAGAAGGATCCCACCTATAGATTCTTAAGTAGACAGTTTGGACGAATCCCCAAGCCCCTCCTTAAACCTTATTGCTAAAAACCCTGCTGTCAAACAAAAAGCTGCTTCAATTTCAATAGGAAGAAGCCACTGGAGGGACCTCATTTGAATGGGTTTACTGGTGTAGAATCTTTGGGTCACCGAAGTGGGGGAAAAAACCAGGAGATTTATATCAGAACAACGACCAACGAAGAGACTACATCATTGAACGGTGGGCTACATCAATTTAACCAATAACTATACCACATTTTATCACCTTTACCTAGACCCCACTAACTCTATAAAACCTTTCCAAAACCGAGATCAATTGAACCAACATCTACTTCACTTGCATCTTGAACCCTCATTGACCTGATCCCATTTTCTTTTACCTACACCTAGGGCCCTTACCCCAACACAGTAGGAAACTGCCACCTTTACCCATCACTTATTATTCACCTTTTATACCACCTATTGAACTTGAACTAAACCCCTTAATTCCTATTGAATTGAACCTTTTACTAGCCTTTTGAAACCTAGAACTAGGCCGAGCTTTTAACACAACCTGTGCCACCAACCCTACTACCCACCTTTGAACACTCGCTTAGACTCACCTTTCAACACTGGAACCGTACCTACCTTTATGCTCTGTCACTCAGATGGTCCCACCGAAACCTACTGTCCCCTACCTACCTGAAAGGCCCCTACCAACCTAGACAATCTAACCCACCTACCTGCACTTTATCCTCAATTCGCAATAGGCCCAGCACCTCCAAACCTGCAGTCACCTTACAATATGCCTAACCCTACCCTTTACTCACTTTAGCTACCACTAGACCATATTCCAACAACTAGGTGCAACACGACAGCCACATCACGAGCTTTTACCCACCATGTTTCACTGTACCTTACACCTACTTAACCTGAACCAACTTGGAACACTGCCCCCACCAACAACAACTTTTCACTTTGCCCACCAACTACTTTATCTATAGCTAGTGGGATAACAAAAACACGGCCTAACATAAACTAGGAATTGAACAAGGGCATTTAAGGGTTACACCCATGGGTACAACAACGAGGTATGGATACGTCCTATACCCCACCTGCCACCCTAGGAAAACCCCCAAGACCCCTTTGGTAAACCATTAGTTCAATTAGGAATAGCATGAGTAGGAGCATGAGGAAGACATCAATCAGTTTATTCATTGGTTAGCAAGCCAGTCGGTAGAAGTGGGATAGCCACGGTGCTTGTTCATCAACAAATTAGGTAGGAATTCGATTTGGAGACCATCAATCAATCATCGAATCATTGGTATGGAACCATCATTCAATCTAGGCCCATAAGTACAAATATTTTCAATAGTAGCATATCTTAGAGGATTTATGATCACCGGGTAACAGTTTTGACTCCATGAATTAGCTAGTCAAATCAGGTAGGATGCATCACAGGATTTGCTCTTGGTTCATAAGGGAGTTTCATACCGATCTCTATATATGATATTTACACCAATCAGACCACCATGCTATCACTACCGAATCTACCAAGATCAGACAGATAAAGTGGGAAGAGTGCATCATGGAATTTAGGGGCTTGCATCACTATGAGTTGTCAGCGTGCATCGCCATGAAAAGTGGGAACAGTGCATCTATTAATAAGATTTTTGACTTTTGTCCTTCGTGGATATTATCAGGAGATTGGTAGATCGTAGCCTCCCCATCTCCACTTAGACCATCATATTAATAGAAGTCTCCTATCTTATTTCCCTACCACTACACCTCAATATTGATTGGTTAGTATTCTATGTATGGATATATGCATCAAATCTTTAACTTATACTGGTCTTTCTATTACGGATGGGTAGCTCAGTAATAGGCTCAGTAGGTATAGTTGTACCAACATCTTAGAAAGTAGAGACAAAGGTAGATCTACCAGCAGCGGTTCGAGATTGAGATCCCGAAAAGCATAGCCAAGATCAGGGGCAGAAGCAGGGGAAAATAGAAAGGCATAGACTACGGGGCCAGATGCATCTAAAGTAGGATATCCGGATCGAGTGCTAATAGCTTCAGTTGATCAAGTAGCTAAGGTGGAGGGAGCAGAGTAAGAAGCGGCGGAGAAAACAAGATTGGAAGAGCAAACAGCAGAGTTCGATTCCCTCTCCTGGCAGCCTCTCAATGAGTCAGTCGGATGCCTTCTCGGGAGAAGTATTGCTCAGGGTTTTATAGCATTTACTTGCCGATAAGTGATCCATTAGTCGTTTGTTCGAGTGCACCTCTACAACATTCTCTCTTTCTGACTTCCTTTCGCATCCAACTATGAGTGTGTGTGGGGCCCCCCAACTATTGCCCTCTCCTGGTGTTTATGGTTGGAATCTTCCCGCACAATAATAGAATAATAGGGCTCCCACCTAGCCCATTAGAATAGTACGGCCATAGAATTGTAGGGGCCCTCCCACCCTAAAGTTCCTTCCTTCCAAACATAGTCTACTCGGATATCAGAGAGACATCATTCCTCTCTGGCGAGAACAGGCTCAAACATTGCACCCAATGGAGGTAGGAAGGAGTGGTGGAGTTTCTATTACTACTATAAGAGTCGGAGATCCTAGAAGAAAACAAACAAGTCGAGCTAAGCCAAACTTTTTCCGCATATCAAATGCTCACTTTTGCACATATGTCTAGCATTCAAAGTCATGCAATCGAGACCCCCCCTATCTATTTAAGGGCTAGTCAAATCTCATGGCTAGATTTGTAAGTTATATGAAACGTGACTTTTCTCGTTTTGAGCCCCCCCCCTATCTATTTAAGGGATAGTGATTTTCTTCAGTGCCATTTTACAGCTATATCCAACGTTCAAAATCTTTCTTAACCACTCTCAAATCTAATGGTTCCATTGAAAAGTTCTATCAAAATGCACTCTACTCGACTTAAAGAAGTCGGTATTGATGGTTTGACCCCTGCTTCCGCATCCAACTTTGGCTAACATACTGCCTTCTACAGTCGGAGATATCGATAGTTGTGAGAAAAGGAGTGATGTTGTGCTAGAAGAAGATATGTTTGGAACTCTACTCGACTGACAATCACCTTCAGAAGTCCCAAAATGGAAGTGAAGGCAGCTCTCTGCATGCACGAAGGCATTTGCCTCCATTCATTATATACGGCATATGATCCGATGTGGGTGGGCAACATGTGGAATGAAACACAAGGGAGAACTCATTACTTGCCCCCCTTTGCTTTTCATCAATAACTCGATTCCTTGCAACCAATTCCCTTTCAAGCTGTACTGAACTCTGTCTTTCTCGATACAGCTGACCCAGCTTCTCCCTACGGGCCCGGGTTTTGCGAGTTCAGTAGCTAATTGTGTCAATGTTGGCCCCCATGCCTCATGTTGGAACCTAGATAGTTGTTACCTGTGATGGTGGAGAGGGATTCAATGCACCAGATGTTCATAGAGAAAGGAAGGAAGATGACAAGGCCCCCGACCCTTCTCTTATATTATTGTCGGTTAGCTGTCTGTCTTTTGGTTAGGGTTTATATGGCAGGAAGATATAGGGATCCTCCCAACCCCTAGCTTTTGAATGAATAATGCCTTGGGCGGGGCTTGTCTGGAGGATGCATGCGATCATGTCCTTCATGCATGGGCCGATCTGGATGCGATCTTTGGTGGTTCGGGTGGGGGGGCCCCTACTATTCGGTAGCCCGACAAGATGCCAAACTCGATTCAATGAACCGGTGGATGGTGAGTGTTGCTTCACCCAAGCCTCAATAGCTATGGCTGACTGACGACTAATAATGCGACCGGTGATTTGATGCGAAAAAAGAAGAAGCCTACTATGGTTGAGAGATGGTGGTTGAGAGATAGCTAGCTTCTTCACCTCCTGCTTATGGGACCAACTACTCTAGTTTCCATGGATGGTAGCAGACCAACTAACTGCATCGCATTGGACGGACATAGATAGCTGCTCGGGTCAAGTTGACCGAATTGTTCGGCCCTATAGTTCCCACCCATCCTGCAATCCTGGCTATCCTCCCACCCCCCCGTGGCTCCTCGTCTTCTCTATCCTGCCTACATGGAAGGACAGGCCCCATATATAGATAGGGTAGATTGATGTTATATCTCCCCATGTAGGGAACTTACCCCTACCTTCTTTATCGAGAGAATCAATCTTATTCACTTCGGCAGGTTAGTTCAAGAGGAGAGTGAAGCAGTTCTTCAATCAAAGAGGAAAAGTGCCTTTCCCTTGAGATCCAATCAATGTGTTGACTCTACCATCTCTACCAGCTCTACTGGCTCTATCATCTCTACCAGCTATACTATCTGAATTCTTCTAGTCAGAGCAGCATAGGTAGCACGAGTTTCCCTCACTATAAGGGCTGCACTAGTTTCACCAGTTGTCGGAGCAGTAGCCGTGGATTAAATGAATGTCTTTCTCTTTCGTAGCCTCATAGGTCTCAATTGTATCGAAGCTGCGGGTATCTATAAATGTCTTTCTTTGGTTGTTTTGCTTCACGAGCTTCAGTGCTTCAAGAGAGGGTAGCTGCTTCCCCTTTTGCCAGTGAATTGTTGGTGAAATGACTCATAGCGATTCATTGAAATAAGATGTTCCCATGCCCCGGGGGGTAGTGGGCGAGACGGTGGAGTGGATTTCTATTAATACATATTAGAAGCAGGACCAACCAAACTCAAATCATCCACCAGTTGGTTCAGAAGCAATAGATGGAAATGGGCTAGCTCGTAGCAGTTGAGATGGGAGCTCTTATCTCTCGAATAAAGGGCAGGTTGCAAGGATCTTCAATATGGATTGAATCGGTCATCGATCAGATAAAGGGGAGAGAAAGGTCAGAAGGGCAAGGCAAATCAATCCATCTCGATCAAACTTAGCCACTCGATTTCACCATATAAACCATATGAAATCAAAACCTACCTTAAAAAGTAGACCCAATCTGGGAAACCCGAGGAATTGGATTTCAAGCCGTGAGACCACTTAAATCAAAACATGATTTTTGACGCACGCGATTGATTTCCATACCGGGCAAATAACTGCTAAAGCCAAATAGGAGGGTGGGAAGCAGTCTGCTAGAGACTCGGATGGGAAGAAATCAATTACCAGTATCTGGGCCAGTCAACTCAACTGAAAGGTAGGTTCGAAAGGTAGCTAATTGAACTCATGGTCGAACAGGTCTCCTGGCTCTGTGGGAAGTCCCTTCTTCGGTCGGGATACTCACTCAATTGCCGAAAATAAAGATTGATAACCAGGGGTGAAGGCCCAAAATGCACCATCTTTCCTTCTAGCATGACTTACAAATATAGGATTTGCCCTACGGGGACCCCGCCTCCAAACATGAAAAATTTTGTTTGATAGAGCTGACGATTGGTGGGATTTGGGATGATGCAGGTTCGGAATGAACCAGTGAACCCAGGGCCAACATAAAGAAAGATAGGAATAAACCCTAGCCAGAAGAGAAGTCCCAAGTACACGAGCAGAGGAAGCTTCACCCTATTCCTTTTAGAAACCCCTTGCTATTCTTAGTCTTAAGACAGTGCCAGTCAGTGTTCGCTAAAAGGTTCTTCATTTTGAGCCATTGATTCTTGTTGGGAAGGCACCTGTGCTTATATATGGCCCGGAGGGCACTCGACTATTAAGGAGAGGAATTTATAAGTGATGGTTTTGAATCCTCTTTTCCCGCCCGCTCTAGCCAAGCAACCAAAAAAGACATATAGAAGTTTAGCAGCTAAGCTCAAAGTTTACCAACCAAATGGCCATGGAGGGGAAATGCAAGAATGAATGCTTCAACCACTTGCTTTCTTACGAGCTACTGCTCCAATTGGGCTTCCATCTGAAAAGTGTTTATTCTCTCTTCCCTTCTGCCCTTTGTTTGCTTGCTTGCTTGGCAACCACACACAGGATCAGTAGCTTCATCATTGAAACCTCCATCCGGTTGAGGCATTAAACCCAGCCCCAGCTTCTAATACGTCTCGGTAGCTCGCTTCGCTCCGAGGCAATTCTGTCCCCTCGGGTCATAAGACCTCAAGTGCGGTTAATGCCCCTTATTTCACTCCAATTGTCTCATATTCCCCTTCCTCGACCGGCTTTCAAGCTTAGCTGCCATCAACCTAACTTTATTCCTTGGTCCATGGCCCGATCGGAGCCGAACCAACAGACAGAAGAGAAGACATCGAGGGATGGATCAACATATGATGTTTGCCCTTTAGTTTAGGGAGCCACCTGCCTTTCCACTGACTCCTCGTTCCTCTGCCTTTGCTTTCATTTCTACAGATCTTCCCTTCTCAATGTAGCTAACCGACACACATGCTAACAACTAGCCTTCGGACTCCACTGACTTAGCTTGCTTCCTTTCTTTCTTTTGGAGCAAGCAGTCAAGATCCTATTTCTTGGGCTGATGCACTATCCTTCCTCAAGGGTTGTCTTTTTGCTTTCATCAATTTGATCCCTACTATTCTAAAGGGGCATGCTTTATTCCTTTCTAGCTGCTGTTAGGCCCCCTTGCCGGGGTGGGCTGGCAAGCAATCTTATTAACAAGTGGAGGGGAACGGGACCGACTGTTAGGTACAGCATTCAAGCAAGCAAGCTAGGCTCATACAAATAGGAATGCCTTGTCAGTGTGGACCCGACCAGTGGAGCTTGGAGCCGAAGGAGGCATTTCAGAATCCATGAAGTCGACCTGCCTCAGATAAAGGGCTTTCAAAGCTCCCGCTTTCAAGGGCTGGCTCGGGTTCAATGGCTGAAGGTGATGGTAGAAATAGGAATGGATACACGAGTCTACCCTTTACGGGGAGTTGATTCGCTTTCGTCCCTGGTTCCATCAGGTGTAGAGTTGAGAATCTTATTCCATTGCTACATAAGAGATCGATTGCTAATTAGAAGCTTTTGAAGTAGCATTCCAAGCAGAGGAGAAGGCACTCGAGGTAATATGTATATAAGACTTAGCACCGGTAGCTCTCCTTCGGAAAGGAAGCTGCATTCAGATATCCGCTCGGATCTTATACACAGATTACCATAACCAGTCGAGGAAAAGAATCTTAGTGCAGTTGGGTGCGTTTTCTCAGGGGTGCATTCGTTCTTCTCTTTCACATTGTTTTGAGTCGGGGTAGGGTGGCAGGACAAAAGAGTGAAATCGGAACTGCTGCTAGTGGCTGAACTTCCTCTCCATTCACCATAATTATGGCCTTTCTCAGAGAATCAATCCATCTTTAGGTGCCCAACTCCAAGGAACCATGTGCCCGACTTAACCGGAGATGGAATGCCGCCTGATGGATCCATCATGAAAAGGAAGGGATGGGCGATTGGTTCGACTCTAAGACAAGCCCTCAACGAGACCTATTAATTTTGGGTTTGGTACTAGGCCTATTTATCTAAAGCGAGTATCCCCAATGGCATCGATAGTGAGTGAGAAATCCTCTTTTGATGTGAATTGTGCCAATTAATAGCTTGCTCGCTCCGTATATTAATATGGAACCTCACTTCAGAAACCATTATTGAACACCTTTCGAGTTCTGTTGATCCCCTTCAGTTATGCATTCACGTTCCCTGCTCACTCTCATAGCTATCTACCCCTCTGCAGCATTGAAATTGAGGCCATCTGTCCTGGCACTTAAGAGTGGATTTGGATATTGTGCATTTGGTCATGATATCCTGGTTTAGCAAAAAATAGTCAGCAGTTGCTCAGAGTTCCACTGAAGCCAAATATATGGCTGCTTCCATGGGAGCTCGTGAAGTAGTATGGTTAAGGAAATTTCTAGTTGGACTATTTGGGAAGCCCCTGAACCCCACTGTGATTCACTGTGATAATCAAAGTTGCATCAAACTTTCTGTAAATCTAGTTTTACATAATTGATCCAAGCACATAGAAATCCCTTACCATTACATAAGAGATATGGTAGACAGAGATGCTATCAAATTGACCTACATCAGCACTGAAGAGAAAAGTGTCGACATATTCACCAAACCTATTGCAAAGTTGAAAGTGGAGTACTTTAGAGGTAAACTTGGTATGACTAAATTATAATTGAAATTTCTGATATTAATCTTAATCATATGTAATTATATATTCATGAATATTTTGGATGCAATATTGCATGTATGTGTTATGTCATGAAAGGTGACGATATTTCATGTGATGTAAGTGTAAGATCACTATTGTAAGGGGATGACCTTCACAATAGCTTTATATATTATCAAGATTGACTACATTAAGTTGTTGTCCTGCAATGTACCGAAAATATTGATACTAAATTTGTTATTATATATATATCTCACATTATATATTGATTAATAGTAACACTAACATGTTACCAATTGCCTATGACAGATTAATCCCGATGACTATCAAAGTTGAAATGCATATATAGTGACTGTCATCATTGCATTATCCGATGACATTTGAAGTATTAGTAAACCTGATAATAATCGAACACCATAAATAAGTTAATGCATAACTAATAAACATAATGGTGAACGATGACTAAAGGCATACAAAGAGCCATGTTCACGTAGGGTCATGACTCTACGTGGCATAAGCCACATAGAAGTCATGCCCCTACATGGACATGAACCTTCACCCCTCTACTTATACAACGACATTGACACTTGTTGGATACGATATCAATAACAGTGACAATATCACAATCCAACAAGAAGTCAGTGATTTTCATAAAAGATTAATTGACAGAGTTATATATATACATCGGTGGTCAATATATTCATATCAATGATCTCATCAAAAGTCTATTCTTACTATATATTGTTAGATTATTGTTTTCTCTATCTCTGATCTAAATTCCTTAACACATACCGTGATATCTTTCTGAGGAATTTGTTAAACAAATCGCATGCGTCCTGTGCTTCGACATTTGAATGCAAATATGTAAATAAGTTCAATTAATTGTGTAAGACTTTTGGTATTGTTCCTCTTAAATCTTTCCTTACAATTTTATTTTAGAAAGCCTTGCAACCTTGTTGGAGGCATTATTACAATAGATTCCTTCTCAAGGAATAGCAAAACAAGGATTGAAAATCAAACTTTTCCTATGAGACATTTCTTTCAAGTTTGTTCCTTTAATATAAAATTGACCTCGGTTGAAGAAAAATTTCTTGCATATCTATTTCTTCCCTTTCAAATTTGGTTATCTATTAAAATGTTAAAAATTCTCAATTCTGATTCATTTAGTCGCTCTAGTTCTATAAAATACATTAGCCATATAGAATTTGATGTTCCCTGATAGGAATATGCAACTATACTATCATGGTAGTTACAATAACTAATTTTGTTTCCCCATCAACCTTTTTTGATGTAATTTTGTAGTGATGTGGATCTGAGACCAAGGCTTCAAAAGGATTGTTGATATTTGCAACTCCTGTTTAATATGTTCAGAATGTTTGACAGACAACTTTTTGCCTAAGCTTGCAAATGAATGACTCCTTTTACAAAAACTTGTACAATCAAAGATCTACCATTTATCTACCATAAAACTCAAGAAAAAATTTAAAAATACCAACCACCTGATTTATTTCATTCCCAAAATCTTCTAAAATTTTAACTTGAGTGTTATGAATGCTCAAAACTATCTTTGTGACTTCAACTTTTCAACTTTTACATCTACCTCCTGCAACCATGCATTCTTTGATGCGAACAAGATTATTCTCCTTTTACTTCAACCAACCCATTAAAATTCATTATAAAATTAATATTTGAATCCAAATGACACTCATGTAGCAAAAAATGACATAAAACAACTCACTTAAACCACTCACCATTGTAAACACAAAATTATGTCCAAACAATGCATCTAAATTTCAAGAAACTTAACTTTCTTTCAAATTTTATTAACCAAACAACTCCAAATATCAAATAACAATCAACTAATGGTCTCAAGACCTCATCTACAATAGCTTGAAATGATACCAAACATGCATCTAGATTGGGACAACAAGTTAGCAAACTATGCAACTTCATTGTAATCTCCAGCTAAAGTATTCAAATCGAGTGACCTTGATGTAGAAATATGTCCTCTTCAACATGAAGCTTCTATAACCTCTTGATTAAATAAAATAGAATGTTTTTCAATTTAAATATTAGTTTCAAAAATTTTGTATTGTTATATGGAGCCTAATCAGATTCGGAGGTTAAATTTTCCCCTTTTATCGGTCTAGTTTCCCCCAAATTATTCAACAAGCGTTTGGGGGCAACACCTCCAAGATGGGGTCAAGGGGCAACTAGGGGTTAGGGTTTTCTGTTGAGTTTTGTAGCATTTTTGCAGTGGTATTGAGTTGCAAGTAATTGGTGGTTGTAATCAGTTCGATTTGCTAGATAATAATATTGGACTCTATGTTTTGTGGATGTAGCTCGAGTTCGGGTGAACCACATTAAAATTTGTCTCTTCATTGTTATTATTTTTGTGTTTTTAATTCCTCTGTTTAATCTTTATTTGCATTTAATTGATATTTTTTGCATGCAATTTCTAACATTTTGGAATAGTACAACAAAGAACACCAAACTATGTGTTGAAAACCTACAATCTAGTGCAAAATGCACTATCAAAGCTACGTGCTTGCATTTTGTCCTTATATTTTCTTCTTGCACGACCCATACTTGTAAATTGATTAAAAAATGTTTCCTTCCTCTTTCCCAAAACTCATCTTGAACATTCAAAAACTTATAGGCACTTTTGGCCCCTATTTTTGAATCAAAATTGCTAAAAATGACTATCCAATAATAGTCTCATGTACCCACTTTGTAATTTCCACCATTTATTAATTTCAAATACCAAAAATCTACTAATAATAATTACCATTTGGGGATTAAATATTCCAACCACTTTTGATTTATAATATTCTATTTATTTGATGCTCACCTCCAAGTATTTACTATAACAATTCACCAGACCTCCAAACAACAAAATTAAACAAAACTAACAAAAATATTGAAATATTTTTGGGCGATGTAGGATTTCCCTTATAACCCAAGATTCTCCTGCATCATAAAGCTATTATTTACAATAACTTGAGCACATCAAGATGGATACCAACAAAAAGAGTTAGATACATAACCCAAGCTTTCATGTCTATGACTTTTTCAAGCAATATCAAAGCCCGCCATCGATAATATTGAACTACGTAATCCTAGTGAATAGTAGGAAGCTATCTACACATCTTTTCCCATTTAGATTCATGTTTCAAGTCACACCTCAAAGATATCAATTATTTAATGAAGAGAAATTCTGATTGAAACTTGACCTTTAGATCACTAATATAATTGGTAGATGAGATATACATATATTGGCTTCCATATCCCATGCATGGTAGTTACAAGATTTAAAAACAATTATTTACCTCCATAACAATTATAATGGTCTATATTATCTTCTTTTGTTTTTATGGTGATGGTTACTTCCACTAAAATTTTAAAGGCATTTCATAATTTGAAATTATAACTTGTGCAAAAGCCATAACCTCCTAAAGACTTTATAAAACTATCTGCTAAACTTGTGAACACGGAGAATAGGAAAACATGCACAAATTTTGAATGAATAAATTGTTTTACACAAAACTTGCTAGATCATAAATAATATCATTACAATCAAAACACAAAAATGTGTTTCCATTCCAATTGATAAAATCTTTGATTTAATTGCTTCTGCAACTTGATTGACGAAAAATTAAATTTTGAAAATCTTTTCAAACCAAAAGGAATCTTTCCCTAAAACTTGTCCATATTGGTTGAAATACTACCAAGAATATGTTGCAAGGTGTGTGCCCTTGGTCTCCTTATGCTGTGCAACACAACACTCAGGTTTGTGACATGGCTTAACCGCCTCCTATGGACTTTATAAGTCTAGTAGTTCTATCGGGCATTAACAGGTCGATCTTTTGGTGCAATTGCAACCACACTTGTAACAAGTGGTATCAAAGCTTGGTCACAGGTTCAAACCCCTTGCTTGAGTTGGGAGGGGGATTGTTGCAAGGTGTACACCCTTGGCCTCCTTATGCTATGCAACACAATGCTTAGGTTTGTGACATGGCTTAACCGCCTCTTGTGGATTCTATAAGTCTAGTGGTTGTATCAAACATTAGTAGGTCGATCTTTTGGTGCAATGATAACCACACATGTAACAAAATATCCCCATAAAATTATTTTGTGCTAGCTCATATGGATTTTCAAAATTAATTGCTTTTATGATTATTGCAAGTCACATTATTGCTCTTGAGGATTTTATTTGAGACAACTAGTGATTTAATGACAAGAGAATTAGCATGTGAGGGTAATCAAGAACCTTTTAAATTAGGAAGTACTCAACACAATGGTTTTGACTCAAAAGGTTTTAAATTTGGCAAGTTTAAAAATATGGCTAACATTAGGAAAATTAAAATACACAACCCTTGTAGTGAGGATTTTTAGTCTCCTATTTGGTAGACTTCTTGAGGTTCTTAGATAGGTCAATCTCAATAAAAACCCTTTTATGAAGATAATTAGAGAAAAAAAAAATTCAACATGAATGACATGTCCTTGTGAGGCCACTATATGGTCTAGAAAATTCCATAATTATAAAAGGAAACCAAGAGAATAAAAAAGTAAGCCCGAGGCAAGGTGCAATTGGGTCACTAGGTTGGGTTCCAAAGATATCCCAAGGTAAAAAAAAAATGAAAATTTCAATGGAAAATTAATCAGAGACAATAAAGTATCAATTCCAAGAGGAAAGTCCCAATAAAAAAGGTATAAATATACTATGGGCAATGATAAAAATAGCCTTATAAAACTTAATGTTAGTACATAAAAAAGAAAGAAACATTTAGTGAGGTTTTGGATGGTCTCCACATAGACCCTAGGAGGGACCAAAGTTGATATAGGTAAATAGTTATAAAGGAACCTTAAGGTTATGTCTCTATATAGACCCTATGAGGGAACTAAGTTGAGATTGGTAAAGAATTATAAAAAGGCTCAAGAAACATAAGGCTGTGTCTCTTGGCTCCACCATCACACTCAGCTTGTGGAAGAAGTATAGATGTTAAGCTTGATGAAAATCATACATTTATTTTATTACTTTATTATTTTCGTGAAATACATTGTTGATATCAATATTAGTAATGCAAATCCCAAGAATGACGATCTTAGAAAAGAAATGAGGATGAAATTTATTGAAAAGAGTTATGAGGATGCATTACATGTTCAAGGAATGCCTAAAGAGAAAGATGATAGAATAAGGAAATAAAATAAATCTAACAATAGATCCAAACCCAAAGAATGGTTCAAAACCCCTAAAAAAATGAAAGTGAAGTGATGTAACTATGAGAAGTAAGGCCATATGGAGAAGGAATAAAACATGAATAAATTCAATGATTCCTCTACTAAAAAATACATTTAATAATGATGATGCTTGTCTAGATTCATTGACATAGTTAGTGATGAAGCACAATTGGATTTTTTAGATGCTTTCTACTACATGACTCCTCACAAGAGGTGGCTTACTGAGCATGTGATGGTGGAGAGGCATTCCTTACCAACATTAGTATTCTCAATATTATTGATCAAGAAAATATTAAAATAGTATTTAGTTATGGAAAAAATTCAACAACTCATACTAATGTGCTACACATTCCAAGGCTTGCATGAAATTTAATTTCTATTTCTAGGATGAATGATGTTAGTATGCAAGTTCTTATAAAAATAGTTGCAAGTTGGCTACAATAATTTTGGCACTAGCTAATGATAATCCATGTACATTTTATAGCTCTACCAATGTGATTTTTTTTTTAATAAATTCTTGTATGGTGTGGCACTAGAAAATGAGCCACATTAAGAAAAATACCTTCAAACCATGATTAATAAAAATATAATTGTGGATTTTTTTTAGTTATCAAATTGAATTTGATTTTTGTGAGCATTGTGTATTTGGAAAATATAATAGAGCTATTTTTTCTAAAAAAATTGAAGCTATTAGATATTAAGATGTTATTTATTTGAATGTTCTTGGTCCTATAGATGATCACTTTATTATAAAATATTGTTAATATGTCATATATTGTAATGATTATTTAAGGCTTACTGAGGTTTACTTTCAGTAAACTTGAAATGCAGTGTTAGTCAATAAAGAGAAGAATAACAAGCATACCAATGAAACATTATATGTAAGGATCTAACAAATATCACAACTTAAATAAACAATCCTTGCAAGACGTCCCATTGTTCTCTATCTTATAGGATTCCTTCTAATCATGATTTCTCTCAGATCATTGAGAAATTAACCTTTAGAATGACAACTCCAAGAACGAGTGATATGTGATAGAAATGATCTATATGCAATGCATTCTAGATCTATAAAATTGTAACAAAGCTAGCTATGATGGAGATTATACTATGATAATGAAACTAAACATGTTATGATATTGATATTATTCTATGCTAACATGATATATGATATGCTAACGATAAAATGCTTCTAAATGCTTAAGCTTACGATTGAGACAAAGAGAGGCAAAATATGGATTAGACTAAGACTTGGTGATCCCTCACAATGAAGAAGTGAGTCCTATTTATAGAAGAAATAGGGAATTGGATGGCTAAGATTGAACTAACTTAACAAGGACTAGGATTGCATGATCCTCAATCCATGTGATACTTTCAACCCAATCCTATGTTGATAAGTGTCACCATGAGGAGACTTGAGAGGAGAGAGAAGAGGCATTAAATGCCTGAAGAGACATGAGGGTTAACCTAGGGGGTTTGGTTAGGGTTGAGTTAATGGATAATTATTTTATCCAAAAGAATGTGCAATGGTTAAAGGATAACCATGGTCAAAGAGATAAATTATTGAAGAGACATGTGCAAGGGTCACAAGTGGGTTAGTTAGTTTTAAGCCTTTAATGGTTTATGAAGACTTTGAGGGTTAATTTGTTGAAGAAATAAATCCTTTAATGCTTTGAGAAGTGACTCCTTCCTAATTTCATTGTTTAGGAATGTGCAAATGCTTAGGAGAGGGTTAGGCTTAATTGGAAGGGTTTAGAAGAATCTAGAAGAAGGGTTTAGGTATGCAAGTGGGTTTTGTAGGAGAATGCAACTGGGATGGATTTTTAGGATTTTAAATATATATTAATTTATTTAAATGTGCATGTGAATTTTGGATTTTATTTAAATAAATCTTAATTTATTTAAATGAAAAAGGGGGATAAATCATTAAATGCTTGAAGACTTGAAAGGAGTCATTAAAGGCTTAAGAAGACTCTAGAAGGAAGCCATTAAAGGCTTGAGAAGTCTCTAGAATGAAACCATTAAAGGTTTGCAGACTTTAAAGGAATCCATTAAAGGCTTGAAGACTCTAGAAGAAAACCATTAAAGGATTGAAGACTTTAAAGAAAACCATTAAAGGTTTGAGATGATGGGTTTTGGGTTAACCTTTGGTTTAGGAATGTGCAAACCATTAAAGGGTGATTAGGCTAACAATAGAGATTTAGACATGATTAGGAGAAAGGTTAACTTGGAATTTGCATTTTGGAGAAAGTTCAAGTGGGGGAGGGATTTTAGGAATTTAAATAAATATTAATTTATTTAAATGTGAGAAAGGGGATTTTAGGGATTTAAATAAACATTATTTTATTTAAATGTGAGAGATGAGATTTGGGGATTTTAAATAAATATTAATCTATTTAAATGTGAAGGAGGATTTAATTAAATAAATATGCTTTATTTATTTAATTAATGGTTTGAATTTGGTTAAGTGAGGGTGTGTGCACCAAGATGGTGTGCAAAAAAGTGGACACACCCCCCCCAAAAAGTTGGAAAAAACAAAAATGCGCATGAGTTATTTCAAATTTTAAAAACCCCATACGCGTTTAGGCTCATTTTGTCGAGCCTAAACGAAGAAAAATCGTGTACAAGGTTTTGCTTACTTTAAACGCGTATGTGGTTTAGTTTTCAAAACCTCGTACATGTTTTATTGTCAATAATTTTTTTTCACTGCGGCCGACTAGGTTATTTTCACTTGCGACTGTAAGAAAAAGCACTTTGAGGGTTTTAAACAACAAAATACGCGAACAGGGTTCTCAAAATCAAACACACCAACAATGGAAAGAGGTATGTGATCAATTTTTTTCATCTATTTTATGCATTTGATAAATTATATTCGTAATTACAATGTAAATTCATTATTTTTGATTATTTTTTTAATTTTTTGTTATGAATGCATATCAGATTCTAAAAATACTACCCCCTAGCAAGACACACCTCCTAAAAACTTAGGGAAAAACCCACAGGAGAATCCACAACAAAACCCTCAAGATACAGACCCTCCAGCTCCTCCAGTAGACCATTCACAAGCTACATAGGAGGATTTGATAAACTAGTTAACATAAAAAACTACCAAAATAACTAGACTGGTGAATAGACTGAAGACATCTGAACATGAGCATCATGCATCCCTTACCACAACCCTAGAATCATTGGCTAGTAGTTCCAATGAAGTTTCCAATCAAATTACAAAATGGGGAAGCTATAGGGATTGATGTCATGCTTTTTACGCTAGTGGGTTGTCATATAATGAAGTGAAAAATAAACATAAGTAAAGCACAAGTATGTGCTCTTTTTGTTGATCCCAAAATGGGTGAGACCTTACCTCCTAATTCAAAGAGGTTTCCTATACACTAGTGTAGCCATTTGCCGATGAAAAATGCTTTTTGGGATAGGTGGTGGATGGTCTTTGACCAACCATCTTGTAATAATTTTGAGGTTCCATTATATTTTTTGAGGAAACTATATTGTGAGTTTATCCTTAATGAGTGACTGAACTATTTTTATATGAGAGAGTTCTAGGGTAGAGGTGGAGGATCTGCTCAAGATAGACCTAGAGTTCAGAGGGTACTAAACCCCCAAAGTCATATCCCCCTAGCACCAAAACCTATGGTCCATGTCACGATCCCAGTAGACCTGAAAGAGTCAATGGAGATACAAACTCTTTAGGTGACCACTGCATTGATCGATGCCATCATTCAACATGGCACACAGTTATCACACCCTCTTGGCTTAGACGATGACGTAGTAGTTGAGCCATCCAACCTTGGTGAACCCATTCAACATGTGTGTCTCAGTTGTTCAGATATATGCAGTGGGATGGATGTTGAGGCCAGTGCAAATCGATTTAAATATAAATGTAAAACTTAAAACTTATAAATGTAAATGAATTTTCATTTATAGATTGATTTAAATTGATACAAACAATATGCATTTCAGGATGCAGTAGCGGGTGTTAATACACCATCTAATATTCCACCCGTAGTTGTTGCAGCTATAGCTAGCTTCAATGCCTGAGGTATAAATTTTGTAACATGTTAAAATAGAATAGTACCTTGAATTAAAAAATAATAATTATAAGATATACTAACTCTCTTTAATGATATTTATTTTGCATTTTATAGGCATTGTCAGGGGATCAAATGTCCTAGATTGATAATGTCACACTCTTGGCCATCAATTTTGGCCTAGAAAGCTATGCGGTATCATATTTTGCACACCTCTTTTTATGTATTCTTTTGATTGAATATGCAAGTCATTTAAATTTAGATTTGTTAAATTATATTTAATATTATCTACTGATATCTCTTGTGTTAATGTTGTTTCTTCTAGGGTACCCCATGCATGTCTAGGACACCTCCTTGGTGAAAGAAATCCTCAAGGACATCTAAACATCAAAAGGTAATTGAACACATTTTTTTTTGACACAATTGTTTGAAAAGGTTGAAATTGTCTTAATTGGAACTTGTAGATTGATTAGTCTTTTTTGTTTCCTTTATATACAGTGGCAATTGGGATTTGTAGAATTGATGAATGCACCTAATACACGAGAGGATCAAGAGAGGGAAGAGGTATGTATCTCTACTTTATTTTATTGATTTGATGATTATATGCACATGTACATGTGAACTTTAGATAAATTATAATCTTATCATTTTTCATATAGGAAATAGCCATAGCTACTTCATCAATGGAGATCCCTCCTAAGTCTAATGGAGAAGCATCTCAGGCTCCCCCTTTTTCTATATATTGTATATTTTTAGTGTTTTTGATTTATATATGTTATTACCTTTTATTAATTGTATTTAACCTAGAATAATTATCATTGTATTAATTATATTTAATCTTGTCATTTTTCATACAGGAAATAACCATGGTTGCTTCATCAATGGCGAGCCCTCCTAAGTCTATTGGAGAAGCATCTCAAGCTCCGATACACTTTTGTTCTATATATTGTAGATTTTTAGTGTTTTTGATCTATATATGTTATTGCCTTGTATTAATTGTATTTAACCTACAATAGGCCTCTTTGTAGTTTGGCCATAATGTGGATCCTCTCAAGTTCCATTTTAAGAGGACTCCTAAGTCTGACAAGGCAATGAGAGAAAAGACTATAGATCCCATATCAACAGATGAGGTAATCTACAATTCAATTGCAAAGAAATTATAGTAGAATGTAGAGTTATGTTGATAACTGTGAACTATTTTGTACAAAAGGATTCTAACTTGTCTTTTGAATTGTGGTTGTGCAGCCATCTACAGAGCCACATACTACATCAAAGAGGCTTGATTTTGATGATCCACCACAACTATATGATCATATAGTGTTAGTTGTGATCATCGAAGGACCAATACATCTAGATATATTCTACATTTTTATTGTATATCGATTTGGACATGGCATATGCAATATTTTTGTAAAACTTTTATTGACTTGACATATATGCCATTTTTTGTATACATACACAATTATTGTGCATTTTGATATATATAAATATTGATATTCGATCCAATAAATGTGTATTGTTTCATTATTATGCATTTTGTTGATATTGGTATTGATATTCGGTACATACATAATTTGTTCATTGTGTTCATTATTGTGCATTTTGATATATATAAATGTTGATTTATAATTGATATAGTTAATTTTTGCTCAAACGAAGACATACAATTTATTATGAGGGGAATATATCTAAAACGCTCGACAAAATAAGTCTAAATGATAAAAAAAAAGCTTACAAAATTGTAATAAAAGAGCCTCCAACACACAATCATTAAAATTTGTCTCTACCTAAAATAGTAGTTGTAAGCTAGGTATTGCCAAAACCAGTGGCTTGCTCATCAATTACTTTAGCTAAACAAATGCCTTTTGATGAGTTGAGATATTATCTATTTTTATTCTTAAAACTCATAAGTTTTTATCATGTTTTAATTCATATAATGGTATAGTAATGATGTATTAGAGTTTGACTATATGCATTGCAGATGTTAACTGAACACATTAAATCCTGTTTTGTCTTGACCAATTATTCTTGTTGTCATGTGAATTATTCATGTTGCCATGCAGATTATCATAGGCGATATCATGTGTGAAATGTATACGTGTTTTGATTAATTAAAATAGATATATGTGTTTTCTTGTATGTTCTATCTTTTTAATTGTAGGAATAAATAAGATGTTGCAGTTCGGTTATTGTGTCACATAATGAAGGCAGTTACAGATATTCAAGGGGTGGTTATAAATTCAAACAACAAAGAGAATAATGGGCGTAAGGAGCAGAAAAGGAATAGTAGGGTGCACAAGACTCATTTATGTCTGTCTTCAGTAAACATCAATCTTGTAATACCACCATGCTATATTCTTGGCTGCGGTTTAGTAGAGATCCACGTTTTCAGTGGTTTAACTCCTTTTGTTCTCTGTCATAAATGTTCTCCGCCTTATTTCATTGGCGTAACCTAGATTATAGGAAGTTGTTGTAGTTTTTTTTTAAATAAGAGTTTGCACCTCTTCTCAGAGGTTAGAGAGAAAAGGGAGAGACAAAAGATTTAGAAATAAAGTTGCAGAGTATTTTTAGCTTTCTTTCATTTTGTGTGTTGTATCGTTCTTTAAAAAATAATGAATAAAGTGATGCTATTCTAAGTATTTAGAGTTATCTTTAGAAGCCTGGATACACTCATCCAAGGGGGCCCACTTGGTGAGTGTTCCTGTGCATTTGTTAAACTTAGTTTCCCTTTTTGTTGTAGTAGACATTCTGGCAATTGACTGTTCTTGCAGCCACTGGAAATAGATCATGTGACTGTTCCTGTAGCCAAAGAAAACATAGTAATTCCTATTTGTCAACTTTGGACTTAGTTAATAGTTCTTTAATTGGGTTTTATGTTAATGTAGAGTTTTCTTGTAGCCATTTAGTTGTTATAATTCTTGCTTGCTTATTTCAAATAGGTTTAGTTGCTGCAGTAATGCATAATAGATATCGCAGGAACTTAGTGTATATATAGTGCAGATCCATTTCAAGTAATAAGTCCCTGGGTTGATAAACAAATGAACTTTAGTTATGGAGATAATAACTTCACTGAGTGAATGTCCAAACTTTGGGTTGAGACTTTAGGTATAGTTATTGTTCCTATTGGTGAAGCAAACATTTTTGATGTCATTGTCGGGGATGGTGTCAAACTAAGAACCTATTATGGTTATTAATTTTTAGCTTTCAATATAGTTGTTTTTGATAACTCGGTTTGTTTAAAGTAATTCTCATGAATCTGCATGCATAGATGAATAAGAGATGCTCAAGGTAGATTACTTCCCAACTGTCTTAATCATACAAGACTCAATCCATATGACCCCCCAGATGTAAATTATTTTGCTACACTATACCAAACCCCAGATAATTTGAAACCTCTTGAATTTGAACTTCCTGAGAACAACCTCCATTTCCTCTTTGGACCTCCTAAAGAGGAACTTAATTTAGTAACTCCTCCTCAAATCCTAATGCAAGGAAATCCACCCCTTGGTGGGAATAACCCACCTCCACCCATGACTCTAACATTTGAGTTCCCTATTTCTGATCAGCATGATAATGCTAATCTCAAGAACATTCCAGCTTCTTCCCTACCTAAATTCTATGGATTAGTGACAGAAGACCCTGACACTTTCTTGTATGAGTTTGATCTCCTTTGTAGGAATTTTGATTATACTACAGGTGCCCATAGACTCAAAATATTCCCTACCACTTTGAAAGAGGCAACTTCGAGATGGTTTATGAGTCTAGGGAGTAGCACAATCACTACATGGGATGAGATGAAACAATTGTTTCTTGTGAAATACAAGGATTATTGTAGAGGGACTAACCACCATGGGGATGATATTTTTAGAATGACACAGAAAGAAGATGAGAGTCTAGAAGATTATCTAGAGATATTTCTATTCAGTGTCAAGAAGTCCATGTATAGTAATCTAAATGAAGAGTCTCTTAAGTTAATATTTTTAAGAGGAATCAGTGATGAGTGCACAGATGCTTTGGATCTTATGGGGGGAGGTGACATAACACAATCAACATGGAATGGCATTGCAAAAATTTGTCAGAAGTATTCCAGATCTTCTTCTAAGAAGAGTAGGCATTTCAAGCCAAGAGTTTCTTCATCAACATCCAGTAATGGAGTTTCTCGAATGTAGTGTAGCCATCTGCTGAAGGATTTTAAGGAGGATATCATAAACAATATGGCTACTCAATTGGATGTAGGATTTGAGAAATACAAATCCATAGAACCCAAAAGAAACCTGCATGCAAGAAACCTGTCACAGAGAAAGAGAGAGAACGAATACAAGGGTTTTGGCTCTGACAAAGAGAAAAGATGTATTATCAGAGAAAAAATGAATCAAGAATATGAATAATACAAGAGATCAATCCTTATAAAGGAGATCAACACCAAAAGGAAAACCTAACCCTAAGGTGTGAGCATTTAATAATTAAATATTAATTATTAAATGACTAATGTATGCATAAAGAGAAATCTTAAGAGGAGAGAAAAGTTAATTAATTACTTTACTCTAACACCCCCCCTTAAGATGAGCTACAATGCAGCTACAAACAATGCAGAAGAAAGCCAAGGAACTACAATGCAAAGGAGGGTCCCGGCAACAAGGCCTGATGAGGTACCCGAATACAAGAAAATCTCTATAAAGTGGAGTAAAGGAGAAAACCCAGTGGGAAAAAACTCCTCTCCAAAAAGAGATAAAGAATCATGCTAAAAAGAAAACATGAAGGAAGGAAGGCCTTACTGAGACCCCCCAAGGACAACTTCCTTCACCCCAAGCATTGAGCGCAACTGAAGATAGCGCGGAGATGCCAAAGGTTTAGTGAAGATGTCTGCAACCTGCTCCTCTATAGGAATATACTCCAAGATGAGAGAACCATCCTGAATCAACTACCTGATGAAGTGCATGTGGATTTCAATATGCTTTGTCTACTGATGCTCCACTGGGTTGCGTGAAATGTGAATGGCACTCTGGTTGTCACACCAAAGAATAGTGGGACAATCTGGAGGAAACCCAAACTCCGTCATCGACTGTCGAAGCCATAAAACCTCCTGACTGGCTAACACTGCTGCTCGGTACTCAGCCTCTATAGATGATAATGCAATAGCGGACTGCTTCTTGCAAGACCATGTAATAGGACCAGAACCAAGGCAAAAAATGAAGCCAGAAGTAGACTTCCGATCATTGACATCACCAGCCCAATCGGAGTCAGTGAAGCCAATAATATGAGGGGATCCTGAAGAGTAGTGAATGTCATAATGTGTGGTGCCCCGAATATATCTCAAAATACGTTTGGTTGCTTGCCAATGGCTCTCATGAGGATCATGGGAGAACCGAGAGACAAGGCCAACCGCAAAGGAAAGATCAGGACAAGAATGTGTCAGGTACAACAGACTGCCAACCAACTGCCTATATAAAGTGGGGTCTACTGAAGGAGTAGAGCAAGTGGAAGACAAAACAACACCTGACTGAAATGGAGTGGGGGCAGACTTACAATCAAGCATGCCAAATTGCTAAAGCATATCAAGAGCATACTTCTCCTGAAAAATGGAAATCCCATCCGAAGACTGAATAACCTGTAGACCCAGAAAGAAGTGCAAGAGACCAAGATCGGTCATCTCAAACTGCTCCATCAAAGCTCTCTGAACACTCTGAATCATGGAGGATGAGCTACCTGTAATGACAAGATCATCTACATATAGCACTAGAATCAAAAGATCACCCTCCTGACGTTGAATATAGGCTGTGTGATCGGAATGACAGCGTGTGAAGTGCGAGGAAAGCAAGAAGGAGTCCATCTTCTCATACCAAGCCCTGGGGGCTTGTTTGAGACCATATAATGAACGTCGAAGTCTGCAAACCAAAGAAGTGTCCTGCACAAAACCCTGAGGCTTCTCCATATAGATCTCCTCATGTAGGTCTCCATGCAAGAAGACACTCTTCACATCCATCTGAAACACTGGCCATCCCTGTGAAGCTGCAAGTGAAAGTACCAGGCGTATAGAATTCATCTTGGCGACAGGAGCAAAGGTCTCAGAGTAGTCAATACCCTCTACTTGAGAAAACCCCTTCGCAACAAGACGGGCCTTATACTTATCAATAGAACCATCTGCAGCATACTTGGTACGATACACCCACTTGCACCGAACCAACTTTCTTCCCTTAGGAAGAGGACAAAGATCCCAAGTATGATTCTTCATCAAAGAAGAATACTCCTCATCCATGGCGCTATCCCACTCTGGGTGTCCTGTCGCCTCTGAAAACTTTTGAGGATCATCTGAAAGGGTATGACTCAAAAGACTAGAACCAGATGTCTAAGCACGAGTGCGACGAGTATCTGAAGGATCACCTGCCAAAGAACCAGCTGCATCAACAGTATCACGGGCCCACTTCGGCAAAGACGGAGCAACTGGTGGTGGTGGAGATGGTGGATCATGATCTACATCATCCTCAAGAGATAAGTAATCCTCAAGAGATGAAGAGGAAGGAGTAGGCAATGAGGGAGAAGCTGGTGATGGAGAATCCATCTGAGGATAGCACTCATCAAACTGGACATCCCGCCGAAAGAAGACCTCTCTGGAATCAGGATCAAACAACCTGTATGCCTTAACATCCTCACAGTAGCCAACAAATATGAGTGGTCGGCTCTTCCTCTCCATGGCATTCCGCTCAGCATCAGGAATAAATGCCCAAGCCTCACTACCAAAAACTCGGAATGTAGAAACATTAGGCTTGACATGGGTCCAAGCCTCCTCAGGAGTCATATGTCGTAATGCCTTATGGGGCATCCGATTCTGAATATAATTGGCACAATTAACTGCCTCAGCCCAAAATGAAGAACGCATAGCTCGAGACTGTATCATACAATTTGCCATCTCCCGTAAGGTTCTGTTCTTTCTCTCAGCAACACCATTCTATTGAGGGGTATAAGGAACTGTAAACTGATGCTGTAAACCATGTTCAGTGCAAAAATCTCTGAAAGCCTGATTTACATACTCCCCCCCATTATCTGTGCGTATCTTCCTGATAGAAAGTCCAGATTGCTTCTCCACAAATGTCTTAAACTTCCTGAAAGAGTTAAAGACATCATACTTGTACTCGAGAAAGTACACCCATGTACGTCTGGAGAAGTCATCAATAAAAGTGAGTACATAACGGGCCCCTGAAAAAGGAGTCGGAAAGGACATAAGATCACTGTGTACCAACTCTAGGGCTGCCCTAGCACGAGAGGCTCGACCCTTAGGAAAAGGATCTCGATGATGTTTGCCAAGGACACAACCACGACATACACCATCTGTACAGGAAATCTGTGGAAGCCCAATCACAAGTGCCTGTGTACTCATCTGCTGTAGATATCTGTAATTGACATGACCAAAACGCTCATGCCAAAGCCTACTCACTGAATCTGCATGTGCTATAAGAGAGGAACCAACAGTGTCTGAACTCTCAAAGCCATCAAAACTATATAAGTGAGATGCAGAATCCACACTCCCAGTAGCCACAACCAAGTCAGGATCATGAAGATCTCGAATAACCACATCATGTGGAGAGAACTCAACTGTCTTACCAGAGCCAGAGTGGCAAATCTGATAAATGAATAGAAGGTTTGTCGAAATGTCAGGAACCAAAAGCACATCTTGAAGACAACCACCATCCAGTGAAATAGTACCAGAACCCTGAACGGAAAGTTGTGCTGAGTCACCAACTGCAATATGTCTAGTGCCTGTAGGAGCAAGAGCGGTGACCAAATCCTGTGTGTGTGTCATATGGTGAGAGGCACCAGAATATAGAATCCAAGTGGACGCTGAGGACAATGCTCGTGCAGAAAGAGCATGACCTTTCCCTATGGGCTGTGAAGGAGGCTGTGGTGCACTAATATTATGTTGTTGCATGGCTTCCTCCAAAGCCTCTAAACGTTTCCAACACCTGGAAACGGGATGTCCTTCCTTGCCATAAAAACTGCAAGGATCACCTGATTTCTTCTTAGTCTTGGAGGAAGACTCACCAGACTTTGAAGATTTGACCTGTTTAGAATTGGACTGTGGTTTTGAATCAAACTTAGGTGGTGGCTTGGAGGGATTCTCACTAGCCTCTGAATCTTTCTTAGGCTTCGGTTTCTGCTTCTGTTTTCCTTTGGAGGACTGGGCTACCAATGCTTGGTTCTGTGAACCTGAAAGTGAATCCAACTACTTAACCTTAGCTTGCTCACGAGTCAGACGATCACAAAAGACCTCAAAAGAAGGCATGACATGTCGAGCACCCAAGGCATCCATGGTGGAATAGAAGGTCGAAGAGAAGATCTGAAATGGACCCCGAAGCTTGGAGAGAATTAGAAAAATGCACTTTGTATCAGTCTTAGTCTTACCACAACCCTGCAAGATTGATCTTTGCTGTTTGAATTTCATCAGAAAGTCTTCAATAGAAGGAAACGAATCAGGTACCAAGGAAGTTAACTCTACCTCAAGCTGCAAAGCTCTGAACTCGTTGACAGTACCAAAAAGTCCTTCAAACTTGATCCAAATGGCTCGAGGAGTGAGACAACCCTCAAGATGAAACTGAAGACTGTTGGAAATGTGTAAAGCCATCAATCCCATAGCCTGATCCATATTGTTCCTGTGCTGCATAATCTCAAAAGGATGTGTCAACTGAGGCTGAACCTCATCCAAACAGGACCATAACCCTTTTGACAGGAGAAGAGTCATCATGCGACCCTTCCAAGTGTGGTAATTATGCGGTGTGAGAGATTCAATAGGTCTGTCTGCCATCCTGTGAACTGTGCCTCAACTGCTTTGAATTTTTAATTATTATTAAGTGGTCTTTCAGAACTAGACAGAAGATGCAGAAAGGGGTTTGATTTTTTTTTGTATTGGTGTTTGTAAATTCTGGTTTTCTGATGTAAATAACAGAAAGCAAGAGAAAAAACCCCCCCATAATGCAAAAAACTAATCCCCAATACAAACTGAAAGCCAGAAAATGATAGAAAGCAATAACGGGTTGAGACAAAATTTGGAGCACCTAAAGATTTTTCTGATGAAATAGACTGTAGATCTGGAAAGAGCACATAACCACCTTTCCGATGCCTATTCGCTTTCGAAAAAACGGAGTCCGTATGCAAAAGATATGGCTCCTGGAGTGCAAAAAACTTGCTCTGACTTTGACTAGCAAAAAACACTATAAAATGGAAAAATCAGAAAAAAATCCTACATTAATTAGATTCGGCTCGGAACCAGCTTTCCAACGCCTATTCATTTTCAAAAAACGGAGATCGGACGCCCAAGTTATGCCTGATTTTGTAAAACTGCTCCTAAAGGGCCCAAATAGGCCCCTAAGTCCTCAAGGGCTTAAAAAAATCAGCCCCTGGTCCTCTGGGCGACCAGGGGCGGGCGCAGGAGGTGGCGGCGCATGGGCGGCGCTAGGGCGGCGCGGCTGGCGGCGAGCGGCGGGCTGGCTGGGCGCGGGCGGGCTGGCGGCGGCGCGCGGGTTGCTGGCGGCAGGCGGGCTGCGGGTGCTGCGCCGGCGGCGCGGCGGAGGATACCGCCGGCGGCGGCGGCGGCCGGGCGGGGGGGTCTGCTTGGAAGCAGCGGCGCGCTGGCTAGACTGGCTGTGCATTTTTTAATAAAAAACCCTGCGTTTTTTTTTTTTCTTTTGAATTTTTTTTTAATATTTCCGCCTCGGTTTTCGTACCCTAGGGCCGTACGGCCTTGGGGCCAAAAAAATTTAACTCCTGGTGCAACTGTATCCAAATCGGATGAATTTTATATGGAAATAGGGGTTTTTGGGCACTACGAGCTCAACGGTGAGGTCCGTTTGGGCTCAAAGTGCACCGAAGAAAAAAATACCCCCTATTCCAAAATAAAAAACAGAAGACAAACACAGATCTGATGCAACCAAAACCTGGATCTCAAAATCTTTCAAAAGTCTGAACAAGCTGCAGCAGATCCAGCTCTGATACCATGTAGGATTTGAGAAATACAAATCCACAGAACCCAAAAGAAACCTGCATGCAAGAAACCTGTCACAGAGAAAGAGAGAGAACGAATACAAGGGTTTTGGCTCTGACAAAGAGAAAAGATGTATTATCAGAGAAAAAATGAATCAAGAATATGAATAATACAAGAGATCAATCCTTATAAAGGAGATCAACACCAAAAGGAAAACTTAACCCTAAGGTGTGAGCATTTAATAATTAAATATTAATTATTAAATGACTAATGTATGCATAAAGAGAAATCTTAAGAGGAGAGAAAAGTTAATTAATTACTTTACTCTAACATTGGACACACTTTCAGCTAAGAAGAAACATGACGAAGCTGATGCAGTTCTTGTAGAATTCTGCCCACATTGTAGACAAAGGAAAAGAGATTGCAGATGTAAGATGGTTGCAAATCTTGAAGTTCTTGATTTCAAGACAATACAAGGTGATGATGAACAAGTTTTTTGTGTTGCTCAAAAGAGACTAAATTTTCCAAGACAATGTATGCCTCCCGATCCACTTTCTTTTTCTGGTTATAGTGGAAATTCCTACACACAAAATAATCAATGGCAATCTCCATATGCTCAAAATTTTGAAAATTATCAAAATTGGTTTAATCCTCAAGGCCAAGGGCAGCAACCACAAGGAAATTGGTCTCAATCTCAGGGACCATGGCAACGATTCCAAGGGAATTGGCAACCTGCCCCTCAATGGAGAGGAGGTCAACCATGGGCAAATCAGTCATCTGGTTATCAACAACCTATGCAACAACCACAACAACATGCAATAATGCCTCCTCTTGCAGCCAATACTATTCCACCTAAACCTACACAGTTGCCCACTCAACCAATGCCAAATCCTAATAGCAAGACTCAACAACAACAACAAGTTTATTCAACTAATCCTAATCAATACCCAACTTATTCTCTTTTTATAAGTGATATTCACCTCAGATCTGGGATAACTTTACCCAACCCGTCTCCACCAGTTATAATTGAGATACAAAAGGAACAAGAAATCTCTAGTCTAGCAACCCAAATACCTCAAAATCATAAAATACCCCCATTTCCTCAAAGGTTGCAAGCTAAAGAGATCCCATAAGAAGAGGAACTAAGTTTTGATATCATAGATAAGATAAAATATGTATGTGTTAAAATTCCATTGTTACAAGCTATTAAGGATGTCCCTATTTATGGTAAGGAACTTAAGGAGGCATGTTTAAAGAAACCTAGTAGAAAGAAAAAGGATCTGCAAGCAGTGCATGTAATGGGTCAATTGGCTGATATCATGTTAGGAAAGGTTTCAATTCCTAAATATACTGATCCTAGTAGCCCTGTTGTGAAAATAGTCATCAATGGCACTCAGATAAAGAATGCTTTAATAGATTTGGAAGCAACCATCAATGTAATGACAAGAGATGTTATGCAGAAACTTGACATAACCAGTCTCCAACCTACACCTACAGTCCTGCAACTTGCTGACAGTTCCATAGTTCGACCTGATGGTATGATTGAAGATGTGGTTGTTACTTTGGATTCTTGGGAATATCGTGCAAATTTTATGATCCTATCCCCTAAAACCATATTGGGAGGATATCCAGTTATCTTGGGAAGACATTGACTTGCTACAACCGATGCATATATTAGATGTTGGTCAGGAGATATGACTATTTCGGATGGAAATACTACCTAAAATTTGGCTTTGTATTCTCCTGCTCAGCTCCAACTTGATCAACAACAAGCTGTTTGGCCTAATGTGAGAGAAGAATTTGAGGAAGGAGTTGACTTTGTCAATCATCTTATGATGATTATTAAATAACCATTCATACAACTTCATGATGATGATTCAATTCTCTATAAAATTCTGGCAAATTAGTTAAGACAAGAGAAGCAATTGCAGGAGTTAGTATCAAATATTCCAGCATCAAATTTTCTTGTAGCCACTGATATACTACATACCCTATTGTCGCATGAAGTCTGCAATTCTCATCTTTCTGCAGCATCTCAGGTTGATCTTACTATCAAAGTGGAAGTTGATCTAAACAAATGTTTGAATATCAACAATCAACTCACAGGGACTCAAAGAATGACAATGGTTGGCTTGCTTAAATGTCATCAATGCACTTTTGCATGGGATTACAAAGACATGCATGGAATTGATCCTATAGTTTGTACCCATTGTATTTACATAAAAGAGGACTATAGACCACTTAGATAGCCATAGAGAAGAATTAATCCTGCACTAAGAGAAATAGTTAAAGAGGAATTGCAGGAATTATTAAATGCTAGATTTATCTATCCTATCTCGGATAGTCAATGGGTGTCACCTCTAGTGATAGTTCCAAAGAAAGGAGGTAAATGGTGGGTATGTGTGGATTATAGAGCTTTGAACTTAGCAACTAGTAAGGATCATTTTCTATTACCATTTGTGGATCAGGTATTAGACTCCTTGGCAGGGAAGCGGTACTTCTCATTCCTGGATGGATTCAGTGGCTACGACCAGATTCAAATTGCTCCTGAGGATCACGAAAAGACTATATTTACTTGTTCTTGGGGAACATGTGCATATTTTGTTCTTCCTTTTGGATTATGTAATGCTCCAGCTACTTTTCAAAGAGCAGTGATAAGCATATTTTTAGATATTTCCCAAGACAACATGGAGACCTATATGGATGATTTTACCACCTATGGTTCAGAATTTGAAGAAGCATTGAAGAATTTGAGGAAAATTTTGCAGTGGTGTGAAGACTAAAATTTATCATTAAATAGTGAAAAGTGTTGCATGATGATGCAGGAAGGTATAGTTATTGGTCATCATATCTATAAATGGAATACAAGTTGACCCAACAAAAATAGAAGTCATTCAAAACCTCCCTACACCTCTAAAGCAAAAGGATGTTAGAAGTTTCCTTGGTCATGTTGGATATTATAGGAGGTTTATCAAATATTTCAGCAAAATTGTAGGTCCTTTATATTCTCTTTTGACCAAGGATATGGAATTTAATTGGAATTCCTCATGCAATGAAGCTTTCTTGAAGCTCAAACATGCATTGACTCAAGCACCAGTGCTCAAGGGTCTAAACTGGTCCTTACCTTTTCATAGTCATACAGATGCATCAGATTATACTATAGGAGCAATTTTGGGACAAAAGATTGATAATTTAGAGAATGCAATTTATTTCATCAGCAAGAACATGCAGGGGCCTAAGCTTAATTACAATGTCACTAAAAAGGAGATGTTAGCAGTTATATATGCACTCAAAAAATTCAAGAATTATATAATAGGATATCCGATATTTGTGCACACTGATCATAAAACAATGAAATATCTCATGAACAAGCCTTCAATTACAGGAAGGTTGGCTCGTTGGTTACTATTAATGCAGGAATTTGACATTACAGTTGTTGATAAACCAGGTAAATCCAATGTAGTTGTAGATTATCTTTCTAGGCTTCAATTGTAGGATGATCCTGCAGCCATAGATGGTACTTTTTCAGATGAACATTTGTTTCTTATAAAAGCACACACTCCCTAGTATTGTTGATATTGCAAATTATTTAGCTGCTAATAAGATGCCAATTCATTTTTCTCCTAAAGAAAGAAGACTACTAGTTGATAAAAGCTTTAATTTCTCATGGATTGCTGATTGTTTATTTTATAGTGGACTTGACCAAGTCATGAGAAGATGTGTAAGAGAGGATGAAACATATGATATCTTTCATGCATGTCATGATGAGCCATGTGGAAGACATTTTGTTGCTAAAAGAACAACACTTAAAATACTTGGCACAGGATAGTATTGGCCAACATTATATAAGGATGCAACACAATATACTAGAAAATGTGATAGATGCCAGTGCATGGGTAGGCCTACCAGATCTGATGAAATGTCATTATATCCCCAAATATTAGTTGCACCATTTGATAAATGGGGATTATATTTTGTTGGGCTGATTGATCCTCCTTCAAATGGGAAATCTTATATTCTAGTATGCACTAATTATGTCACAAAATGGGTGGAAGCACGAGCTATGACACATGCAAGAGATAATAAAGTAGCTGAATTTCTCTATGAAGAAATATTTACCAGGTATGGAGTTCCAAGAGAGATTGTTTCAGACCAAGGACCACAATTTAATTCTACATTGATTGCAACATTGGTTAATAAATATAATATCGGACACATGAAGTCTACCCCATATCATCCACAAGCAAATGGTCAAGTAGAATTCACAAACAGGGATTTAGAAACCATTCTTACCAAGACAGTAGCTCTTCATAAGAAAGATTGGTCTTGGGTATACAGAACAACATGGAAGACACCAATTGGTTTTACACCTTTTGAAATGGTGTATGAAAAAACAACAATGATGCACATTGAGTTTGAGCATAAAACTCTTAGAACAACTCTACAATTGAATATGAATCTCTTTGAAGCACAAAGAGACTATATTCTACAATTAAATGCTTTGGATGAGCTGAGAAAGATGGTCGTCCAACATACAAAACTTATTCAAAATCAAAGAGCTAAATGGCATGATAAGTACATAAAGGAGAGAAAATTTAAAACAGGTGATTGGGCATTGCTATATGATTCTAGATACAAAGATACTATGGGAAAGTTGTAGACAAGATGGTTAGGCCCATATGAAATAGATGAAGTTTTTACAAATGGAGCACTTCACTTAACCACTATAGATCTAGTTAGATTCAAGCTTCTAGTCAATGGTCATTGACTATGCCTATATCATAAGCCTGCAACCAAAGAATAGTTCCTGCAACAATACACTAGCCAAGATAAAACATCAGTTCCTACAACAACTGGAGAAGACATTAAGGGTGTGGTTCCTGCAACTTCTGCAGGGAGCGTTCTTAGCAATCAATAAATTCTTCAAGTATGCTTTCATAAAAAATATTTCCATGTCTTATGGAAATATTACTCTGATAATAAAAATTTTCACCCACGTCATCCCATTTCATCTCTTTGTCTATCGCTTCATTCATTTCACATCATCTCATTTCACCCCTTTTTATTAGCTAATCGTTTCATGCAACATTAATTAGTATGACTGCAGATATGTACATTGTTTATTTTTTATTAAGTATGCATTTATTATTTTTCTATGATTATGGCCTATTTTAAATCCGCGTACCCTTCCCTCTATCCTTTCTGCATGTGTGGACATGTGTCATCATAAGTTTGGGGGGGGTGTTTTATGGTCCGATTTCCAAGTCGAGTAATTATCCGTTCTTGTCAGTAATTTGCTTTGATTTGCCTAACATCAATTTTGAATAAGACATTCTTTGGCATGAGTGATTAGTTCATCCTGCAATTTGAAGCCTAGAAAAGAATTGAAAGTAAGTAAAGTATTTTTGAACAAAATATTTTCAGTTCTACAGGTTATTTCAGCCCCTCATTTTTCTGTGGAAATTATTTTGAGAGCCGAAATAGTCATCGGTGGAGATCCTATCCGCCATGAACCTATAATTCATGACATGTTGCTACAAGATGTCCAGTGTGAGCATTACTTCCATATGCATGGGTGGATTGATTATTTTCTGAAAATAACGAATGTCAATGAAGAAATTGCCTCTGAATTCATGTGTACATTCTGTAGACACCTAAAAATGGTCAATGCTTGCAGAATCATACTTTAACATTTGTGCATTGCCTTATTTTAGGGTTTTTGAGTCACATTAACATTTCTCCTATGATTTGCACTTGGTTTTTATCATTTGCGAGCATCGAGTCATTCTTCTACATTCCTCATTTTTATCACTTTCAAATTTGGTCTTGTCGACAACAATCTTCAATCATGATTTTGGTCAATCTTATCCTGTCGCATCTATGTGTGTATTCATTTGTCATCATTTTGGACATCGTCAATCCTAATTAGGGTTTGTCCTCTTATCAATCTTGTCATCATGCAATCGATTTGTCATCGATTCTTGTCTTTTGATCAATTTGTCATCAATCTTGTCGTCTTGTGATTGATTTTGTCATCGATTCTTGTCCTCTTGTCAATCTTGTCATTTTGCGATCGATTTGTCATTGTATATGGTGAAAATGGATACAATAATAACAAGATTGAAAGGCTAAATGAATCCAACCACAAAACCCTAGCCTAACAACAACAAAGATCCACCATAACATATGAAGATTACCTAAGACAATGTAAATAAAGCAAAATCACAAAGATTATACCATCACATGTCCAATAGGGTTTTGACCTCCATTCTTCCTATCTCCATTGATCGTGCTTGATATATTTGCTCTTAGATTTTATGTGCACAAGAGCTCAACAAAGAACGGAATGTGGTTGCAAGTAGGATCATAATGTAGTCAATTGATCAAGTTGTTAGGTCATTAGGGTTTGATAATGAAGAAGGCATCTCCTTAAATAGAAGACACCATAAGAAATGGAGGGATAAGATTGAGAGGTGTAAAAGGAGGTCGGCTAGGATTAGAGGGTAGGTAGAAGAAATAATAAAATAATGAAAGAGGTAGGTAGTGTATGAATTAAGAGATGAATGACATGTGTCATGTGTAGAAAAAGCTAATGAATTAATTAAATAAATAAAGATTTATTTAATTAATAGAGGAAATGGGATAATTAAATAAATAAAATATTTATTTAATTTAGGAAAAGAATAATTTAAATAAATAAATGTATTTATTTAAATGAGAAATAAGGCTAGAAGAGGATAAATGAATTAATTAAATAAATAAAGATTTATTTAATTAATACAAGAATTAGGCTTAGATAATTAAATAAATAAAATATTTATTTAATTAAACATGACAATTTTGAGTGTCTACATTTTGCCCCTCTTTGAGACAATGCAGCTTGTCGCGTTGTTTCAAAGAAGATAAGATGAACTGATACAGAGTTGCCCCAAGATGGGAATGATATGCCCTCTCGAGAGATTGGATGAAAATGTCTGAAAAGATCACAGACAATCTCTCGATAAGAAAGACGAGATAGAATGGACTGACCGGATAAAGTGACAAAGTCATGGGATGAAGAAGACTGACTCGGGAAAATGAAGACTAAGGCTAGGATAGGCTATAAGATAGACCATGAGGGAGATACATCCTCATTTTCATCCACACATCCAAGAGATTAGAGTGCAGAGCGAGAATAGAGCAGCAGCAGTCAGCAGCGATGGCCTTGGTTCAGAGATTCGACCGCGTTCGCCGATTCTAGAGGCTAGCGGAGGCAGGAGAGCCGGTAAGTATGACAAAACCTCCTTGTACTTTGATGCATTTATTGTTGTCATTAATGCATGCTAGGTAATGTAATAAATGCATGTTTATGTCAAGAAAAAGCGTTTGTGTCCAAAAAATGTGAATTTTCGTCTTCTAGGTCAAATCAACAGTTCTGTGATGAACATACGCTGTCGATTGGATAAGTTGCTGAGAGGATACACTCAAGAAAGTCCTCTAGGGAAGACTAGGATAGATCAAGGCACTTTGTGATGAACAGTGAGTACCAAGATAGAGTACTTTGTGATGAACAGGGAGTACCAAAATATGAGCAGCACTTTGTGATGAATAGGGAGTGCAAATGTGAGCAGCACTTTGTGATGAACAGGGAGTGCCAAACACGTAGTACTTTGTGATGAACAGGGAGTACTACTAGGATAGAAGCAACACTTTGTGATGAATAGTGAGTGTCACTAGGATAGATAGCTATATGCAATTAGATAAAAAGTAGCATTTTGTGATAAACAGTGAATGCCACTATGACTGACACGATTGATTTGCTTGACTTCAGGAGTATTTGCTGATGCTAGAGTCACGGGAGAGATTCTCATCGACAAAGAGATTGCGACCTAAGTTGACACTTGAGGACCGAGCCGCGATTGAGGCTATGGGATTGAGATACATTCTGTATGTGCTTGAGTTTCAGGTGAACATGGGATTGCTGACTGCACTGGCTGAGAGATGGCACTCAGAGACTTGTACGTTTCATTTGCCGATGGGTGAGATGATAGTCACCCTGGAGGATGTATATAGGATTATGTGGATACCGATTGATGGGGAGTTAGATTCCGTACGATAGAGACGAAGATAGGGATGCCCTTAGATGAGTGTTCTAGGAGCCGGGACTGGAGATGAGGGTGGGACAAGTGGCATGGGATACCATGACATGAACAGGATTAGCACTACCAACAGTGTTGGCAGGAGTTATCAGTGGGTTCCTTTGTATCAGTTTTGTACCATTTTGTATGATGATGTAGACACCCGCAGGTGATTGTAGCCATATGATTTTGACATCATTGTATCATGACATTTTATATATATATATGAGATGATTCATCTTTGCGGCAGCTATATGCATGCATACCGATGTGATGTATGTTTCTATGTGATGCTTATGATATGGATGCAAATATGTATATGATGCAATGCAATATTTTTTTTTTTTTGTTCGTTTATGTTTTATATGTGTATGCATGATGCAAATGTGAATGTAAGTAATGCAGATGAATATGATAATGCAAATGTAAATTGTGCTAATAGGTGTTGTGTGCAAGATGTGATGCAGTTGTGATATCTATATGTATGTATGAAATGCTTATATGTGGTAATGCAGGTGCAAACTACATGAAATGCAAATGTTTTTGGTGTGTCATTATACTTAGTCATGTGATAGTAGGCTACGCGGACTTGAGAAGGATGATGGAAGTCAATCCAGAAAAGGGGGGATGAAAGACAAAAGATATGAAAGTGAAAGAGCTTCTTGTGCGTTATCATCATTGAGCTTTATTATGGCAAAATAGGTTATGACAATCGAGGCATATGTTCAACCCAGAAAGTCATTGTACCCATTTGCATGGAGATAAGACAGTCACAAACAAGGAATGCCCCAGTTCATACTAGACTCACAATGTCCTCATATCCTTGGACAAGTCATAGAATTACTAAGAGACAATCCACAGACAGCAAATGCAAATAGGTGACGATACCCCATCCTCGCCTTTCTAGTCAAAGACATCCTAGAGATAGAATCTCTAATCAAAGACATCCCGGAAAAGCTAAAAGACATGTCACCAAAAAAAGATAAAATCAAAAGAAAACCAAGACTCGACACCAACATCCACTGTAGTCCTCAAGTTTAGTGTCTCTTGTCACTTGTATAAGTCGTATTTGATTGTGGTCACAATGTTCACTTTCACAAAAAGGATAGATAGCACTGAACCATATGTTGTCTGAGTCTGTGGAAAGATTTGATTTGTTGAAGCCCATTGTTGCTACTGTCTCATCTGAAACTGACTGAATCCATGAAATTGATACTTTATTGCGGAGAAGACGAAACTTTATTGCGGATCTGTGATGTAAATGTTGCTTTATTGCGGATTGTGCGCGGATAGACTGAAGGAAGCTGGAAGAAACTGTACTCCTCGAAACATGTGATGTTCTTAGTTCCACACCCATCACTAGACGTAGGAATTGCCTTAGCCACAGATACGATCTGACTTATTATGGATGGAAAGGGAGTGAAAAGGGGGGGTTTATTATGAATGGCTAACCAATCTTGGGTAGATGAATAACAAGCCATGATGGGAATGGGTAAGTTTACTGTGAGTGAATAGGTTGTGAGTGTGTGCAATGTGAAGTGATGAAAGTGAATCCTGAAGGAGGGAGGAGCAATGTCTCTACACATGGCGCTGGTGACCCATTTTTCACCATGGTACTTACCCAGGGCGCCACCGAAGTGGTTTTCACTATTGGACGAAATTATTTCTCTTTACTTTTTTGATTTTTCAATTTTTTTGTGTCACAAGGCGCCTGTTTGCCAGGTTTTCACCAAGTAACGATTTTTTTGTTTTATAATTTTTTTGTATTTTTGAAAAAAAAATTTTTTTTTTTGTATTTTTGAAATTTTTTGATTTTTTTGTATTTTTGAATTTTTTTGATTTTCTTGTATTTTTGAAATTAGGATATTCCGAAGAGCTATGTGTAGAACCTGCGAAGGTGCATGTTGTTGATAGGGTCTTCCAAAGGTTCACCTTCTATAGTTGAGAGCTGATATGCCCTAGATCCATATGCTGTTGTAATGATGTAAGGACCAAGCCAATTTGGTTCGAACTTGCCCTTCTTCTCTCTGTCTTGCTGATTCTTGGGGTTTTCTCTGAGAACCAAGTCACCTACCTCAAATGTGTGAGGCTTGACTTTATGATTGTAGCTGCATTGTTCCTTAACTGAATGATGTGTATCTCGAGTGACTGTCTTCCTTGATAAAGGAACTGAGATAGAATTACTAGTGTGTGGACTACGTAGGCCCATATGTGTGTCACCTAAAGAAGTTTGGGCATCCCTGATAACAAAGTCCTTCGAGGAAACTCCATTAAAGGTCCATAATATATCACCAGAAGGGAAATGATATGTGGAACAAGTGGATGAGTTATGAAGGCTTATGATTGCGAAAAGAAGTGAAAGTATCATGACATGATGGAGACTTAGGATCAACAAGTATGCTTTTTGATTTAAAATTGTAGAACTTTTGCCCCCAGTTATTTTGATATTAGGGGAGATCATCTCTTGCTCTTTTTGCTTCATAGGATTCTTATCCTTGACTTTAATTTTTTGAGAGTCCAATAGCTTTTGATTTTGATTTGGACTAAAGGACTTTTCTTTATTATTGACTTTTAGATTTTTCTTTTCAAAGCTTGATTTTTGATCCCCAATGAGTAAGGGCTTTTGTAATTCTTGTTGATCCAAGTTTGGAAGCGAAGTGGAAATGGAATGAGTGGATGAAATGGTAAGGCTATGTGAGTTATCAAGAGGGTTGGTGATACGCTCAATAGATTCTTCACTGGAACCACTCTTAGGACTATTGATATCAAGAGTTGCTTGCACCACTGGAGGAGATTTGCATTCAGACTTAGTAGTCTCAACACTAGGTGGTTCACACCCAATTCCTTGGCATTGCAAGTTGTTTTTAGGTTATTCTTGTCGACTAAATGTCTTAGGAGATAGTGGGAGTTGATCAACATGAAAGATATACTCACCACATCCCAGATCTTTAATCTTGAATTTTTCTTTGAGCTCTGTTTGCTTTGATGTTGAAGCTTTTAATGATTCTGGATCCACATATGCTAATGAAGGAATAGCTTCTTGATTAACTGGGATTGTTATTTCTGATCTAGGTCACATATTGTTGCAATATATGAATGGATTTGGGTCAGCTTTGACGGTCACTTCAACTCCATTGTGTGGAAACTTGATACATCGATGATATGTAGATGGGACTGCGCTCATTTCATGAATCCATGGGCATCCCAAGAGTATTTTGTATGTGAGATCGAGATCAAGGACCTGAAAATTTACATCCTTTGTAACGGGCCCAACTCTGAGAGGTAAGGTGACTGTGCCTTTGGATGAACGCTCTTCATCATCGTATGCCTTGATGGTAATTTTGTTTGTAGAATTCACAGCTTTGTCGGAATATCCCAATTGTTTAATAGTGTTCAATGTACAAATGTTTAGACCTGCTCCTCCATCTATCAGGACTCGTTTTATTTGATGTTTGTGTATGAAGACTTCAATGTGTAATGGTGCATTATGTGGCTGACTTACGGAGGCGTCATCGGCTTCTATGAATGTGAGGGAATGTGGAATGGAAAGTTATCCCACCATGGCTTGAAACTAGTCCACATTCAGATCAGTAGGA
Organism: Cryptomeria japonica; assembly: GCF_030272615.1. Lineage (NCBI taxonomy): Eukaryota > Viridiplantae > Streptophyta > Pinopsida > Cupressales > Cupressaceae > Cryptomeria > Cryptomeria japonica. The sequence continues at coordinate 119,985,562 of NC_081405.1, forward strand.
ATGGTGGTGTCTCTCAAGATTTTGTCAAGAATAGCTTTATGAGTGGGGGATATACGTAAGAGCTCAAGGATGGAGATGAGTGTGGGTGTCTTCCCTAACTGTTCTACAAGGTCATACTCAGGTTTGGTTGATGAAGAAGCGGTATTTTTAGTGGAGGCACCTGGCAGAGTAATTTTACCTCGACGAGTTGTAACATGACATTCAGAGGTATGTTCAAAAGAAGATCCAACACCTCTTAGGACAATCTTGGGTCTCTGAGGAGGATTCTCAGGATTTTTGTTCTTGATGGTAATAGTAGAGATATGATTGTCCATCGAGATGTGACTGATAGTTGAATCATAGTTATAAGGTGCTCTAGTATAGTTGGCCTGATCATCTGTGACTTTAGCTTTTCCCTTGTCATGCTTTGGGAATGGTTCCTTAAACATCTCATGTTCTTGATTGGATGAGTGTCCCTCAATCTCAATATCACCTCTATCAATGAGATCTTGTACGATGTTCTTCAGTCGATGACAATTTCCTATCTTATGACCCTTTCTCTTATGAAATTCACAATACTCATCATCATTCCACCAATTTGGTTTGACCTTTGGTTCATATGGAGGAAAATCTGGAACTATGATCACTTTGTTTGCCACAAGATTTTTGAATATTGATTCAAGTGGTTCTCCCAACGGGGTGTACTTCCTTCGTGATCTAGAAGTTGCTTGAGTATTCACTTGATTGTTTGTAGAACTTGATCCCGAAAAGATGAATTTGGGTCTCACTGTATTGGCATCAACAACACCATCATTGACTGTGTTCTTGTTTTTATTCCAAAATCTTGGCTTGTCCTTTCCTTTAAAGTCATCTTTGTTTTCCTTGAATATCTTAATGACTCCTTGTTCAATTAGAACCTTTTCTGTTGCTAAGCCTTTTTCAATGATGTCCTTGAAGGTGGACAAACAAGCTTTTCTTAGATCATAGCCAATGTCCCTATTAACATTTTGTGTGAACATTTCTACCATTTGTTTTTGTGGAATTTCACAAGAGCATCTACTGGCTAGATTTCTCCATCTTTGTAAAAATGATGCAAAAGATTCTCCCTCTTTTTGCTTGGTATTGCACAAAGTAGTGATTGATATGTCTGTCTCTATATTGTAGGAGAAATGTTGAATAAATGCCTCTGCTAAGTCACCCCATGACTTAATACCAGGTGGGAGTTGGGAAAACCATTCCATAGCTTGATCACCTAAGCTTTGTGGGAATAATCTCATCAAATATGTCTCTTCTGAAGCCACTTCAATGCAAGCTGTGAAAAATTGTCTTATGTGTGCCTTAGGATCCCCTTTTCCTCTATACTTATCAAATTTAGGCGTCACAAAGTGTGCAAGAAATGGAGGCATTGGAATTCTCTTGTCAAATGGATAAGGACATATGTCTCTCATTGTATATGTTGGCTTTGGTGTATTTATGTCCTCCATTTTCTTTTGTAAATCCCTGATTTGTTACTCCAAATTGCTCTTAGGTGGAGATCGACTTCTTGAATCATATCCCATGTTTGAGGCACCAATTGGAGGAAGAGCATATTGCATATATGGATGATATTGACCATACACATGTTCATATGGAGGAGGTCTATATTGATGCGGTATATATGGAGCACTTGGTATAGCTTCATGTTGAGGAACCCCATATCTATTTTGTGCATGTGTACCATATTCTACAGGCATGTCATGTTCTATTGTGTTGCCCCCAAATTTGACACGGGGTTTCCTTGTGTTCAAATTTTGAGCATGCCTTTGAGTATCCACTTGTTTTGGTTGATCCATAGCTTGAGCATATCTATCTGCATAAGACTTCCATAATGGTCTTCAAAGGTGAGTATCATACGTTTGAGCATGGGTATGTGGGACCTCTGGTTTTTGAAGCAAAGCTGATGGTGAGTCAGGTACCATATGTGGTCCTCTATTTCCTCCACTATTAGGTCTCCTTTGATCCATGTTGGAGTGAGTTTGTTGCAAAGGTCGGTTTTCCATAATTTGAGACATGTCAAAATCATGTGGTATCTTGGCTCCACTTTGTGCCATCATGTGTAAGAAGTATTGTCTATCCCTCCTCATTATTTCTTCAACCAATTGATTGAAATGGGGATTCATAATGGATTCTTCTACATCTGTTGAATCTATTCAAAAGTTGTCCACATTGTCATTGTGTGTAGCATTGTTGTTTGTAGTGTCTGCGTTTTCCACATTTGGAATGTTTCTATAAACATCCATGTCCGGCAATGTAGTGTGCTCAGGATTGAAAAATAAATCGTTGTCATACTCATAAGAACTCATGTTTGCAGACTCTTGAGCCTCTTTAGTTTCTCTCCTAGATTTTTGAAGACGGGTTTCAACCATGAACTAGGTATTGACCAAGATGTGAGAGACTAAATGAAAAATGGAAAAAGTATGGAAGACCAAGAGTTGAATGGAATGTAAATGAGTCTGAGGTGTACTTGCAATGTCCCAAGTGTAAGACCAGGTATGTATGTAGTAGAGTAGGTGTGACTTCCAAAGAGAGGATAGTTTCTCTTGATGAGGTAAGCTGACCTTGACTCTAAGTAAGACCAAATGAGACCCAAAGGTAAGAAACCTTGATGAGGGACCACTTAGCAAAGTGTTGTTGTATGTAGTGTGTTGACAAAGTATGATGAGGACAAGCAAGTGACCTTTTGACCCAAGTTTAGACAAGTATGAATGTAAAATGAGATGTGAAGCAATGATGGACTATGTGAGACCCAAGGACAGGTTGAATGCTAGATGAAACCTGAAGAAACAACCTAGGAAGCTCAAGTATTCTGAAACTGATTTCTTTTGTTTGCTGGACTATGAAATTTTTCCAATTTGTGAAGTTGTTGGTTGTGACCAAATTTGAATGTTTGACTATTTTTCGTGACAAGAGGACACAATGTTGATGAGGACTCAGTGTTTGCAAGTGTTTAGACTCCAAAATGACTCCAAGAAAAGCGTGTTGTTTGATATAAAATTGTTTTGCATACACTTGAAGACACAAAAGACACAATGTTTTGTTGTTTGGTCTTGATTGTTTGAATGTTTAACATAAGTCAAGCACAATTCTTATGGCTGGCCAAGACAATAGTTGTTGATCCCACATGGGGTTTTACCCCCGAGGCTACGCTATTCAGAGCAGATACTTAGATGCTTGACCTCACTGGCTCCACCCTCGGCACTCAGTTCTCGAGTCAGCCAAGCATCAGTCCCCATGGAAACTCCCCATGGCGAACTTTGTATCTCTACTAAGAACCGTATGTGTGTGGGCCGCTACCAGAGGTCTGACCTCCTACCCCAACAACTAGAAGGATTTGGGCTTCTAAAACAAAAAGGTACTAGTAAGGGTATTCGCTTGTGTGGCCATACATGCGACACTTTCAGCTTTGTAAATACAGAAGGCTCCCAACCGGTAGGGGTTACGCCCTACAAATGATCAAATAAATTTGATCAAACGAGTTTATGGGGAGACATAGTGTCGGTATGAACTAATCAGCACACGTTATTCATAGTTTTCACCATGAATACATTTGATTATAGTGGTTCAGAAGAGGTGGGTTTTCCTTGCTACCACTTGGGTCATTCTCTTCTCACTAGTAGTCCTAATGACCACACGGGAAGACAGACCCTCTAAAGATTAAACAAAAAGAGCCTATTGCTAAAGACACAAAAGACAATGATTCAATTTTAGTGCACCAATGGAAGTGTTTGCTAGTCTATGAAAACAAGGCACACAATAAAAATCTAAAAACCCTTGCCAAGGACCTGCAACAAAGATTTGTTAGTAGTTTGGATTGTTTCAAATGATCACCCCTTCCTACAAGCACACAAATTAGGTAAATTTTAGATCCAAAAGACTTTGTGAAATAGGGGCCTTCAACAATGCGTTTTGTTGACCAATTCAAAGATCTGATTCATCATAAAAAAAGGCCACCTATAAAATTTCAAGAGATTTCCAGAAATGTAAGAAAATCCAAAAAATTTGCTAATTTGCTCCAAAAATTAATTTTTTATGAAAAATCATAAAAAATTCATATAAAATGCAAAATCAATCCAAAAAATCTAAAAGTTTTACTAGAGAGTCTTTATGGTCTTCCAAACCTGCACAAATAATTTTTTGCAACAAATCCAAGCAGTTTGTGAGATATGAGTAAAATAATGCAAAACCCTAATTTTCAAAGATCTGATTTTTGAAGAATAATTTTGCATCAAATTTAAAATAAAAAATAACAGATCCTATGAATAATTTTTAGAGATTTCCAAAAATGTAATAAAATCCAAAAAATTTGCTAATTTTCTCTCAAAATTAATTTTTTATGAAAAATAATTAAAAATTCATATAAAATGCAAAATCGATCTAAAAAATCTAAAATTTTTACTAAATCTTTCTGATACTTTTATTGACCTGCAAAAAATTTTTTATGTCAAAATTCAAAGCCGTTTGTGAGATCTGATCAAAATAAAGAAAAAACCTAATTTTTAAAGATCTGATTTTTATGGAAATATTTTGCATCAAAATTAAAATCACAAAGAATAGATCCAGTGTATAATTATGAGAGATTTCCAAAAATGTAAGAAAATCTAAAAAATTCTCTCATTTTCTCTCAAAATTGATTTTTTATGAAAAATCATAAAAAATTCCTAGAAAATGAAAATGTGCTCTAAAAATTCTGAATTTTGGATTGAGAGCTCCTGATACTTTCTTCAACCTGCAAAAAAAAATTTGGTGCAAAATTTCCTAGCCGTTTGTGAGATATGATCGAATCTCTCCAAGATCTTGATTTTATGTCCAAAACCCTAGCTGCACAAGGTTATTCTCCAAATTGTTTTACAAAATAGCAATATAGGGTTAGAAAAATCTGCAAAAAACATAGATCTAAGAAAAATCCATGTCCCATCAGGCGTGCCAAAATGTATATGGTGAAAATGGATACAATAATAACAAGATTGAAAGGCTAAATGAATCCAACCACAAAAACTCTAGCCTAACAAGAACAAAGATCCACCATAACATATGAAGATTACTTAAGACAATGTAAATAAAACAAAATCACAAAGATTATACCATCACATGTCCAATAGGGTTTTGATCTCGATTCTTCCTATCTCCATTGATCTTGCTTGATATATTTGCTCTCAGATTTTATGTGCACAAGAGCTCAACAAAGAACGAAATGTGGTTGCAAGTAGGATCATAATGTAGTCAATTGATCAAGTTGTTAGGTCATTAGGTCATTAGGTCATTAGGGTTTGATAATGAAGAAGGAATCTCCTTAAATAGAAGACACCATAAGAAATGGAGGGATAAGATTGAGAGGTGTAAAAGGAGGTCGGCTAGGATTAGAGGGTAGGTAGAAGAAATAATAAAATAATGAAAGAGGTAGGTAGTGTATGAATTAAGAGATGAATGACATGTGTCATGTGTAGAAAAAGATAATGAATTAATTAAATAAATAAAGATTTATTTAATTAATAGAGGAAATGGGATAATTAAATAAATAAAATATTTATTTAATTTAGGAAAGAATAATTTAAATAAATAAATGTATTTATTTAAATGAGAAATAAGGCTAGAAGAGGATAAATGGATTAATTAAATAAATAAAGATTTATTTAATTAATAGAAGAATTAGGCTTAGATAATTAAATAAATAAAATATTTATTTAATTAAACATGACAATTTTGAGTGTCTACAGTCATTGATCGTCGTCTTTCTCAATCATGTCAATTTGGATCAATTAGTCATTGTTCCTTGTCAATTGGCGCATTTATTAATCAAATCATTCGTCAGCATTCGTCTTTTATCAAGTCAAAATCATGATCAAATCGATCCTTCAATCAAGACCTAATTGTCATTCCTTGCATTTCTAATTCATCTTTTAGGGTTTCATGATTTTATTCATTTAACCCTGTTTGTCATTTCTCCCTCTAGGTTAAATAATTTATTTATTTATCCTAGGTCTTTGTGTCAAGATTAAATGTTTAATTTAATTGGCTAACTAATTATTCCTCCTTTTGTGAATTAATTAATAAATGACAACTTATTAATTGATTTACCTAATTTTTCATCAATTTCTAAATTCCCTCTTTGTGAATTAATTAATAAATGAAAAATTATTAATTAATTCAGTAAATTTCCTAATTTTCCTCATTTTTCTAATTTCCTAATTCCTATTTTCCAATTTTCTAATTTTCCTAATTTCTAATTCAATTTCCTCCTATTTCTCTCCTAATTTCATGGGAATGACATTTCAATTTGTCATAATTTGTCATAATTGACAATCAATATTGACATAGAAATTTGTCATAATCTTGTCATAAATTATCAATCAATCAATTTTGCATAGAAAGTGCAAATTTGTCATAAATGACATTCTTGATTTGCAATTTCCATTTGAATATCTTCATGCTAATTTGATCATCTCTCCAATTTGTCTATAAATTGGATGATTTTTTTCAATCCCAACTAATCACATTATTGAACGAATCACTTTTTGAATCGATTCTCGAATCAATCATGCTTCGAGTATTCTTGAGCAATCATTTTGTCTACTTTCTTTCATATCATGATCATGCACTAGTAGGCGAGATCCACAACAAAGCTATTTGAACGAGAAAGAAGGACAATGGAGCCACATAAAGGAGACATTCAAATCTGCACTTGGTTTGCTTAATTTTCAAATATTGAATGTTTTGTTTTCGTGTCTTTATTGAGTGTGTTAGGATTGATCATTGCAATCTGCTTTTGTGATTGAGCTATGACTAATATTGATGTGCTTTAATGATTTTTGATTTCCTATCTACATTTAATTGGTGAAACCGACGTGAACTAACCCCCTAATCATGCTTTTGAGTTGATTTGCAGGTTAAAAACCTAAGAAACAGGGTAATGCAGGGCTTTTTGGGAACTTCTGTGCCTGTGTCAAGCATTCTGCGCCTATGTCAAGGACAATCTACGCTTGTGTCAAGACTTCTACACCTATGTAAGGTATTTTGTGCTTGTGTAAGGCCAGAAACAGAGGTAAAAATCAGTGTTTTTACTTGCAAATTGTTCTGTTTTGCATGTTGTTTCTGCTTTTTGATTTTTTGGTACTGATTCTCTATGCAGCACCTTGGCATACGCATGACAAAGACAACAAATGAAACTACTAACACGTTTTATGCAGGTTCGATAGTCAAAGACTAAACATATCAAACTTCTGACTTGGGTTTTGCAGGTTGCCTTGGACTACAACTAAACTTTGTGTTTGTAATTAATATTTAGGCACCTAGTATGATTTTAAAATAGGATGGAATGAATGTATGTTTTCTTTGATTGTTGAGTTTGACATTGGAGTAGGAGAGTATGCTCTCATCCTTCTTAGGGTGATCAGAAATCCAAATCTTCGATACCATGCTCATGTTTTTGATTGTGTGTCACCTTTAGAGGGCCTGCCTTCTCGACCATTTGCTTTTGCAAGCAAGTGACAATCGTGAGAAGGGAATGACCCAAAGTGAGTACAGCTAGAATACCTTGGCATTCTAACTCACTATAAACAAATACCTGATGAGCGAAAGCTTTGAAGGAAGGGTTACGTGGGAATTGCAGTTACTTGGGAAGTGATGACCCTTGAACTCTTTCTCATATCAACATCTAAGTAGGACCTCACGGTCTAAATCGTGCTTGCACGACTACATTTGTTTGGTATCTTGATGGGCTTAATGTCTCAATCACGCTTGCGTGACATCAATGAGTAATGCTTAATAGAAATCCTTACTAAACACCTTGTATTTAAAGGCTAAAAATCCTTCTAGTTGCTTGAGAAGGACAAGTGCGGATACTTGGAAGAGATACTAAGTTCACCATAGGGAGATTTCCATGGGGACTGATGCTTGGCTGCCCTGAGAAGTGAGTGCCATGGAGGGGAGCCTGTGGGGTCAAGCATCTATGTATTCTCCTTGAATCTCATAACGAGTCTACCTCTCAAGTACTTAATGTCCTTGCCTACCATAAGAAATGTGTTAATGAGCATGATTGTCTTGAGTCTAAGTTGAAATATCTTGTCTTCTTTGTTTGTCAAAATTTGAATTGCATCTCAAGACAAATTGATTCAAAACAAGGTTAAACACAAGAAAATTTCATCCAACAAAGTTCAAAACATCTTCAAACATGGTTTTCAAACATTTTTCAAAATCTTGTCTCAACATTCATGTCACTTAGATTTGGGTTCATCCTAGGTTTGCATTTTTGCAAAGTCATTGTCAAGTACCAAGGTTAGGTTTCACCTAGGTCATAGTCTTTTGCATATCAATAAAAGTCATCCATTTACATGTGTCCTCTTGCATTAGAGTAATACCATTGTCATACATTTGCATTTGCATACCCTAGGTCTCTTCATCAAGTTTAGGTCATTATCATATCATATTAGGGTCATTTGCATAGTAATTGTCCCTTTGCATATAATGTCAAAACTAGGTTTTGTCATACTTGAGTAATCCAAATCTTTGATAAACCCTAAGTTATTGTTAGGAGGTCTAGACCTTATCAAACTTTTGTCTTTTTGTCATCAATGTCATTTGGTCAAACCTAGCTTAGTATCCAAGCATATAGGGGAGACATTGTCATTTGTCCTTTTGTCACTTGGTCCTTTTGTCCTTTGAGGTCTAGTCATCATTTCAATTTCCTAAGGGTCTCTTTTAGATTTGCATTCCAAAAAGTTTGTCAAAATCTTGAAAATAACCAAAAACATAGATTGCACTCTTGCCATAGATTGCATTTTCATCTATTTAGTTTGCATTTAGTTGCATATCATACATTATCTGTGAAAAATTCCAAAAATATTGCATTTGCATAGTGACATGTCTATTGAAACAAGGTTCCAAGAACCAATGATGCAACAAAGTTTGACATATCAACCAACAATGCAATCACAATTATATCCAACCCAACAACAAGGCAATATCGATCAAACTTTTTATGATGAAACAAGTCTCCAAATACAAAAACTAGAGGAGAAACTAGCTCAAGAAAATGAGATATTGGAACAAAGAGTGAAACACATTAATAAGAATAGATCACAAATGTCCAAAATGTTTCAAAAATTTCCAGGTCGAAATCCAAAAATTGAGCCAATTGATGTAAGATCTCTTCTTGAATGATCAGACATACTAGCTCTCCTCTCACAAATAGAGATGATGAAACAATTTCAAGAAAAGAGACAACAACAATTTCAACATTATGTGCCTCCACAGCAAGAACAAGAAGGTGTTTACTATCAATCAGATTTTCAACCAATACAACCAATGGTTCAACCAATTGTTCAAAAGCTCCAACATTTCCAATAGACACAACTAATGGTCCAACCTATACAACCAACACAACCAATGGTCCAATTTCAACAATATGTCCAACCAACTATACAATGTCCACAAATGGTTCAACCAATGGTGGAATATCAATGTCAACAACCACAACCAAACATTCAAAAATAAAGGTTGCAACACACACCAAGCCAAGTTTCAAACATGTCAGAACAATTGAACCAAGTCCAATATCAAAACATGACATCAGATCAGAACTAACTCCTTGCCAAACAAGTTCAAATTCCAGATACAACTATGTCAAAACCTCGAAAGAAAGGTGGCTTTATTGCAATGATTTTAAGGAAACTACCAAGTGAGTTATTTGAGGAAGATCAAGATAATACACTTATGTCTAGCAATGCCTCATCCCCCCACAAACAAATTGACTCCCCAGTGGCATCTATCCCTACACCTCTAGAAGTTTCACAAGAACCTTCCATATTGTCCTCATCAAACAATACACCCAAGGATGAAATTACCCAAGGGCTATCCATAATTGATTGTCAAGATAATCCAATTCATGATGCACATCCTTGTCATGTTTCAGAAATACAAGACCCAATGCCACCATGCACTTTATTGCCATTACCTATTTTAGAGGACCCCATTCGAAGTCCCTCTTCCTCATGTTCAAGCATTGATTCCTTGCCAGAATCCATTACAAATGTTCAAAGTGCATTCATTTCATGCCAAAACATTGATCCCTTGTCAGAATCCCCCATGCATATCCAAAGTCCAACCCCATATCAAGAGGATAATTTAGAGCATGAAGAAACACGTGTTAAAATAGATCAAGATCGAGATCCCGAAACCTTATCATCCCATCCAATTGTTGACCAAGATCTCAAATTCCTAGAAACTCATGATGATTCCCCTATTCTTGTCCATCATATCCAATGCCCTATTGACACTCCATTCCCCGAGCAAGATCACGATATCCTAGTCCATCCAATCCCAAATGATCCCCTTCCATTCCAAGAACACAATGTCCTTTCAAATCCCATTGGCATTCCACTTCCTAAGAAAGATCAAGATATCCCTTCCATCCTTTCCAATGATCCCATTAAAAGTTAAGAGAAAAGCAACTTTGAAGAGGATTCCAATGATCTTCCTCCTTGTCAAGATCAAATTATTCCTTTAGATCTTCCACAAGATCCACTTGTTCCTCCATCTCCTTGTCTTAATGCTCCATATACACTCCAAGATTGCATTTCTATTGATGATCCCATTATTTCTTCCATTCCATCTCTTGAAGAGCCTGTCATTGAACCATGTCCACTACACAATCCTAGTCCCCCTCATGATCCTAAACCCCCTCATGATTCTAACATGTCAGTGCAAGATGTTCATGAACCCTCGACATGCATAATGGGTTCTTCCACTTTGGTGCAATCCGATCGACTTCAAGATCTCATTATTTCTCTCATATCATATCCACCTCATAATGGACTCACGTCTTCTTCCCAAAGAAAAGAGTATCCTACAAGTCAAGATATTCATAAAGGCAAAGGAGTAGACCTTCACAAGAAAGAACTCCTCAATATGAAAGAAGATCTTAAGGGTCATGTCTAAACAACTCACTCTCAAGACATTGGTATCCCTCCATCAAAATCAAAACATACACCTTCCCCATCATACCTTCCATCCATCTTAGGTCCTTATATCCCTTCCTCCTCTATGCAAGGTCAGCAAAGGCACACATCCTTGAGTAAATTTCATCCATCCAAAAGAACTCCATTTCATTTATATCCATCCATGCCTTCATTTCCCCCTCCAAGCAATTTGGATTCCAAGCATAAAAGTCATAAGTCTAGAAATCCACATGTATTCAAGGATCAACATGTCCAATATAACCGACATGTCAAAACAAAGAACAATATGATCTATAAAGGAAAAGAAATATCCAAAAGGCCACAGAGGCCCACTGAGCAAAATAATGAAAAGTCAAAATATATATGGGTTCCTAAATCCCTTGTGCAAGCAATGCACTCCAAGGAACCACAAAAGCATGAAAAATCAAAAACCATGTGCATCCCTAAGCAGCTCCTTGAAGCACAAAATCCTAAAGAAACATCCAACTTGGCATCCAAAGTTGCTATTCCTCCATCCAAACCTTCCAAGTCTATTCCTCCACCACCTTCTTCATCCGTTTTGGGTCCTTATGTCCCAAAATTCCAAGCTATTCCTTTGTCAAAATCTCAATATCCAAAATACATTTTTCCTCCATCAGTCCATCACCCCTCAAGGTGTGTGCCAATGTCAATCTTGCCAACATTTCCATCCACTGAAGCCCAATTCTTCCAATACCCTATCCATTATCCAATGCATATTTTCCATCCTTCCATCCCTCTGGTCGAATCCTTTGCATAAATCCTTGCCTTAGTTTCATCTCTTTTTCCATGTCCTTATCCTACCAACATCTGTGAGCATGCTTTTAAAGGTCATGGTCCATTTTTTTTCAAGGCAACTATCCAAACAAAAAGACGCTTGAGTCCTTTTTCCATCCCCTATCATGTGTCCATCTTCTATTGAAAAAGTCAAAATACAAAAAAAAAAAAAAAAGTGAGAAAAAAAAAGTAAAGCAAAAATAATTCATCCACTGGTGAAAACCTGGCAAACAGGCACCTTGGGCAAGTATCATGATGAAAACCTGGCAAACAAGCGTCATGCATAATCTATGAACTTCTTGTACACCACACTTGGGGGTAGGTTTCCTCCTTTATATCATATTGCCCTTCACTATCCTATCGAACCCCTGTCATTACCCTTCATATCCTATTGTCCCTCATGTACATATCCCCTTTTCCACCTTTGATCTTGACAAGGCTGAGGATTATCATGAGCATCATGCATCTTGTTTGCAACTTTTAGTCCATCATAGCTTTTGGTCATTTATCCATTTGCTTATTATAACCTTTCATCCATATTCCCTGTCTTATTGCAACTTTCTGCCACTATCCCTTAGCCAATCCCGACCTTCAGTCCATGTCCCTTATCCATTCTTGGTCTTTCTTATCCTATCCATATCTTATCACTATCCATACACTCTCTTTTTGTTCCTTGATCTTGATCTGACATAAGGACACAAAACTTAAACATGGTTTCAAACACCTCTTGACATGTCCCTCATGCCATGTCACTGCTTTGCATTGTCATATCCAGTCTCTTGTCCCATCACGCCATAGCCCTTGAAAATTGCATCCGTATTGTCTCCATAATAAAAGGTCTTTATCTTCCCTCTATCCACCAACATTTTAGAAAGCCTATTTATTCACCTGTCATATTCCTTGCCTTGCTAGACATTGGGGACAAAATCATAAAAATCGAAAAATGTCCTGAAATAATTCAAAAAAATTGAAAAATGTCCTGAAATAATCCAAAAAAATCAAATAATGTCCTGAACAAATCTCTAAAAAATTGAAAAATGTCCCGAGAAAATCCCTAAAAAGTCAAATAAAGTCCTGAAAAAAATGAACACAAAAAAAAAAAAAAAAAATTTTTTTCCAATAAATAACCCCTCTGTGCATAGACAGCTCACTGAGTATGCATCCAACAATAATTAATCACAACGCTATGCTTTAATGCAATCATGCGTTAATAGATGAACTTTTCAATCAACCCAGACATTCAAACTGATCAAAATTGTCATATCAATCAACCTCAAAATCATTCGTCCTTGGCACACTATCATGGGTCTTATACAAGGTGTGGTATACTCGAAACCAGACTGTGTCTTGTCTTAGACGGGGTACCTCATTCCCTGAAACCAGACAACATGATCGTCCTATCAACACTTTCAACTTTTGACAATGAAGATCAAGATGTTTGTTTGACTTGTTGGAATTTGTGCATCTTATCTTTTTACTGATTTATCTTTGGCTTTGATCATGTTCCTATGTTGCTCGATGATGTCACTGAGTGATTTAGAGTGACCGGGATGGTTCATGGTCCCTTTCTTTTTTATTGTGATTGTTGTTTGTCTGTGATGTGTCTGTCTTTTGCAAAAAGGGTTGCATTTCAGCTCTGGTCTTCAATGCCATGATGCTACGCATCCATTTTGCTACATTAAAATAAAGGTTCTCACCTACAAAGTGCATTACTGAAAGCAAGTTTTTCTTCATCTCTAACTGACCTCTATTTCATTTTCTTCTTACCAACATTTCTTCCATCCATTCAAATAGTCAGTCCAGTCTAGTGCCCTGATTTCCCCAAAAACATATGCTACATCCTACATCCATTTGGTTAGTACATTTGCATTACATCAAACATCATATCAAGTATTTTATCCATTTCATATTATAAATGCATCAACAAATCAAAATACGTCCATACATGTTCCACAATAAACAGTGCATAAGTCATTCATACATGGAAAATAACATAAGTCATAACACATTGCATCCCATCATATCGATGCATATCATATCATATGTCACAATAATATCGGAGTACAAAATTGGACTGTCTGTCCTAAGTATGGCCCGCAGGCTGACTATATAATATCACACTATATATGTCTCTATCATAAGGAGCACATGCCTCTGTCACTGGGTGCTCCCTCTGTCCTCCTCATCCCTACCATGTCTCACGGATGATGTCCCTCCTGGTCCTGGCTGTGGCGGTCTCATAGGTCCACTCACCCCCATGCTGCTTACTGACCTCTGAGAGCGTGCCCTACTCTCTGTCCTCAATCGTTCCCGATATGAAGTTTCTCTCTACTCTGGTGGAACTACACTCTCATATAGTGTTCTCCAATGGTGTATCTCCTCTCCAGTCTCTACCAACATCTATGCCATCTCTCATGCATTGGTATCCCTAATCGACCCAATATACTCAGTGACTCTCTGTTCTTCTCGCTGTGCCTGCGCTATTGCTGTATCTCGAGCCGCTGTAAGTCTAGCTATCTCCACTCTGAACTGATCCTGCTCTGTCCTCAAGATGGCATTCTATCTCTCTAATGTCACAATAAGATCATGCTAGCTCGCTATGGTAGCCCTGCACATCTCCATCTCCTCTATGCTAGCTGTCTCCAGCTCTATGGGTATATCCTACAATGCCTCCTGCTCGCCTGAATCTAGCTCATCCTCATCATCCCCATCCTCATCTTCATCCTCATCATCCTCCTCATCCTCATCACCACCCTCGTCCTCCTCATCCTCATCATCTCCCTCCTCCTCTCCTGTGAGTGGGAAGTCCTCCTATCTCCTCGGTACTAGAATGTTCGGATCTGTCAATGGCACTGGCCGTCGTCGTGCAAACCATCTCTCATACTCCTCTTTCATCCCGGCATCCTCCACATCTAATCTCTAATCCCACTATCTCTGTTGTAGCTGTGTGAAGTCAACATATGCTATGTGTGGCTGAATCATACTCCCCCACTGACTCGTCTCTCTGTGAGATCGGGCAAAATGTGCAGTCCTCCTAGGTACATCCTGCCTCTCTCCAAACTATCATCTGACTCTCTCTAGTAGGTACATCTCAATCACTCTCTGGTGATTCACTGGTCACCCAATCAGGTACCTCTCCTGTCTACAATACGGTAGCTCATCACTATCATCTGACCATCCAGGGCAATCATGATATGGCCTCCATGTGAACTCTCTCAGTTTATCTAGCTCATGTCGCCAATATAATATGTATCCAAACGGCCCCTGTCTCAGTGCTCCTCCATAAAAATACACATATGGTTGATTTGGTAATACCTATCTCTCTACAATCAGTCGACATATGGCTATGTGCTCGAATGCCCATGCCTGTAGCAGTGTGACTCCACAGCTCAAAGTCTGCACTCCCTGATATGCTATCTGATGCAACTGAAAATACAGCATAGCAAGCACACAGGGTCCCCATGCATACACCATCCCCTCTGTCACCATCCACTCTAGCACTCTTCCCCATCCAATAGGGAATCCAGGTCCTCGTCTGTCTCCTGCTAGTAGACATGCTATCACCACTGCTATCACCACATATCGTCGATCATACTTTGATGCCATGGTCTCCCAGCCAATCTCCCTCTCCATGATATCCAGATCATCTGCATCGCACTCAAATACTCTGCACAACGTGTCTCTCCCTATCACTGGGTCATACTCTACCATCTCCCCACGAATCAGAATGTGGAGGATATGCCATACATCCTCTAGTGTCACAGTCGCCTCTCCAGTTGCTAGATGGAATGAGGAGGTCTTCGAATGCCATCGCTCTGCCAATGTGGTAAGCAGTCCTATGTTTGCCCTAATCTTGGGCATGAATGTGATATATTATATCCCAAGTCCTGCTAATGTATCTTTGTCCATGCTCCTGAGTCTATGTCGTAACATGAAGCAGTTTGGTCAATTCTCTCACGTGATCAATGGATACTGTCGACTCTACATCACAATTGGAGCATATTTTGTTAGTTTTAGGGTTTGCTCCTATGGGTTGCATTTCCTTAGTTCATGTCTAAATTAGGGTTTTTTTCATCTATTCTGACCTATCCTACCCTTTACCCCCCTTTTTGGATCTTTTGCATGCTGTTTTTGACCTAAATTGAGTTCCCAGGGCACAACTGCGCCTGTGTTGTGTGTCATGTGCCTGTGTCACATATCCTACACCTGTGTCTCCCTACACAATGCAGAAGACATTACACAAGCACAGGATTTGCCCTACACAAGTGCAGAAGTCAGTTTCTGCCTTTTCTGTGGGCCCCGCAATGTCCCGCTTGCTAGTCAAATTCATAAAATTGAAAATATGGGTTTTTGAGATACATACCGCTGCTCCTACGTCATCCAATCGTCTGTACATGTGTACATGTTCTCCAAGGTGATCTACCATTGGAATGTTCGCCATCTCTTTGCAACTGTCCTTTTCCAGAGCAACAAATCCTCCTCTTTGGCTAGTGCAAATGAGCAATTTTCACTCTCTTTGTCTCATTTATAGATCTTTGTCAATGCATAGATGGGCATGCACCCTCTCCATCTTATGTTGGTCATAGTCTTTTGCATCTTTAATTGCTTATCCTTCATGCATCCGATCTCTGATTGTCCGTCCGTTTGCTCCTATCATTTTTATCGATCAATTGGCCTCTTTTCTGGATGTTTCTGGCCAATTCCTCGAGGGGGCATGCAGATGCCATTGTCAGTGTTTGGGGCATTTTCATTATTGTTCTTTGAAACAACGCTTAAAATCGCATTGTCTCAAAGAGGGGCAAAATGTAGACACCTAAAAAATGGTCAATGCTTGCGGAATCATACTTTAACATTTGCGCATTGCCTTATTTTACGGTTTTTGAGTCGCATTAACATTTCTCCTATGATTTTCACTTGGTCTTTATCATTTGCGAGCATCGAGTCAGTCTTCTACATTCCTCATTTTTATCGCTTTCGAATTTGGTCTTGTCGACAACAATCTTCAGTCATGATTTTGGTCAATCTTATCCTGCCGCATCTATGTGCGTATTCATTTGTCATCATTTTGGACATCGTCAATCCTAATTAGGGATTTGTCCTCTTATCAATCTTGTCATCATGCGATCGATTTGTCATTGATTCTTGTCTTTTGATCAATTTGTCATCAATCTTGTCATCTTGTGATCTATTTTGTCATCGATTCTTGTCCTTTTGTCAATCTTGTCATTTTGCAATCGATTTGTCATCAATCGTCATCTTTCTCAATCATGTCAATTTGGATGAATTAGTCATTGTTCCTCGTCAATTGGCGCATTTATTAATCAAATCATTCATCAACATTGGTCTTTTATCAAGTCAAAATCATGATCAAATCAATCCTTCAATCAGGACCTAATTGTCATTCCTTGCATTTCTAATTCATCTTTTAGGGTTTCATGATTTTATTCATTTAACCCTATTTGTCATTTCTCCCTCTAGGTTAAATAATTTATTTATTTATCCTAGGTCTTCGTGTCACGATTAAATGTTTAATTTAATTGGCTAAATAATTATTCCTCCTTTTGTGAATTAATTAATAAATGACAAATTATTAATTGATTTACCTAATTTTTCATCAATTTCTAAATTCCCTTTGTGAATTAATTAATAAATGAAAAATTATTAATTAATTCACTAAATTTCCTAATTTTCCTCATTTTTCTAGTTTCCTAATTCCTATTTTCCTAATTTCTAATTCAATTTCCTCCTATTTCTCTCCTAATTTCATGGGAATGACATTTCAATTTGTCATAATTTGTCATAATTGACAATCAATCAATTTTGACATAGAAATTTGTCATAATCTTGTCATAAATTATCAATCAATCAATTTTGCATAGAAAGTGCAAATTTGTCATAAATGACATTCTTGATTTGCAATTTCCATTTGAATATCTTCATGCTAATTTGATCATCTCTCCAATTTGTCTATAAATTGGATGATTTTCTTCAATCCCAACTAATCACATTATTGAACGAATCACTTTTTGAATCGATTCTCGAATCAATCACGGTTCGAGTATTCTTGAGCAATCATCTTGTCTACTTGCTTTCATATCATGATCATGCACTAGTAGGTGAGATCCACAACAAAGCTATTTGAAGGAGAAAGAAGGACAATGGAGCCACATGAAGGAGACATTCAAATCTGCACTTGGTTTGCTTAATTTTCAAATATTGAATGTTTTGTTTTCGTGTCTTTATTGAGTGTGTTAGGATTGATCATTGCAATCTGCTTTTGTGATTGATCTATGACTAATATTGATTTACTTTGATGATTTCTGATTTCCTATCTGCACATTCAATGAAGGAGAGGCCTCTGTCAAGTGATTGAGAGTCATTTCCATAGAGAAGCGAATAGCTGAAGTTACTAGGTTGCTGCAGGAAGGAAAACTATTTCCTGAATCTAAGGATGCGAGAAGCGCTAGGGTAGAGTTTGAACACCTAGTAGATGGACCCCTAAGGGTGGACAAACAGGGAACCAGATGAATATCTCTTCCAGCAGAATGGCCCCAGGTGGCATTATATGTGATGAAATACATTACCTATGATGGAAGGTACTCAAATTTGCTTTCGATCTATTTTAAATTTATTAGTCATTTACAGCATGGCTGAAGGGTAAATGTTCCTAATTTTCTATATCACTTTATTTCGATAAGTGAAAAAGAAACACGAAAGGGTGGAAATCATTTTGTTAGTCATCATGGCTTGATAAAATTGTTAGTAGAAAGTTCTCTTAGAGATGTTTCTCATATGGCATGGGGGTATTCGAATATATGCTGCAATTTAGGGAGGAAAATGCTCTAGCTGCAGAAGAATTAGCAACCCAAGAGGAGGATATTGGAGAGCCCTCATCTCCCAGGGTTTCTGCAAGGAATGCACCTCCTGTTGCCAATGAAGCTTTGATTGTTGTAGAAGAAATGGTGAGTGAAACAAATATTGAGCAACATCCACTCATTTTCAAAGCAGAGTGGCATCTTTTAAAAGAAAAGGGAAAGAAGCAAAAGCAATTGATGTAGAGGGAGAAACCATAGTGTAACCTCCAGTAGCGCAGGTTTCTCTTGCAGCTAAAAAAGTGTAGGCTAAAAGAAAATTCTACTACAACAACACCTCTTGCAAAAACTGTTCCTGCAGCCACTCCGAAAATGTATGCAAGAAGGACTTGGTGGAGTAAATAGAAAGTTCGAGCAGCAGGGGATGCAGTGGAAGTCATTTCTATAGAAACATCAGAAGAAGGGCATGGGAGTCAAGCATAGATTAAATCATAGGAAGAACATGGAGCCAACAAACTTTCAAATTTGGCACATGTAGCAGAATAGTTTGGAGAACCTATTGAAGAAATCTCACACCCTCAGGTAACAGCTAATAGACCTCCTTCATCTCTGACTAGTTTGTCTATTGCACTTACATTTGATAGGCAGTGGGAGATAGAGAGGGCTAGGTTACATGAATTTATTGATAAGAAACATAAAGAAATTGAAAAGAGGGATAATCAGATTGTGGAATTGAAAGCTAAAGTTGACACAATTGCCACCATGGTTCTTGAGTTGATACAATGTAGGGCTCCTCCAAGGGTTTATACTTTGCATCTAAAATAGCAGTATTTAAGTTTCAAGCTAAACCGCATTGTTAGAGATATTAGTCCTTCTTTAGATACCCCAGAAGAATTTTATAATGTTTATCAGACCTCTCCAATGGCTGTTAAGGATTTGTTATGTGAATTTTATTTGCATAACTATGTTGTGACTTCTAACAATGAGTGGAATCCCTTATTATACATTGGTGACATTCACATAAAAGCATTAATGTCATGTATGCAAAATGAAATCAGTATGGGGACTTAGGCTAAAACATATAGAAATTTGGAATTTGATTATCCATTACCACTTAGAGCTGAAGCCAAGAATCCATGACTTCTTTATTATGATTGATAGAAATTGTCAGCAAGACCTGATGTAAGGAGTCAAGTGTTACCAATAAGAGAGGAAACATTCCAGGAATATGAACACTTGATTAAAAATGAAAATGCAATTGCAATTGAATATTTAGTTCAACATTGGAATAATCTTCCAAAAGACCTAACACAGGGTGAACCTCATTCACTGCCTAATTTTCAAGCAGCTATACAAAGAACTCCTAAGTACATCCCTTTGGGTAGGGGAAAGAGGAATATCTGGTTACCCTTGATATTTAAACCACCTATCCTTATGTGGCCATTAATGGGATGCAGGGTTGCAGACAAGCCATATGAGGAGGCCATAATAGCAGCCAGATGGGCAAGACTAGAAAAATGAATGGGTTTTATTGGAATTTGGCTACAGGAGGGACATGATAGGGAACCATTGGTGACTTGTGAGTTAGTGCTCGGATCAGAAATTTTCTTCTTGCTGGATGATCAACAAGACACTAAGTTGGGGGGCATGATGAGCTGAGATATTAGCTCCTTTTATTCTTAAAACTCATAAGTTTTTACCATGTTTTAATTCGTATAATGGGATAGTAATGATGTATTAGAGTTTGACTATATTCATTCCAGATGTTAACCAAACCCATTAAATCATGTTTTGTCTTGACCAATTATTCCTATTGCCATGTGAATTATTCTTGTTTCCCTGTGAATTATTCTTGTTGCCATGTGAATTGTTCCTATTGCCATGCGGATTATCATAGGCGATATCATGTGTGAAATGTATAAGTGTTTTGATTAATTAAAATAGATATATGTGTGTGCTTATATGTTCTATCTTTTTAATTGCAGGAATACATAAGATGCTAGAGTGGCGGTTATTGTGTCACGTCATGAAGGCAGTTAGAGATATTCAAGGGGTGGTTAAAATTTCAAACAACAAAGAGAATAATGGGCATAAGGAGAGGTAAAGGAATAGCAGGGCGCGCAAGACTCATTTATGTCTATCTTTAATAAACATCAATCTTGTAATACCACCATGCTATATTCTTGGCTGTGGTTTAGTAGAGATCCATGTTTTTAGTGGCTTAACTCCGTTTGTTCTCTATCATAAATGTTCTCCACATAATTTCATCGGTGTGACCTAGATTGTAGGAATTTGTTGTAGTTTTCTTTTAAATAAGAGTCTGCGCTTCTTCTCAAAGGTTAGAGAGAAAAGGGAGAGACAAAAGATTTAGAAATAAAGTTGCAGAGTATTTTTAACTTTCTTTCATTCTGTGTGTTTTATCGACCTTTGAAAAATAATGAATAAAGTGATTCTATTATAAGTATTTAGAGTTATCTTTGGAATCCTAGATACACTAATCCAAGGGGGACCACTTGGTGAGTAATCCTGTGTATTTATTAAACTGAGTTTCCCTTTTTGTTGCAGTAGGTGTTCTGGCAATTGACTATTCCTCTAGCCAAAGAAAATAGAGTAATTCTTGTTTGTCAGCTTTGGACTTAGTTAACAGTTCTTTAATTGGGTTTTATGTTAATGAAGAGTTTTCCTGTAGCCATTCAGTTGTTATAATTCTTTCTTGCTTATTTCAAATAGGTTTAGTTGTTGCAATAATGCAAAATAGCTATCGCAGGAACTTAGTGCATATATAGTGCAGATCCATTTCAAGTAATACATCCCTGGGTTGATAAACAAATGAACTTTAGCTATGGAGATAATAACTTCATCGAGTGAATGTCCAAACTTTGGGTTGAGACTTTAGCTATAGTTATTGTTCCTATTGGTGAAGCAAACACCTTTTGTTGAATTCTACCCCATTTAAAAGACTTGACAATTACCATCACTGAATATGAAACATTGCAACTATGGAATATGATGTAATGTCTGACAAAATACCCTAGAGAAAATAACTAATCTAACTAACAAATAGAGATAAATTTTTAAAAAAAGCATTCACTAATGCCACACATAATGCTAAAAGTACTCATATGCATTAGTCATAACGTTACATGAATGCATAAACATCTTAAACATAATCATATTCTTAACAACATGATACACAAGCATAAATAACAATACAACAACTATCCATCCCTAGGGTACCTCAACACCATTACTTAACTAAGAATAACACAAGCACATCCATAATCATGATACCATTAACATCCATTACGTTTAGTATTATGAATTATCAATGGAAATCCTACATATTCCTAGTAACTCTTGAATTCATTTTAAAGCACCAAACCAAATGTTCCTACTTCCCTTTTCAAAACTATTTAACATGATATCATCTTTTCCATGCAAACATCAATATAAAGTTAACCATAGTACCTACAAACCACTCATACATGTTCATACTCAAGAGGAAACTGATAACATAGAATAACATCATTTCCATTAAGAACATCTACCATAATGCTAATATGTTCATTAACATTCTCTTTACATCCATATAAACACATAAGATAATCTAATATCGTTACTCATTCATTCAATTGTTTCCTTCCAATCCCAAATTACATACATAATGAATATCCAATTACAACATAAGTGTTACAATGATTACAACAATCATAACCTACTACATTACATCATGATCATAGCCTACTACAAGTCCTCTCACGTATGAATACAAGATACATAATCATGTTACATAGTCTCTTTACAATTACATCTTTCCTCATGACATAAGATATACAATTACAATCTCAATTGCATAGAATAAGCTCCAAGAATCCATCCACATGAAGAGAAGATAAGAATCCACATCCATGCACACTAGCATCCAATGAAGAACATCCCAATGGAAGAAGACATCAAACCACCCGACTATGTGGAACCAAATAGGAACCACCCCCGTGCTAGGAGATGACATAAGGTTCCAACTAACACTCTAGACCTAGGTTGACACCTAACAACCAAGATACTCAACACAACAACCACAATGAAACAATAGCAATAATTCAAATCACATCACAAGGCTAATCATAAATTAATAAACTCCCAAAGGCATACCAAACAATCAAGGCATAAGGATCATGAACACATGTAGGAAGAGAGTGTCATCACATGCTAGCCTCATGTGGAATCCATCTCAACCTTAGAGCCAAACAAGGGAGATCGGTTTACCACTCCAACGGTCTTCCCAACCATAGATCCCAAAACCATCTCCCTGCGACCCACCATTGGGGCATATAACTCAAATTCATTATCTTGATTAAGTGATTCCTAATTACCTAAACCCACTGATCAATTATTAAGGTTATTGTTAAAGCACAAATTTGCACCCTACTAAACTATAACTTTAGCAATCTAGCCTAACATGGGATTCACTTCTGCATGTGGGCAATGCATAACCTGAAATGAAACCTCCAGATCCTAGGCCGGTTACTATTGGATAATCACCTGATACTCTCTAGTATTGGACTAACTTTGCAGGGTAAAGGATAAGAAATTACAGAAATGGAACTTAAAACTGAACTAAACTTAACTAGAACCTGGTGATACACCAAAATGTGAGAGATAAATGATAAAAACTGATCTCAGTCTACAATATTCTACTTTAATTGATAAACACTTCTTTCCTATTATAAGTTTGCATAAGTATTTCATAATAAGGTCTTGAGATGAACCAATGAGGAATAGTAATGTTTCACTCAAAAATTTCAAACTTTTAAACACATACTATGGCCTGCAAACATACACATGTTCCTATATTAAGGTACTGACTGAGACAGGTAAACCAGGAGCAATATAACTCACAAATTTAGCTTCATCAATCATGCTTGTACACAAAAAATTGGAAGGAAAACAAGGTTTGATTCCATAGAAAATCGCTCCAAAAGATGCTGTCACATATATAATATCTCTAAATCTGAGTTACAGAATCCATGCAAAAGAAATGCTAAGGACAAGAAAACTGTCTCTGAAAACACTGTTCTTGCATAAATTTGAACTAACTCCAAATCAAGTGTCTCCGGGCATTAACTACAAAAACTCTCCAACTAATTGGGTCGGATGCAAGAAAAGGGCCTCAAAAAGAGGAGTCTAGAAGTCACCAGAAAGGGTTACAAACATGGAAAAGTTTTCTTCAATCAATAACCAACCCAACAGATCACTAGAAACAGCCTTAAAAAGATCAACCAAGTAATAAAAGCTCCCTAAAATGGTGGAAAAGTCCAACCTCGACCCTTTGCCTAAAAGTGCTCCAACCTCCCTAAATTCACTCCATTTGATTTCAAACAACCTCATGTTCCTATAAAAATGTTCTTGTCTTCAAGATTATCTCAACTCCTTTTGAAAACTTCCCAAGTGGTTATGCACACTCCTATATGCTCTCCTTATGTCCCCAAACCAAAAAGACTTCTTCAATGATAGCCTTATCTCTCCAAAATTAACTCATTCTTCAAAACTAAGTCAAAAGACTTAGTCTCCTTTTAGCACATGGATACACCTTTTACATTTTAAATAATAATAATAATATTTAATTACAATTTATAATTATATTGTAATTAAATACTTTTTACAAAGAGATACCAGCTTTTGACAAAGAAAGAAAAAATATATAAAAAGAATAAAATAAAACATACTTGATAATATCGATGAAAAATTTAAACATTTATATTATCAAATATGTTTTATTTATTCTATACTTTGTTTTCACAAAGCCCAGCGGACTTGAAGGAAAATATAAAAATTACAAAGGGCTTTTTGTTACCCTAAAAGCTTTACACTCCTATCGCACATTTCCCATTTTGCAAAATGAAAACAACTAAGAAGCTCTTCGAGGGTTTGAGACCCTTTGGTGCCGCCATTGCTGTTTTGATTTTTCCATCGCTTTGTGAAGTCTTTGATGAAGAACATGTGTTTTTACTGGTGTTGCCGCCCAAGATAAATTTGATTGTAGTTTTTGAACAACTTAGGTCGCGACTGTGCATTAAAAGTTAGACTTTTTCTTGAAGGCGTGCTGGGGTTTTTTGAATCTTCTCTTTAAATGCAAGTCCCATTTTCTACAAGTATGAAACGGCTCCTTCTTGCTTTATTCTTTGTTAATATGCCATTGTTGGAAGTATGAAGAGGGTTTTTACTATAATACATCTTCTCTTTTGTTTCTTTGACATCTCAAATCTATGTAAAGCTTTTAAACAAACCCATTTTGTGCGTAGCCTACAATCATTGCATTTCGTGAGAAGACATATTTATTAGGAGTATTGTCAAACAATTCACATGCTCTGTCTATTTTTCCACATTTTGCATACACGTCGGCCAGGGAAGTAATGTGTTGTGTCTATTTTTTCCACATTTATCATACACATCGGCCAGGGAAGTAACGTGCTGTGTCTATTTTTTCCACATTTTGCATACACGTCTGCCAGGAAAGTTGCATGCTGTATCTATTTTTTCCACATTTTGCATACACGTCTGCCAGGAAAGTTACGTGCTCTGTCTTTGCTAATCTTAGAAGGAAATAGGCTATCCTCTCTTATCTCTGCACATTTTTGTGACTTTTCTTCATTCACTGTGGTTGTTCTATTATCTCATTTTTGTAATCTTGCTTGAACCTGATCATTGTTTCATGCTTTTTATATAACAGTGATAAAGAGTCTTATTTATTATCTCATTGATGTTTGAGCTATGATTGACCTTATGATAGTGGGGTGTCCTTGAACTGTGAAAATCTTGCTCCTTAGTATACCACTAACATCTGACCTGCAAAAAGCTCTGTAAGTTGTGGTTCACCCATCTTTGATATCCTTGATGTTTGGTAATCATTATAAGCTTTCTCTTTCATTCATTACATCCTCTAAGAACAGTCATTGATATTGCAGCACTTGTATTGTCTAGGCATTTGACTGAACTTTCTTTTCCTTGACTATCATTGCATTCTTTGATGAGATTGTGTTTTACCCTTGTTAAATTTCTGACTTTGGCACATGCTGGGAGTGCGCTGGCAAATGTGAAATGATCTGATTGGAGACCTGTTAGTTGCATTTGGTAAAATAATGTGACTGGTTTGTGAAGGTACCCATGTCTTCTGTATGCTGTAATAACTGTATTCATTTTACAAGCTTCTCCCAAACTTCTGCACTTCACATACATGCTAATAAGCTTATTCTAAAAAATTGTGCATGTAGCAAATACAAATATTCTGTGATCGATGAAAAAGTGGACTTTTTCCTCTTTCTAAAAAAAATGTTCTTGAGAATGCAGGTCTCTAATAATTGAAGATATGTAGAGGAGTCTCCAGGTGAACTGAAAATACTCCCAGACTTACCAACATAGATTGAATAACAGTGCAGATTTTCCTTGCTCCAATTAGTCAAAAAAAATGCCATTGATACCTTATGTCTCCTGACTGTGCATTTTGATCTTATGTAGAAATGAAGTTCGAGCACGGGCTCGTGACACTCATTTCATTACCAGTTGATTCTGATTTCATTGAAGTTTACTGTTTGAACATGCATTAAAATAACTCAGATACTCTGTTTCTATACCAACCTGTTGCATTGAATTGTTTATCCTCATTATGTGGTATTGACCCTTTTAAATACTGTAAGGTTTCACATTGAAATAATATGTCCCTTAAGACAGTGTATCCATTAATGTTTTCTTTTTATGTATATCATGAATAGTAAAGTAAAAGGTTTCATATTTAAAATAAACATATCCCTTTGATACTTCAATTGGTTTCTTCATCATTCCATTTTGATATTCAGAGATTAGTTACTCTAAAAGGTATGTTGGGCTCATACCCGAAGGGAGCCTCGGTCAAGGGCACATGCCAATTAGAGTAACTAATTATCTGCACATGAAACAAACGCATTAGCATAAACATTTATTTCTCCTGAAGCAGTGATTTGTGTCTTTATCTTTCCCGCCCTTTCAAAACAGAAATAAGATAGGATATGATAAATGATATATTGTAGGATAATCTTTCATTGCTTAGATCTGTTGGATCTAACACCTCTTCTCTTTTGTGCAGGAAAGTAGGGGTTTTTCAGAATTTGAAGATCGATAAAACAGTCATAAGGGCAACGGGACAACCAATAACCAGTCAAAGCAACCCAAGGCAATGACTGGTTATCCTTACACTCACTATTTGATTCTATCCTTTTCTGTTTTGGATATGTAGGAAAGATAGAAATGCTAAGCTCGCGACTTGTGTGAGGTTTTAAGAAATTTAGTGCATGTATAAATATGCTTCAAATGCATGAACTCAATTTGTAATCTATCATTGTTCAATACAAATGAAAATACCCTTTTTTTTTTAAACACTGCAATGTACCTTTTTGTAAATGCAATCATTTGATAAAAATGCATCCTTTGGCGAAAATTACATGGGTAATGAAATTTTAGGTAACATTTTGGTGACTTCTACTATATGTATGCCTGCTATACAGGAACCAGTAGCCTTAGAAATCCATTGGGCATTGAGTCTTTTAGGAACAACTCTGGACTAAGGTAAATAGCTGAGATAAAATAGTGTAAGATAGAATTCTGAGTGCAGATTTATGGCTTTGGATAGCTTGGCTCCCCTATCCTGAGGGACAGGTGTATACTCAGAATCTTATAGTGGACTATTTTGTTTGAGCTATCTATCAGATTTGGATATTTACAACAGCAACTCGTGTTCAAAACACTTATTGAAAACAGGGAAACTAAAAGTTAGCTAGACATTAGAGATACTAATAATAGGCAAGGTAGTATGAAGTAAGAGGGTTGGGTAATGAGGTTTTTTATTATGTATGCATGTTGAGTACACTCCAGCATATATAATGCAGGATTTGATTACACAACCCTCTTAGTTTGTATGAACGTACTATTATTAGTATTCCTACTGCCTAGTCAACTGCTAACTGTGCAACAGCACTTAGGAGCACCAAAACTGAAAGTAAATAGTGCAGCAACACTTTATTCAACCACTAATCTATTACTTATAAAATAGGATAGACCTCAAAACAAGGTTTGAGGTGAATACCGTTTACCGGTAATGGCAAATTTTCACCTTCCAGCGTGGCCAGCTGAAAAGCATTGTGTTCCTTGCATTCTGTTATGACAAACGGACCTCCCCAAAATGAATCAAACTTGGTGTGCTTGCCTGGTCTGCTCTTGAGCTCATCCCACTTGAGTACAATATCTCCCACATTGAATTCCCTGGCTCTAGCTTTCCTATCAAAACTCTTCTTTACCTGCAACTGTTGAAACTCCATTGTTTGTCCCGCCTTTCTCCTACTTTCCTCCAATTCCATTAACTGTGCATAACGCACTTGCATAGGATCTTCTTCCTCAAATAGCACCATTTGAGTGGCCATATCTAGTGCTGGCAATTCTGTTTCTATTGATAACCTTGCTTCCTTCCCATAAACCAACCGATAAGGTGAGTTTCCAATAATTTGCTTTGGTGTGATTCTGTCCACCCACAAGGCTGCCTTCAGCTTTGAATGCCAATCACGCTGATTCTCTTGCAAAGTCCATTTGATGATTCTGATTAAGTTCTTATTTGCGGACTCTGCCAATCCATTGCCTTGAGGATAATAATTTGAGCTAGTATTGAGATATATGTTGTGTTTGATAGCCCAATCAGTCACCCTTAAGCCTACAAAAGCGAGTGCATTGTCCGACACTATGGAGTCAGGAACTCCAAACCTGTTCACAATATCATCATAAAAATTAAGAACAGCTGTCTCATCAGCATCCTTCAGTGTTGCAGCCTCAGTCCATCTAGTAAAATAATCGTTTGCAGTGATTATCCATCGGTGGCCTATACTTGACGGTGGGTTAATAGGACCAATGAAATCAACACCCCATCTGTCAAAAGGTTGTTCTGCTTTTATAGGATGCAACGGTAATGCTGGCAGCTGTTCTTTCCTTGCAAACATAACACATTTAACACACTTCCTTACATATGCATGACAGTCCTTGAAAACATCTGGCCAATAATAACTAGCCCTTAGGATTTTATATGCAGTAGTCCTGGGAGAGAAATGACCTCCCGAATGGCCATCATGGAATTCATGCAAGATTTTTGTAATCTGATTTGAATCAATACATCGAAGGAGGACACCATTGTGATCTTTCCTATACAATATATCATTAATCAAGACAAAAGGAACTGATTGTAACCGATAGTACCTTCTTTTTGCCTTATCTAGGTTTGCTAGACACTTACTAGTTTTTAGAAAGTGAACCATATCCTGCAACCAGCTTGATGTACTATTATCATCAGCTATCAAATCAATCACAAGAGTTGTTTCTACTCCTTCTTTTCTTGAAATTTCATTTGTAATAATCTGTTCACACAAGCCTCTTCCTCTAACCAATTTGCTGACCTGAATGTCTAAGTCGTATTCCATGACCCGTGTTATCCAACCAGCTCTTTTCTCACTGAGATCCTTACTGAGGAGAAACTCTTTTACACTTGGATGAGCAACCTTCAGGTGTATCCTGTTATGAGACAACAAGTGCCAAAACTTTTTAAGGCTCTTTACAACAACAAGGACATGCTTTTCAACAAAGCTATACCTCTGCTCATAATCTTCCAATCCTTTGCTAAAAAATGCAATAGGTTGTTCCAATCCTTCTGTGTTTTTCTGGACTAGCATTGCAGAAATAGCCTCATAACCACCATATGCATACAAAATGAAATCTTTGCTAAAGTTTGGATTTACTAGAGCAAGTGCTGCCGCAAGTGACTCCTTGATAGTTTGAAAATTTAGCTTTGCTTCTTTTGTCTAGTGGAAAATAGCATTCTTCTTCAGCATGGCTGTAAGTGGTTTCAATAAATCTGCAATATTAGGCAAGAAACGCCTAACAAAATTAATCCTTCCAATGAAAGATTGTAATCCCTTCTTATGATGCGGCAGGGGTATCTCCAAGATTGCTGCTATTCTTTCCGGATCCACTGTGACACCTTGCTTAGAAACAACATAACCCAACAAGTTTCCTTCATGAACAGCAAACATGCATTTCTTAGGGTTAAGTGAAACACCAAACTCCTTGCAGTGCTCAAAAATCTGCCTTAAGTGCCCAAGATGATCTATGGCCTTCTTAGAATAAATTGTGATATCATCAAGATAAACCAAAACAAACTGGTACATCAGATTACTAAATGCCATATCCATGGCTTTCTGGAATGTTGCCCCTGCATTGGATAAACCAAAGGGCATTCTTTTGTAGGCCATGGTACCCCATTTAGTGGTAAAAGTTGTTTTATACTGGTCTTCATTTCTGACCAGAATTTGGTTATATCCCGAATAACCATCTAGAAGTGAGAATCTTTCCGAACCAGCCACATATTGCAATATTTGTTCCATTGAAGGAAGGGGATGCCTATCCTTCAAGGATGCTCTATTCAGATCTCTGAAATCGACACATAATCTAAGCTCTCCATTCTTTTTCCTAACAGGTACAAGATTGGACACCCAGCTGGTGTGTTTGATGGGAAAGATAATGCCACTTTCAATTAGCCTAGAAACTTCCTTTTGCATTAATGACTCTATCTTTGGGTTGATAGGACGTTGCCTTTGTCTCACTGGCTTAGCATTTGATTCTAACTCGATGGTATGCTGTGCTAATTCAGGATTGAAACCTTTCAAATCACCATATTCCCATGCAAAAATGTCTGCAAACTCTTGAAAAAGCCGAACATATGACTCCTTTTCAGTAGGGGAATTCACTTTACCTATCTTTAAGCTTTTCCCGGGTGCAACCTCCAACTCTTCATAATGCTCTTGCGGGACCATCAAACTGGTCTTATTCTTTTTAGCTTGATCATCCGAATTAAAAATTGACTCCAAGGTAACAAGACCCTTGGGCAATTTATTTGACTTCAGTTGAATGACTTGATCCCCATATTGTTACTGAATTCTATTCTGATTTGAGGCAGCGAACACATCTTCCTCCAATAGGAATTGTAAAATTTGTTCATCTGATTCAAACACTTGCCAATTAATATTATTATCCGGAATTGAGGGCCGGATAATAATCTTGATATGCTGCTGATCACAGATCCTTTTATACTATTTGGTATATCATATTGGGCTCCAACTGCAGCTAACCGATCAGCATGCTGATTTCTACTTCTTAGAATAGCTATAATGTTAAATGCATCAAAAACTTCAATGGAATCCCAAACCCTGAGCTTGTATGCTTTTAAAGTATCATTTTTTACTGCATTCAAACCTCTAACTTGATTAACAATTAGCTCACTATCACCATGCACCTTCAGGTTTTTAATTCCACACTTTCTTGCCCACTCTAAACCTTGAATCAACCCTTCATACTCTGCTGTATTATTGGTACAGGCAAAACCAAACTTGAAAGCTACATAATATTTCTCACCCTTAGGTGAAACAAGCATAACCCCACCTCCTGAACCATTCTTGCTTCGTGACCTGTTAAAGAACATCTCCCAAACATCATTCCAAGATTCAATATTAGCTTCTTGTCCTTTAACCAGATTAGGCATAATTAAACCAGCTTCTTGAAACATATAGTTTCCCAAACCAGCATCCACAAGGATACTAGTTTCATCCTCCAAAACATTCTTTGCTGCCCATTCATCTAACAGGACATCCGGTATTTCACTGACCTGAGTTACAGGCTCATGAACAACTGTATACTCATCATGCTCAAAAATCATACAATTAGCATTAATGATGTTAGGCGTATAAGGCTCTATATGATTCTTAGACAACAATTCGGATTGGATAGTCACTTTGGTTCCATATCTAGTTTGGAACAGCATGTGTGACCAATCAGATGATAAATATCCTCCTATTTTGGTAGTAAATTCTCTTGACAAACACAGGGCAAAATATGGGGGCAAATCTATGACATAAATATCTTCAGATATAGAGAAATTAGGACAAGCATGTAAGGTTAAACTAGTATCTTTGATAAAACCTATAGTCCTAACAGCCGAACCATCAAGCTGTACTACGCCTTTCTCTAATAAATCATATTTCAGACCAAGTTGGTTAGCTATCTTTTTAGGCATAACAGAGCATGTAGCTCCGCTATCCACCATGCAGTTGTGTACCAAATTATCACCAATAATAAGAGAAACGTAAAACAGGGGAAGTTTCACGCTCTTACCTTGGATTGAAGTTGCTTCTTTATTGTTGTTCCCCTTTTCATCATTCTGGACAATAGTATTAGTCAACACAGCCTCCTTACCAGCATCAGCAAATGTCACCTTAGGAGGAATTTCTTCATTCAATGCCTTCTTCAAACTATTAACTTGTCCAGGAATAGCCAAAGAATCCCACATGCTCATGGTAACATTCATCTTTTTCATGGTGTCCACAATGCTATAAGGTACAGCTGAATGTACTTTCTATTGTGTCTTGACAACAGACGTATCTGCATCCTTTTGAAACTACTCCTTAGCTACTGCAACAGGTACTTTTTTCAGAATGCTTGGTATTTGTGTGGATTTGAATGACGATTCTTCGGTTGCGGGTCCTTTACCTCTCTCTGATGTTTGGCCTATATCAAGAGCTCTTTTCTTAGCTTGAGTATTGGCTGCAATCGGTGAATCGCCATTCATGCCATTGAATTCTTCACCTTGCCAGTTAAGAAAACCAGTTTCCATAGTATGCATATCCTGCTGTTGTTCAGGCGCAGCAGGAGGTATATCCAGTTGTGAGCTTGCAACATTTTGTACCATGAGAGCTTGATTTATCATGCCATTAGAGCATGTAGACTAATTATGAGCTTGGTTGCAGGGATAACACCAGTCTACCTCTGATATTTAATTGTTTTGAGTAGGTACAATGTCTCTTACTGCATTTGCAGCATTCAAAGGTGCTAGATTGTAAGGCTGATAAGACCTTTGATTAATAATTTGCCTCGCACCTTGGTAATTATTTTGATAAGGCTATCTATTCTGTTGGTACTGCTAATTGTAGCCTTGACTTTGAGTCTGCTGACTATAACCTTGATTTGGTTGCTAAAAAGTTGGCCTTGGAGCTTGGTAATGCTTCTTAATACTTGTCAACTCATTTCCAAGAGTCTACAAAATATTTTCTATCTTTTGCTCGCTGTTCCTTATCTCATGTATTTCATTTGACGTGCCTGCTACCGTTGTCTCTTGAGGAGCGGCAATAGGCATTGCTGGTATAACAGGCAAAGAGGCAAGAGGTGGTATATTAATTGGCATGTCAGGTTGAATGGCCGAAAAATAAGGCATTGGAGGCCTAGGTGCTATCTTCCAGCCTGTATGAGGCTATTCTCTGCTCTAATAGCAATGCCAAAAGCTTGGGGCAGGGAAGTGTTGAAATGTGGTGACTGATCAGCAAAGTACTGTACACTCAGCACGTATCCTCGTCGGGGTCCGGGGGTGGGCTGGGCCCCGGGCAGGGGTTCGAGGGCGGTAGCCCCCGAGAAAAGCGGGGGTTCGGGGGCGGCAGCCCCCGAGAAAAAAAAAATTTGCCATTTTTTTGATGAAAACCGACATTGTAATAAAACCTTAAAAAAGGCCGACTTTGTTTGTTGCTCTAAAAACGCATGTTATAAGCGGCTGGGATGCTTAAGGCATGGTAAGGTTGATGTACTATTTTTGCTGGATAATAAGAAAGATTGGACGGCTGTGTATGGTGGACGTAACCCATTCTGGGTGAACCACGTTAAATCTCTGTGTTATCTGTGTCCTGTTTTATTTCTTTATCTTTTGTATTTAAATCTACATATAATTGTTAGTTCATATTTGCTTCAGATCTGCTTGAAACCCTAACAATTGGTATCAGAGCGAGGTTTTCTATAAATTGGCAGGACTTTCAGATTTGAGTGGGAGCAATGGAGGATTCCAAATTCAAGGTCGAAAAGTTTAACGGCCAGAATTATCAGTTATGGAAAATGCAGATGGAGGATTACCTGTATCAAAAGGATTTGTGGCGGCCATTGGAAGGAAAGGCAAAGAAACCGACCACAATATCAGATGAAAAGTGGGACATTTTAGATAGAAAGGCATTGGGATCCATTCGATTGTGCCTTGCATCGTCTGTAGCATTCAATATAACAGAAGCAAAAATGACTGTAGATTTGATGGCAACATTGGCTAAGCTGTATGAGAAACCCTCAGCTTCGAATAAGGTATTTCTTATGAAGCGTTTGTTTAGTTTAAAAATGAGTGAGGGAGGATCTGTAGCGGAGCACTTAAATGAATTTAATACAATTACTAGTCAATTGTCTTCGGTAAAAATTACCTTTGCGGAAGAGGTTAGGGCTCTCTTGATTTTATATTCTTTGCCAGAAAGCTGGAATAGCTTGGTTATGGCTGTAAGTAACTCTGTCTCTGGTAAAAATACTTTGGTATTTGATGATATTGTTGGTGTTATCCTAAGCGAGGAAATGCGAAGGAAAAGCACAGGTGAGACTCCAACATCATCGGGTAGTGTTTTGAATGTGGAGAACAGAGGAAGATCAAAGGAAAGAGGAAAAGGCCCTAGGAATAAGAAGTCACGAGGGAAGTCAAAGAAAGGACGCTCTCAATCTAGAGGAAAGAAAGATTGCTGGTACTGCGGAAAGCCTGGTCATCTAAAGAAAGACTGTTGGTCTCAAAAAAACAAAGAAGGAGACAAAAATGAAAATGATAGTAAGGAAGCTAATATTGCAAGTAATACTTTACAAGATGCTTTAATCTTATGTTTGGATAATGTTAATGATTCTTGGGTAATAGATTCAGGGGCTTCATTTCATGCTACACCCCATAGAAAATATTTTCTAGATTATGTTCAAGGTGATTTTGGACAGGTATATTTGGGTGATGATGAGCCCTGTCAAATTGTTGGAAAAGGAAAGATAAAGATCAAGTTGCAGAATGGTAATGACTAGTTTTTGCAGGAGGTAAGACATGTTCCTAATTTAAGAAGAAATTTAATTTCTGCAGGGCAACTAGGTAGTGAAGGTTGCATAGTTACCTTCTCAGACAGTATGTGGAAGGTCACTAAAGGATCATTAGTAGTAGCTAAAGGTGCAGAGGTAGGCACATTATATCTGTGTACTGGTAACACTTACTCTACCTTAGCTACTACAGATAAAGTTACTGCAGGGACAACAACAATAAATGTTGCAAGAACAGATTCAATAATGTGGCACCATAGGCTTGGGCACATGAGTGAGAAAGGGATGAAAATCTTTCACTCCAAAAATCTATTGCCAGGACTAAAGAAGATTGATTTAGAGTTCTGTGAAAACTATGTTTATGGTAAACAGAAAAGAGTCAGATTTCTCAAGGTTGGGAAAGAGAAGAAGAGTGAAAAGTTAGAGCTTGTACATTCAGATGTATGGGGACCGGCTCAGGTATCTTCTCTTGGTGGCTCTTGTTATTATGTTATTTTTATTGATGACTCAACCAGAAAAACATGGGTATATTTCCTAAAACAAAAATCAGATGTTTTTGAAACTTTTAAGAAATGGAAAGCTTTGGTTGAGAATGAGACAGGAAAAAAGTTGAAGTGTCTCAGATCGGATAATGGAGGTGAGTATTGTAGCAAAGCTTTTGAAGATTACTGTTCCTTAAATGGGATTCGAAAGCAGAAGACAGTTCCAGGAACTCCACAGGAAAATGGTATGTCAGAGAGAATGAATAGGACCATCATGGAATGTGCAAGGAGCATGAGATTACATGCTGGATTGCCCTTACATTTTTGGGCAGATGCTGTACATACTGCTGTCTATTTGATAAATAGAGGACCTTCAACCCCTTTGGATGGTGGTATTCTAGAGGAGGCATGGACTGGTAAAAAGGTAAATTATTCTTTTCTAAAAACTTTTGGTTGCGAAGCTTTTGTCCATGTTGATAAATAAAATAGAACCAAGCTTGATGCTAAATCTCAGAAATGTACCTTCATTGGATATGGGATAGATGAATATGGCTATCGGTTATGGGATTTTGAAAATAAGAAAATAATTAGAAGTAGAGATGTTATATTCAATGAGAAGGTTGTGTATAAATAACAAATGCAGGAAAAGAAGCATGAACAGGACAAACAAGAATATGTGGTGTTGGATGAGATTCCTGAAAATGAAATGCCACAGGTACCTGATGCTCAGCAACAACAGATTGTCCCACAAACTCCTGCAAGTGTTAGACGTTCTACGAGAACAAGTAGACCCCCTGAAAGATTTTCTCCTTCTTTGTATTCTATTTTATTAACAGATTTTGGTGAACCAGAAGAATATGAAGAAGCAATGCAGGTGGATGCCAAACAACAGTGGCAACTAGGCATGAAAGAGGAGATGGACTCCTTGATGAAAAATAAGACTTGGGACTTAGTCCCTTTACCTGCAGAAAAAAGAGCCTTGCCTAACAAATGGGTTTATCGACTGAAGGAGGAGGAAGGAGGTCAGAAAAGATATAAGGCCAGACTTGTGGTAAAAGGTTTTGCACAGAAAAAGGGTATAGATTATGATGAAATATTTTCTCCAATTGTAAAAATGACTTCAATTAGAACTGTACTTAGTCTTGTGGCTGCAGATGATTTACATCTTGAACAATTAGATGTCAAAATAGCTTTTCTCCATGGAGATTTGGAGGAGGAAATTTACATGTTGCAACCACAGGGATATGAGGTCAAAGGTAAGGAGAACTTGGTGTGCAGGTTGAAGAAAAGTCTGTATGGCCTAAAGCAAGCACCCCGACAATGGTATTTAAAATTTGATAGTTTCATGGCTGAACAGGGTTATCATAGATGTCATTCTGATCATTGTGTATATTTTAAGAGATTTGATAATGGCAGTTATATTATCCTATTGCTTTATGTTGATGACATGCTTGTTGCTGGGTCTAACATGCAACATATAAATGATCTTAAACAGAAATTAGTCAGGTCATTTGCTATGAAGGATTTGGGTGCAGCTAAGCAAATTCTCGGTATGAGGATTACACGAGACAGGAAAAATAGAACCTTGAATTTGTCCCAAAGTGAGTATATAAAGAAGGTGTTGAAAAGATTTAACATGCAGGATGCAAAAGTAGTTAGTACACCTTTGGCTAGTCATTTCAAATTGACTAAGGAGATGTGCCCAAAGGCACAAGAAGAGGTTAATAAAATATCTAACATCTCGTATTCATCAGCTATTGGCAGTCTGATGTATGCAATGGTATGCACAAGGCCAGATATTGCACGTGCAGTGGGAGTTGTGAGCAGGTTTATGAGTAATCCGGGTATGGAACATTGGAATGCTGTGAAATGGATTCTTCGGTATTTGAAAGGAACTACTACAAAGGCATTATGTTTCAAAGGATCTAATGCTGCTCTAAGTGGATTTGTTGACTCTGATCTGGCGGGTGATATTGATTCACGAAGGAGTACTACAGGGTATGTTTTTACTATAGGGGGAACTGCAGTCAGTTGGATTTCCAGGCTGCAAAAGGTTGTTGCACTTTCAACCACTGAAGCTGAGTATGTTGCTGCTACAGAAACTAGCAAAGAGATGATTTGGTTGCAATGTTTTCTGAAGGAATTGGGTTAGACACAAGAGGATAGCCCATTGTATACTGATAGCCAGAGTGCCATTTATCTTGCAAAGAACTCTGCTTTTCATTCAAGGACAAAGCACATTCAGCTCAGGTACCACTTCATCCGGACTATTTTGGAGGAGGGTCAGTTACGGCTTGAGAAGATTCACATAAGTGAGAATCCTGCCGATATGTTCACAAAGGCAGTTCCATAGGAGAAGCTGATTTCTTCATCAGTTTCTGTTGGTCTTCTTGATTGATAATTGTGGAATTTATACCAGTCAAGTCCTAGTGTTTTATCCAGCGGATGTTGCATGTACAGTGGTGTCGTGTAGTATCAGTCTCCAAGTGGGAGATTGTTCAGTGTGGAGCCTGATCAGTCTCCAAGTGGGAGATTGTTGAAATGTGGTGACTGATCAGCAAAGTACTGTGCACTCAGCACGTATCCTCACCAAGGTCCGGGGTTGGGCTGGGCCCCGGGCAGGGGTTCGGGGGCGGCAGCCCCCGAGAAAAAAAATTTTGCCATTTTTTTTATGAAAACCAACATTGTAATAAAACCCTAAAAAAGGCCGACTTTGTTTGTTGCTCTAAAAATGCATGTTATAAGCGGCTGGGATGCTTAAGGCATGGTAAGATTGATGTACTATTTTTGCTGGATAATAAGAAAGATTGGACGGCTGTGTATGGTGGACGTAACCCATTCTGGGTGAACCACGTTAAATCTCTGTGTTATCTGTGTCCTGTTTTATTTCTTTATCTTTTGTATTTAAATCTGCATATAATTGTTAGTTCATATTTGCTTCGGATCTGCTTGAAACCCTAACAGGAAGTACCACCCATCGATTGAATCATTACTGACATATCACTATTCAAGCTTTTCAGAAAATACAAAAATGCATGTTCTGCACTTGGTCTTACCGCTGCTAGTATTCATTTCCATGTCTTTTGAAAACGAGAGTTGAAATCTGTCATCTTCTCTTGAGGAGCATGCTTGATAGTTGTGAGCTATTCCACCAGGGACAAGTGATCAGACTTGTCTTCAAAATACTTGGTTAACAGATCCCCAAGCTCATCCCACGAGTTAACTGACCCCATAGCCAAAGTTCTGAACCATTCTAAAGCTTTTCCCTTCAAGGATGCTGCTAACAATTTTACAGCAACATCTTCTTCTGTAACATGGTGCACATTACATAAACTTGCCACATCACGGATGTGGTCTATTGCCAGTGTTTGGCCTTCTCCAATGAAATCTGGTAAGCCTTTTAGTGCCACCAAAGGCACGTCATGATGCTGGGTGAAATTCAATGGGCTTCCTTGATTGAAAGGCATGAAAGCAAAGGCTCTTGGTAAGGCCATAGCACCAAGCTGAACTGATGTACTTGCTGCAGCTGAGCTTCCTCCTATAAAAAATGAAAAATTAAAAGGAAGAGGAGCAGCAACTTTGCAAGTGGGTGAGGCTGAATGTCTATCTCTTCGATTTCTATTTATAGCTTTACCTCTTCTTTGATAAACTCTTGTAGGAGGTAATGACTTGCCTCTTTTTGTATATATAGTTCTTTTGGCTGATCTTCCTTGTCTTTTTGGTGAAGAAAGCTGCAAATATTCAAAGTTTGTGGAACTTCTAGTTTCAATTCTTCTCATAAGGCAAAATAATTATGCTCACTTGATCTTTTTACCAGGGAGTCGCCAGATACACCTGAAAATAACCTCTTACAGGTCTTTATTATGCTGACAGTGTATCAAAATCAGCATAAAATATGCAAATGGACTTCCTTTAAGGTCCCACCGGGCATGCCAAAACTGTTAAAGCACAAATTTGCACACTACTAAACTATAAGTTTAGCAATCTGGCCTAACATGGGATTCACTTCTGCATGTGGGCAATGCATAACCTGAAATGAAACCTCTGGTTCCTAGGCCGGTTCCTATTGGATAATCACCTGATACTCTCTAGTATTGGACTAACTTTGTAGGTTAAAGGATAAGAAATTACAGAAATGGAACTTAAAACTGAACTAAACTTAACTAGAACCTGGTGATACACCAAAATGTGAGAGATAAATGATAAAAACCGATCTCAGTCTACAATATTCTACTTTAATTGATAAACACTTCTTTCCTGTTATAAGTTTGCATAAGTATTTCATAATAAGGTCTTGAGATGAACCAATGAGGAATAGTAATGTTTCACTCAAAAATTTCAAACTTTTAAACACATACTATGACCTGCAAACATACACATGTTCCTCTATTAAGGTACTGACTGAGACAAGTAAACCAGGAGCAATATAACTCACAAATTTAGCTTCATCAATCATGCTTGTACACAAAAAATTGGAAGGAAAACAAGGTTTGATTCCATAGAAAATCGCTCCAAAAGATGCTGTCACATATATAATATCTCTAAATCTGAGTTACAGAATCCATGCAAAAGAAATGCTAAGGACAAGAAAACTGTCTCTGAAAACACTGTTCTTGCATAAATTCGAACTAACTCCAAATCAAGTGTCTCCAAGCATTAAGTACAAAAACTCTCCAACTGATTGGGTCGGATGCAAGAAAAGGGCCTCAAAAAGAGGAGTCTAGAGGTCACCAAAAAGGGTTACAAACATGGAAAAGTCTTCTTCAATCAATAACCAACCCAACAGATCACTAGAAATAGCCTTAAAAAGCTCAACCAAGTAATAAAAGCTCCCTAAAATGGTGGAAAAGTCTAACCTTGACCCTTTGCCTAAAAGTGCTCCAACCTCCCTAAATTCACTCCATTTGATTTCAAACAACCTCATGTTCCTATAAAAATGTTCTTGTCTTCAAGATTATCTCAACTCCTTTTGAAAACTTCCCAAGTGGTTATGCACACTCCTATGTGCTCTCCTTATGTCCCCAAACCAAAAAGACTTCTTCAATGATAGCCTTATCTCTCCAAAATTAACTCATTCTTCAAAACTAAGTCAAAAGACTTAGTCTCCTTTTAGCACATGGATACACCTTTTACATTTTAAATAATAATAATATTTAATTACAATTTATAATTATATTGTAATTAAATACTTTTTACAAAGAGATACCAGCTTTTGACAAAGAAAAAAAACAAAATATATAAAAAGAATAAAATAAAACATACTTTATAATATCGATGAAAAATTTAAACATTTATATTATCAAATATGTTTTATTTATTCTATACTTTGTTTTCACAAAGCCCAGCGGACTTGAAGGAAAATATAAAAATTACAAAGGGCTTTTTGTTATCCTAAAAGCTTTACACTCCTATTGCACATTTCCCATTTTGCAAAATGAAAACAACTAAGAAGCTCTTCGAGGGTTTGAGACCCTTTGGTGTCGCCATTGCTGTTTTGATTTTTCCATCGCTTTGTGAAGTCTTTGATGAAGAACATGTGTTTTTACTGGTGTTGCCGCCCAAGATAAATTTGATTGCAGTTTTTGAACAACTCAGGTCGCGACTGTGCATTAAAAGTTAGACTTTTTCTTGAAGGCATGCTGGGGTTTTCTGAATCTTCTCTTTAAATGCAAGTCCCATTTTCTACAGGTATGAAACGGCTCCTTCTTGCTTTATTCTCTGTTAATATGCCATTGTTGGAAGTATGAAGAGGGTTTTTACTATGATACATCTTCTCTTTTGTTTCTTCGACATCTCAAATTTGTGTAAAGCTTTTAAACAAACCCATTTTGTGCGTAGCCTACAATCATTGCATTTCATGAGAAGACATCTTTATTAGGAGTATTGTCAAACAATTCATGTGCTTTGTCTATTTTTCCACATTTTGCATACACGTCAGCCAGGGAAGTAACGTGCTGTGTCTATTTTTTCCACATTTATCATACACATCGGCCAGGGAAGTAACGTGCTGTGTCTATTTTTTCCACATTTTGCATACACGTCTGCCAGGAAAGTTGCGTGTTGTGTCTATTTTTTCCACATTTTGCATACACATCTACCAGGAAAGTTGCGTGTTCTATCTTTGCTGATCTTAGAAGGAAATAGGCTATCCTCTCTTATCTCTGCACATTTTTGTGACTTTTCTTCATTCACTGTGGTTGTTCTATTATCTCATTTTTGTAATCTTGCTTGAACCTGATCATTGTTTCATGCTTTTTATATAACAGTGATAAAGAGCCTTATTTATTATCTCATTGATGTTTGAGCTATGATTGACCTTATGATAGTGGGGTGTCCTTCAACTGTGAATGCCTTGCTCCTTAGTATACCACTA
Source organism: Cryptomeria japonica (assembly GCF_030272615.1). Taxonomy (NCBI): domain Eukaryota; kingdom Viridiplantae; phylum Streptophyta; class Pinopsida; order Cupressales; family Cupressaceae; genus Cryptomeria; species Cryptomeria japonica. The sequence continues at coordinate 120,026,975 of NC_081405.1, forward strand.
ACATCTGACCTGCAAAAAGCTTTGTAAGCTGTGGTTCACCCATCTTTGATATCCTTGATGTTTGGTAATCATTATAAGATTTCTCTTTCATTCATTACATCCTCTAAGAACAGTCATTGATATTGTAGCACTTGTATTGTCTAGGCATTTGATTGAACTTTCTTTTCCTTGACTGTCATTGCATTCTTTGATGAGATTGTGTTTTACCCTTGTTAAATTTTTGACTTTGGCACATGCTGGGAGTGCCTTGGCAAATGTGAAATGATCTGATTGGAGACCTGTTAGTTGCATTTGGTAAAATAATGTGACTGGTTTGTGAAGGTACCCATGTCTTCTGTATGCTATAATAACTGTATTCATTTTACAAGCTTCTCCCAAACTTCCGCACTTCACATACATGCTAATAAGCTTAGTCTGAAAAATTGTGCATGTAGCAAATACAAATATTCTGTGATCGATGAAAAAGTGGACTTTTTCCCCTTTTTTAAAAAAATGTTCTTGAGAATGCAGGTCTCTAATAATTGAAGATATGTAGAGGAGTCTCCAGGTGAACTGAAAATACTCCCAGACTTACCAACATAGATTGAATAACAGTGCAGATTTTCCTTGCTCCAATTAGTCAAAAAAAATGCCATTGATACCTTATGTCTCTTGACTGTGCATTTTGATCTTATTTAGAAATGAAGTTCGAGCACGAGCTCGTGACACTCATTTCATTACCAGTTGATTCTGATTTCATTGAAGTTTACTGTTTGAACATGCATTAAAATAACTCAGATACTCTGTTTCTATACCAACCTGTTGCATTGAATTGTTTATCCTCATTATGTGGTATTGACCCTTTTAAATACTGTAAGGTTTCACATTGAAATAATATGTCCCTTAAGACAGTTTATCCATTAATGTTTTCTTTTTATGTATATCATGAATAGTAAAGTAAAAGGTTTCATATTTAAAATAAACATATCCCTTTGATACTTCAGTTGGTTTCTTCATCATTCCATTTTGATATTTAGAGATTAGTTACTCTAAAAGGTATGTCGGGCTCATACCCGAAGGGAGCCTCGGTCAGAGGCACATGCCAATTAGAGTAACTAATTATCTGCACATGAAACAAACACATTAGCATAAACATTTCTTTCTCCTGAAGCAGTGATTTGTGTCTTTATCTTTCCCGCCCTTTGGAAATAGAAATAAGATAGGATATGATAAATGATATATTGTAGGATAATCTTTCATTGCTTAGATCTGTTGGATCTAACACCTCTTCTCTTTTGTGCAGGAAAGTAGGGGTTTTTCAGAATTTGAAGATCGAGAAAATAGTCATAAGGGCAATGGGACAGCCAATAACCAGTCAGAGCAACCCAAGGCAATGACTGGTTATCCTTACACTCACTATTTGATTCTATCCTTTTCTGTTTTGGATATGTAGGAAAGATAGAAATGCTAAGCTCACGGCTTTTGTGAGGTTTTAAGAAATTCAGTGCATGTATAAATATGCTTCAAATGCATGAACTCAATTTGTAATCTATCATTGTTCAATACAAATGAAAATACCCTTTTTTTTAAAACACTGCAATGTACCTTTTTGTAAATGCAATCATTTGATAAAAATGCATCCTTTGGCTAAAATTACATGGGTAATGAAATTTTAGGTAACAGTTATCACTTGCAATTAAACAGAAACTCTCCATGTGGTTCCATGATAGGTCTAGACCCTAAGAATCCTTACAAGGAACCTCTTAGAAGTCTATTGCTCATGACCTCGGTCCTACACATGCAAGAGCCCACTCTCCCTAACCATGGACCAAGACCTTAGGGCGAAACATAAACCACATCAACATTACAATAATATCATGAAGGCTCTCCATGAAAATAATATCACAACAACAACATCACAAATACACATCTGAAGCATAAAAATGAGCAATAAGGCCAACATGCCAAAACAAGAGCCTCCACCATCAAAAGTATAACAATAATCAAGAGTAAGGCATACACCACCTTACTCAGCAATATACAAATACAATCCTCAACAGTGAGGTACATTCATCCCACTGGAGCTCATATACAATCAACCTTAAGAACAAAGCATTCTTCTTCTTGCTAGAGCTAATCAACATATATGGACCATCCTCAATGATAAGACACAACCATCTTGTCGGAGCACAAATCAATAATAAAATGAGCAAAACAAAACCATAAGCATCTCTAAGAAACTCAAAACAATCACAAAAAGCCTCTGGTACAAGCCAAAATCCAAAAATACATCACATGCTGAGAAATGATCAAAGACCCATATACAAAGCAGTTTAACACATCCACCAATCAGAATAGCACATCTACAGAACATAGTAGCACATTCACAGAACATAACAGTGCATCTACTGATCATAATGGCGCATTGGTCTGACATAACAACGCATACAATATATATATTAGCGCATACAACCAATTTTGTAGCGCATATACGGTAGGGACTAAGAACTCAAAAAAATAGAAATAAAGACTCACAATTGGCTTAGAAGATTCACTAAGGCATAAATTATGACTCAAAACCAATCCAAGAGAGATGCAATAATGAATGTATCGCAAGGAACGAGTAAAAATATCAACAATCAACCAAAGTAAGGACATAAGATTTATTCTCAAATGCCACAAGAACTCATGACAACACCCAACACAATAAATAAAAAGCATACAAATATTTAACTCTCCAATCTTAATACATATATTTCAATATTAATAACCTTACTTCAATTATGTTTCCCAATATCTGACAGACAATCTTTTAATAGACACGAAGAAAACAACTCTTTTCAAAAATCAAAATGCAAGAATGGAAAAAGATCTCCAACCTAGAAGTAGAGTGATGGTAATGCAATCATAGAAGAGAAAAAATGCAAACCAACAAGCTTTCCAAAATCCAATCCAACCAAGCAATTCCAACTCCAAGCAATTCGAAAATCCAAAAATGATGCAGAAAAATATCCAGAAGCACACACCGGCAAATACTCAAAAAGCCAATAAATAAAATCTCATTCAAAAACTATAGAAGAATCTCATCCAATAAATTATATACTATACCAGCCATCTTCCAAAAATCAAGGTAAGAATATAAAATAATATTATTTACTTACCCGCAAATCTCAACCAAAAAAATAATAGGGTAGGTATAAACATAATATTTAATTACTCAATTAGTAACAAGAGAATGAAATAATATAATAACCAATAATAATAATAATAAATCAAAGCCCAATAAAATAAATCAAAGGCAATATAAATAAATGCTCTAATTAAATATAAAATGACAAATAATGCAAATAAATTATAAGCAATTAAATAATAATATCCTCACAATCACATCTCTCAAGAAGGCCAATCATAACAAGGGGTAGGTACATAAGTAATAACAAATAAATAAACAATAAATAAAACAACAAGGTAAATAAATAAATAAATCAAAACAATAAATAATTAGATAAACAATAGATAACCCAACAGTAAATAAATAAACAATAGACAATAAGAAAAATGGATAATAATAAGTGTACGGACAAGGATAAATATTCAACCAACACTTAAACAATAAAAAAACAAAACAATAAATAATAAATAAATAATAAAATCTTAATAAATAGAAACTTATAATAAAATATAAAGTCAAATCAACAATAAAGCATAAACAATAAATAACCATTAAACAATAAATAAATAATTAGATAATCAATTAAGCCATAGATCAAATAAATCAATAAATTAATCTCAATTAAATAATTATTAAATCTCAACAATAAATAAATATCAAATGATCAATTAAATAATAAATAAATCATAATTAAACAATAAATAAATAATAAAGAATCAATTAAACGATAAATCATTAAAACCATTTAAATTAAATAAATAGAATATACTAAAATAAAATAAAATAAATATTAGAACCCAATAAATAAATATTACCAATTAATAAATAATAAATCATCAATTAATATTAATATAATCTAACCACTAAATAAACTATACAGTAAAATCAGTGATTGATTTAATTAAACAATCATACTCACAAGATCACATGACAAGGGTCCTAACAACCATAATGCGCCACAAGACAACTCTAACATGACTCAACTGACAAGGCAACAACTTAAGCCTAGAGTGTGCGACGGAAACACATGCCATCTCCAACAACTTGCCATTGGGATAAAGACACGCTCAGACCTATGAGACTAGGTGGAGTCGATGTCTGGTACCTGTAATCCTACATCCACCACTAAAAGCAATACAACATATATATACAACACATATATATTATAAATGATTAGGCAAGTGATAGAGAATCTCAACGTCATATTGTGCTCGCAAAGAGTGGTATGAAATCGTCTCTAATCACAAAGACACTAGAAGACAATCACAAACATCACAACATCAACTCAATCATCATAATTTAGCATAATCAAGATGCTATCATAACCTCACAAGCAATATAATCGTTACATGAATAATGAGCACATATGAATATCAAATATAGGTTCATCATCAATATAATTCCAAGATGTATCAATCATCCTCATAAGTTATCAAATAGCATATGTCAATATAGAGTATCTAGCATCATCAATATCATCTAAGATAGAAATCAAAGCATCACATAAGAGTCTATATATGTCTATCGATGCACAAATCAAAATGCAAGTCTAGGAGAGACTAATGTCAAAGAGACTATCAGAGCACAAATCTAAAAGTGTTTATCACATCCTCTCACGAAGGATGAGTTAGGGAGGGGCACTATATATGATTTGATAATCTTTCTCAGATATTGAACTACCCCTAGAAAACTCCATGTCTCAATCACAATGAAAGTCTTGGATCACTTCAAAATAGCTTCCACTTTTACTAAATTTCTAACCATAGCTGGATCCTTGTCTGATAAATTTTGATCTCAGCTACTCCATAGACTTGGCTAATATTTTATCTTAGACTTAGACAACTATTCATTGTATTAGAAGATGCACCAACTTAGTGTTGATGTTGAGGAGAACCTTAAAGGACACCATACGACCCCTTAGGATACCATATGACCCCTTAGGACACCATACAACGCCTTAGGATATCATATGGTCCTACTTAGGGTCGTATGGTGTGCTAAGGGATCTTATGGTGTCGTTGGGGGTCATGTGGGGTCCTGAGAGGTCATTTGCTAAGGGCCTGGGTGATCTGGACTTATTTTTGTAAGTAGTATTGGCACTGATTTTTATATTGTAATAATGGATCATCTTGCCCCTCAAGACACCATATGACCCCCTAGGACACCATACGACCCCTTAGGACACCATACAATGCCTTAGGATATCATATGGTCCTACTTGAGGTCGTATGGTGTGATAAGGGATCGTATGGTGTCATTAGGGGTCATGTGGGGTCCTAAGGGGTCGTATGGTGTGCTAAGGGCTCGGGTGATTTGAACTTATTTTTTTAACCAATATTTGCACTGATTTTTATATTGTAATAATAGTTCATCTTGCTCCTCGGGACACCATATGATTGATGAATAATGATGAACAATAGATACCCTAACTAGTACTGAGAGGGGGGGGGGGTGAATCAGTACGTACAAAAACTTCTCCCCAACTCATCAAGTTAAAATAATGCTAACCAGTTGTCTTCATTACTGAACTTAACCATGGAAATACCAGTTAAACACAGTAAGACTTCGAACAACATAAATCGGTAAAATTGAACCCTTCAGATTTCAATACTTGATAACTACTTCACCCATAAACATATGCATGTGGTGTATCAACAATACCATAACCATTAGCTCTGCATGCATAATCACTTAAACAAAGAATACTTAATCATCACATGAAAAATGCACAACTCATAACACGCAGATTTTTCATGTGGAAATCCAAATGGGAAAAACCACAGTGGGGATGAATACCCACAAGATTGTTTTGAACTCTTTTGAAGCTCGCTCTGTTAGGAGCCTAGTCTGGTTAAAGACTTTACAATAAGGTTCTGCTAGGAACCGATCCTGTTAAAGATCGCCCGATTAAGGGATGGCTATATACCCTATTAAAGGTAACCCTGCTAGAGGATTTGAAGAACTCAATGATCTTGAGTCGCCTGGTTAGAGGATTTATAGTAAGCCTGTTAAAGCTACCTGTAGATAGGAATCTGGAAATCATCAAAGCAAATCAATATTAGTCATAGCTCAATCACGAAAGCTAAAATGCAATGATAACAATCCTAATTACATCCAATAGAGACATGATAGAAAAACATTCAAGATTAAAAACTAAGCAAACCAAATGCAGATCTGAATATCTCCTTCATGTGGCTCCATTGTCCTTCTTTCTTCTTCAAATAGCTTTGTTTGTGGATCTCACCTACAAGTGCATACACATGAGATGAAAGCAAGTAGACAAGATAGTAGCGCAAGAATACTCGAAGCGTGATTGATTCGACAAAGTGATTCGTTCGATAATGTGATTAGTCTTGATCGAAGAAATTCATCCAATTTATAGATAAATTGGAGAAAAGACAAGATTAGCATGAAATTGATATTAGAGGCAATTGATTTCAAAATGGTAAAATTGAGTGGAAAGAAGAAGGTTATGACACCTTCTATGTCATAAATTATGACATATTGCCAATGCAAAGGTTAGAGGACTAAAAGCCTATGACATCTTGCTATGCCAATAGTATGACGCATGAGAAATTCATGCTTCCACCGAAGCACAAAAATAGGGAGAGACTAGAGAGAAATTAATTAGGTGGAAATTGAATTTGACAAATTAGAAAATAGGTGGAAATTAGGAATTAGGAAAATTAGAAAATTAGGAAATTAGAAATGACGTGGAAATTAGGAAATTAGAAATTGATGAAATTAGAAAATTAGGTGAATTAATTAATAAATTTTCATTCATTAATTAATTCACAAAAAGAGGGGGAATTAATTAGCCAATTAAATAAATATTTAATTGTGACAAGAATACTTAGGATAAATAAATAATTTATTAATCCTAAAGGGAGAAATGACAAACAAGGTTAAATGATTAAATCATGAAACCCTAGAAGATGAATTAGCAATGCAAAGATGACAATTAGGTCTTGATGAAAGATAATTGATGTAGATTTGATTTAATCATGATTCTGACTTGATAAATGATTTGATTGATAAACAATTGAAATTGGTTGACAAATTGACCAATATTGATAAAGAGACCAAATTGATATGCACCAATTGACATGATTGAAGAGGACAAGGATCGATGACAAATCAATCGCAAAATTGACGAGATTGACAAGGACGAGGATCGATGACAAATCGATCTCAAAATGACAAGATTAATAAGAGGACAAAACCCTAATTCAAAAGCGATAAAAATGAGGAATGCAGAAGAAGGACTCGATGCTCGCAAATGATAAAGAGCAAGTGAGAATCATAGGAGAAATGTTAATGCGATGCAAAAACCCTAAAATAAGGCAATGCGCAAATGTTAAAGTATGATTCCGCAAGCGTTGACCATTTTTAGATGTCTACACTACCCGATAAAGGGATTTTCCTTCTGTTGAAATAGTTAGAAGACAACAGGTAAAACTTTGATCTGATAACAACACTATATGCTAAGGCAGATCCTTTTCAGTTCCTCTACTCTGCAATCACACTCTGCAGTTTTCTCTCACTGGTCTGGAAAGTATCTCATCACTCGGATACACGCACAACTTTTGCCAACAACTTACAATAATAAACATCATCGACCTTATAGACAACAATTAGGTCGGTAGCATAAACCCTAAACCCTAAGAATTTTAGGTTTACAATACAAGCGGTCCAATCCTGATCGTCCAAACACTTTGCATAGAGAAATACAATTTCAAATAGATCACAAGACAATCTACATCGTCCATTCTTCACCGCACATAGAAATTAGTAACTCATCAGGCTTTCTTCTCATACCACTAAGAAGAATGTTCATTCCTAAGGTAGACATTTAATGCAATCGATCTTCACATGCAAGATCCTCAAGGAAATCCTTCACGTGCACAAAGCTGACGTGGCATCTTGATCTCATCTTCATCTCTTAGCTAACTCATCACATAATGTCACTGGTTGCATCGCACAAGATGGATTGCCAAACCATAAACTCTAGAGCTGAAACTACCAACTAGTAGTCACACTTAGTGAAACCCTGACACTAGTTCATTACATCTCTTCATACCAGTTCACTTGCACTTATTGACATTAATGACAACATACATTATCATCATATCAACACGTTGGTTCATCATATGCCAACAATGACCCCTTAAGACACCATACGACCCCTTAAGACACCATATGACCCCTTAGGACACCATATGATGCCTTAACATATCATATGGTCCTACTTGGGGTCGTATGGTGTGCTAAGGGGTCATGCACAATCCTAATGGGGCCACACATGTATTAAAACACCATATGACCCCTTAGGACACCATACAACCCCTTAGGACATCATATGGTCCAAAAGGGTCGTATGGTGTGCTTAGGGGTCATATGGTGTTGTTAGGGGTCATGTGGGGTCCTAGTGGTGCCACACATGTATTACAACACCATATGACCCCTTAGGAAATCATATGCTCCTCAGGAGTCATGTGGTGTGCTAAGGGGTCACATGATGTCATTAGGGGTCACGTGGGGTCCTAATTGGGCCACACTTGTGTTACAACACCATATGACCCCTTAGGATATCATACATGGTCCTAAGGGGTCATATGGTGTCATTGGGGGTCATGTGAGGTCCTAATGGGGCTGCACATGTTTTAGAACATCATATCTTTCTAGTGCTCACTCTTAACTATCTTTCTACCAAAGGATTTGTCAAAATACTAAATTTAACTATGACTTATTTGATGCGCACATCAGACACTATGTTATGTTTTTCAGAAAAAATCAGGATCTGTTTTTTGTGTGCAAAGGATTTGACCCCCTTAATCTTATCCAATTTAGAAAAAAAATAGTAGTTTGGAAACTAGATTCAAATTAATACAATTTTGTTCTTTGAGTATCTTCATATTTTGAGTGGATGACTCTCAAATTTCTCCTCCAAGTACAAGTTTAGTTGATTTCAGAAGAAAAGAAAAAAAAAGTGTCCACCATACCCCCCTTTTTGCACACCATCTTGGTGCATTTACCCATGAATTAAATCAAATAAATTGAATAATTTATCTAATTAATAGGAGAAGAGGGTTGGGCTGAATTAATTAAATATTAATTTAATTAATAGTTAGAAAATGGGAAATGATCAATTAAATGTGAATTTAATTAATAGTTGGATAAATGATAATTAAACAAATATAAAATTAATTTAATCAAGTGGACATAAATAGGTGTCTATATTTTGCTTCTCTTTGAAGTGATGTTTTGTGACATGTTGATTCAAAGAATTTTTTTCTTGATGATGCTGATAAAAAACTTGATTTTCCATAGATAAAATTTTTGATTTTCCCCAGACATTGATTGTTGGATAATGATGCGAGTATGCCCCCTCAGGAGACCAATTGAGAAAACTTTGATTTTTTAAGGATTTTTTTATTTGAAATTGATCTCCTGATAAAATGATTTGATCATTGAAAAGGTCAATTCCTTGATTGTCTTGATACTTTCACCTAATTGAATGATTGAATGAGTTTGATTGACGTCATGATTGATGAACGTCAATGATATAAACTCAAATATTGATGATTTGATAGGTTTGATTGATTGTGTGACCTCATGATAGATGAGATTCACTGATATGGTGAGTTTGATTGACCTCATGATTTATGAGTATCAATGATGTAAACTCAAAAAGCGATGATTGTGTGACTTCATAATGAATTAGAATCATTGATTAGTGTGTGAAGAGATTGATTAAAATATCAAGTGAGTGGATAGGATAGTTGATTGATTGAGTGATTGATAATTGACATTTTTTTGATACCAAGCCAGCTCGTAGGGATCTATCAAGCAGAGATTTAGATGTACTTATTTGAAATACAATTTAAATGGAATGATATTGAATGCAACTAAATGCAATGATGTAAATGATGATTTTAACCAGGAAAGCCTAATTTTGCAATGTTTTCATTATGTCGGTCAATTTGTTGTACCCTTTTTGTCATCATTGGGATTTTAAAATATTGGAAGTTGATACAAACATCAATGGTATAATTGAACCATGATGACCTGAGTACGACTTACATGGATTCTTATATTGCAAGACATCACAAGCATCAAGGTATAATTTGAACCAAGATGACCTAAGTATTGCTTGCATAAAACAAATAAGAGTTGACCCTTGTCCTATGCAAATCCTCAATGTCTTCAATGATATGTTAATAATCATGTCCTACGACAAATTTTTATAGTACCAATGATCTCCTCAAAGACAGTAGACAAAGAAAAATATCATGTTCCTTCCTTGTTTCTCTATTTAAAGACATCCTTGAGTTGCTTAGGAGATATGATAAAAAAAATCAAGATACACATGTCAAACCTTTCTACCAAATTGATCAAACCATGATTTAGAATAGATTATCGACTTAGTTTTTTTTTACTGGTCCTGATGTTGGGTTTGATAACTGTTTTTGAAAGTTGTGATTTATGTTCAATGTTGAGTTCCTTTGTAATCTTTGTTTTCAATATGTTGTCTAACTGTTGTTTGCCTATTGTTATAAGATGTAAGTGGATTTCCCCTACTGAGTTCAAGATTTTGCCCCTAGACTTGAAACAACATCCTATTATGGGTAGATACAATGATCACCAAGCCACGATGAGATGTTAATGCAATGATTGATTATTTATAAGGCTTTTGCTTATGGATACGTATAATGACAATGAAGATAATATGCATGATCTATGTATTAATATATGGAAGAGTTGATCTATCATAAATAGTACTTTTTGCCAGGTTTTCACTACTTGCTTTTATTGCAACCTTTTGATTTTTTGATTTTTTTTGCTTTTTCTTGCTTTTTTCTTTCGCTTTTTTGTGCATTGGGTGATTAAGGTGTAAAACCTTTTGAGATGGATTATGTTGATAGGTTCATCAAATAGGTCCCCTTCTAGCATAAATAGCTGATATGCCCTAGATCCATATGTTGATATGATGACAAATGGGCCTAGCCAATTGGGTTCAAATTTTCCCTTCTTTTCCCAATCTTGTTGATTGCAAGGATTCTCTTTTAGTACCAAGTCACCAAATTGAAAAATTATTGGTCTCACCTTGTGGTTATAGATTCTAGACATCCGTTGTTTATATTCTTTTATGTTATCAAAAGCATTTTGATGACATTCATCTAGCAACTCCAGTTCTTGTAGTCTGGATACCCAGTATTCCTCACCTGGGATGAGCCCTTTCAAGGATACTCTAAGTGAAGGTAGATCAACCTCAATGGGTAAAATGGATTCTAATCCATACACAAGTGCATATGGTGTGGCTTTAGTAGGGGTGTGGATGCTAGTTGGATATGCCCACAAGGTAGGGTTTAGTTGGACATACCAATCACGACCAACATCATTCACAATTTTCTTTAGGATTTTCAAAATGGTTTTGTTTGAAGCTTTGGCTTCACCATTCCCTTGAGGATAATAAGGTGTGGAAAAATGATATTGGATATGGAATCTTTCTCAAAGTTCTTGTACATCTTGGTTTTTGAAAGGTCTGCTATTATTAGTGATAATGGAACTAGGAATGCCATACTGACAGATAATGTAGTTCAAAATGAAGGAGGGTATTTCCTTGCTGGTAACGATGGTTAACGGAACATCTTTGATCCATTTTATGAAATACTCAATGGCTATGATTATGAATTTGTGCCCATTTGAGGAGGAGGGATGGATTTTACCCAAGAGGTCAAGTCCCCATTGGAAGAACGACCATGATGTTGTGAACAGCTGCAACTCCTATGTTGGTGCATGTATTAAATTTCCATGAATTTGATATTTTTGACACTTCTTAGCAAATAGATAGGATTCCTTTTCCATGTTCGGCCAATAGTATCCCATTTTGAGAAGTTTCTTGGCTAGGGTAGGACCACTTGAATGAGTACCACAAATACCTTCATGAACTTCCCACAAGGCAGTTTCAAATTTGTCGCTTTCAAGACATCTAAGGAGAGTACTATCAAGATCTCGTTAGTAAAGTGTATCAGTTGTGAGGGTGTAACAGTCGGGCTACTTGTCGGATAAAGTTTCATTTTTGGTTTTGGGAGAGATTGGGTGGGAGGGTATTGTCTTTCAGATAGGTATAAATATTCCCATAGGTTGGAGATTCAGAACCAACCAAGTGACATATGACTTGGGAATCAGGATTGTCATAGGCAAGAGAAAACAATTGTTCCACCAGGAACTCATAACAATTCTGCTAGTTTAGTATTTGTAGAAGAGAGGCAATGGTTGTCATGAAATCTGTAGCTTTCTTGTCTAGTCTTTGGATTTGTTCAAATTTGATATCAACAAAGTATTTCTTAAAATCATCCACCATTCTTTTGTATGGCATCAGTTTGTCATCCTTTGTTTGATAGTCATCATTGACCTAATTAATGACCAATTGAGAGTCCCCATAGAATAATAACTCTTTGATTTTCCATTCCACTGCTAATTTGATGCTAGTGACCAGTGCTTCATATTCAACTATATTATTGGTGTAGGGGAACATCAACCTGTAAGACCTGGGGATGGTGTGTCCTTGAGGAGTGACAAATAGGATTCTGGCACTTGATCCATGTTGGGTGTAAGATCCATCAAAGTATAGTACCCATGGTTGTGTTGTAACTTCTAGGACATCTGTATCTAGAAATTCAATGTGCATCAGATGGTAATCTTGCAACGGTGCTTCAACTAACTGATATGCTATTGCTTGGCCTTTGATGTCTCTTCTGTCCATGTATTGAATGTCAAAATCACTCAATATCATTACCCATTTTGCTAGTCCACATATAGTCGGATTGCAATTTTCCTTGTAGCGATCTTAATTGGCTGATGTTTCTAGGAGGTGGCATCTCTATGATTTATTGTACCTTTGTTGATACTATGTATCCTAGGATTTTTCCTGATGTGACTCTGAATACACACTTCTTTGGATTTAGCTTTACATTGAATTTTTTAAACCATTGAAAGATGTTATCTAAGATCTCTAGATGTCCTTCCCTTGTGGTTGATTTTTCCAGTAAGTCATCTACATAGTCCTCCGTGAAAGTGTGCATCATGTCATGGAAGATTATGGTCATAGCTCATTGATAGGTCTCTCCTACATTCTTTAATCTGAAAGGCATGACATTCCAACAATAGGTACCCCATGGGCATGTAAAAGAAAATTTGTCCTAGTCTTCGGGTTCTATTTTGATCTGATTGTAGCCTAAGAAACCAACCATGAGTGATAACATAGCATGTCATGTTGTTAAATATACAATCATGTCTATATTGGGCAAAGGAAAGTCATCCTTTGGACAAGCCTTATTGAGATCTCTGAAATCCATGCAAATATTAATGCTCTTGTCTGGTTTTGATACAGGTACAATGTTCAAAATCCAATCTACATAGTTGATTGGTCGGATGAATCCTAAATCTAGTAGTTTCTTCGATTTCACTTTGACTAGAAGTGCTACATGTGGGTTCATCTTTCGCAACTTCTACCTTACTGTCTTGGCTCCGAGAGCTATGGATAAGTGGTGCATGTTAAATCTATATCTATCCCTAGCATATCAACATATGACCAAGAAAAATTTATTTGATTTTCTTTGAATAACTTGGTGAAATTAGGTTGTTCTCGTTATGTCAATGATTTGGCTAGGTGCATGGTCTTTGTTGCTTCTTCAGTGTCGATGTTGATTGATTGAGCCGGTTAAATCAATATTGATGATCTTTCCTAATAATGCTCAGGAAGAATGTCAAGTCTCTCATCCTTCAATGCCTCAGAGAGGTTTTCACCATTGGATTCGCCCTTTCTTTTTACTTTTTGATGATCTAATACTACCATTGTCTGGTTTTCACCATTAGATCGATTTTTTGTTTGAATTATTTTGTGGCTAAGAGACTTGGCACTCCTTTGGTCAAAAAATTTTCTATGAGATCCACCAGTGGAACATGTTTTTGGATTGATTGAACAGAGTTAGTTAATGATAGCATTGTCATTAGGGAAGATTGGTATATTAAGAGGTTTGTTTTGTTCCCAGTTGATGAGTTTGGGATGTACCAATGGCAAGGAATCATGAGGTGGGTAAAGGTCTAAGGTAGTAAGGGTCATAATGGAAATATGGTCAAGGTTTATGATAGGGAAGTCAAGGTCTATAATATTACTCTCCTCAGGAGTGTCTATCTCATTTTGAATCTGATTGTCCTCACTAGAGTCATCGATATGTTGTGGTCCAAATTCAAACGGTCGAGACCCTGAGCTTTGTCCTTCGTAGAGTACAGGTGCATAGGTTTGGATGACATCAATGTCTTTTTCATCACAAGATATTTTATTAGGTGAACCCCATTCCCATTCATTTGAGTTTGTTTCAGAGATAGCTTGCAATCTATGGATTTTTTCATAGAGATTTTGAGTAGCTTCCTCCTTCTTGATGGCAAGTTCTTGTTTTTGCTCATATTCCTCTTCTTGTTGTTTACAAACTACTTCTTCCACTTGAAGTTTTTGGATTATTTCCTTGTTTTGTTTCTTTTGAGCTGCTTCTTCATGTTGTTGTTTGTGCATTATTTCTTCTTCTTGTCTACGAACTAGAATGTCTTGACCAAAGCCTAGTCCTGATTTGTCTTTAACTTTTTGAGAAGGAAGTTGTATATGTTCTGGAATGCCTTCTTTTCTTTATCCAATAGGACCATTTCCATCATATCCCATATTTTGCATGATTTTGAACCCTTTACCATATTGCTTTGTTTGTACTCTAATATTTAAAGTTGCTTCTTTGGTTTCTTCTTCATCCTTGTATAGCTAGTTTAGAATGTCTTTATAATCAGATTCATCTACTAAAGTGCCCACTTTGAAAAATGTACCATCAAAGAGCTCGATAGGTTGTGAAGAGTGTTTCTTAGATGTTGATGGTTTTCCATGAGATCTTGGTGAGATTAGTAGTTTTGATAGACATAAAGAATGTTCAAAAGAATATTCTCCCATACCTTTATCTTTCAACCGCATCTTTTTCTCGAAATCTATTGATAAAGAATTGAGTGTGGTTTCACTGCTTGATGAAGTAGAAGCAAAAGCTTCCCTATTGTGTTGTACAAATACATCTTGAACTACCTTGAGATTACTACAGTACTGGAAGGGATTATAATCTAATGAGATTGAGCTTTCTTGTCCATTGTAGGGGAATTTCACACATTGGTGGTAGGTAGATGGTACTGCCTACATTTCATGGATCCAAGGTTGACCCAAGAGTATGTTATAGGTCAATTCCATGCCTAAGACTTGGAAAAATGTATCTTTTTGAATTGGTCCCACTGAAATGGGAAATACCACTAATCCTTCTAAAGATCTCTCTTCATCATCATAAGCTTTGATAGTTATTTTTTTCTTAGGATCTATAGCATTTTCTAAGAAACCCAATGCACGAATAATCTTTAAAGTACAAATATTTAAATCAACTCCTCCATCTATTAATACATATTTGGCCTTATGTTTATGGATTAAAAATTTAATATGGAGTGGATTTTTATGCGGATGACTCAAGGAGACATCATTGTCTTGTGAAAATAATAGATTGTGAGATGTGGTTAAATACCCCACCATGGCTTGGAATCAATCGACATCCAAATTGTTTCATACCGTGGTGTCTACTAGAGCTCTTTCTAGAACATCCTTGTGGGCAGGTGAGATTTAAAGAAGTTCTAGTATAGATATTTGTGTGGGTGTCTTTTGTAATTGATCTACCAAATTGTATTGAGTTGAAGGGATAACAAATGTTTTAGATGTGTTTCCTTTCAATACAAACTTAGATTATGCTCGTGTGGTTACAATTACTAGTCTATGATCTTGTTTATCTTTGATCTTGATGACATTTATCTAGTTATCTAATGTGGAAATGTGATTGATAACAATATCATAGATGTAATTTACTTTCTTTCCTTTGTCATTTAATGTAGAGGGTCCTCCCTTGTCATAATTAGGAAGGGGAATTTTAAATGCTTTGTGATCATTATGTCCCTCTACCATTATATCGCCTTTGTCAAGTATATCTTGAACTAGGTTTTTCAATCTTTGGTAGCCATTAGTTCTATGACGTTTGCTTCTATGATACTCATAACAATGCACACCATTCCACCATGATGGTTTTGTTGGCATTTTAATATTGTTGGCATTTTGCATATAGATTGCATTAATGATATGTTGTCATTGATGTCAATTGAACTGGTGAATGATATTCATGATATTGCTGATGTTATTGTTGTTATTACTATTGTCTTGTAACCGGTATGATAAACCTTGAGGAAGATGTAGTAAACTGGTATATCATAGTTTGTAAGTTGAACTAGTGTAAAGCTTTAAACCTTTCTATGTTATGTAACCGGTAAACCCTACTAGTTGTTTTCTGTTAAAACCTAACCGATCAATTTTGTTAGTTTAAGATCTAATGTCGAGCGGTAATGATGGAGACACGTGTGATCATTGAATGAGGATTAGTTCAGATTGATTTGGCACGTTTGTTATCTTGGAAAGGAGCAAAGTGGATTGCATCTAATGCATAGTGCGTGATGAGTTACAAAGTCCGATGAAGCGGTGATCATGTAGCGGTTGGAATTTTCTTGAAGAATGTGAAGAGATTGTTATGATTTCTAATGGTCAAGATTGTACCGACTTGTTTGTAATCTAGATGATGAGAATTAGGTTTTTGTTGTGTTACCGACCTAGTTAATTTGTATTTAAGGTCGATCATATTGTTTTGTTAAGTGTTGGCAAATTGACAAGATTAGGAGAAACCAGTTGAGTGTGTGGTTACCTAACCGGTGGATGGATCTGTAGTTTGAGTAAAGGAAGATTGAAGCTTAAGAAGGATTTGATCAAGCAAATGTAGTGTTGTTTAGATAGATCAAGAAAACCTGTTATTTTCTAACAATTATAGCAGAAATTGAAATCTCCTAACTGGGTAAGCTCTAACAAGCTTGGTTACTTTCTAGATCCTCTGACAAGGTGGTCCATTAGCTTGGATTCTAAAATCCTCCAGTGAGATTACTCCTAATAGGGTATTGTGCTTTTCATCAAGGCATATTTGTAAATCCCTTAATCGGATGATTCCTAACTGGAATTAGTTCTTAACATGACTTATTGTAAAAGCTTTAACAGGCTTGGCTCCTAATAGGGTGAACTTCAGAAGAGTTCAGATAGCTATCCTTGTGAGTCTAATCTCACTGTGGTTTTTACCTATTTGGGTTTTCTACATACAAATATTTGTGTCAAGTGGTGAATGCTTTTGTGGTTATGATCTTATTTGTTGATTTTATTAACTACTTAACTATTCTGATAAGGCATGATAATTGGAAGCATTGAGAGATGAATATGTTGACATATGATTAAGCATTTTTTATGTTTACAAGATTGAAGTTGTTTACTATTAAGTTGTCATAACAGTTAAACGGGTTGATGTTGGTTGACGTTGGTAATCTTTGAGATATTATCTTGACTGAGTTACTTGTTGATAAGTTGATATTTGAGTTTGGGAGTTTGTATCAGTTTTTCAGTATACTAATTCACCCCCCCCCCTCTCAGCATTCTACCAGATACTACTTCTTTCATCATACCATCAGGTTTGACTTGTGGTTCAAAATCTTGTCTATTGGACAATGTTATGAGTTTGTTTGCTAGGAGCTATCTGAATGATGACTCGAGTGATTTCCCCACAGGTGTGAATTTTCTTTGATATGGTTTCTAGATTGTTTGCAGGTGTAGTATTTCCTGATAAGTTCAAGACTGGTTGCTTGGATTTTCTGCTATGGGCATCGACTATGCCATCATTAGCGATGTTTTTGTTTCTTGTCCAGAATTTTGATTTGTCAGTATTGTTGTTATTGTTGTAGTTGTTGGAAAAATTGGTGCCTTAGAAAATTCCAATCCCTCTTTTGACCAAGGTGTCCTCAATTTCGATACCACTATCGATCAGTTTGTTGAAACTTGATAGACATTGCAATTGGAGTTGATAACTCATCTCGCTATTTAGGTTGTCAATGAAGATATCCATCTTTTCCTTTTCAGGTATAGGATGAGAATATCTAGTGAACAATCGTCTCCACCTTTGTAGAAAAGTAAGGAATGTCTCACCATTTTTTTGCTTTGTATTGCCAAGATCAAGCATAGTTATCTCATGCTAGATGTTGTAAGAATATTGCAATATGAATTTATTCACCAACTCTTCAAATGATCTAATGTCTGGTGTACGTATTGATTACCATTCCATGGATTGGCCATCTATGATTCTTGGAAATAGTCTCATCAAATAAGTGTCATTGTGCGCAAATTCTAGATTCATGGTGCAAAATTCCCTTATGTGATCTTGTGGGTCGGTTTTGCCATTATACTTGTCATATTTTAGAATTTCATAGTTTGGTGGAAATGGTATCATGTTTAAGCTTCTATCGAATGGATAAGGGCAAATATCTTCTAATGAATATCTCCTTGTTGTTCCTCTCTACATATCTTGCATTTGTTGTTGAAGAGATTGAATTTGTTGGGTTAAGGCATTTAGGAGGTTAGTACTTGCCTCTCCTTCTATTTTTTTGTGATTTCTTCTTAGTTGGTTCACATCAAAATCAATAGGTAGTTTAGTACCTTGACTTGTTAGCATCGCAAAGTATTTCTCTCAATTAGTTTCTATGAGCTTTTCTGTAATTTTTTTAAAATTGGGGTTTTGTCGAGCCTTTTGAATTAGCTCATTTTTTATATCCTCTGTTTCAGCATCTCGATACTTGATGTAAAAGGGATTTTCTTCTCTTTCTCCCATTATTGGTTGTGGTTTTGTTCGGTTCCCTTTAAGTTTTTAAGATCTAGTTAAAATGGGCATGTGACTGATCTGATTGTGACTTGTTTTGAGATGTGATTAAAATGTTTTCTTGGATGAGGAACGTCTTAATAAGTGATTTGTCATTGAGGTAAATAGGAAAAATAAATATTCCCACTTCTCTTGAGATATTGTGATAATGTGGATCTTTGTTTAAAGGCGTGTGTTTTTAAAGGTTCATCATCAAACTCAGTGCCACGACCATGTAAATAATTTCAAAATTGGTGTAGGAATGTGCGATGTTTTAGCAAGAGTTTGTGGTTGATATAGAGAAATATTCTTCTCTTCAAGATTGTCTTTCGACTAAGCTTGTTCTTTTTCAAGTGATGGTGAATGTTCATACAAGTGATCAAATTTGTTGTTGTTTTGAGAGGGTATTTTGATTGCAAATACTTGTTTGATTGACTCAAGTTTACCAAGTCGAAATAGGAGGTTTGATGTTTTCCTATTGATATGACTAAGTGAGCCAAAAGATTAATGAAGTTTCTTGATTGGGGATGATATATCCTGATATGGAAACTTAATTGATTTGACTAACTTGAGTAAATAAGCTAGATATCTAATTCATGTTTTTGTTGAAAGGTGTAATTGGATCAATTGTTGAATTTCATGACAATTGGACCTACAAGATTGCTGAAAAGAGGATCCAAACAATTTTTGGATTGTTCAAAAATTGTCGAGAAATGCCCTCTGTCTCAAATGCGTCAAAGTAAATGTGTTAAAATATATGTTGAATGCACTACTTAATATGTCAAATGTGCCACCTCAATGATCATATGAACTAGAATAATTATTGATTTCACTAGAATAGAGGTCATATGTGCTATTATTTTGAGAAAATGCACAAGAGAAATAGTCAAATGCGCTAGAGAATTGGTTAAATGTGCCACTCTGCAAATTTTTCTAATTTTTCTAAGGTTTTTTGATAATTTTTTTGATTTGTTGAATTTTTAGCAAGATGTTTTTGTGATTTCTGACAAGAACACAGTAAGAAATCATGAACACAATGGTAGATTTTTCTTTAATTTAAACATCATGTGTATGATCTTAAGATCTTTTCAAATCCCCTTTTGTTTTCACTGATTTGAACAAAAAGACACATCAATCAGACTCTTTAATCTCCAAGGTCATTAATAATATCAATAGGTCACATCTTGATACTCCTTCAGCTCAAATAGCCTTTTTACACTCGAGGGTGCACCCATTTTTTTGCCTTTTGCCAGATGTTGAACCAAACATAATTACTTCTCAATTGGATCGTTTTCTTGGGAGATGTATTGTGAGTTTCTTGGGGGCAGATTCTTCCCCACCCTTGCACTATGATATTAGAAATGTTTGGATAATTGACTTGGCGAGGCTTCTACTCTTAAATCTTTTTATTAAGGTTTTTGTTTGGTCTTCAATGATAAAGTTCCTCGGGAGGCTTCCCAACCTTTAGAACAAAGGCTTTACATATCTCAAGGATACTGGGGAAGGCTAATCAATGAGAAAATTTATTGGACATGATTTAATCACATCCGCATTTGATTATAGTAGGTTGGATTAATTGGCATTAGCCATTCCCCACTTAGGTCGTTCCCCTCTCACCGGCCTTATGGGCTTCTCGGGAGGGAAGGCCTACTAAAGGTTGTATCCTAATTGAAATAAAGTAAAGAAAGAAAAAGAGTGAATCTAGCTTTTTGATCACCCAATTAAGGGGAGAGCATATACCTATCACTTTTGAAGCATGGTATACAATTTTGTTCTTTTTTTCCCAACATTGCAATGTGATCTAATTGCTACTTGGAGATATTGCTCCAACAAATCTGGTGTTCCTTTTAACCAACGATTGCAATAATGAACTTTGAGAAAGCTGAAAAAGTTTGCAAAAAGAAAGATGGTTTGTTCTTTGTTATTTTGCAAAATGAAATGTGGCTTGTCTTCTTTTATCCCTTTGTAAAAAAAGAGATTTGTCTTGTTCTTTTTAAAGAGATTCAAAAGGACAATGTGAGTTACCTTGCAAAAAGAGAAAGGTTCGATTTGCACCAAATGAAAAATGGAGTTCTTTTTACCTTGCAAAAAAATGAAGCATGAATTCTTTTTACCCTTTGCAAAAAAAATTTGAAAAAGCAAGGCAAAAACCTAGTCTAACTCCATTGGACCTACAACAAATGTTAGTCCTTGCAAAACCCTTTGAAAGATTAGTCAATATTAATGTGGGCTAACAAGCCTACAAATTTTCTTTGGGGTTACAAATTTTAGTTCTTTGTCTGAGACAAAAGCGCTAAAAGATACAGTATATGTGCTAAAGAAAAAGTTAAATGTGCCAAAAGACTGTTTAAAAGCACTACATAATTCATTAAATGTGCTAGAAGAAATGTTGTAAGTCCTATAAGTTTGGTCAAATATGCTAATTTTTTTGTCAAAAGCACTAAAATCTATGTCGTATGCACTAAAATATCTGTCAAAGGCGCTAGAGTTTCCTGTGTTCTGATCCTGAGTGAAAATCTATAATAAAATGTTAAAAACAAGGGGTGAGCCCCACAGCGGGCACAAAAAATATATACTTGAAATGTGGTGTTAGTCAATATAGAGCAGAATAACAAGCATACCAATGAAACATTATCTGTAAGGATTTAACAGATAACACAAGTTAAATAAACAATCCTTGCAAGACATCCCATTGTTCTCTATCTCATAGGATTCCTCAATTCATGGTTGCTCTCAAATCATTGAACAACTGACCTTTAGAATGACAACTCCAAGAACGAGTGATATGTGATGGAAATGATCTATATGCAATGCATTCTAGATCTATAAAATTGTAAAAAAGCTAGCTATGATGAAGATTATGGTATAATAATGAAACTAAACATGTTATGATATTGATATTATGGTCTGCTAACATGAAATATTCTATGCTAATGATAAAATGCTTAAGCTCATGATTGAGACAAAGAGAGGCAAAATCTGGATTCTAAGACTAAGACTTGGTGATCCCTCACAATGAGGAAGTGAGTCTTATTCATAGAAGAAATAGGGAATTGGATGGTTAAGATTGAATTATCTTAACAAAGGCTAGGATTGCATGATCCTCAATCTATGTGATACTTTCAACCCAATCCCATGTTGACAAGTGTCACCATGAGGAGGATTGAGAGGAGAGAGAAAAGGCATTAAATGCCTAAAGAGACATGAAGGTTACCCTAGGGGGTTTGACTAGGGCTGAGTTAATGGATAATTATTTTATCCAAAGGATAAAATAATGTGCAAGGGTTAAAAGATAAACATGGTCAAAGCAATGAATTCTTGAAGAGACATGTGGGTTAAAGGGATGGTTAAATTTGAGAGAAAGTCTCTAACCAAGGGTCACAAGTGGGTTGGTTAGTTTTAATCCTTTAATGGTTTATGAAGACTTTGAGGGTTAATTTGTTGAAGAAATAAAGCCTTTAATGCTTTGAGAAGTGACTCCTTCCTAATTTCTTTGTTTAGGAATGTGCAAATGCTTAGGAGGGGGTTAGGCTTAATTGGAAGGGTTTAGAAGAATCTAGAAGAAGGATTTAGGTATGAAAGTGGGTTTTATAGGAGAATGCAAGTGGGGTGGATTTTTAGAATTTTAAATAAATATTAATTTATTTAAATGTGCACGTGAATTTTGGATTTTATTTAAATAAATCTTAATTTATCTAAATGAAAAAGGGGGATAGAGCATTAAATGATTGAATACTTGAAGGGAGTCATTAAAGGTTTAAGAAGACTTTAGAAAGAAACCATTAAAGGCTTGAAGAATTTGAGGAAAACCATTAAAGGCTTAAGAAGACTCTAGAAGGAAACCATTGAAGGCTTGAAGACTTTGAGGGAAACCATTAAAGGCTTGAGAAGTCTCTAGAATGAAACCATTAAAGGTTTGAAGACTTTAAAGGAAGCCATTAAAGGCTTGAAGACTCTAAAACAAAATCATTAAAGGCTTGAAAACTTTAAATAAAGCCATTAAAGGTTTGAGTTGATGGGTTTTGGGTTTAAAACTTTAAATAAAACCATTAAAGGTTTGAGTTGATGGGTTTTGGGTTTAACCTCTGGTTTAGGAATGTGCAAACCATTAAGGGTGATTAGGCTAATAATAGAGGTTTAGACAGGATTAGGAGAAAGGTTAACTTGCAACTTGCATTTTCTAGAAAGTGCAAGTGGGGGAGGGATTTTAGGAATTTGAATATATATTAATTTATTTAAATGTGTACGAGGATTTAATTAAACAAATATGATTTATTTATTTAATTAATGGTCTGAATTTGGTTAACTGAATAAATCAAATAAATTCAATAATTTATTTAATTAATAGGAGAAGAGGGTTGGGATGAATTAAATAAATATTAATTTAATTAATAGTTGGAAATGGGGAAAGGATTAATTAAGTGTGAATTTAATTAATAGTTGTAAAAATGATAATTAAGAAAATATAAAATTCATCAAAAGCTGAAGTAGAAGCATTGACAGTCAAGTGGTCAACAATAGCATCCTTCCATCAAGTAGCAGCACCTCTGCGGCAAGAGTGAGAACAATCCAAAGCTAAGTGACATGTTGAGATGCATCTCTAACAGCAAAAGGGAATGCCCTCATAATCAAACAATTGAGTCCATGGCACAAGAAAAGGATGAATCCCCTTGGGTGAATGAGTAGCAGATTTGGCCACACGAGGAAAACTTTGGGCGCAACCCCTGAAGAAATTTTTTTTCCGTTTTTTGTTAAAAAAAAACCGACATTAAAAAAATCCCTAAAATAGCTGACTTTGTATGTTGCCCTAAAAATTGCATGTTACAAGCAGTCGGAATGAAAAAGGCATTGTAATGGTGTTGTATTGATTTATTGGATAATAAGAAAAGATTGGATGACTAAGTTTTGTGGATGTAGCCCATCTTGGGTGAACCATGTTAAATCTCTGTGTTATCTGTGTTATGCATTTTTCTTCATCTTTTGTGTTTGTATCTACATATAATTGTTAATTTGTATTTTCTCCGGATCTGCCTAAACCCTAACAATTGGTATCAGAGCTGTGTATTTCTGTAAATTGGCAAGGACTTTCAGATTTTATTGGGAGCAATGGAAGAAACCAAATTCAAGGTCAAGAAGTTCAACACCCAAAATTATCAGTTATGAAAAATGCAGATGGAGGATTACATATATCAAAAGGATCTGTGGCAGCCATTGGAAGGAAAGACAAAGAAACCAACCACGATGTCAAATGAAGATTGGGATATTCTAGACCAAAAGGCATTGGGAACCATTTGGTTGTGTCTTACATCATCTATAACATTCAATATATTAAAAGCAACAACGACTATAGATTTGATGTCAACACTGGCTAAACTATATGAGAAACCATTAGCTTTGAATAGGGTATTTCTTATGAAGCGTTTGTTTAATATGAAAATGAGTGAGGGAGGATCTGTAGTAGATCATTTAAATGAATTTAATACAATTACCAACCAATTGTCTTCTATAAATTTTAACTTTGATGAAGAGGTTAGGGCTCTCTTAATTTTATGTTCTTTGCCAGAAAGCTAGAATAGCTTGGTTATGGTTGTAAGTAACCCAGTCTCTGGTAAAAACACTTTCAAAGTTGATGATGTTATTGGTGTTATCCTAAGCAAGGAAATGTGATGGAAAAGCACAAGTGAGACTTCAACATCATCAGGTATTGTTTTGAATGTAGAGAACAAGGGAAGATCAAAGGAAAGAGGAAAGGCACTGGGTATGAGAAGTCACGAGGGAAGCCAAAGAAAGGATGCTCTCAATCTAGAGGAACAAAGGATTGTTAGTACTACAGAAATCCAAGACGTTTAAAGAAATATTGTTGGTCTCGGAAAAACAAACAAGGAGATGGAAATGAAGATGATAGTAAGGAATCTAATGTTGCAAATAATACTTTACAAGATGCCTTGATTCTATGTTTAGATAATGTTAATGATTCTTGGGTAATAGATTCAGGGGCTTCATTTCATGTCACACCCCATAAAAAATATTTTCCAGATTATATTCAAGGTGATTTTGGACAGGTATATTTGGGTGATGATGAGCCCTGCTAGATTGTTGGAAAAGGCAAGATAAAGATCAAGTTGCTGAATGGAAATGATTGGTTGTTGCGGGAGATAAGGCATGTTCCTAATATAAGAAGAAATTTAATTTCTGTAGGATAATTGGGCAGTGAAGAATGCATAGTTACCTTTATAGACTATGTCTCGAAGGTCACTAAAGGTGCATTAGTAGTAGCTAAAGGTGCAAAGGTAGGCACATTGTATTTGTGTACTGGTAATACTTATTGTACCTTAGCTGTTATAGAAAAAGTTGTTGCAAGGATAACTACAATAGATGTTGCAAGGACATATTCAAAACTGTGGCACCATAGAAATGGGCACATGAGTGAGAAAGGGATGAAAATCCTTCACTATAAAAATTTGTTGCCAAGATTGAAGCAAATTGATTTAGAATGTTGTGAAAATTGTGTTTACAATAAACTAAAAAGAGTTAGATTTCTCAAGGTTGGGAAAGAGAAGAAGAGTGAGAAATTAGAGCTTGTGCATTCAGATGTATGGGGATCGACTCAGGTATCATCTCTTGGTGTCTCTTGTTATTATGTTATTTTTATAGATGATGCAACCAGGAAAACATGGGTATATTTCCTAAAATAAAAATCAGATGTTTTTCAAACTTCTAAGAAATGGAAAGCTTTGGTTGAGAATGAGATAGGGAAAAAGTTGAAGTGTCTCAAATCTAATAATGGAGGTGAGTATTGCAACAAAGAATTTGAAGATTACTGTTCCTTCAATGAAATCTGAAGGAAGAAGACAGTTCCAAGAACCCCACAAGATAATGGTGTGTCTGAGAGAATGAATAGGACCATCATGGAGCATGCAAGGAGCATGAGATTGCATGCTAGATTGCCCTTACAATTTTGGGAAGATGTTATAAATACTGTTATTTATTTGATAAATAGACGAGCTTAAAATCCTTTGGATGGTGGCATTATAGAGGAGGCATGGAATGATAAAAAGGTAAACTATTATTTTCTAAAAACCTTTGGTTGTGAAGATTTTGTCCATGTTGATAAAGAAAACAGAACCAAGCTTGATGCAAAATCTCAAAAATGTACCTTAATTGGATATGGAATGGATGAATTTGGTTATTGGTTATGGGATTTTAAAAATCAGAAAATAATTAAAAGTACAGATGTTATATTCAATGAGAAGGTCATGTATAAAGAACAGATGCAGGAAAAGAAGCATGTACAGGTCAAAAGGGAAAATGTGGTGCTAGATGAGATTCCTAAAAAATAAAATGTCATTGGTACCTGATGCTTAGCAACAATAAAATATCCCACAAACTTCTACAAGTGTTAGATGTTCTACAAGGTTAAGTAGGCCTCCTAAAATATTTTCTCCTTCTTTGTAGTCTATTTTTTTAACTGATTCTGGTGAACCAGAAGGATATGAAGAAATGCCAAACAACAATGGGAGCTAGACATGAAAGAGGAAATGGATTCCTTGATGAAGAATCAAACTTGGGACTTATTCCCATTACCTATAAGAAAAAGAGCCTTGCCAAACAAATGGATTTATAGGCTAAAGGAGGAGGATGGAGGACATAAAAGATATAAAGACATACTTGTGGTTAAAGATTTTTTATAGAAAAAGGGTATAGATTTTGATGATATATTTTCTCCAGTTGTAAAAAAGACTTCAATTAGAACTGTTCTAAGTCTTGTGGCTACATAAGACTTGCATCTTTAACAACTAGATGTTAAAACAACTTTTCTCAATGGGGATTTGGAGGAGGAAATCTACATGTAACAACCACATGGATATGAGGTCAAAGGTAAGGAGGAGTTAGTGTGCAGGTTGAAGAAGAGTCTATATGGCCTAAAGCAAGCACCCTGACAATGGTATTTTAAATTTGATAGTTTCAGGCTTAACAAGGTTACCACATATGTCATTCTAATCATTGTGTTTATTTTAAGAGATTGGATAATGACAGTTATATTATCCTGTTACTTTATGTTGATGACATGCTTGTTGTTGGGTCTAACATGCAGCATATAAATGAACTTAAATAGAAATTAGCAAAGTCATTTGCTATGAAGGATTTGGGTGCAGCTAAGAAAATCCCTAATATGAGGATTTCACGGGACAAAAAAAATAGAACATTGACTTTGTCCCAAAGTGAGTATATAAAGAAGGTGTTGAAAATATTTAACATGCAGGATGCAAAAGAAATTGGTACACCTTTGGCTAGTCATTTATGTTGTCATGATGATGATATGATGTAATCAATTGATTGATGATTTGTTTTATGTTGTCATTGATGGAAACTATGTTTTGATAGTCATCTAAGTCTTTTAGGCCAACCGGTACAGGAGAGTTAAACAGTAAAATGACAAATAGGACTTCAATTGGTAAACAGTGACAATGTTGACTTCAAATGATCGGTACTATAGATTGGTAAAGAGTTAGGTGATGTGGTTTTGTAAGAGTGTTGGAGATTGTATCAGGCAACTATATTTCATATCACAAGGCCAAATTCAATAGGATAAGCGAGTTATGATGTACAAAGTAGTCAATCAAGAAGAACAACTAACCAGTAGAACAAAGTCACTAAAATCGATAAACTAGTACACAATGTTTTATTTTTGAGTTATAATGTCGGTGGCCAACATGAGTAAAGCTTGCTGAGAAAGATTGACTAGATTCATTGAACCTAGGAAATTGTTTCAAGGTTGTTAACCGACTAAGTTGAAATGTTTATAAAAGGTGTGATGAGTTATGAGATAGACAATAAGATCATAAACGTAGATTGAGAATTTGATTATGCGATGAATTATGAAGCTCTGTATTGATGTGTTGTTGATGTATTAAGCACAACTGAAGCGGATCTTATCAGGAACAGAGGTGGTACATGTAGTTCATTTAACTGTTGTTCCCTAATAGTTGCAGTAGTCAAAATCTCTTAATTGGGTAGGTCCTAACAAGCCTAATTGTATAAATCCATTAACCAGGTAGCTCAACAAATTGAGTTTAAATCCTCCAACGAGGTTACTCCTAACAGAGTAAAGCTTCTAATAGAGCTAAGTTTTAAATCCCCTCACCAGGTGACTCCTAACAGAGTTTGCTCTTAACTGGGCAAGTTTGTAAGACCTTAACCGATCAAAGATTTCTATTTTGTAGATAGTGAATCTTGTTGGTTTTAATTCCCACTGTAGTTTTTCCCATTTGGGTTTCCACATATAAATCATTGTGTTATGGTGTGCATGTCTTACTTGGTGTTGGCTTATGTGGTTATCTTTCTTGCATGCCTATTGATTTTAAAGTTGATTAAAGTGGTGATCAAATGTGTGTTATTATTTTTGCTTGCACTGATTCACCCCCCCTCTTAGTGCCTTATAAGTTTATCAATTTAAAATTGACTAAGGATATGTGTCCAAAGACACATGAAGAGGTAAATAAAATGTCTAACATCCTATATTTATCAGTTCTTGGCAGTCTGATGTATGCAATGGTATGCACACAACCAAATATTGTGCATGCATTGGGAGTTGTGAGCAAGTACATGAGCAATCAGAGAATGGAACATTGGAATGTTGTCAAATGGATTCTCAGGTATTTGAGAGGTACTTATAGCAAGGCATTATGTTTCAAAGGATCAAATGTTTCTCTACGAGGATATGGTGACTCCAATCTGATAGGTGATATTGATACAAGGAGTACTATGAGCTATTTTTTTACTGTAGGGGGGATTGCAATTAGTTGGATTTCTAGACTACAAAAGTTTGTTGCACTTTCAACAACTAAGGCTAAGTATGTAACTGCTACTGAAGCTAGCAAGGAGATGATTTGGTTACAATGTTTACTAGAGGAACTGGGCCAGATGCAGGAGGATAGCCCATTGTGTACTAATAGCCATAGTGTCATTCATCTTGAAAATAATTATGCTCTTCATTCTAGGAAAAAACACATTTAGCTCAGGTACCACTTCTTACAGTCTGTTTTGGAGGATGATCAATTATGGCTTGAGAAGATTCACACAAGTGACAATCCTGTAGACATGTTCATGAAGGTATTCCCATGGCAGAAGTTGATTTCCTCCTCAGTTTATTTCCTCCTCAGTTTCTCTCAGAATTCTTGATTGAACATCATAGAATTAAGGAACAACCGAGTCTAGGAGTTTTATCCAATGGGAGTTGCAAGTTCAATAGTGTTGTCCAGGATCAACCTCCAAGTGGGAGATTGTTTGGTGTGGAGCCTAATCAATCTCCAAGAGGGAGATTGTTGATATGTGGCAACTGATCATACAAGTAGTATACCAACATTGAAAAAAACCCTAAAATAGCCAACTTTGTATGTTTCCCTAAAATTGCATGTTACAAGTGTATATGGTGAAAATGGATAACAAGAATAACGATATTGAAAGGATAAATGAATTCAACCACAAAACCTTAGCCTAACAACAACAAAGATCCACCATAACATATGAAGATTACCTAAGACAATTCAAATCAAATGAAATCACAAAGATTATACCATCACATGTCCAATAGAGTTTTGATCTCCATTCTTCCTATCTCCATTGATCTTGTTTGATGTATTTGCTCTCAGATTTTATGTGCACAAGAGCTCAACAAAGAACGGAATGTGGTTGCAAGTAGGATCATAGTGTAGTCAATTGATCAAGTAGTTGGAGTTTGATAATGAAGGAAGCATCTCCTTATATAGAAGACACTATATGAAATGGAGGGCTAAGATTGAGAAGTGTAAAAGGAGGTCGGCTATGATTAGAGGGTAGGTAAAAGAAATAATAAAATAATGAAAGGGGGAGGTAGTGTATGAATTAAGAGATGAATGACATGTGTCATGGGTAGAAAAGGCTAATGAATTAACTAAATAAATAAAGATTTATTTAATTAATAGTAGAAGTGGGGTCAATTAAATAAATAAGATATTTATTTAATTTAGGAAAATGATAATTTAAATAAATAAATGTATTTATTTAAATGAGAAATAAGGCTAGAAGAGGATAAATGAATTAATTAAATAAATAAAGATTTATTTAATTAATAGAAGAATTAGGCATAGATAATTAAATAAATAAAATATTTATTTAATTAGACATGACAATTTTAGGTGTCTACATTTTGCCCCTCTTTGAGACAATGCGGCTTGTCACGTTGTTTCAAAGAAGATAAGATGAACTGATACAAAGTTGCCCCAAGATGGGAATGATATGCCCTCTCGAGAGATTGGATGAAAAAATATCTGAAAAGATTGCAGACAATCTCTCGATAAGAAAGAGAGGCTAGAATGGACTGACCGGATAAAGTGATAAAGTCATGGGATAAAGAAGGCTGACTCGGGTGACGAGGGCTAAGGCTAGGGTAGTCTATAAGATAGACCACGAGGGAAAACACATCCTCATTGTCATCTACACATCCACAAGAGCAGAGTGTAGAGCGAAAATAGAGCAGCAGCAGTCAGCAGCGATGGCTTTTGTTCACAGATTTGACCGCGTTCGTCGATTCCAGAGGCCAGCAGAGGCAGGAGAGCCGGTAAGTACCACCAAACCTCTTCATACTTTGACGCATTTATTATTGTCATTAATGCATGGTAGATAGGGAAATAAATGTGCTTAGAATAGGGTCCAAAAAAAATGTGCAAAACGTCCAAGCGCATCTGCGTTGGTGCCAGGCGCATCTATGCTCACGAGGCGCGTCTATGGTTGTGCCAGGCGCGTCTGTGATGGAAACTGCGTCTATGCCAAATGTGGCCGCGTTTGTGATGTGTAGGCGTGTATGTGCCAAGAAGGCATGTCTATGTCGCCCAGGTGCGTCTGTGCAGAGCATAGGCATGTCTATGTTTTTTAGGTGTGTCTGCATTTTTCAGGTGCGTCTGTGCAATCTATAAGCACGTTTATGTCAGGTAAGCGCGTTTGTGTCCAAAAATGTGAATTTGTGTCTTCTAGGTCAAATCGACAGTTCTGTGATGAACATATGTTGTCGATTGGATAAGCTGCTGAGAGGATACACTCAAGTAGGTCCTCTAGGGAAGACTAGGATAGATCAAGGCACTTTGTGATGAACAGTGAGTACCAAGATAGAGTACTTTGTGATGAACAGGGAGTACTAAAATATGAGCAGCACTTTGTGATGAACAGTGAGTGCAAATGTGAGTAACACTTTGTGATGAACAGTGAGTGCCACACACGTAGTACTTTGTGATGAACAGGGAGTACCACTAGAATAGAAGCAACACTTTGTGATGAACAGTGAGTGTCACTAGAATAGAGTACCATATCCATTTAGATAAAAAGTAGCATTTTGTGATAAACAAGGAATGCCATGCTAACTGACATGATTGATTTGCTTGACTGCAGGAGTATTTGCCTATGCTGGAGTCACGGGAGAGATTCCCATCGACTCAGAGATTGCGACCTGAGCTGACAGTCGAGGATCGAGTTGCGATTGAGGCCATGGGTCTGAGACATGTGTTGTATGTGCTTGAGTTTCAAGCAAACATGGGACTGTTGACTGTGCTAGCAGAGAGATGGCACTCTGAGACATGTACATTCCATTTGTCAATGGGGGAGATGACAGTCACCCTTGAGGATGTATATTAGATTTTGAGGATACCAATCGATGGGGAGTTGATCCCGTACGATCAAGATGGAGATAGGGAGGCCCTGAGACGAGTGTTCCAGGACCCAGAACTGGAGATGAGGGCTGGACACGTGGCTTGGGACACTATGACTGCTACAGGATTAGCACTGCCAGCAGTGATAGGAGGAGCGATCAGTGGGTTCCTGTGTCTGGATAGGGCGACACGGGAGTTGACTGTGGGTTGGGGAGGTGCACTGGAGACACTGGTGACACAACACACCAGATATGCTTGGGGACCGTGTGTGCTGGCACACCTCTACTATGAGCTGCATCAGTTTGTATACCACATATCAGTGGGATTGGGCTGTGAGGTGACATTGTTGCAAGTGTGGGCTTATGAGCATCTGCTAGTGATAAGACCAATACACTTCAGAGGTAGAGGTCACGGATGCAATTTTGTACATTTATACGACACGATCACGTCGCAGCCACAGATTGGCAGGTTGGAGCACTGGTGGTGGGTGATTGATGACATTGATATGGTCATATGGAGGCCATACCTGGGATGTGAGTAGTGGGAGGATGATGCAATTGAGCTTCCCTACACCTTCTAGAGTAGGTACCTAATTGGGCGGACACCCTATGTGTTGGAGAGGCAACTAGTGGACAGGGTTGGCAGGTAGTTTGGCAGTATTCAGTGGATGCCACAGGGCTCAAGCATGTATGCACGGACTATGAGAGATCAGGCATAGTTTGGGCCCCTATTATCATATGATCAGGCTATTATGCACCTGGTAGAGATGATGCCGCTACCCTGGGACATGTGGCCAGAGATTGAGGATGCCAGCATGGATGTCGAGTACACAGCATACTGGGACGAGCATCCATTCCCATGCCTGATGGATCCAGGAGAGCTATTAGATGGAGATGGTGGTGGAGATGATGATGATGGTGGAGCTGATGGGGGCAGAGGCCGACAGAGGAGGAGGGGGCCAATTGGAGAGAGGAGGGTTGCACCGCGGAGGGAGGGTGGAGAGGATAGGCAGGCTCGGGTGGTGAGGGGTAGCGGTGGATTGCCGCTACAGGTGCCAGTAGCATAGGGTCCTAGACAGGTGCAGGTACATGGACAGGGATAGATATAGGGATAGGTACCAGTATAGGAACCAATATAGGTACTAGTATAGGCACGGGCACAGGGGCAGGCACCCATACAGGGGGAGCCACAGGCAGAGCCACAGGGGGCTGATGCAAAGGAGGATGAGCTGATGGAGCTGAGGGAGATCTACTAGGGATAGGTAGACAAGATCCAGGAGTTGGAGAGGGAGAGGAATAGGCTCAAGAGGCGGCTTCAAGATACTGAGCGGGAGCGAGACCAGGCCATTCAGCGCTACATAGAGGCTGAGATAGCACTAAGGGCTGGGAGGCAGGCAACAAAGGACACAGGGGCCGGATATGCCTATGTTTTGCAGGTTGAGGAGGAGATTGCCTACTGGCGGGATCTCTATTATGGTGCAGTGCCAGCGGATCAGCGGGCGAGTAGCTTCCATAGACCATCGCAGACAGTGACAGCTACGGGAGGGAGTCGGAGGAGACAGGCATCTAGTGGTGGGGTTATGGGTCCTCCACCACCACCAGATAGAGGGGATAGGAGGGATGATTCTGGGGTAGGTCCTTCAGGGGCTCAGATTCCATCGAGGCTAGGCGGCTCCGAGGGAGGGAGTTCATCATAGCCATAGAGGGCTCCCTATGTATCAGTATTGTACCATTTTTGTATGATGATGTAGACACCTGCGGGTGATTGTAGTCATATGATTTTGACATCATTGTATCATGAGACTTTATATATATATATGAGATGATTCATCTTTGTGGCAGCTATATGCATGTGTACCTATGTGATGAGCTGTTCTTATGTGATGTTATGGATGCAAATATGTATATGATGCAATGCAATATTTTTGTCTTTTATGTTTTTATATGTTATGCTAATGCAAATGTGAATGTATGTAATGCAAATGAATATGATAATGCAAATGTAAATTGTGCTAACAGGTGTTGTGTGCAGGATGTGATGCAGTTGTGATATCTATATGTATGTATGAAATGCTTATATGTGGTAATGCAGGTGCAACTACATGAAATGCAAATGTTTTTGGTGTGTCATTATACTCAGTCATGTGAGAGCAAGCTATGTGGACTCGAGAAGGACGATGGAAGGCAATCAAGAAAGGGGGATGAAAGATAGAAGATATGAAAGTGAAAGAGCTTCTTGTGCATTATCATCATTGAGTTTTATTATGGCAAGTAGGTTATGACAATTGAGGCATATGTTCGACCCAGAAAGCCATTGTACCCATTTGCATGGAGATAAGATAGTCACAAACAAGGAATGCCCCAGTTCATACTAGACTCACAGTGTCCTCATATCCTTAGACAAGTCATAGCATTACTAAGAGACAATCCACAGACAGCAAATACAAATAGGTGACGATACCCCATCCTTGCCTTTCTAGTCAAAGACATCCTGGAGATAGATTCTCTAGTCAGAGACATCCCGGAAAAGCTAAAAGACATGTCACCAAAAAAGATGAAATCAAAAGAAAACCAAGACTCGACACCAACATCCATTGTAGTCCTCAAGTTTAGTGTCTCTTGTCACTTGTATAAGTCGTATTTGATTGTGGTCACAATGTTTACTTTCACAGAAATGATAGATAGCATTGAACCATAATGTTGTTTGAGTCTGTTGAAAGATTTGATTTGTTGAAGCCCATTGTTGCTACTGTGTCTCATCTGAAACTGACTGAATCCATGAAACTGATACTTTATTACAGAGAAGATGAAACTTTATTGTGGATCTGTGATGCAAATGTTGCTTTATTGCGGATTGTGCACGGATAGACTGAAGGAAGCTGGAAGAAACTATACTCCTCGAAACATGTGATGTTCTCAATTCCACACCCATCACTAGATGTAGGATTTGCCTTAGCCACAGATAGGATCTGATTTATTATGGATGGAAAGGGAGGTTTATTATGAATGGCTAACCAATCTTGGGTAGATCAATAACAAGCCATGATGGGAATAGGTAAGTTTATTATGGATGAATTGGTCATGAGTGTGTGAAAAGTGAAAGGATGAAAGTGAATCCTGAGGGAGGGAGGAGCAATATCTCTACGCATGGTGCTGGTGACCCAGTTTTCACCATGGTACTTGCCCAGGGCACCACCAAAGTGGTTTTCACCGTTGGACAAAATTATTCCTCTTTACTTTTTTTTTATTTTTCAATGTTTTTTGTGTCACAAGGCGCCTGTTTGCCAGGTTTTCACCAAGTAACGATTTTTTTTGTTTTATAATTTTTTTTTTGTATTTTGAATTTTTTTAAATTTTTTTTTGAAATTTTTGATTTTTTTTGTATTTTTTTGAAATTTTTTATTTTTTTTGTATTTTTGAATTAGGATACTCTGAAGAGCTATGTGTAAAACCTGCGAAGGTGCATGTTGTTGATAGGATCCTCCAAAGGTTCACCCTCTGTAGTTGAGAGCTGATATGCACCAGATTCATATGTTGATGTAATGATGTAAGGACCAAGCCAATTTGGTTCAAACTTGCCCTTCTTCTCTCTATCTTGCTGATTTTTGGGATTTTCTCTAAGAACTAAGTCACCTACCTCAAATGTGCAAGGCTTGACTTTATGATTGTAGCTGCATTGTTCCTTGACTGAATGATGTGTAGCTTGAGTGTCTGTCTTCCTTGATGAAGGAATTGAGATAGAATTACTAGTGTGTGGACTATGTAGGCCCGTATGCATGTCACCTGAAGAAGTTTGGGCATCCCTGATAACAAAGTCCCTTGAGGAAGTTCCATTAAAGATGCATGATGTATCACCAGAAGGGAAAGGATGTGTGGAACAAGTGGATGAGTGATGGAGGCTTATGATTGCGAAAAGAAGTGAAAGTAGGATAGCATGATGGAGACTTAGGATCAAAAAGTATGCTTTTTGACTCAAAATTTTAGAACTTTTACCCCAAGTTATTTTGATATTAGGGGAGATCAACTCTTGTTCTTTTTGCTTCATAGGATTTTTATCCTTGACTTTGATTTTTGTAGAGTCCAATAGCTTTAGATTTTGATTTTTACTAAAGGACTTATCTTTAGTTTTGACTTTTAGTTTTTTCTTTCCAAAGCTTGATTTTTGATCCCCAATGAGTAAGGGCTTTTGTAATTCGTGTTGATCCAAGTTTGGAAGTGGAGTGGAAATGGAATGAGTGGATGATATGGTAAAGCTATGTGAGTTATCAAGATGGCTAGCGATATGCTTAATAGATTCTTCATTGGAACCACTCTTAGGACTATTGATATCAAAAGTTGCTTGCACCACTAGAGGTTATTTGCATTGAGACCTAGTAGCCACAACACTAGGTGGTTCACACCCAATTCCTTGGCATTGTAAATTGTTTGTAGATTGTTCCCATCGACTAAATACCTTAGGAGATAGTGGGAGTTGATCAACATGAATAATATACTCACCACATCCCAGGTCTTTAAACTTGAACTTTTCTTTGAGCTCTGCTTGCTTTGATGTAGACGGTTTCAAGGATTCTGGATCCACATATGCTGAAGAAGGAACAGCTTGTCGATTGACTGGGATTGTTATTTCTGATCTAGGTTGTAGATTGTTGCAATATATGAATGGATTAGGATCAGCTTTGATGGTCACTTCAACTCCATTAGGTGGAAACTTGATACATCGATGATATGTAGATGGGACTACTCCCATCTCATGAATCCATGGATGTCCTAGCAATATGTTGTATGTGAGATCAAGGTCTAGGACTTGACAAACCACATCTTTTGTAACTGGCCCAACTCTGACAGGTAAGGTGATTGTGCCCTTAGATGAGTGCTCTTCATCATCATATGCCTTAATGGTAATTTTGTTTGCAGAATTCATAGCTTTATCTGAATATCCCAATTGTTTAATAGTGCTCAATGTACAAATGTTTAGACCTGCTCCTCCATCTATCAAGACTTGTTTGATTCTATGTTTATGTATGAAGGCTTCAATGTGTAATGGTGCATTATGTGGTTGACTTACGGAGGTGTCATCAACTTCTGTGAATGTAAGGGAGTGTGGAATGGAAAGGTATCCCACAATGGCTTGAAACCGGTCCACGTTCAGATCAGTAGGAAAAATAGTTTCTCTCAAGATTTTTTCAAGAATGGATTTATGTGTGGGGGATATGCACAAGAGTTCAAGTATGGAGATGAGCGTGGGTGTCTTCCCTAACTGTTCTACAAGGTCATACTCAGGTTTGGTTGATGAGGAAGCAGTGTTCTTGGCTGAAGCACCTTGCAAAGTGATTTTACCTCGACGAGTTGTAACATGACATTCAGAGGTAGGTTCAAAAGAAGATCCAACGCCTTTTAAGACAATCTTGGGTCTCTGGGTAGAATTCTCAGGGTTTTTGTCCTTGATGATAATGGTAGAGACGTAATTGTCCATCGAGATGTGATTGATAGTTGAATCATAGTTGTAGGATGCTCTGGTGTAGTTGGTTTGATCATCTGTGACTTTAGCTTTTCCTTTGTCATGTTTTGGGAATGGTTCCTTAAACATCTCATGTTCTTGATTGGAGGAGTGCCCTTCAATCTTAATGTCACCCCTATCAATGAGATCTTGTATGATGTTCTTCAGTCGATGACAATTTCCTATCTTATGACCCTTGCTCTTATGAAATTCACAATATTCGTCATCATTCCACCAATTTGGTTTGACCTTTCGCTCATATGGAGGAAAATCTGGAATAGTGATTACCTTGTTTCCCACTAGCTTTGTGAAAACTAACTCAAGTGGTTCTCCCAATGGGGTGTACTTCCTTCATGATCTGGAAGTTGTTTGAGTATTCACTTGATTGTTTGTAGAACTTGATCCTGAAAAGATGAATCTAGGTCGCACTGTGTTGGCATCAACAACACCATCATTGACTATGTTCTTGTTTTTATTCCAAAATCTTGGCTTGTCTTTTCCTTTCAAGTCATCTTTATTTTCCTTGAATATCTTAATAACTCCTTGTTCAATTAGGACATTTTCTGTCGCTAAGCCTTTTTCAATGACGTCCTTGGAGGTGGACAGACAAGCTTTCCTTAGATCATAGCCAATGTCTTTGTTAACATTTTGGGTGAACATTTCTACCATTTGTTTTTGTGGAATTTCACAAGAGCATCTGCTAGATAGATTCCTCCATCTTTGTAAAAATGATGAAAAAGACTCTCCATCTTTTTGCTTGGTGTTGCACAAAGTAGTGACTGATATGTTTGTCTCTATGTTGTAGGAGAAATGTTGGATAAATGCCTCTACTAAGTCACCCCATGACTTAATACCAGGTGGGAGTTGGGAGAACCATTCCATAGCTTGATCACCTAGGCTTTGTGGGAATAATCTCATCAAATATGTCTCTTCTGCTGCTACCTCAATGCAAGCTGTGAAAAACTGTCTTATGTGTGCCTTAGGATCCCCTTTTCCTCTATACTTATCAAACTTAGGCGTCACAAAGTGTGTAGGAAATGGAGGCATTGGAATGCTTTTGTCAAATGGATAGGGACATATGTCTCTCATTGTGTATGTTGGCTTCAGTGTATTTATGTCCTCCATTTTCTTTTGTAAGTCCCTGATTTGTTGCTCCAAATTGCTCTTAGGTGGAGATTGACTTCTTGGACCATACCCTATGCTTGAGGCACCAATTGGAGGAGGAGCATGTTGCATATATGGATGATATTGATCATACAAATGTTCATATGGAGGAGGTCTATAGTGATGCTGCATATATGGACCACTTGGTATAGATTCATGTTGAGGAACGAAATATCTATTTTGTCCATGTATACCATACTCTACAAGCATGTCATGTTCTAATGTGTTGCCCCCAAATTTGACACGGGGTTTCCTTGTGTCCAAATTTTGAGCATGCCTTTGAATATCCAATTGCTTTGGTGGTTGATCCTTAGCATTGTTATGTGATTGAGCGTATTTTTCTGCATAAGACTTCCATAATGGTCTGTGAAGGTGAGTATCATATGCTTGGCCATGTGTATGTGGGACCTCTGGTTTTTGAAACAAAGATGATGGTGATTCAATCACAAGATGCGGTCTTCTATTGCCTCCACTATTAGGCCTCCTTTGATCCATGTTGGAGAGAGGTTGTTGCAAAGGTCAATTTTCCATTATTTGAGACATGTCAAAATCATGAGGTATCTTGGCTCCACTTTGTACCATCATTTGTAAGAAGTATTCCCTATCCCTCCTCATTATTTCCTCAACCAATCGATTGAAATGGGGATCCATAATGGATTCTTCCACATCTACTAAATGTACTGAAAAGTTGTCCATATCATTATTGTGTGTATCATTGTTGTTTGTAGTGTCCATGTTCTCAACATTTGGAATGTTTCTATAGGCATCCATGTCAAGTAATGTAGTATGATCAGAATTGAAAAAGATATCATTATCATAATCATAAGAAATCATGTTTGCGGACTCTTGAGCCTCTTTAGTTTCTCTCCTAGATTTTTGAAGATGGGTTTCAACCATGAACTAGGTATTGACCAAGATGTGTGAGACTAGATGAAAATGGAAAAAGTATGGAAGACCAAGGGTTGGATGGAATGTAAATGAATCTGAAGTGTACTTGCAATGTCCAAAGTGTAAGACCAAGTATGTATGTAGTAGAGTAGGTGTGACTTCCAAAGAGAGGATAGCTTCTCTTGATGAGGTAAGTTGACCTTGACTCTAAGTAAGACCAAATGAGACCCAAAGGTAAGAAACCTTGATGAGGGACCACTTAGCAAAGTGTTGTTGTATGTAGTGTGTTGAAAAA
The DNA here is from genome assembly GCF_030272615.1 of Cryptomeria japonica. Lineage (NCBI taxonomy): Eukaryota > Viridiplantae > Streptophyta > Pinopsida > Cupressales > Cupressaceae > Cryptomeria > Cryptomeria japonica. The sequence goes on from NC_081405.1 coordinate 120,066,491, forward strand.
GTATAGTGAGGACAAGCAAGTGACCTTTTGACTCAAGTTTAGACAAATGTGAATGTAATGTAAGGTGTAAAACAATGATGGACTGTGTGAGACCCAAAGATAGGTTGAATGCTAAATGAAACCCTGAAGAAATGACCTAAGAAGCTCGAGAATTCTGAAACTGACTGTGTTTGTTTGCTGGACTGTAACAGTTTTTCAATTCTGAACACAGACGCGCCTATATACTTCACAAACATGGTTTCCTGACACAGACGCGCTTCTGAGATTTTTTTTGCAGTGTAATGTTGATTCTATAAACACAGACGCATTTCTGCCCTTCACAGACGTGGTCATATAACACAGATGCTATTATGTCAGACACAGACGCGTTTCTGCAAAATTTGTGCAATCTTTTCCAATCTGTGAAGTCATTTTTGTTGTAACCAAATTTGACTATTTGACTATTTTTCGTGACAAGAGGACACAGTGTTATTGAAGACCTAATGTTTGCAAGTGTCTAGACTCCAAAATGACTCAAAAAAAAAGTGTGTTTTTTGATGTGAAAATGTTTTTGCATACACTTGAAGACACAAAAGACACAATGTTTTGTTGTTTAGTCTTGAATGCTTTGAATGCTTAAAATAAGTCAAGCACAATTCTTATGGCTAGCCAAGACAATAGTTGTTGATCCCACATGGGGTTTTACCCTCGAGGCTATGCTATTCAAAGCGGATACTTAGATGCTTGACCTCACTAGCTCCACCCTCGGCACTCACTTCTTGGGTCAAACAAGCATCAGTCCCCACGAAAACTCCCCGTGGTGAACTTTGTATCTCTACTAAGAATCGTATGTGTGTGGGCCGCTACCAGGGGTCCGACCTCCTGCCCCAACAACTAGAAGGATTTGGGCTTCTAAAATAAAAAGGTTCTAGTAAGGGCATCCGCTCGTGTGGCCATACATGCGGCACTTTCAGCTCTGTAAATACAAAAGGCTCCCAGCAGGTAGGGGTTACGCCCTACAACTGATCAAATAAATTTGATCAAACGGGTTTATGGGGAGACATAGTGTCGATATGAACTAATCAGCACACGTTATCCATAGTTTTCACTATGAATACAATTATTTATAGTGGTTCGGAAGAGCTGGGTTTTCCTCGCTACCACTTGGGTCATTCTCTTCTCACTAGTAGTCCTAATGACCACACGGGAAGATAGGCCCTCTAAAGATTAAACAAGAAGAGCCTATTGCTCAAGACACAAAAGACAATGATTCAATTTTAGTGCACCAATTGAAGTGTTTGCTAGTCTATGAAAACAAGACACACAATAAAAAAAAATCCAAAAAACCCTTGCCAAGGACCTGCAACAAAAATTTATTAGTAGTTTGGATTGTTTGAAATAATCACCCCTTCCTGCAAGCACACAAGTTAGGTAAATTTTAGATCCAAAAGACTTTGTGATATTTACTTTCAAGACAAGCTGTACCAATTTCGTTAGCTAGATGTGAAAATGTTAGCTCCAAATAAACCAGATTTGAAACCCTAAATGCAAAATCCAAAACTGAATCAATAAACCCAAAATTTGAAACCGGTGAACACAGACGTGATTACCTTCGACACAGATGTGACTTCATGACACAGACGTGGTTCTGTGAGACATAGACGCGGCTACAGAACACAAACGTGACTTCTGGACACAAACGCGGCTAAAAACACTGCAGACGCAACTTAATAACACAAATGCGCTTTCTCGGAACCTGCAAAATAAAATACTGCCAATAACACAGACGTGATTCTAGATGTCGCAGACGTGCCAGAAAATCCAAAACGCGATCCGAAAGTGCGCAAACACGGGAATATCAAAATGTTGTCAAAAACGTCAGATCTGCAACTTCAAAACACAAGATCTGCAACAAAAATGTTAAATACAAAAGGGACAAGAGTCCCACCGGGCGTGCCAAAATGTATATGGTGAAAATGGATAACAAGAATAACGATATTGAAAGGCTAAATGAATTCAACCACAAAACCCTAGCCTAACAACAACAAAGATCCACCATAACATATGAAGATTACCTAAGACAATGCAAATCAAATGAAATCACAAAGATTATACCATCACATGTCCAATAGGGTTTTGATCTCCATTCTTCCTATCTCCATTGATCTTGCTTGATGTATTTGCTCTCAGATTTTATGTGCACAAGAGCTCAACAAAGAACGGAATGTGGTTGCAAGTAGGATCGTAGTGTAGTCAATTGATCAAGTAGTTGGAGTTTGATAATGAAGGAAGCATCTCCTTATATAGAAGACACTATATGAAATGGAGGGATAAGATTGAGAGGTGTAAAAGGAGGTCGGCTATGATTAGAGGGTAGGTAAAAGAAATAATAAAAAAATGAAAGGGGGAAGTAGTGTATGAATTAAGAGATGAATGACATGTGTCATGGGTAGAAAAGGCTAATGAATTAATTAAATAAATAAAGATTTATTTAATTAATAGTAGAAGTGGGATCAATTAAATAAATAAGATATTTATTTAATTTAAGAAAATGATAATTTAAATAAATAAATGTATTTATTTAAATGAGAAATAAGGCTAGAAGAGGATAAATGAATTAATTAAATAAATAAAGATTTATTTAATTAATAGAAGAATTAGGCTTAGATAATTAAATAAATAAAATATTTATTTAATTAGACATGACAATTTTAGGTGTCTACAACAAGCGGTTGGAATGAAAAAGGCATTGTAATGGTGTTGTACTAATTTACTAGATAATAAGAAAAGATTGGATGACTATGTTCTATGGATGTATCCCATCTTGGGTGAACCATGTTAAATCTGTGTGTTATCTGTGTTATGTATTTTTCTTCATCTTTTGTGTTTGTATCTGCATATAATTGTTAATTTGTATTTTCTCTGGATCTGCCTAAACCCTAACCTTGCCCACCTGCAAAAGGGGGTCTAGGAGGGACCTTAACACCCATACGATCACCATCGGTAGCAGAGGCAATAGCACTAGGAGCCGCTATAACACCTGCACTAATGGTAACATTACCAGCTTGATGTATGTCATGTCATGTATTGAACTATATATATTTCGAACAATGAGAGTTCTAAGTAGATTTATATCTAACCTTAGAAGAGGAAATTGAAATTATATTTAACAAAGATATTTGTGAGGAATTTCATGTTATTGTCTATATTTCCATTGGATTAATGATGTGATAAGATTTCATACGCACATAGTTCTCTTAACCAATTTGGGTTGTAATTTAGATACTAAGAGGTTTGTGAATAGTTGTGTTCACTTTGCTTGGAGGTGTTTCTAATTGAATAAGTAAGATACGACACCTAGTCATTATATCTACAATACAAGAAACATATATATCTACTTCACATGCCTAAAATGAATGGTTGATTATAGATATTATTTTCAAGTATTGATTTTGATTATAGGAAGGTGAAGACTTATTTTGACAATTAAAAGTGTTGTTTATTTGGTGAAGAATCCTATATATTGTGTTTTATAAAGCATATATATGTTAAATATCACTTTTTTCATGAGATGGGTGAGGATGGTAAGGTAATAATGTGTACACAAAAGTTGGAGCATACAAGAAAAAACTAAAATAACATTAATATATTCAAATCACAATCTATGTAACACTTATATTAAGCATAAGAGTGTTAAACAACGATGAAAAAGTTCATAATGAAAGTTTACCAATACCAACCCTTGTTGTAGCAATCCATGGTGATTGTGCTCAAGGATAGTGTGTATGATGGTATGTGAGTGCCTTGACTAACAACATAGCATTGCATTTCATGGAGTTTTAAAAATAGCTTGGGTTGAGGTAGATTTATAGATTTTTGGCAATATGATATGATGGATAGGATTAATAGGAAAGATCAAATGACCAAACTAGTTGAAACCATTGGAAGGATGAGAGTAGGAAAATTTTCCTCACATTATTGGTGGAGATGAAGGATATATGGATTGAGGGGAAATCAATGGTAGAGATTTCCCTTGGAGAAAGTGTATGGTGAGGATGAAAAGGGTACTTGGGAGTACCCTAGGGGGGTGTACAAGTCCTTTTACCCATGTGATGTGGTACCAAGCCATCTAACATGTAAAAAGGCCATAGTTTTGTACACATTTCGGAATTGTGCATTATTTGAGGTGCTTGATAAAGATTAGGAATGTTCTATTTAAGGGTTAATGAGTTAATTAATTTTAGATCACTAATGAAAAGTGGGTGGACAAAGGAAATTAAAAAAATGGTTAACTTGGATAAGTGATGGGAACTTATGTATGTAAATATTTAAATTTATTTACCTAAGGTAGATTATAGAAGAAGTTTGATTAAGTGATTTTATGCTAGAAATAAGGTTAATTGAATAGTGAATTTATAAATTAAATAATAAATTATTATTTAATTAATAAGGGGATGAAAGTGGAATAACCAATTGGATAAATAGGTATTTATTCAATTAATTATAAGGAAAATGATAAGGTAACAAGGTAATTGGCGATGTTATTTGTAGTTGTCTACACATTATATAGAAGGTGGATGCTTTGGATAATGTTTTATATTATCTTACAAAACTAGTGAGTAGAAATAAGTTTTGTTTACACAAGGAAGCTATAAGCCTTGGATCTTCTCACACTTAGTTTATTTGATGTTTCTTATTATGTTTTGAAATATAAATAATGATTGGAAGAATGTTATAATTCTGTGTTATCCACTTGTAATTCCATCTATAATATTTTTGTTGTATACAGACATGGAATTAGGTACTTGCACACCAATGAGGATTTAATAGTTATAATTTAACTATAATTCACTAGCATAATTTAGATATTTTTATAATGACATTGAATAAGAAAGTTATGGAAAAAGGTTAACAATGAGTCATAATCATCATTTTTGCCTATCACTCTCTTTATCTTTCCTTGGGGATTGGGGAGTTATTTTACCAAAATTCAAGCATATTCTCATAATTGGTGGGTCCCTTCTTACTTGTCATCCTTAGTACTGATCACTAGACAAAAAATTATGTCTAGAAAATTTTTAAGTAAGTTTTTGAAATCAAAAGAGATTGGGTAAATAGAAAGCTTTGGTTGTTGCAAAGTAAGTATGTTATAAATATTTTGAAATGATTTAGTATGCAAGATTGTAACCAAATAAGAATTCCTTTATAGGTTGGCACTAATATTTTGTTAGATATGTGTCCTAACAATGATGATGATTTAGAGTATATGTCTAATGTGCCTTATGCTAGTGTTATAGGAAGTTTAATGTATGCAATGGCTTGCACTAGATTAGATATTGCACAAGTAGTGAGATTTTTAAGGAGGTTTATGTATAACCTTGGTAGAGAACATTGTAAATATGTTAAAAGGGTGTTTAGATATTTGCAAGGAAATTCTAATTATTGTTTAGAATATTATGAGACTAATAGTGTGAATAAGTCATTGGACATATAGGGATTTATTGATGTAGATTGGGCAGGTGAATTTGTGTAGTTGAAGGTCCACAAGTGGGTATGTGTTTTCTTTATTTGGAGGAGTTGTAAGTTGGATGAGTAAGAGGTAGCCCACAATCGCTTTATCCACTATTGAATTAGAGCACATGGCTATTACTCATCTTTCTAAGTATGGTTACAGAGATTGTGTGCAAGTATTGGTTTTGATTGTAGGACAAATCAAGTTAATTGTGATAGTCAGAGTGCAATTCATTTAGCTAAGAATTTTATGTATCATGCATAGACTACGCATTTGGATCTACCATTTTGTTCCTAAGTTGATTGGAAATGGATAGATTGTGTTGAATAAAATTGACACTCATGTGAATGTTGCATATTATGCCACCAAACCTATGAGCACAAAAAATCATTTGTGTAGAGAGGCCACAACCCTTGTTTCTTGTTACTAGTTGATTCCATGATGGTATGATTCCCCTGGCTCTTGCAAGCTATTTGACAAGTGGGAGAATATTGGGAATTAAGGTGTCTCAACCTTAGCAATTCTAGAGTATTTATTTATTATTATTATTTTACATTTTCTCATGCTTATTAAACATTTATGCTATTAACTAATTGTGCTCTATCATAATGGGTTTGTTTATGAGAAGGCACTTTTGCCACATGTTGATCCCTTTAAAATCAACTTATTAGTTGTCAAAAGATGCCCATCAAGTGGTATAACATGGAAAGCCTATTTTTAGGGATGTTATGATGGACTCTATGACAAATATAAGGGCTGAAAAAGGGTGGATCATTTTGGACATGAGAATTAGTTATTATTGTAACTTCATAAATTGCACCCCATGAAATTCCACATCACATAAGCATCTTCACTTCAATCCAATTGGCAACATCTATCACTTGTTTGTCATCTTGTCCACATGGATTGCCTTGTCATCCTGGAACTTGTCTTTTATTGAGCATGCTAACCAGTTGACCAAGGGACTCTAGTGTGTCGTGGAGACGTCTGCGCACCACACTAGAGTCTCGTGAATCTTTCAGTCTGCAGGTGGTCATTTGAGCATTACACCTACGCCTAGAAGAGTTTGTAATGCCTCTGTCTATAGCCATCGACGTTGGGATTCCTTCTGGTGCCTATATCTCTTGCATTTTGAGACTTTATAAGGACTTCTTGATTATTTTGTAAGTTTCCAAGCTATTGGCATATATTTTCTACATCTTTTAAAGGTTTATCCAATGATTATCATCCACCATTGTTGCAACTTTAAGTGCTTCTTGGTTGTTCATCTTCAATCCTTCAAGAATAAAATTCTTAAGTGTTGAAGGGGAGTTCTCATTATCTTATTATCTCATTATATTATTATCTAGTTATATTATTGTCTTTCTTTATCATTTATATTTCTATCGTTGCTACTATTTGGGTTATTTGTGGATGTGGAAACACCAAAATGAGGGTCTGACTGGGGTAGGCCTATAAACACAAGTCCCAACATTTTCCTTTCTTATTTGTGTGCAGGTTTATGATCATGGGAAGATACCCATCTTGCAACAGGCTTCAAACATGGACCAATTGTAAGCTTCCCTTGTCCTTCTCATCTCAATTTGGTGTTTCACATTATGTATCATTCACTTAGTTTATTATTATGTCATCTATTTAGTAGTTTAATCATATATGTCACTTTCATATGGTTTTCGTGCTCTGTCTATATAGGACATTAGCATGTTGTACTAGTGTCCTAGTTCTGTTCGCTCATCCTGAGGATAGAGACCTAACAGAGTTGTTTGGGAGTCTTATTCAAAGCTTGTTAGTTTAGTTTTGCATTTTAACCCCTAGCTCACCTTTAGTGTCAGTTTAAGTGAGGTAGAGCGAAGGTAGGTTTATCCCTTGAGGTTCATCACCTCAAGGGTGACAAATCTCATCCTCTACATTTTGGTGAACCTGACGTAAAACAATTGCACTATCGTTTGTTTTAGTCTTTTTTTCATAATTTCATTTAAAATTTAAAGAAAACTAAAAAGACAAAACAAAGAAGGAAACATAAACACATTTTCATCTTGAGCACAATTTTATTCAACTTTCTTCACCTCTAAGAATTGTATACTTGTGACATCCTTGTAGTGTGGTCAAAGTGTTGTGGAGCTTGTCCATGAACTTTATGACCCAAACTACCATAGGAGTTGTTGTAAGAAGGGCTACTAGGAAGAGTATTCCTATGAATCATTGCAGTCCTCCTTGGCCAAGTCCAATGTTTAATGATCCTCTTCTTGATCCTAATGACTTTATGGCATCTCACCCTGTCAGAACCATTCTGACAAAGGGACCTTCTCCACCTGATTCGCAATCAAATTATTATAATAATACTAAGAGGAATTCTCTTTCATCTTCTCCTCTTGCTGTTGATCATGATTTTGATGTCACCATTGATTTTGAACAAATTAACATGTTAGAGCGGAGTCTGAGAGACTTCGAGGGTTTCCTAAATCAGGAGAATGTCCTCACCCAGGCTGAAAATGTTGTGAGCACTCTGAGAGACATATTGATCTCAAATAGAAGAGGCCTAGATATGTTGAGGGAATTATTTATCATTTGTAAAAAATCACGTACCCTTGGTTGGTATCTCTCTCTAGGATAGCCAATCCAATACCTATGGTTCTCAGCTTGGTGTTGGCATACATGGTATGAAGGTATACATGGGTGATCCTGCACCCACCATTACCAGTATCAATGCTTCTACCATTCCCCTAGGTTACACTAGTATTGTTAGTTGTTCCACTATCACTTCCGCTACAGGATACATCACTTATCTCAGTGCTGGTATAGATCATGCTAGTATTATCCCTAGTGGTAGTATCAGTCCTCATGTCAGTGTTGGTGGAGGTGGTGGCGCACATTATTCTCCTCCTCCTCCTTTTCTTGTTAATCTTGTCCTAAACACCATATTAGAGAACATGGGGCAATTGAAATTGTAACTCACGAACCTTGTGTCTGCCTTTGGCCAGTATTTGATGCCTACCTATTATCGCAATATCCTGCTTGACATCATCATCCTTAATACCATCCTTTCCCAGGGAGCTAAGTTGTTGAAGTTTAATGGTGATGGAGATCCCAATGAACACATTGATTCATTCATGACCATGTATAGTGACTACCAAAATTTGAATTTTTTCTTGCTCAAACTATTCTTACACTCTCTTAAGGGGATTGCATTAGAGTGGTATAGTTCTTTACCTGATCACCCCATCCAGACATTTGATCGGCTCATGGATCTATTCCTCAAACAGTTTCATCCTAACATTGGCAGCAGGGTCACCATCACAGACCTTGTTCATTGTAAACAAAAGCCAAACAAGAAGTTATAGATTTCATTTCTCGGTATCAGTCTATCTCTACCAAGATATCATTTTCCCTACTTGATAGTGATTTGAAAAGGATGTTTATTCGAAAATCTATAGTTGATATTGAGGGGTAATTTATCTCTTAATCGCTATTAGAAATTTGCTAATCTATGTTCTGCACTCAGTGACTACCAACACATGATGACTCAATTTGAAGAACCTTCTTCAAACCCTCATACTAGTACTTTTGTTGGCATGTCCATGAAATTGTCCAAAAAGAACAAACTTGTGGCTAATGTCGTAGTTGCTCCTCCGATAGTTGCAACATAGGAATTGCAGTGCAATAGGGTCTTCACCAAATCGGATGACTCCTATTTGAGCATAATACAAAAGGTTATTGAAAGACAATCTCGTAACCCTTCTGGAGATTAGACCTTTGCTTGACAACAGACCATACCCTCATTGGTATAATGGTTCAAAATTTTGCCAATATCAACATGTGCCTAATCATGACACTGAGAGATGCTATCATCTTAGACATAGAGTCCAAGACCACATTGCCAGTGGAGCTATAAAGGTCGGTGATAGAAAGCATAAATCTAACAAGTCTATTAATAAAAGAAACAGTGAGTTGAAAATCTACATAGATCCATTCCCACCGCATTCTTTTAATTTTATCTCTATATCAGATTCAATTCCAATTGATGGTTTTTATATTAATATGGTTAATATCACTCTAATCTTGCCTCCTAGCCAAAAGTTGAAAGCATATAATATATCATTTACCATTTTGGATGCCCCATATTATGACCCTACTCCTTTATACATTCCTATGAAGCTCAATCGTCAAGTTGTTATAGGTGTGATGGTTGACCCTTTGTGTAGAGTTGATGCCATCACAGAGGAAATGTTGTTTATCAATGGATAGCATAGGTTGAGATATGATGGGTGTTGTGAAACTTTTACAATGCATAATGGGTTCTCTTTCTACTCGAGGAAATATCACCTTGATGGTCCTGGTGGGACCCAAGGCTATGTCATATGCATTTGTTATCATTCCTAAATCAAACCTTTTTCAAATTAAACTAGGTATTCCTTGGTTGATTGTTATGGATGTGGTCCTTTCATTGATTCATAAGTGCTTAAAGTTTCCTCATGAGGGTTTGGTGCATGTCATCCAGGATACTAGATATCGACCCCTGTAGCTTGTGGGGATTTTTTGTTAGATCATTTTTGGCTTGCTCCAGTGGGGGCCATGATTCCTCATGGTGAATTGATGTAACAATTATATTATCAGTACAAGATAGGGGAGTCGGCCCCTAAATTGGTTTAGCCTAGTTATTTGTTACCTCTTCTTGCATTGACCTCTACTTCATCTATTCCCATCTTGGAGCGGGTAATGCCTTATGCCCCTTCATTGTCGGGGGATAAGGCTAAGTTTGTTCCTCCAAATAGACCTCCTCATTCACCCAAGACTATGCAACCTTTTATGGTGTCTCTACTCTATTTCTACAATTGCACCCACCTTGTCAAAGTCTACGGCATGCCCTCCCTTTGAGCTCTCGATCATGGCCAATTTCCCTCACCCTTCTCAATATGAGAAGGGGAAGCATTCCCCTCATGCTCATTAATAACCACTCTCTCCTACTTCACAACTTGTGGAGGCACCTGCTATTCCTCCCACTCCTCCTCGAGCAAAGCGAGGTAGCAAACCTATTGCTGTGAACGTAGTGCCTTTCTCAGGGGCACCTCTTATTCCATCAGTTGGCCTTTCTCCTATCTCCAACAAAGTTTTGGAGGCCTCTCCTATGGAACATGATGCTCCTACCTATTCTCATGCTTCAACTCTTGGTCCTCATCTTCATTTTAATCAGCATGCACATGAGCATAAGCGCTATCGACGAGCCATGGCTCGGGAATGTGATGTTGCTTTGCAATCTGGTGGTGCACATTCGACACTCATTCCTATTCTATCAGATCCTATCTCTTTGAATGTTCTGATTTTTACATCATCTTTGATATTACTTCTAGTTGTTTTAGGGCCTATTGATGAACCTCCCCCTAAAAGGGTGCAGGTCTTCATTTCTCCTTCCTTGGAGCCCCCCCTTATCACTTCATTGACAAATGTCCCTCCATTTTCCCAACCTTTAGATATATCGCACATGCAGGTGGTGTCTAGTGCATCTTTCTGTGACCCTCTTGTTTCACAGTCACTTATTATTCAGAGATTTCTCAGGGTTCTTCAACCTACTGAGGTTGATAGACAACCTATGCCTCTTGCATAACATAAATGCAATTTCGAGCAAGGCCTTGTTTCGGAGTTTTTTCGGTGCAAATCGGCTTAGGTATTCTCCTCACCTATCTCTTTGTCTGCTTCAATGCATGGTTTTTTTGTGTTGTTGGGACGGCCCCACCTTTTCCTACATTTGTCACTACCCCTCTTGTTGAGGCCAACAATCCAACTCATGCCTCGCCTCCTCGAACTAAATCACTTGCTTCCTCTACAAAGGCATACTTGTTTTACTCTCTAAAGGATATCTTGGAGCTATCTACGATATTCATGTGGTCATTGACTCTTGCCTCTTCTGAGCTTGTGGATGTGGATGTTGCCGCAATCTTATACCTTTCCCTCATTTCTAGTGAGGTGTTTGGTGCTGCCCTTACAATTGTTTTGCTTCGGTCTCACGCTCCTTCCCTGTCTGATCAATATTGGGAGGACAATGACCTAATTTTTGAGGGGTTCCAGGGCACTGCCTTCCTTTATCTTATAACATAGTGTGTGTGCATGATTTTGTTCCCCTCATGCTTTCTTTACATGTTTGTTCCCTCCCAAATGACCCAAGTTACTCTGTAGGTGCTTGGAAAGAGGAGCTTGACTATCTTTATTTATTGTTCTCTCTTGGAGGACTCGAGTTACTCTGTCAGTGCTCGGATACAAGACATTTTATGTCATAAAACTTCTTCTATTTGGTATCTCTTTCTTCTATCTATCGTATCTTGTTTTTTGACATTTGGGGACAATGCAAAGCGTTGGGGGCAATTAGGCCTTATTCCATGTTGACCCAAATTTTTATTTTCTCTTTGTCTTCATGTGCTCTTCTTTAGATCCGAGAACTTTGGCTTTATGATAAAACACCCATCTACAATTCTATTACATATTTTCTCTCTTTGTTATGGGTTCTACCACCAAATAATTAGATCCACTTGTGGTCTTGTAGTTTTGCTGATGTTGTGGGTCTTATGTGCCATCCGCCGAAGATGACATTCCATGAAAACATCTTGCTATGTTGACATGCCACAACATTTCTTCTCCTTAGAATGACATGTATTTCATGCATACCATTCTAAGGGGGGGCTATCATATCTACATAATCTACATTTGGTATTTGTATCTATTTAGCTTAGCATTCTTGTTTGCCTTGGTGGAGATCTTGAACCACTTGATCTATTTTATTTATCTTGTTTGCCTTGGTGCAGGCCAAACCACTTGATCTATTCTATTTATCTTGTCACCTTTTGTGGGGACCAATCCAAAACTTATCAAATCAATCTATGATCACCCAATTGCATGACTATCTAGCATTTTTCTATTCATACTAGTAAAAACTCATTGAAATGCATTACTATCTAGCATTTTGCTATTCATGCCAATGAAGTCTCACCCTATCATATGGCTATCTATCATAACACAACTGAAATTGCAAATTGTTGCTCTATCGTATGATTATCTAGCAAAACACACTTTGCTACCCATATTGACACTATCTCTTTTATCATGGTAGTTTCTATTCCATATATTTCATAATAGGGGTTTTCCTCCATTAAGTTGGGTTTGTTTCTATTACGTTATGTTATCTATATTATATGTTCGACGTTTGACCACTTTTTCATTTAACACGTTGGACTGCAACTAATGTGTTTGTCATGAAATAGCTTAGTGAAATTTAACTCTATCTCAAGTTTATCTAGTTGGGGGCAACTTCGTCTGATCGGGGAATTTCACTTCCTCTTTGTGGATATCAATAACATCTCTCTACTTTAGCTTTGCATTTATTGACAAAGATATGCTCACTAAAGTGGGTGAAAAATGTAAGGTTGTAAATTGCACCTCATGCAATTCCACGTCACATAAGCATCTTCACTTCAAGCCGATTGGGAACATTTGTCGCATGTTTGTCCTCTTCTCCACATGGATTGTCTTGTCAACTTGGAACTTGTCTTTTATTGAGCATGCTAACCAGTTGACCGAGGGACTCTAGCACACTATAGAGACGTCCGCACACCACACTAGTGTCTCACAAATCTATCAATCTGCAGGTGGTCATTTGATCATTACGCCTATGCTCAGAAGAGTTTGTAATGCCTTTGACTATAGCCACCAACGTTGGGATTCCTTCTATTGCCTATATCTCTTGTATTTTGAGACTTTCTAAGGACTTCTTGATCATCTAGCAAGTTTCCAAGCTATTGGCGTATCTTTTCTACATCTTTTACAAGTTTCTCCAGCAATTATTGTCCACCATTGTTGCAACTTTAAGAGCTTCTTGGTTATTCATCTTCAATCCTTCAAGCATCAACTTCTCAGGTGTTGAAGGGGAGCTCTCATTATCCTATTATCTTATTATTTTATTATCTAATTATATTATTGTCTTTCTTTATCATTTATCTTTCTATCATTTCTATTATATGGGTTGTCCATGGAGGTTGAAACACCAAAACGGGGGTCTGACTGAGGCAGGCCTCTAAGCACAACCCCCAATATTTTCCTTTCTTTTTTGTGTGCAATTTTGTGTTCGTGGGAAGATGTAAGCTTCCCTTGTCCTTCTCATCTTATTTTGGTGTTTCACATTCTATATGATTCACTTAGTTTATTATTGTGTCATTTGTTTAGTATTTTAATTGTATTTGTCAATTTCGTATAGTTTTTATGCTTTGTTCATACAAGACATTAGCACATTGTGTTGGTGTCTTAGTTTTGTGCACTCATCCCAAGGATAGATACCTAACAAAGTCATTCGAGAGTATTATTCATAGCTTGTTAGTTTAGTTTTGCATTTTCATTCTCTAGATCACCTTTAGCGCCAGTTTAAGTGAGGTAGAGCAAAGGTAGGTTTGTCCCTTGAGGTTCATCATCTCAAGGGTGACAAAGCCCATCCTCTACAATTATGACACATGTAAGAGTATTCTTACATAAGTTATTAATAGTCTATAATACATGTAAGAGTGTCTCCTATTCTTTGGGGATTATTATGACAACCTATAAGAAGGTATAATGTCATGTAAGAGACTATGTTTGGCATCTAGGGGTTGTGTGGATTTTACCATGGTATTTTGGAACCTTGTTTCCACCCATGGTAATGTTTTATGGTGGTATTTTGAGCCCCCATGAGTCTATATATTGAGAGCTAAGTTACAGACAACATGAGTTGTCTTACAGATACACAGATGTTGCTAGATTCAATGCAAATTTGAGGAAATCTCTATGTATATTAATCTCTTTGAAAGATAATACAATTTTTCCCTTTTTTTTGTGGAATTTTATCCCAAAATGGTTTCTCCACATAATCATGGTATTATGTGTTTAGTTTTATACGGTGTTCTTCTTTTATTGTTATAGTTGATTTTATTTCCATTTGGTAAGTTCAATATAAGATTTGATTTACAATAGATTTGAAGCTTTTTATATTGTTGTCCACCTCTTATTTTCTAATAGGATGGTATGTTATTCAAAGGAAACCAACTGTACCTTCCTAGGATTTCAATGTAGGAGAAATTAATCAAGGAGAAACATATTTGTGGATTAGCATGACACTTTGTTATAATTAATATAGTGGCTTTGGTGAGTGAATGTTATTATTGGCCTCCAAATTTATAAGGATGTAAGGAAATTTGTTTAGACTACAAAACTTGTCAAATTAAAAAAGGGGATAGTCACAAGATTATATCAACCTTTCACACTAATGGAAAGACCTTGGGAATATTTAAGCATGGATTTCATAGTGGGTTACCAAGAACATAGAGATGACATAGTTTCATATTTGTAGTGGTGGGTCGATTTTCTAAGATGACTAATTTCATTCATTGTAAGAAAACACATGATTTTACATGTTTCTAGCCTATTTTTTAGGGAGATTTGAGATTGCATGGATTGCCTCATAGAATTATTTCAGATAGGGACACTAAGTTCATAGGATACTTTAGGAGGACACTATGAAGGTAGACGAAGACATACCTCAAATTCAATTTGATATTTCACCCATAGACTAAGGGACAAATAGAGGTCGTAAAGAAGAGTGGAAAATTTGTTGAGATGTCTAGTAGGAGATAAGGCATGAAATAGGAACATGATTCTACCATAGTAAAAGTTTGTGTTCAATAATTCAATAAACAAAAGCACAAGAAACACACCATTCTAGATAGTGACTAGATTTCATCGTATATGAGTAGTGAAACTTAGAGACACCAATAAGGACGATAAATAGAGTGTGGAAGTAGAGGAATTTGCCAACTACATGAAAACAATATGCAATTAGGTCAAGGAACATTTGGAGACAATGGGAAATAAATACAAAGGTTGATCAAATGATTTGTTTTTTCTATTTTATGCTTTTTTGTTGTGTTGAACTCTAAGTTGCATGGTTAGCCAATTCTTTTTTTGGACCCTCCATATATGATTGCATATTAAAAAATCAAATTAAGTGATATGTCTAAGTTAAGGAAAATTGATGAGTAGATATGTGTACCTCCACTTATTTGACCTTAATTTAAAACAAAACCTTACCATTTGAAATCTTTGGTGCGAGTAATGGTGAAAAGGTGCAAGGATTTGTAATACAAACTTGAAAACAACTACTAAAAAAAATAGTAGTATCGTTAAATTTTCTCACATCTTTTGAATCACCTCACTTGGTAGCACTGATGAGCTCGCTCTACTATATGGAAATATGTACACTAGAGTGACAAGAGATGAGCTCAATGGAGCCTGACAACAAAAATTGTACATGTGTGTTTTCTTTGTAAGTTTGGGATGATGGAAAAGTAATCTTGGACAAACATGTAGTGGTATATGTTTGCTTGAAAAAAATAGTCCACGAGGAAGTCTAAAGTAAAGATAACATCTAGATGCATGTTGTTTCATCATTGTTCAATGTGCACAATTGGATGTGTTTGTAAATGAAAATAAAAATGTTTGAATAGGTGACAATTAATGTGAAAATAGGTTGGGCAACATCTAATGCAACTAGGTAAGATATCAACAAAGACAAAAGCATGTACTAAAGAGAAGCAAAGGGACATTTAGTAAAGAGAAGAAAAGGGATGATTTTGTATAAATCAATGATTTTTATAGATGTTCTCAATGAATACCATAGTCGTCTATTGTTGAAACTAATATGACATGAGTGTCACAATAGGTGTGTGTTATATACTAAAGGAGTCAAAATCTAAAGCATGCTAGAAATGGAAGAAAGAGAATTGAATTCAGTCAACTTGTAGTAATGTCCATCAGGAAGATGCTAAAAATAATGTTGAGGTTACGAGGGCTCATTATCATAAATAAGACATCCTAATCAAATTGTCAAAACTAGGAGCTTCTAAAAATTAAATTCTTACAAAACCTCATATGCAAGCCATGGATTTGACTTACCATACTAGTGAAGTAATAATTATGTACCATGAAGGATATGATATGCATGTATATGTTCCTACATTCCCATATATGCAAGAAACACTAATGAGTATGAGGAACCTCCTATCCCAACTTACAGGCAAAGCACATCCCAAAGGACTTTATTGTGAATCTAACTATGCAAATTGAGCTCCAACTAAGATGAGGTCATTACAAAGATTTTTATCATGTCCTTTTTAACATATTTCAAGTTTGTCCTTTTGATTTTGATTTTGAGATACACAACTTTTATTTTTGGTTTCTTTTGAGTTTTATATTTTAATGTCCTGTAAATGGATTCAGTAGGCCAATAATGGGTTTCTAAGATAGCATCACTATGAGAACTTACACCTAGCTTCTATAAAGGATAAAATTATAAACCAGGTGCTTAGATACTCTTAGATTTGCACCTTATCGGAGAGTGTAATCTTATTTATGACCTAACTGCCTTAAGTGGGAAAATAGGTAGTATGAATTCTACAAGAGAATATTATGTTGGTACAATGATGGTATGAAACTAAATGAACACTATAGGGGAGAATTGCTTCAAAATGACTAGGAGATGGTATGAATGTGTGATTGTAATTGTTATTGTATGTTAATATTGTTAGCAATAGCCAAGAAGGAAGACTGAGAGGAGGGGTGAATCGGTCTTCACTGGAATATAAAACTTAATCACAAAACATAGATTTGATAAACTGCAATAAAAACAAAGATAAGCAAATTGAGAGAACAACACACAACACCAAGATTTTGACATGGAAAACTCGGTTAAGGGAAAAACCACTGTGGGAACCTACCCACAGTAAGATGATACTCTGTAGTAGTATGCGAAAATATTACAATGGGAAATGCATATGCATTCAAGCACACTGCCTAGAGCTCACTACTCAAATATAATGGCTCGGAAGGCTACAACCATCAGAGAAGTCTCATTGACTTACAATAAGATTCAAACTACAATCCGAAAGAAATGAATTGAAAACATAGCATCTCCAAATGTCTGATTATAGTTTTGGTTAAGCACAGATGTTTGCTCTGCAACACCAATCTCTCCTCAAACACAACACTGAAGGATGAATCGCTTGTTCATACATAAACCTCTCTATGATAATGTAGACACAACCTAGACACCTAAATTACATGAATATATCACCTATATATATTGTTAGAGTTATCTTGTATTAGCTAATAATTATTTATTTAATTATTAGTCTATTATACTCTACACTTAAGCTAAACTTGGGCATTTATTCATATTGTAGGTATTTAATAATTATTCTAATTATTAAATACTCTTTATCCCTTTAGGGTTTCTATTTTCCTTTCATAAGGATTGTATTGTAACTTTTCTTTGTATTCCCTCTCTGAATGATAATCTCTCTTTCAGAGCCTTTTTTGTGTTCAGTCTCCAATCTTCTCTCGTGACAGGTATTCTTGCATATAGATGCTCTTTAGATCTCAAAAGTTGTACTTTCTCAACTTGTTCATGGTATCAAAGATATCATTTGCTGCTGCTTGTTCCTGATTTCTTTTCAGAAGTTTTTCTTTGGAGGCAAGGGTTTCAGTTCTTTTTCAAAGGTTTTAGTTTGGATCTAGGGTATTTTTTGGTTTTTGGGCATTTTTTAGCTCAAAAGGACCTCACCATTGAACTCAAAACACCCAAAAACCCCCATTTTCATATAAAATTTGTCCAGTTTGGACAACTTTAGCTCTTGGAAAAAAATTGAGTTTGCCCTTTGCAAACATGTTTTTCGAGGCAAAAAAAATTGGACCTTTTAATGGCGTGCCCAGGTCACAGCAGTTCTTCCCAGCTGTTGGTAGTTTATTAAATCACTCTGGCTTGCCTTCGCCCAGTGGCCGCTACACCACACCACCAGTCACAGCGTCGTCATCCTCCACCGCGCCCAGCTGTTGCTGCTCACTGCCTGGTCATCTGGCCACCACTGCCCACCCGGCCGTCTCTACCCTCTACCTTCCTAACTGCCCAACCTGGCCACCTCCTGATATCTGCCACCCAGCCAGTGCACCACCTCACTGCCAAGAGCAGGGGGGCCCTTTTTTTCCTTAAAGGGTTTTTTGACGGCGTATTGGTTTTTTTGCCATAACTTGGGCAAACGGAGTCGGATTTTCGAAAATGAATAGGCACTGAAAAGATATTTTCAAGCTCTACTCAGATATGGAGGTGAGATTTGCTATTTTTTTTCATCTAGTACCTATTTTTTTCCGTCCAAGTCAATGCTCTTTTCTGCACTCCAGGAGCCATATCTTGGGCAAACGGACTCCGTTTTTGGAAAATGAATAGGCGTCGGAAAGGTCTTCGAGAGATCTTCTCCAATTTGGATTTTTTTTTTTTTAGAAAAATCACCAGGTACACAAGATCATGCCTGATGCATTTTCTTTACTCTTGTCTTCTTTTCTGGTTATCAGATCATACCGGATTTTTGTTTTACATATCGTGGGGGGTGTTATTTTTTTTGCTATTTTCTGTAACTTACTTCAAAAAATTATAACACCTAAACTAAAAAAAAAAAAAAAAAAACCCTTCTGCATCTTCTATCTAGTCTGAAAGATCAATTAATTAAAAAAACTCAAGAGCATGTCCAGGTTCAAGTACAGGTACACATGGCAGATTCTTCGGTTGAGCTTCTTACATCCCAAACTATCACCTCTGGAAATCTCGTATGATGAGGCTTCTCAGATCAAGGTGGTTGTGGTCCTGTTTGGATGTGGATCAGTCATTGTTGTAGCGTCCTTTTGAGATTCTTCTGCACCGGAATAAGATGGATGAGGCTATGGGTGTCATCTCCTTACATGTTTCAGACAACTTGCTTTTTCACCTTGATGGTTTGTTCACTCCTCAGGCTATGTGGTCCAAATTTGAAACTCTCTTTGGTACTATAAATGAGTTCAAAGCATTACAGATTGAGGCAGAGCTCTCTTCCTTGTTACCTGAATCTTTTCCTCACATTGAGGACTTTCTGAACAAGTTCAAAATCACCAGATCTATCCTTCACAGTTGTGGTAAAAATAAGATAGACCCAGAGTGTATCTACCTAATTCTCTCTAACCTTTGAGGTCCCTATCAGATATTTGCTTCCACCTTTTATTCTATTATGGGTGCATTGGGTACACGCTTCACCATGCCTACTTTTGATGTCTTATGTGATTGTTTCACTCGTGAGCAGGCTCACCTATCTTAGTTGGACACTCTCACGGGATTGAAGCCAAAAGCATCGGTTGCTCAGACATCTAAAGAGAACAAGAAGCAAAAAGCGAAGCCTAAGAAGGATTCAGCTGGTAGTGAGCATTCCTCCAAGCCACCACCTAAGTCTGATTACAAACTGAAGTCCTATCCCAAACGAGAGCACTCTTCTAACTCTGGTGAGTCTTCCTCTGAGACTAAGAAGAAGTCTGATGAGCTTTGTAGTTTCTGTGGCAAAGAAGGTCATCCATTTTCTTGTTGTTGGAAACGATTAGAGGCCTTGGAGGCAGCCATGCAACAGTACCATATTTCTCCTCCTCAGCCTCCATCTTCCTCTTCTACTGGGAAATGATATGCTCTTTCTGCATGAGCTATTCCTTCTGCATCCACTTGGATTATTGATTTTGGGGCTTCTCACCACATGACACACTCACCGTAGCTTTTTACCTCACTTGCTCATAGTAATACTTTACAGATTGCAGTTGGTGACTCAGCACAACTTTTAGTTTCAGGTTCAGTTTCTGTTCCATTGAGAGGTGGTTGTTTTCAGGATGTTCTTTTAGTTCCTGACATTTCTACGAACCTCCTCTCTATTTATCATATTTTTCATTTTGGCTCTTGTAAAATGGTTGAGTTCTCACCACATGATGTGGTTATTCAAGAGCTCCATGATCCTGATTTGGTTGTGGCTACTGGCAGTGTTGATCCTGATTCTTGGTTATATCAGTTTGATGGCTTTGAGAGTCCAGATGGTTTAGGTGTTTCTCTTATAGCACATGTAGATTCAGTGAGCAGACAGTGGCATGAGCATTTTAGCCATGTCAACCATAGATACTTACAACAGATGAGCACATAGGCACTTGTTATTGGGCTCCCTCAGATATCTTGTATTGATGGTGTATGTTGTGGTTGTGCACTTGGCAAGCATCACCATGATCCTTTTCCTATAGGCAGAGCCACCCGTGCTAAGGTACCCTTGGAGTTGATCCATAGTGATCTTATGGCATTTCCAACTCCATCTTTTTCAAGGTCCAAGTATGTGCTCACTTTCATTGATGACTTCTCCAGACTCACATGGGTGTACTTTCTTAAGTACAAGTCTGATGTCTTTGATTCATTTCGAGTCTTTAAGACATTTGTAGAGAAGTAGTCTGGTCTTTCTATAAGAGGATACACACAGATAATAGGAGAGAATATGTGAATCAGGATTTTACTGATTTCTACACAGAGCATGGTTTGCAGCATCAATTATCAGTTCCTCACACCCCTCAGTAGAATGGTGTTGATGAGAGAAAGAACAAAACAATAAGAGAGATGGCCAATTGTATATTTCAGACATGTTCCCTGCAGCCTGATTTTTGGGCTGAGGTAGTTAATTGTGCCACTTATATTCAGAATCGGATGCCTCATAAGGCATTGCACTGGTTGACTCTTGAGGAGGCTTGGTCCCATGTCAAGCTTGATGTTTCTTCATTCAGAGTTTTTGGTAGTGAGGCTTGGGCATTTATTCTAGATTCTCAAAGGAAAGCCATGGAGAGGAAGAGCTGGCCACTCATTTTTGTTGGCTACTGTGAGGATTTTAAGGCGTACAGGTTGTTTGATCCTGATTCCCGAGAGGTCTTGTTTAGGCAAGATGTCCAGTTTGATGAGCACCTTCCTCAAATGGATTCTCCATCAACAACTTCTCCCTCACTACCTCCTCCTCCCTCTTCATCTTTTTAGGATTCCTTCTTCCTTGAGGATGATGCAGATGATGGTCCACCTTCACCACCACCACCCGTTGCTCAGCCCTTGCCCAAGTGAGCCTAGTTTATAGTTGATGTTGTTGGTTCTATGGTAGGTGATCCCACTGACACTCGTCATACTCATGCACAAACATCTGGTTCTAGTCTTCTAAGTCATGCCATTTTAGATGATCCTCAAAAAATTTCAGAGGCGACAGGTCACCCAGAGCGTGATAGAGCCATGGATGAGGAGTATTCTTCTTTGATGAAGAATCATACTTGGGATCTTTGTACTCTTTTGAAGGGAAGAAAGTTGGTTTGGTGCAAGTGGTTGTATCGTACCAAGTATGTTGCAAATTGTTCTATTAATAAGTATAAGGCTCATCTTATTGCGAAGGGGTTTTCTCAGGTGGAGGGTATTGATTACTCTGAGACCTTTGCTCATGTCGCCAAGATGAATTCTATTCGCTTTCTACTTTCTCTGGTAGCTTCACGGGGATGGATAGTTTTTCAGATGGATGTGAAGAGTGCTTTCTTGCATGGAGACCTTCATGAGGAAATCTATATGGAGCAGCCTCAGGGATTTGTGCAGGATTCCTCTTTGGTTTGCAGACTTCGACGTTCATTATATGATCTCAAACAAGCTCCTCGGGCCTGGTATGAGAAGATGGACTCTTTCTTTCCCTCCACACTCTTTACACATTGTCATTATGATCCTACAGTCTATATTCAGCATCAGGGGGATGATATATTTATTCTTGTGCTCTATGTTGATGATCTTATCATTACCGGTAGCTCATCCTCCTTGATTTAGGAAATTCAATGAGCCTTGCTGGAACAGTTTAAGATGATAGATCTTGGCCTTCTGCACTATTTTTTGGGCCTATAGGTTATTCAGTCTTCTGATGGGATTTTCATACTTCAACAGAAGTATGCTCTTGATATGCTTCACAGATTTGACATGCTTACTTGCAAGCCTGCACCCACACCATTTCAATCGGGTGTTGTTTTGTCTACCACTTGTTCTACACCTTCTGTGGATTCTACCTTATGTAGACAGTTGGTTGGTAGTTTGTGGTACCTAACACATACACGCCCAAATCTTTATTTTGCAAATGGCCTTGTCTCTCGGTTCTCCCATGATCCTCATGAGAGCCATTAGCAAGAAGCCAAACATATTTTGAGGTACACTCGGGGCACTACACAGTTTGGCATTCAATATACTTTAGGATCCCCTCACATTGTTGGCTTCACTGACTCAGATTGGGCTTGTGATGCTGAAGATCGGAAGTATACTTTTGGCTTTGTCTTCTGCCTTGGTTCTGGTCCTATCACATGGTCTTGCAAGAAGCAGTTTTCTATTGCATTATTATCTACAAAGGCTGAGTACCAAGCAGCGGTGTTAGCCAATTAGGAGGTTTTATGGATTCAACAGTTGATGAATGAGTTTGGGTTCCCTCCTGATAGTTACACTATTCTTTGGTGTGACAATCAAAGTGACATTCACCTTTCTTGCAACCCAATGGAGCACCAGAGATCTAAACACATTGAGCTTCACATACACTTCACCAGACAGTAGATTCGGGATGGCTTTCTCATCTTGGAGTACATTCCTACAGAGGAGTAGGTTGCTGACATCTTCACTAAACCTTTTGCATCCTTGTGCTATCTTTAGTTGTGCTCTATTCTTGGGGTGAAGGAAGTTGTCCTTGGGGGGTCTAATTGAGGCCTTCCTTCCATCATGTTTCTTTTTGCATGCTTTTTCCATCTCTTTTTGGAGTAGAGTTTTTTCCCATGTAGTTTTCTCTATTTCTCTATTTCATAGAGATTTGGTTGTGATTGGGTACCTCATCAAGCCTTGTTGTCAGGATCCAAATTTGCCTTCTTCTTGTAGTTGAATTTTGCTTTCTTGTATTTAGTGTTTTTAGCTACTCCCTAAGTTCATCTTAAGGGGGGGTGTTAGAATTATCTTGTATTAGCTAATAATTATTTATTTAATTATTAGTCTATTATACTCTACGCTTAAGCTAAAATTGGGCATTTATTAATATTGTAGGTATTTAATAATTATTCTAATTATTGAATACTCTTTGTCCCTTTAGGGTTTCTTTAGGGTTGCATATCTTTAGGATTTCTATTTTTCTTTCATAAGGATTGTATTGTAACTTTTCTTTTTATTCCCTCTCTAAATGATAATCTCTCTTTGAAAGACTTTTTTGTGTTTAGTCTCCAATCTTCTCTTGTGAGGGGTATTATTGCATACAGATGCTCTTGGGATCACAGAAGTTGTACATTCTCAACTTCTTCAGATACAATCCATCAACCTTGATAGCCAGGTCAGCTAAACCCTCAACCCTCAATTACAAAATTACAACACACGATACAAAGATTGACCATCAGACCAATATAATGGTTTACATCACATAACATGGACGTAAAAAAAAATCTGAAATGCTCGACTTAACCGGAAATCACACCAAGATCAACCGCAACACGCTACACAACCAAGAAACTCACATAACACAAAAATCATCACTGGTTCATAGAAACCACCAAAAACTCACACAACGATCAATGTGGATCATCAAAACAAATAGGACACAACTAGGAAACATCATCAAGCACATTAGAATCATCAAGAACAACTGCACCAACACCACTTATCGATTTTTCATCGGTCAACATCTGAAAGCTCAAGAACACAACCAATCAACAATTGTCACGAAGAAAGATAACTTGTGGAGAACCAAATCAAGATCCATCTAAAATGAAGATACACAACATCATCCCAAGAAATATCCCAAAAACTCAGCACAAGATCTTATTACTCCAGAATATACCGAAGGAAATACTGAGCTCTGCAAAATAGTGATCAACAAGACAACACTACAAACCAGATCATAAGATCTTCCCAATCTGGAATCACTGAAGAAATACATACGAGTATGTTGACATCAATGACAACAACATATCCTAGCAAAATCAATGACCAACAATATCTAACAATATCCCCCTTTGGAATTGATGGCAACATATGAATATGAAAAACAATCAATGCAAAGAAAGAAGATATCTCCAGCAAACTCCCCCTAAGATCAGGACATATAAAGTAGTTTTTCACATGATCTCTCTTCCCCTTTGACAACAATGTCAAAGATCTCAAAATAGAAAACCAAACTTACTCTCCCTCTTAGAATATGAAACATGAATCTCTCTCCCCAAAACACAGATTACTCCAGCAGAGGAGCAGCACCAACTCACCGATCCAGATAAAGAGATAAAGCTCTGAAGTCCACCAGATTGATGCAACTAAATGCATCTTTTTCTCATCAAGAGGTGTGGATACCCCTAACTTGTCTCTCAGATAGACAAATGTATTTGTAGGTAAAGGCTTAGTGAAAATATCAGCTATTTGTTCCTTTGTGGATACATACTCAAGCTTCACCTTCTCTTCATTGACTTGCTCTCTCAAGTAATGATATTTGATTGACACATGCTTAGTCTTTGAAAGTTCATCATAAATAACTCTGGTATCCTTCAACATTTGCTTCTTCTAGACTACCTGAGTGCAATTACTAGCAACAACAATGTACTTAGCTTCAACAGTAGATAAGGATGTTGAATCTTGTTTCTAAGTAGCCCATGAAACCAACTTCTTACCCAAAAAGAATGCTCCATTGGTAGTTCTCTTCTGGACATCAACATCACCATCCCAATCTGCATCAGTGTAGGCACATAGCATGAAATCATCATTCCTCGAATACCATAAACCATAATTCATAGTTCTTTTCAAGTATCTAAATAACCTTTTCAGAGCAGTGACATGTTTCTTTTTGATTAGCTTGATATCTAGCAACCATGCACACAACATGCATAATGTCTAGCCTAGTCTGAGTATGATATAGCAGTCTACCAACCATAGATCTATACAAACTCTCATTAGCTTTCAGAGTTTCATCATTCTTAGACAATTTACAACCAATCACCATAGGAGTTCCAACAGGTTTAGAGTCATCTAACCCAAACTTCTTCAGCAATTCCTTCACATACTTAGTCTAAGATATGAATATACCTTTTTCAGTCTATGAAATATTTCCAACTTAAGAAAAAATTCATCTCACCTAACATAGACATCTCAAATTCTTTCTACATATCACCGACAAACTTCAAGCTCAAATCATCATCATCTCCAAAGATAATATCATCAACAAATACTTCAACAATCAGGATGTTATCATTTTCTATCTTAAAGTACAAATTATTGTCAGCAAAACCTTTACTAAATCCCAATTTCAACAAATATTTATCTAATCTAGCATACCAAGCTCTAGGGTCTTGCTTCAATTCATAAAGAGCTTTCTTTAGCTTACATACCATGTCTCCATCGTCTGATAGTGAAAATCTATTAGGTTGCTCAATGTAGACTTCTTCCTCAAGATCACCATTTAAAAAGGTGGATTTGACATCCATCTAATATAACTTAAAATCTTTATAAGCAAGCAACAATGTAACAACTTCAAGTCTGGCCACCAGAGCATAAGTCTCCTCATAATCAATTACTTCCTTCTAAGAATATCCTTTGTAAACCAGTCTAGCTTTATTTCTGACAACTTCATCGACTTCATTCAATTCATTCCTAAATACCCATTTAGTACCAATAACATTCTTATCCTTAGGTCTAGGCATAAGTTCCCAAGTATTTTATTTTCAATCTGGTCTAGTTCTTCTTCCATAGCTCTCATCCAATTTTCATCTTTGCAAGCTTCAGCAACATATTTAGGTTCAACTTTAGATATCAATCATACTTCTTTAGTAGCTAACCTTCTTCTAGTCATTACACCTTTGTTCTTATCACCAATAATCTGATTTTTAGAATGATTCAATCTTACATACCTGGGAGTCTTCTGATTGTTCTGATTATTAGGTTCCTACACTTCTTCACCGATAGTAGCAACATTCGAATAACATCTAGATTAACTATCTCTACCGGATCATTCTTCTTAGGCTCTTCAGTCTGAATAGGAGTTAAAATAATATGATGTCCATCATCATAACCATATACTCTAATATCTTTTCCAAGGTTCTCATCTACCTTCACATTTGCACTCTCCACTATCTTTCTTAGTCTCTTATTGTAGCACTGGTAGACTTTTCTCTTTGTTGAATATCCCAAGAAAATTCCTTCATCACTTATAGCATCAAACTTTCCTATATCCTCATCTCTCTTGATATAACATTTGCTACCAAATACTCTGAAATATCTCACAATAGGAACATGACCAAACCATACCTCATAAGGGGTCTTACCAGTATCACCTTTGATGTGAACTCTATTGAATGTGTAAACAGCATTCCTAATGGCTTCTTTCCAGTATATCTTTGGAACATTTCCTTTAATTAGCATAGTCCTTGCAAGCATCCAAGACAATTATGTTCTTCCTTTCAACAACTCCATTTTGCTGAGGGGTTCTATGAGCAGATAATTTTCTTCTAATCTCATGCTTCTCACAAAATGAATTGAACTCACCAGAACAAAGCTATCCACCTCTATTAGATCTTAGACACTTCACCTTCAATCCAGACTCGGTCTCAACCTTTGCTTTGAATATATTGAACTTGCCCAACGCTTCTTATTTCCCCTTAAAAAAGACAACCCACGTCATCCTAGAATAATCATCAATTATTAACATAAAATATCTATCACCCTGCACACTTCTAACATTTGTAGGTCCACATAGGTCAGTATGCACAAAATCTATCAGTCCATCAAATGTATACTATTTTCTCTTGAAATAAATCCTTGTTTTCTTACCCAACTGACATTCCTTACATACCAGATTAGCAAGCTTAACAATCTTAGGCAAATCTCTAATAGCTTGTGTAGAATTGATCTTAATCATTGAATCAAAATTTACGACACATTCTCCTATGCCACAACCAGCTCTCATCTATCTAAGAAATCGAACAACTTTTCTCACCAGCATTCAAATGGAAAATGTTACCTTTGAAAGTCTTAGTTCTAGATGCAATCTCTATACCAGAGGCATTTAGGATCTTGCATTTTCCATCCTTGAATTGTAGATCATAACATTTATCAACCATCTATCCAACACTCAAAATATTATGCTTCAAACCTTCAACATACTAGACATCATCAGTGTTATGCTTACCATCAAAAGAAATAGAACCTCTCCCACAGATCACACAGGCTCTATCATCTCCAAATCTAACTATTCCACCATCATATATTTCCATACTCACAAATTTGCTTTTATCACTAGTCATATGATGTGAACAACCATTGTCAATTACCCATTCATCTTTTTCTTCAACCTTAGCAGCTAAAGCTTTCTCCTCAATAGTACAGCTAGTAGAATCAACAGGTACAAGTCCATCTTCCTTAATGGCAAGAAATGCAGCTTCATCTCCTTCTGATTCTTCATCTGTAATACCTTCATCAGTTGCATACTAATAGTTCTTTTGATTCCTATACTTTTGGTTAGGCTTGTAAGGTTTATCATACTTCTCATGTTTTTCATATCTATCATTTCTATCATACTTACCAGCTCCTTTAGGTAATCTTCTGACAATCAGTGATTCAAATTCATCTAGCTCTCTTTCTTGCTTTTCCATCTCTCTTCTCTCTCTTTCATATCTAGATATTTTGCACTCATTGGGATCACATTTCTTCTTACCGGATGTATATGTAGATGCTCTAAATGTAGTTTTAGACTTTCCATGTGATTCTCCAAACTCACTTAGCTCAAATGCAGCAATCTTTCCATCTAGCATATCTCTCATCACTGTAGTCACACTCCAGATCTCATCAATAGTAGCAAGCTTGTGTTTATAAGCAGGAGGCAAATATCTCAACACCTTAGCAACAATTTCATCTTCCTCAATGCTTCCACTGGCACATCTGATACCTAGGACAAGATCATTCACCTTAGTCATGAAAGTGTTATGTTCTCATCATCTCCCATCTTCAACATCTCATATTTTCCTTTCAAACTCTGCAACTTAGCAACCTTCACTTATTTATCACCTTCCTATAGAATCTCAAGATTTACCCAGATCTCATGTGTGGTCTGAAGTCCCATTACATTTGTTATCTGAGAATCAGTCAGGGCACTGAGCAATGCTTCCTTCACTCTAATATTATGTTCAGCTTCCTTGATCTCATCAGGAGTAGTTGGTCCATTTGGAGGAACAGTATAAGAATTCTTTGTAATCTTTCAATAATCTTCACCAAGACATTTCAAGTGCACTTCCATCTAGACCTTCCATCAAACCTCAGACTGTCCTTCTTAAAGATAACACCTTGAGCTTCCATCTTGGATCTCCTCAAGCGATTAAGCTTCTACCAAAGGATCTAGCTCTAATACCAATTTTTAGCATCAGCCAAGTAGGAAGACTGAGAGGGGGAGGTGAATCAGTCTTCACCAGAATATAAAACTCAATCACAAAACATAGATCTAATAAACTACAGTAACAACAAAGATAAGAAAATTGAGAGCACAACACACAACACCAAGATTTTGACGTGAAAAACTTGGTTAAGGGAAAAACCGTGGTGGGAATCTACCCACAGTAAGATGATACTCTGCAGTAGTATGTAAAAATATTACAATGGGAAATGCACATGCATTCAGGCACACTGCCTAGAGCTCACTGCTCAAATATAATGGCCCGAAAGGCTACAACCCTCAGGGAAGTCTCACTGACTTACAATAAGATTCAGACTACAATCCAGAAGAAATGAACTAAAATAATAGCATCTCCAAATGCCTGATTACAATTCCGGTTAAGCACAGATGTCTTCTCTGCAACACCAATCTCTCCTCAAACACAACACCGAAGGATGAATCATTTGTTTGCACATAAACCTCTCTCTGATAACACAACCTCAACACCTAAATTACATGAATATATCACCTATGTATACAATCCATCAACCTTGATAACCTAGTCAGCTAAACCCTCAACCCTCAATTAAAAAATCACAACACACGGTACAAAGATTGACCATCAGACCAATATAATGGTTTACATAGCATAACATGGACCTAAAAAAATCTCAAATTCTCAACTCCATCGGAAATCACAACACGCTACACCACCAGGAAAATCACATAACACAAAAATCATCACCGGTTCATAGAAACCACCAAAAACTTGCACAATGATTAATGTGGGTCATCAAAACAAATAGGACACAACTAGGAAACACCAACAAGCACGTTAGAATCATCAGGAACAACTACACCAACACCACTTATTAGATCTTCATCGGTCAACGTCTGAAAGCTCAAGAACACAACCAATCAGCAACTGTCATGAAGAAAGATCATTTGTGGAGCACCAAATCATGATCCATCTAAAATTAAGATACACAAGATCATCTCAAGCAATCCCAAAAGCTCAGCACAAGATCTGATCACACCAGAATATACCGGAGGAAATACTAAGCTCTACAAAACAGTGATCAACAAGACAATACTACAAACTGGATGATAAGATCTCAATTTGCAATCACCGGAGCAATACATAGGAGTATGTTGACATCAATGACAACAACATATCCTATCAGAATCAATGACCAGCAATATCCAACAAACATATATGAATATGAAAGGAAAGCACAAGAAGATTGTTGGGAAAAATGGTGTCTCAACCTTGCATTTATGCGAGGTTACTATTTATAGTAAGTTTTCATTTGAGCATGAAATGGTGCGAAACTCTCCTTGAAGCTTCTGGTTGGCTAGATAAGCATTCCGGTAAAGTTGCGTCACAAGGTCACAGCTAGTTTTGAAGATTTTAAAGTTTTCATCTTGGAGGGGTGTGATAAAATATTTAAACTTAATTTTGGGGGATTTAGAGGCTCCAAAAAGCACTTCGCGAGCTTTTCGGCGCTTCAAACGGTTCGTCAATCGGACACCCGGTTCTCAAGTTATGGCCTCCGGAAGTTTGTACTCCTGAAATAGCAAAAATAATTTGTATCAGATACATAAATGAGTTGTAAAAGGGAGCGACACATGTTGATGTGTGCTTTAACATGTCATAGGGCATCTAGAAGGGAGATAAGGTCGGTTGCACCTTATTGGGTGGTTTTAGCCCATGGTTTTGTAATACCGTTTGATGGTTTCTTGTATTGTATCTCCTATTTATGAGGTGTGTGAGATAGAGGTTGGGTGTAAGAGTCTTATGGCTATTGACTTGCCTCTGAATCTTTGATTAGTGGTACTCTTGTGAAGAGCTTGCTGTGCAAGTATGTTGTAATCTGTTTTTGATTGTTGAATAAAATATTGAGCTGCTTTTGTAGTGTGGGGTTTTTCTCCAGAAAGGGTTTTCCCCACGTAAATCACTGTGTTGTGGTATGAATGCTATTATTTCTATTTCTATTTTTTGTAACTGTTGTAACGATCTAAAAAAGTTTTGCATTAGCCTCCTCTCAAGGTTAGTGTAGGAAGTTGTTTCCGCTACTTAACTTCCTTACAAAGATTGTAAAAAAAGGGAAAGCAAGGGGTACTAATGATGATGGTTGGAAATCCTAGACTTAGATAGGGCTAAAATAAACAATAGTATGTATATAAACCCAAGGAAGATAGTACAAATGGTGAAAGAAAGGATCCATGATAATAGATGGTAAGTATAGACTTAGACAGGGCTAGTGATATGTAGATAAACCCAATGAAGATATGTAGTAATGGTAATAACTGGTAAGTGTAGACTTGGATAGTGCTAGTGCAAGCAATTATATGTAAATAAATGCAAGCAAGATTGTAAAATGCGGAAAGAAAGTAATGATTTTTTATATTTTTAACTCTTTTAATACTCCAAGGAAGCTCTGAAGATGTGCATTTTGCCATTTCCAGCTAGTTTTCTTGCCTTTAAGTTTCCAAGACAAATCTACAACTCTACACAATGTTTTTGCTTTTGTTTATGCTTATAAATTGCTCCTTCCATTTTGAATGCACACTCTTAACTCAAATTCAAATGATTGCACTATCATTTGAATGAAATTCAAGTAGCATAGTGTGAGCAAAAATTAATTTTGACTATTACTTTACACAAGCATGATGGCAAGTCTTGTTGTCACAAAACAAACAGGAACTTCACAACAAATAAACCAAAGAATCAATATGAAGTTCAAGACTTAAACAAAGGTCAATAACACACACATATGTCAATAACACGA
This sequence comes from Cryptomeria japonica, assembly GCF_030272615.1. Taxonomy (NCBI): domain Eukaryota; kingdom Viridiplantae; phylum Streptophyta; class Pinopsida; order Cupressales; family Cupressaceae; genus Cryptomeria; species Cryptomeria japonica. Next base: position 120,098,092 of record NC_081405.1, read on the forward strand.
ACATTGTTTGCAATAGAATTTATTCAAAGCATAATTCTCAGATTCTTATGGCCTTCCTCTAACAAATCTAATATATGCACAATTCAACATCGACATTCCATTATTCTTTAAATTGTTTCATTCATTACAAACAAATTGGATTCCCTTTAGGAATGGGTTTGAATCAACTCTCCATTCTCTTGCTTGGCTGGACTCTACAAATCCTCTTGTCAGCCCTTCTTCCCTTCACCTATTCTTGTGTGAAAATGACCAACCCCATGACCTCCACTTGTAGAAAATGAACAATCGGTTGATAACCCACTAACTATTGATGCGCCTACAGAACATTCAACTAATGCAATCATTGTTGGTTTGATGACTTCCTATTGTCATGGCAGCATGATTTCCTAGCGTCGATGACAAGGCCTATTTATTCAACCAACACAAAATGAAAGCAATAAACAAAATCAGAAAAAAAATGTTCAAGAGAAGAGCAGGAGGTAGATGCTCTGGCATCAGACTCCCCCAGTAGAAAGAAAGCATGAGCTCCGACTCATGAGGTCTTCCATAGAATGACCCAGCTTAAGGATGTCAGACTCAGTTAGCCATGAGGCATCTTCCAACAGGTGATTTTTCCATTTGACCAAGTACCAAAAATACGCATTCTTGCGGGTCTTCTTTAACAACTGTTTATTTAGAATATAGTCTATGTGTTGTTGAGGAGAGGAAGTTCCATGTAGTTCTTTGGTGACTGAGATGGTTGTGTCTGTTGTACCTTCATCTACACCCTCCTTATATGGCTATAAATTTGCTATGTTGAAGATGAGAGATGCCCAAATCGGAAGGCAGAGCTCTCTCATAAGCATTGGCAGAAAAAATTTTGAGTACTCTACAAGGACCAACCTTCTTCATGTGAATTTTGTCGTACACACATGTAGGAAACCTCTCCTTTCGAAGATGAGCTAGGACAAGGTCCCCAACTTGAAAATGAAGCTTCGTTTTCTTCTTATCAACATGTTTCTTATACTATTGATTGTTTGTTTCAATGTTCTTTTTTAATTCTTGAAAAACATGGATGGTTGTAGTAAAATATTCATCATCCACAATGTGTTTCTCCATGTTGCCAAGATCTCTAAGTTCAAATACACCCCATGGATGCATTCCATATACAATATAAAATGGACTGAACCATGTACTTTTGTTGGGAGAATCATTATAAGCAAACTATGCTTGTGCTAATACTAAATCCCAATTACCGGGCATTTTCCCAACAAGGCACCTCAACATATTACCAAGACACTTATTAACAACCGTTGTTTGGTCATTTGTTTGGAGATGATAAGAAGAGATAAAACTCAATTTTGTGCCTAATCTCTTCTAAAGGGTCTTCCAGAAATGTCCCACAAACTTTGAATCACGATCAGATACTATACTTTGTGGAATGTCATGCAACTGTACCACCTCTTTGAAAAATAAATTAGCAATATTGGTATCATAACTTATTTTCTTGCAAGGTATGAAATTTACCATTTTAGAAAATCTATCCACAACAACAAATATTGAATCATTGCCCCTTTGAGTTCAAGGCAAACCCAAAACAAAGTCCATACTTATAGAATCCTAAGGCCTAGATGGAACTGGTAGTGGTTGATACAAACCATATTTTGACTTCTTCCCTTTGTAAGTTGACAAACTCTACACATTTCGACAAATTTCTTAACATCAACTTGAATCTTAGGCCAATAGTTATGAGTTCTTAGCTACAAATATGTCTTATTCTACCCAAAATGTCCATCAAGACTACCACAATGCTTCTCCTTCAATAGGTTGTCTCTCATAGACCTTCTAAGTATGCATAATTGTTTTCCTTTGAACAACCAACCTTCCTATAGCATATAATCCATCCATGGTCCTCTATCTTTGTTGATAGGACTGTTGCAAGCTTCAAATGCCTCTTTAAAATCTACATCATCTGCATACAACTCCCTCAAGATTTCAAAACCAACACTATTAAACTGAATTTCTTGAAACAATAAACTTTTCCTACTTAATGCTTCATCAACCTTATTCATTTGGAAACTTTTATGCTTCAATACAAAGTTAAAATTTTGGAGATATTCTACCCATTTAGCATGCCTTTGATTTAACTTATGTTAGTTGTTAATGATATTCAAAGCACGATTATCAGTATACACCACAAACTCCTTGGGCAGAAAGTAGTGCCTCCACTTCTTCAATGATTGGACTAAAGCATAGAAGTCAAGATCATAAGCAGAGTTTTTTCATTTTAGCCTCATTCAATTTCTCACTAAAATAAGCCACAAGTTTACCTTCTTAACTAAGTACAGCCCTTGTAGACAATCTGCTGGCATCACACTCAACTTGAAACACTTTCTCAAAATCAAGTAAAATAATTATAGGCTTCTCACTCACTTTTTGTTTAATAAATCTCAAGCTTTCATCAACCTTTTTAGTCCATTCAAATGGTCTTCTATTCTCCTTAATAGTTTTAAGAATGGGAGCAACAACATGACTGAAATTCTTAATAAACTTTCGAAAAAAACTAGCAAGGCCATGGAAACTTCTTACCTCCATTGCACTCCTTGATGTAGGCCAATCAACAATGGCTTGAACCTTCTTGTAGCATCCTAAAATTGCGACACTTGCAATTTCGACCGCATTTGGGTCTTCACGATGGCGATGCAACACTGAACCTGAATGGAGACCCCGAAACTTGTTCATGACATCAAAAACTGCATTTTTCAGCACCCTGGCCTGATCCTCCTTGCACCCTGTTGTCCCTAGAGGTGGGACCATGGTGCCCAGCACCCTGGTCCTTCAGGACTAGGGCGCCCAGCGCCCTGGTCCCCCAGGACCATGGCGCCCAGTGCCCTGGTCCCCCAGGACCATGGCGCCCAGTGCCCTGGTCCCTGGCCCTATTTTTGGGCTCGGTCTCTTTTGGGTCTCGGGTCTTTATGTTTGCAAATTGGAAAATAATCTTCCCTGGTCGGCCTAAGGTTGGAAAAATCAGTCTTTTAACCCTAATTGACAAGTATATAAACTACATTTCCTCTCCCATTTTGGTAAGATGGAAAAAAAGGTGGAAGCGATACTCAAAACATTCAAACATTCAAGCATTCAAGCATTCAAGCATTCCTTCAAGCAATTGATCATTCTAAGTCTCCATCCAAGGCTAAGTGTTGCGTTCAAGACAAGGATTCAACCATTGAAGAGGAGATCACATACAACATACAACATACAACAACATTTACACCTTCGCATGTAAGAATACAAACATTCTTACAACAGGGTACTAGTACTTGTTTTACATTACAATCATTTACATTTACAACATTCTCATTTCTTGGTTAATTCCAAAACCGGGGTTTGACCTAAGGGAAAACCCCTAATCCCTAACCCCCCAATCATTTTCGCTTTTCTGTGTGTAGGTTGCAGGTATGCAGCTGTGATTGAAGATCTGGAATCCTTGTGCAGAGATGAACAGATCCCCCTTCGTTTCGCGGATTTTTCGGAGGACCGTGTGCACGCCGGGCGCCATCGTCCTGTCAACTTTCACTCAAATTTGTAGGACAGCATCGTCTCGACATTTTACTACTAATTCCAGGTCCGCAGCTTCATCCTATATTCCTATCTCTGTTTATAAGTGAATCTTTCTCACTTTTCATGCGTTCCTAGCTTAATCCTTCTATCTACATTATTTACAAAAGAGGGTAGCCTTGTTGTCATAACCCTTGAAACTCATTTAGAATCCAATCTTGCATTGTGTGAGATTGGATCTTGTGGGTTTCAACCCCTCTTTTGAATGTAAAGTCTCCCCTAAGTGAAAACCATCAACCCTAGTGACCCCCTTTCTCTCTCTTTGGAGTGGTGGGGGGAACACTTAGGGTTCAATCGCGATTTTCTGCTTTACATTTTGGTGAACCCAACGTAAACATCCTTTCTGATTATTCATGGTTAGACCTGAAAATTGGATGCCTTGATTACATTTCCATGTTTGATCTTTTGCAAATTTTAGAGGTTAATTGCATAAAAACCCTAAATTTTCTTTTTAGTAATTGAGCTTGTGAAATGTTTAATTGTTAATGCTTGTTTTAGATCTACCCTTCTACTACAAATTATCAAATCATATCTGTGCTTTAATTTTGAAAATTAAGTGGTTAAGTGTCAAAACCCTAATTTTTAAAACCCTCTTGATTCAACCTTTGACTGATAATTTCACTAACCAAAACACTTCCAAATCAGCTGTAACTTTGGATTCCGCAATAAAATCATAATATCTTTCATCCCTGAAAATTTGGAAAAAAGTTGCGAGGACCGTGTGCACCCCGGGCACCATCGTCCCCGACATTTTTTTCGAAATTTCGAGAGCTAGATCTTACTGTATTTTTTTGCTAAAATCCAGAATTTTGGCTGATTTCATCAATTCTAACACTTTCAAAATTAAAGTCAAAGTTGGTCTAGGGATTGCTTGGACTAAGGCTTTTAATCATTCAAAAATTGCTGAAATTAAAATTCATGTCAAAATTGTGTTTCTTACTGTCCTAAATCTGAAAAGTGTGTTGGCATTCATTCAAAATTTTAGTACTTTATTCAAATTCTTGCAATTTGTGACTTTTGAAATTAAGTGTTTAATTACACCAACTTTGATTTCCACTTTCAAAATTGAATTTTGCGTGAAATTGAGTCAACTTTTAAATTTCAAATCTTGCATTGCTCTTAGTATTCCCTCTAAAATCATAAAATTCAAAATTTCAGTTTGCCTCTCTTTTTCAAAATTCAAATTTTGCATTTTCTGACAATCTTGGTAGGGTTCAATTTTGAGATTGCAACTTTAATTTGGCCTATCTACAGATCGTAAAATCACTCAATTTTTTCAGATTAGCTTTAAAATCATCATAACTTTCATCCCTGCAAATTTTGAAAAAAGTTGTGAGGACCATGTGCACTCCGAGCGCCACGGTCCCTGACATTTTTTTTGAAATTTCGGGAGATTGTCGTGATTGCATTTAACAGCTTAAATCTAGGAGATTGGCTGATTTTATTGAAATTTGCTACTTCTAAGATTCAAAATCTTCTCTCCCTCTCTAGTGCATGAGTTTTACAACAATAAGCCCTACTTACGCTATTCCCGTGAGACGAAGCCTTAGAATTAAGTCTTTCCAAGGTTTAATTACCGAGGAGATGGAACCTAATTTGAATAGCCTTTTTAATGAGGACACGGGTAATTCCTCTAATCCTCTTAATGATGAAGAAGCTCTCCATGAGGTTTCTGTAGAACAACTTTCGAAATTGGATAACCAATTTGATGATTTTCAGCAATGGATGTCTCAAGAGTATCCCGATAGTCAAGCTCTTTCATTAATTGAGGGTCTAAAACGTATGGTTCAAAGTGATAAGAATGGAATTGATATTTTGTGTGGTATTGCACACATTGTGGATTCAAATGTGATACCTATGAAGAGTTGTGCCAAAACTTTAGGTTATACACAACCTCCCACTCAAGTCAATCATTCTATTCCTTTGACAACTTCTATTGCTAGCATACCTACCTTTACATCAAACATAATGACTACTTCTATACAAGACATTCTGCCTATGATCACCAGTCATGGGGGCAATCCTTCCTCTTCAATCAACCCTCTTCCTTCATTCAATCCGACTTCTTCATTCATTCCTTCAAAAAGTGTTCCTATTACATCTCCACAAATGAACATGATGCAAGGGGGCAATTCATTTAACCATTCCATTCCTCCTTGTAGTGTTCCTCCTTTCCAATCATCTCCTATGACTAACTATCATAGTGTCTCGCCACCTTACTCTCAATCAATACCTTCTTTCAATAACATAATACCTCCATCACAATCTAACACATCTAATATGAATTCTTCAACTGAAGCGACCATTAACAATCTTGCACAAACTGTCTCTTCTTTACAGCAACAAATTGCCTCTATGAATCAATCTAAATTTAGTGTGCCCACATTTGATGTTGCGAGCCCACTTTCTCTTGACATTGTTTGAGCTATTCCTCCTAAACATGTTGAAATCCTGCATTTGGAGCCTTATAATGGTAAAGGTGATCCTCTAACACATGTCAAGACTTTTCAAACAATATGTACCGATTTTGCTTATGACCAAAGGTTGCTTACAAAACTGTTTACTAGAACATTAAGAGATAAAGCCCTACAATGGTATTTCTCATTGCCTTCTTATTCTATTACTTCTTTCAAACAACTCGCAAATGCTTTTATTCAACAATTTCAAAACTATATAAGTCCTAAAGTTACTTTGATTGATTTAATGCATTGTAAACAAGGTGTTAAAGAAAAAGTGACTGATTTCATTGGTAGATATAAACATTTGTATGCTCAAATTTCTTTTCCAGTGCCTGACAATGATATTCAAAGAATCTTTATTTCTAATTTACAAAAAGATATTCGAGACAAACTTCTGTTTTCTAAGTTTACTTCTTTCCAACAGTTGTGTGCAACTCTTCACAATTATCAACTGACTGTGAGTCAAATGGAACAAGCAAATCCTATGGCTCCGAGTGATAAGGGTGATAGTAGTCAACAACCATTTGGAAAGTTTAAACCGAATAGAGAGTCCATTAAATTCAATGAAAACATCATCAACAACAATGTGAATGCAGCATCAGGTGTGCCTCCTATTTCTAAGTTTTTCAAGAAAGAAAGAAAGTTTACTCCTTTGAATGAATCATTGCATAGTATTATGAATAAGTTATTGGAACAAAATGTGCTTACTCTCCCTCCTGTAAAGCAAATCGATCCTACAAAGATTAATTCACCCTATTTTGATAACAAATCTTTTTGTCAATTTCACCGTCAACCTGGGTAGGATACTGAAAAATGTTTTGCTTTAAAGGGTAAAATTCAAGATTTGATTGATAATAATACTATCTTTGTTTCTGGAGTGAATGATAAAGGCAACACATCTATAGCTCCTCCTAACCAAAATCTTAAGATTTTTACCGATCCATTACCTTCTCATACCTCTAATGTGATTGAGACTAATGATTCCTCTTTCTCATCTGATGGTCTTGTGTCTATGACTCCGAATGTGATTAACTTTGTAGAGCAGCAAGAAAACCCTAAAGAACCTTCCATCACATTTGATTCTAGTGAAACTATTAGGGCACCTGATGGTCCTTTATACATAGTTACAAAAGTCAAGAATACACCTTGCCGTGGAGTGCTTATTGATCCTTCGTGCATGGTTAATGTTATTACTGAAGAATTTCTTTTTACTTTGCAATTGAATCAAGTGATCTATGACAAAACAGATGTGATTGTGAAATTATTTGATGCATTTTCTTCTCCTGCACTTGGTTCTATTACATTACCTATTGAGGTCCATAACAAATCCCTTGATGTGAACTTTGCTATTATTCCTTCATCCAAACAATTTCTTGTGAAGCTAGGCTATCCTTGGCTATCTTCCATGAAAGCTATTGCTTCTCCTATTCATAAGTGTTTGAAATTTCCCCATAATGGTGAAGTTGTTACTGTCAATCATAGTCTCTTTAAACCAGCTGAAAGAACTTCTAGCGTTTCAATTGATTATTTTTGGCCTAAACAATTCCAACCTCTTCCACCGCGAAGTGATCATCTTTTCAAATCTTATCAAAAGTGGAAAATAGATATGATCCTATCTCTAAGTGAACCTAGAACACCCAAACTTGATATTCCTATCGTTCTTGAGAAGGAAGTTCTTCCTTTGAAAGATAAAACTAATGTCTTTCCTCAAGAAGATTCCCAACCCATTCCTATGGATGTGACTATATCTATGCCTAATAAACTTTCTAAAAGCAGACCTATACCTCCTCGTCATGATGGACTTGGTCTCCTTCCTAAACCAAATATTCCTCCTTTATATGGAGCAGTTCCTCCTCCTTCCTCTTATGGAGAGAAGAGACCTTCCTCTTCTCCTATTATCCAGCCTAAGAGACCACAACCTAAACACCCAAGTGATAAGGATGAGAACATTCCTCCTCCTCAATCTTCTCCACTTCCTACTAAGACTAGACGAAATCATTCTACACGTGAACACCGCCGAAAGCGTCGTCTTAGAGCTCAGGCAGCTACTTCTCAAACTTTGCAATCCCCAAAAACACCTTCAACAAGCATTATTCCATTTTCTCCAAAATCTCCTAAACATAAGATGCATGATGGTTTTGATACTGTGCGAGTTAAAGATCCTATTTTTATAAATCTTGATGATGATATAGATGAAAATGTTATTCATGGTGAAAATGTTACTTCTCTTGCTTCTGATAGTGAATATGAATATGTTGATGTTGATAACCATTTATCTAATGAATTTTCTAAAGCACTTATCCTAGCTCCTAGACAAGAACAACGTGGCTTGGAACATGAGCATAGCCCTTGTTTGGATCTTGTGATAGCTCCATCTGCTGTGTTGGATGTTCCTCCTCTAGCGTGTTCCCTGCCTTCCCGAAACATTGATCAGCAAGATCAGGGGGTAGATGACGTGCTAGACTAGTTTCATTAGCATAGCAGATTCTTCCCTCCTCTCTCTCTTTTGTTACTTCTTCTATGTGTTATTCTCATTCTTCTATTTGTTGTCCTTAGTGTTGTCTACTTGAGGATGATGCAAAGCATTGAGATCTCTTTTGGTCTCTCTCATGTTGACTCAAAAGACACATGTGTTCCCTTCTTCTAGGTGACCTTCCTTGATTGGGGAATGAAGAATAATTATGCATACATATGATATACATGAATTATCATACAGCATACTAACCCCGAGGAAAGTGAAGTCACCTCGTGATTCATGTTTTGTGTCTATTATCCTTGGGTTTATCTCACACTTGGGGGCTAAATCTTTGTGATAATGTGCTCCTTTCCCTTCTCATTTCTTATGTGTATCACTACCTTAAAGCAATCACCCCCTTTGAGGTGTGTGCGATCTCTTTAACGTAGGGGGGCATACACCCCGTCTATCCCTTCAGGATACTCGAAAATTTCTTGGCGAACTTAGCTTTGCCTTGAAAATTTTTGGTATTTTTCTTACATGACTCATAGTGAGGGAACCTTACTACTGACAGTCATGGTTCTCCCTCGTGATCTTCCCTTTTACTTTTTCAATCGAAGCCATAAGATCCTTAGTCCACTGGGGGCTTGGTGTGTCTTGCCTCCTTGACGTGGTGAAAGTCTTTCAATGTTGTTTCCTTGTACTTTACCGGAAGTATGAGCATAAGCTTATACTCCCGCTAAAGTGGGGGCTAAATGTAGTGTCCTAAAATTGTGACACTTGCAATTTTGACCGCATTTGGGTCTTCACGATGGCGATGCAACACTGAACCTGAATGGAGACCCCAAAACTTGTTCATGACATCAAAAACTACATTTTTCAGCACCCTGGCTTGATCCTCCTTGCACCCTGTTGTCCCTGGAGGTGGGACCAAGGCGCCCAGCACCCTGGTCCTTCAGGACTAGGGTGCCCAGCACCCTGGTCCCCCAGGACCATGGCGCCTAGTGCCTTGGTCCCCCAAGACCATGGCGCCCAGTGCCCTGGTCCCTAGCCCGGTCTCTTTTGGGTCTCGAGTCTTTATGTTTGCAAATTGGAAAATAATCTTCCCTGGTCGGCCTAAGGTTAGAAAAATCAGTCTTTTAACCCTAATTGACAAGTATATAAACTACATTTCCTCTCCCATTTTGGTAAGATGGAAAAAAAGGTGGAAGTGATACTCAAAACATTCAAACATTCAAGCATTCAAGCATTCAAGCATTCCTTCAAGCAATTGATCATTCTAAGTCTCCATCCAAGGCTAAGTGTTGCGTTCAAGACAAGGATTCAACCATTGAAGAGGAGATCAAATACAACATACAACATACAACAACATTTACACCTTCACATGTAAGAATACAAACATTCTTACAACAGGGTACTAGTACTTGTTTTACATTACAATCATTTACATTTACAGCATTCTCATTTCTTGGTTAATTCCAAAACTAGGGTTTGACCTAAGGGAAAACCCCTAATCCCTAACCCCCCAATCATCTTCGCTTTTCTATGTGTAGGTTGCAGGTACGCGGCTATAATTGAAGATTTGGAATCCTTGTGCAGAGACGAACAGATCCCCCTTCATTTCGCGGATTTTTCGGAGGACCGTGTGCACGCCGGGCGCCATCGTCTCGTCAACTTTCGCTCAAATTTGTAGGACAACATCGTCTCGATATTTTACTACTAATTCCAGGTCCGCAGCTTCATCCTATATTCCTATCTCTATTTATAAGTGAATCTTTCTCACTTTTCATGTGTTCCTAGCTTAATCCTTCTATCTACATTCTTTACAAAAGAGGGTAGCCTTGTTGTCATAACCCTTGAAACTCATTTAGAATCCAATCTTGCATTGTGTGAGATTGGATCTTGTGGGTTTCAACCCCTCTTTTGAATGTAAAGTCTCCCCTAAGTGAAAACCGTCAACCCTAGTGACCCCCTTTCTCTCTCCTTGGAGTGGTGGGGGGAACACTTAGGGTTCGATCATGATTTTTCACTTTACACTTCTATCCATCCATCTTCAATCCATCCTTAGACACCACAAAACCTGAATAGACTAGTTCAGTCTGCAAGAACACACACTTTTTCAGATTTATCTGCAACTTTTCCTCATGCAACTGCTTCATTACCATCCTCAAATGCTTCAGATGTTCCTCCTTTGACCTCCTAAACACCAATATGTCATCAGGATATACAATCACAAATTTACCAAGGAATAGTTTCAAAACCGTATTCATTAGCCTCATAAAAGAGTTGGGTGCATTACACAATCCAAAAGGCATAACCAACCATTCATACAAATCATCACTAGTCTTAAAGTTTGTCTTCCATTCATCACCTAGTTTGATTCTTATTTGGTGGTAGCCACTTTTCAAGTCTATCTTAGAAAAATATATTGAACCACTTAAACAATCCATTAATTCTTCAATTCTAGGAATGGGAAACCTATATCTTACATGGTAATTTTATGTATAGCCCTTCACTAATACATTTGGCCTAAAATTCTGACGGAGGTTTCCGACGGAGAAGGTATATTGTGACCAAATTTGATTTTTTTTTTTTAAATGCCTGAATTCATTGGAATTTCGATGATAATTCCACATTTGGTTTTGACGGAGAAGAAATTGGCAATGAAATTTGTGTTTTTTGAAAAAAAAGTGCCCGCGTTCCTTGAAATTCCGACGACCACGGGCATTACTTAAAAAAAAAAAAAAGACCAAGTCATTTGATAAATCATTAATCCCGCCTAGACTTCATCCCGTCGACCTCTGGCATCCACAAAGACATAAGGAATTACAAGGAGGGAAACATAATGTTCTGGATTGAGGTCACCTAGGATAGGTAGATAGGGCCTCCATAGCTGAGGGTGGGGGGTGCCGCCAAGATCCGATTGAAGAAAAAAGGTAGGGATGTGAGGCATGGACCAACTTAAAGATGCGAATGTCAGCTTGTCTCTTTCTATGCAATTGCAGTGACTAGTATATTTGCAGCTCTGCAACCTCTGAGGTAATCAACCAATTCATTCACAAGTCTCATTTGATTAGCCACCAAATTATATAAGATGTTTCAATTTCTTTAATTTGTTGTCTATGTTGTATTCAATTTAAATTGTGAGCTAGGTTTTCTTATAAGGTTCTTGTGGATGCGGAAGTTCAATAGTTTAATTCTTACTTTCTTGAAGCCCACAAAATATTAAGAGCCTTACATTTGAATGGTTGAAATTTTGAAAGAAATTCTTTTCAAAAAATAATCACAAAATGAGAGCATGATATTGGTATCAAAGATTTGTTTTGTACACTAGAAAATTTGGGTTGAATTTAACATGCACTTAATTAAACTTAATTTGGGATTATATGATGCCACACATAATGAGGATGGATCATCCATCCCCTAGTGCTTCAAGAGGAGCACATTCACATGAGGGACAAGAAGAGTCATATCACTTTGAGAGTTTTCACCAAGATGGGTAGCCTATGTAGGGACCTCAAATCTTACAAGCCTTATAGAATTTGATGGGTGTGATACAAGATAGGTTTTCACCCACAATAGAGACACCTCATGAGGATCCACTTGTAGTAGAGGAGCATATACTTGCATCTTGGGAGCTTATTAGGAGTTCACCTTGAATTTGGGAAATACACATAGAGGAGATAGAAGATTGATCAATACACATTACCTAGCCTCATCATGCATAAATACAAGAGGTATGGACTATAGAAAGAACATATCATGAGCCAAAGGATCATATTCGAGAGTTGCTTCATCTCCAATCCTCTACATTGTTAAGATCCACAAATGGGGTTGAGGCTAAGTCTTGGTTACTTAGCTTGGACTTATGCTTTCGGTTGCATCTATATGTGAGCAACCTAAAGGAATAATTTGCAATATAATTTTTTAGAGGACTTTCTTCCACCTTGTGGTACTGGGAGGATAAAATGCACCAACTCACATTGGAAACCCTCTCATGGGATACCATTTTGGAGTGCTTCAAAGTGTGTTATATTTCAAAATATTTTTGACAGAGATGCATAGATGAGTTTCACAATTTACATAATGAAGTTTCGTAGCGGTTCAACGTGAGAGTTAGTTTTTGGAGTTCTTGTAGTTTGTAGATTACATTCAAGACAAGTTACTTGTCAATTATTTCATTAGGGGTGGAAAGCCCAAAATTTCATTTTTCCTACACATGGCCAATCCAAATGACTTTAGGGTTTCTATGGAAAAGTCTCTTATGGAAAAGGAGGTACATGGGAGGACACAAGAGGCATGAGAGAAGTTTGTAGCCTTGATCAAGGGACTAAAGTGTCCATAGGCCTCCCCATACTTCAAAGGAGAATTTAGACTTACTATAGGATTTCAAATTAAAACCCAATAGTATCAATATTAGGGACAAAGGTCTAGAGCATAGTGGGGGCCATAGGGTAATCACATGTGACCATCATCGACACAAGGATATTTTAGGTATGAGAGACTATAGGGCTATCAAGCTATGCCTTCTATGACTCAACAACCTTTTAGGGGAGAATCTAGTGTTTTTAGTAGTTAGGATCTTCTAATTATGGTGGGGCCTAGCCAACATAGGGTTATATGAGAGGCACGTGTTATGTATATGTTAGTATCAGATAGAGAGTGCTCACAAGGTTTTAGAGTAGGTGGACATCATCCTAGGATGTCAAAGTAGATAGTTGATATGTGGGTCTTTACCCTCCCAACCACTCAACATATACCACCATGGGTCTTTACCCTCCCAACCACCCAAAGTTCAAAGGAAGATTCACTACTGCAACACTCACTTTTTGTGACATTCTCAAACACTTAGGACAATCACTCCTTTCATGGCCATTCTTCTTCACAACACTCTCTAACATTAATTATGATGATAGTGTACCTCCTTAAACCTTCCACCAACACCAAACTCAATACCAAACTTTTTCCCAATCTTGCTAATGAACTAACTAAACTCACTGTCAAATTGTGACAATCAATTCAAGGTTTAGGACAGTAGCTAGGATCTTCTAATTATGGTGGGGCCTAGCCAACATAGGGTTATATAAGAGGCACTTGTTATGTATATGTTAGTATCAGACAGAGAGTGCCCACAAGGTTTTAGAGTAGGTGGACACCATCCTAGGATGTCAAAGTAGATAGTTGATATGTGGGTCTTTACCCTCCCAACCACTCAACTTATACCACCATAGGTCTTTACCCTCCCAACCACCCAAAGGTCAAAGGACGATTCACTGTTGTAACACTCACTTTTTGTGACAGTCTTAAGCACTTGGGATAGTCACTCTTTTCATGGCCATTCTTCTTCACAACACTCTCTAACATTAATTATGATTATAGTGTACCTCCTTAAACCTTCCACCAACACCAAACTCAATACCAAAATCTTTCCCAATCTCACTAATAGACTAGAAGGCATGAACAGAGGATCAACCAAACTCTTTCCCAATCTCGCCTAATCTAGACTTGTAGCAAACCTTATCAATTTTCTGCTTTTTCATAAAGATCTTGAAGATGTTTCTCACTATTTTATATCATTGACTATGCTCTAAATTTGACTACATCCTACATTGTTCACAATAGCCATAGATCGTCATCTTCACGCAACAATGACATTTTATCAAATAGACTATCATTATTCATCTTGTATGCTCTCTAAAATTGGGCATTAAGGTTGTCCTATGCATTATCACATGACTATTTTTTCTTGGTCTTAGGGTTGCCTATTGCTCTAAACATGATTAGGCATTTTTACTATGTTGACTACCAGCTTTAATGAACTTCCATCATGAAGACTTATTACTATTGCCCTCTTTGAATGTCACAAGATGACTAAAATGTTTGCATAGGTGACTAGATCTATTCATGTGAGTTCTCTTCATAATATTGGTAATTGTCATATTTTGATCATAAGGATACCACCTTACCTCTTTATGTCTTGACATGATTCTTTGTTCACATAGTTATATTTTTGTCATAAAACCTTGTTGCCTCCTACCATTTGGATGATAAAAAAACTTCTACAAAATCTATCATTGGACTGTCTTTTGATGTTGTGACTACTCTGAGATTCATGTTTATATTCTTATGTTCCTAAGAATATCATATTCTCCATTATTGGTTCTTTATACAAACCTATATCTTTTATCATTGGCAATGGTTTGCATGCATTCATGGGAATTCAAGGCCAAGAACAAATCTCTACTCCTTGGTGTCAATGAAATCCCTCTAAGCATGTGTTTTCTTCATCTCTAAAACTTTTCTTTCCACCCTTCTTGTCTGTAGCACTTCGGACCTATCCATTAGGCATGAGCTTTTAATCTCTATGTTTGGCTGCTATAAAACTTCTATTTGGATTGTAACATTTTCTGCTCCATCTATTTTTTATCATCTTCCCATTGTTCTACTCACTATCTTCTACCTAATGGCTGACATCTATGTGGTTTCTATGACTATTAACCATTGGGGGTTGTCATCATATCTTTTCAAACATCTTATTTTGGCCCTCCTTATGTAATATTCATAAATTACAATCTCTCCTAAGTAATTGATAACAATTATATATTTATCAATAAACAATCTAAATTGAATTCAAATACTTTTTCCTTTGCAATGTAAGGTGTTGGCTTTGGGTTGAAATCCTACCTCAATCTCTGATCTTGG
Source organism: Cryptomeria japonica (assembly GCF_030272615.1). Taxonomy (NCBI): domain Eukaryota; kingdom Viridiplantae; phylum Streptophyta; class Pinopsida; order Cupressales; family Cupressaceae; genus Cryptomeria; species Cryptomeria japonica. Next base: position 120,113,305 of record NC_081405.1, read on the forward strand.
TTGAAAACTCTTCTTAACTCTCTCTTTGACTACTCGTTGAATCATTGGGAATGCCCTTCATATGCATGATTCTTCACATGGTTCAGATTATTGCCATTTTTGTGGCTTCTTTGGTGGTGCAGTAGGTGTATAAGGGTTTACACACAATGTTTTTTTAGTAGTTAAACTCATTTTCACAATGAAGGAGCCCAAACAGGAAGAAAAGTTGACATGGACACAAAGATACCCTAAATGTCATGTGAAATGATGATGATGATGGATGTTAATAACATCCACAAGGCCAAAGCAACCCATGGGACCCATAGACAACACACGCCCTATAAAATCAGAGCATTATGACTTTAAACAACATGTAACCTCTTCTCAAGATCTGCTCTTCTTCAGTGAATTTTAATTAGCAAACTTATCATTTTTTGAGTTTTGTTTCCTCAAAAAGCATGTTTAAATTATTTATTTTCAAAATGTCTTCATAAATGGCACAAATGTCACTATATGCTGAGCATTTCATGACAAGATGTCACTCCATCTCTACTACTCTAGTGTTACAGAATAGGCACATTCTTTTATCTCATTCTTTTATATGTAGGTTATAATGGTATTTATAAGGGGCAAGGAAAAAGGGTAAGGGGGTAGGGTGGTAGGTTAGGATATGGGTAGGATAGGGGAGGTGTAAATGGGAGGAAATTTAAATGGGAGTGATTGGGTTTGGGAACCCAGTGACAGGATCGATAGAAGTGGAAGGGATTATGCCTTGGCTAGGAAAAGGGAATGTTAAACCTCACTTCATTTCAAAGAGAAAGACTTGGCCAGCTCCTGAGAAACTATGAATAAAAGGTTAACAACAAAGACTCGACAACAACCAACTAAGCTAAGACAACTAACCTAGAAAGCGAAAAAGTGTGTTTTGGTGAAGATTGGGAATAGTGTGTTTTGGTGAAGAAAAATGATGTGAGAAGTTTGATGCAAATGCAAGGGTAGAAATCAGTATTTCATATTAGGATAGCAACTGCATTGATTATGCAAGTCAAATAAGGTCTCTCCAATGTTTAGGATACACAAGGGCAGCATTAGTCATGTAAGTATGCATGAGCATGGGAATGGATAGTTACTTTCCTTTTAGACTAACTTAGGTCTATGACTCTCTATAACTTGGGTCTATGACTAACTTGGGTCTATGACTCTCAATGGGCATATCACCAGCTTTAAATCACCGCAAAGTCATTAGATATTTTTTGAGATGAAAAAGAAGAGTTAAATGGTTTTGGTTCAATTTGCATAATTTCTATGTTCAAGTAATTTAATTTGGTATATTATACTGAAACGTGATTTCATAACTAACATTTCAACTTCTATATAACTAGTTCTATAGCCATTTTTTTTGTCTGTGAAGAAGGACCATGTCAGATAATATTAGCGAACAACAAAATAAGGGGACAATTGCTAGATTGTGGTCTAACTTGAAAAGAAAAGGTGATGGAAAATGTTATTGTCCCTCCAAAATTTGTAAGGGGTTAAAGATTAGAAGACTTCTAATCAAAACAACTAAGAAACATTGTAGGCTACATGGTCACATTGAAGGTGGACATGATTATCATCCATTGGTAAGTTTTTCATTATATCATTTTAACAATTTATATACATAAGAAATCACTTGATGATGAGATCATGATCATGGTTTATTTATGTTTATCAATTTTATATAGGTTGAGCACCCCGGAGCACATGATATGGATCAACACAACCCAGAGAATATGGTATTCGAAGTGGAGGAACATGGAGGTGTGAGTATTGAAGCTAAAGATAATGATCCCATGGAAGATGATGATCATGAGCCACAAAACACAATTGAAGATTATGGTACAAATACTTTGATCCATGACACATTTAGTACCAGCACAGCTGATCACGATGATGAAGATGACCTTGACATTGTTCATGATGTCCCTCTACTTGAGAAGGCATCTGAGGCCTTTTACGAAGGCTCCCAGACAAATATTCTCTTCGTTGTATTGTTGTTGGTGAACTTGAAGGTTATGAATGGTTTATCCAACATAACAATCTCATGTATGTTAAGGTATGCCATATATGTCAGTATAGTTAATAAATGGTGAATCATGTTGTACCATTAATATTCTTTATATTAACAAATTATATTTTTTTATGATAGCTTGATAGGTGAGTTTTTGTTACCACCATCAAATATTCTACCTCACTCATACCGAGAATTATCTACCATTATGAAAGATATTGGAATGTAGTATCAAGCAATATATGTTTGTCCCAATGATCATATTATATATCACAAACAACATGAATTTTGAACTGAATCCCCTAAATGTCATATCAGTCAATATCGAACAGATCAAATAACAAAAAGGGTTCCTCGCAAGGTTCTTCACTATATTCCCATTATTCCATGTATGCAACGATTATTCAAGTGCACTAGCTTGGCACAATTTATGGATTACCATGCATGCAATAGAAGTCGAGATGACATTATTCGAATGCTTGCGGATGGTTCAGCATTTATGGACATAGAGGAAAAGTGGCCACACTTTAAAGAAGAACCTTGTAATCTCAGGCTTTCATTGGCAATAGACGGTGTCAATCCATTTGGAGAGTTGAGATCTGTTTACTCAATGTGGCCTGTTTTTGTTATCAACAATAAAATTCCTCCATGGATGTCAATAAAGAGGGAGAACATAATGTCAATGATTGTTCCAGATATTTTATCATTTAATAGTCGTCTACATTTAATTATAAATATTGCAGTAAAATGGTCATAATAATTATGTAATGTTTTTGTTCATTCGATTAGGTAAGTACCAAGTTAAAGATATGAATGTATATATCGAGCCTCTTATCAACGAGTTGTTGGAGTTATGGAATGGTGTCACTATGTATGACATCTCTAGACCAATAGGACAAAGACAATTTTAATTTCATGCGATGCTTGTATGGACAATACACGATGCCCCAGGGCTAACACATTTTTGTGGTATGTTATAGTGTTCAAGTTGTGCATGATAATTATAATTAAAAAAAATAACATATTTAATCCAATTATACATTATCTTGTAGGTCTTCAAACAAAGGGAAAATTTGCATGTCCAGTTTGTGGTCCAAAGATGAAATCTCGTCATTCAAAAAGTTTAGGAAAGCAAGTGTTTAATGAGTATAGGCTTTTTCTCCACAAAAATCATAAGTATCGAAATACTGAAAAACATCTTTTCAATGGGAAAGAAGAGAATACATCAAAGCCACGAAGAATGACACCTCAAATGTGGAAGTTGGAATATAATAGAATTAATCGTCAAGGTAATATCATTCCATCTAATGGTTTATGTCATAAAACATCTTTTCTATTGTCTTTTGTTTACTCATGATGCGATTGATGATCGTGAAGGTAGTCAAGGAATAAATTACCACCTTCCTAAGGGACTAAAAAGTTGTCCCCAACAATTTAGTAGGTTGCCTTACTACGAGCAGTTACAAATTGTGCATTTGTTTGATACTATGCATATTGGAAAGAATATAACAGAGACATTATGGAATATATTGAATGGAAGGTGTGACAAAGAAAAAATTGTCAAAATTTGTAGTAACATTCAGGATTCCAATCATGCAATGAAAAATGTCAATCAATCAAATAGCCATGAAGACCAGATTAATATAAGTGACCTTCCTTGGTTATTAACGGACCAGCAAAGAAATGCTATAAAAGAAGTCATACGAAAAAATTGATTTCCCACAGGATTTGTTGCGAACATAAACAATCTCATATCAAAGAAAAGTGAATTTGGGCCAAGGATGAAAACGCATGATTGGCATACCTTCATTAAGGTAATTCATGTTCTTGTGTTTTTACTATATATTTGTATACTACGCATGTACTTTTCATTGTATTATGTTAGAAAAAATGAAAAGATAATTTTATAATTGTTGCAGTATGTTCTACCTCTATCTCTCCCAGACAACTTCGACAATAATGTCAAGCAAATCATATATGATCTTGGAAAATACATGAGGTAAGTAGTGATATTTGTTCAATTCATTGTACAGATATTAGATTTGTGATTTGTTTTACTTGTTATGTAATATATTTTTTTGCGTCTTGAATATCTTGTAGGTGGTTGTCATGTAAAGAAATCTATAAAGAAGATATAAAATATTGGAAGAGAAAAATTCCTCATCCAATGTGTGAAATGCAAAAGTGTCTACCTTCATCTTTTTTCAATGCACAAGAAAACTACCTCATACACCAAGTTAGGGAGATTGAATTGTGTGGACCTGTACACAGTAGGTCAATGTGGATGGTTGAGAGGCACTTGATTTTTTTGAAGGATTTGGTTCGACAAAGAGCACATCCTAAGGGTTCTATGGTGGAGGGATATATGGTGTACATTTCTAAATATCTTCCTAATTTTGCAGCAAAGATCCACGTGGATTGCATTTAGGATCCCAACCCCATTAACAAATTCAAAGGGGAGTACTTGACGGGGAAAGGTAGATTGAGGAAAGTGAGAGGTAATTATAAGATGTTATTGTAGTTAATTAATTCTTGATCTTCAAAATAAATCGGTTGTAAGACGTCTATTTATTTTTTGTACAGTTGGTCAAGAGTGGGATGCACTACATTTGTATATTGCAAACAATCTTGATTGGATGATGGTATGGATTGAACGTTGTCAACATTCTACTCACACATTAACATGGGAAGGTGTGGCTTCATTGGTTAAAGAAGCTCATCGTAATGGAGATTCCAACGTTACACAAAGGGAAATTGATTTAGCATATGGTTTAAGAGATAAACAGGTACGTATAAATTTATTAATCACCCATATGTTTATCAACTCATGATGCAATAATTTTTATATGTTTAACATATCGTAGGTCAAACACCACAACGTTATGTGCTGCAATGGTCATAAATTTTGCATCAAAAAGTTGGATGACACGAAAAAAACTTGTGATTCCAGGATAATTGCAGTCTTTGAGGTGACAAATATTTCATCGAGAAATAGCATACATCCTCAAGGTCTCAAAATCGATACTATGGCATTTTGGATGATATACTTGAGTGCGACTTTAATTCCTTCAAATTGGTTTTGTTCGTCGTCAAATGGTACAGGCTACAATTGAATAAAAATGATCCTGATAGAACTGTTATTGAACATGATAATGGTTTTACAATGGTTAATACAAGGTCATTTGAACCAGTTGGAGATGAGCCCTATGTTCTTCCAAGACAATGTGAGCAGGTATTTTACTCAGAGGTTCCACATAAACTAGGTTGGTCATTTGTTGTTATACATTATCCAAGAGGAAGGCCGATAAAGTATAATGTGATGGAAGAAGATACCGAAGAAGTAGAAGATGATGTAGATGATGATCACGATCGACAGTTACTCGATGATGATGAAGAAGAAGAAGCTGATGATGATGATGATGATGATGATGATGGTGATGGTGATGGTGATGGTGATGGTGATGGTGATGGTGATGGTGATGGTGATGGTGATGGTGATGGTGATGACGAAGACAATGCTAGTGGTGGTGGTGGTGGTGATGATGATGATGATGATGATGATGATGATGATGATGATGATGATGATGATGATGATGATGATGATGGTCATGATGATGAATGAAATGTATGAGGTATGCGATTAGTATATTATCTATTTAGTATTGATTTCTTGATAGAAATTTTTTTGACTTATATGGTTACATAATTAATTCATTATGTTTTGATTTCTAATGCCATTACATAATTAAATCATGATGCACCTTTTAATTTTTTTAATTCATATTCTATGACCTCTAGCAAGTCCTTATAGTAGAACTATGCCACCCCGAGGAGATGGAGATAGGAAGAGTGACTATTTATGTGACATTTTTTAAACTTTGTGTTTATTTATGGAATTTGGATTGTTTATTAGCTATGTGATGGATTACATGTTTATTATGATACATGTGACATTTTTTGAACTTTATGTTTATTTATAGAATGTGGATTGTTTATTACCTATGTGATGGATGTTGATTTATGATACATATGTGATGGATTACATATTTATGATGACACATATGTGATGCTAATTATGATGCTCGATTACATATATGATGATACATCATGTGATGCTTATGATGCTTATGATACGTATGTATTTATTGTTTATCAACTTACAAATGTAATGTTTATGATGCTCAATTGATGGTGTTGATCTTATGTATAGTCCATGTGTGATGTTGTCACCCTTGGTGGGAACAGGTCATTGACTACAGACATCGTCAACCCTTTAGTTGAGGATCCTGCATAGTCTACATAAAGTAAAGGTAAGGAATTAAAAAATTACAATGATTATGATGACATCATCTTTTTTTATTTAATACTCTTTTTGTCTACAAAGTTCATGTTGTTCATGTTGTGTACTATGTAATTTTTAGCTAACATAAGATAATTGAATTACATGTGCAGGAACCTGAACCCCTTTGACAAGGATCCTGCACAATCTCATGGATCGACAGGTATAAGTCAATACACCCTATAGAAACAGTTTATTTATTAAAAATTACTTGGAAAACAAACTTCCTCAGTTTTTCAAACCTCGACATTAGCAGTAAATCTAATACAGTTATCAACACTTGAGGCTCCGATTGGACTTATTCAAATTTTAATCTCAACTTCAACTTTAGGGTCGACTTCTTCATCAACGTTACCCTCATTTGTAAAATATCTCTCTCATTACCAACTAACTCTCTCATTTCATGGAGTGCAAGTACCACCAAATAGGTATTTATCAGATGTGTCTTCCTCGAGTGAGGGAAATGCAGGAATAGAAAACGAAAGTGAGACATGTAGTAGGTCTACAATAGGGAGATCAACTAGAGGTCAAAAGATTAGAAGAAAATTCAATAAACGCATGAAATTTTTCCTTGCTCAAGGGGGGTCATGTTCTTATGATGATGAGACCAAAGGTGAAATTGAGGTACCCTTGAGGTACAAACATCTACAGAAATAATGGGTACCCAAGGAACTTCCTCCAATAAACACCAATTTTTGTGTTAACGATAGGATATATCGCATAGCACCTTTGTCGTTACATGGTTTGGGCCTATTTTCCATGGACGGCATAAAGGTTTGTTACAACAAAGTTGTTGAATTGATGGAGTTTGTCGAACCTTGTTACAATTACAATAATTGGATGCAGATTGTTTGATATAAAAAAAGTATGCATAGATATGAACTGTCAACAAATTATATACAACAAAAAGATAATGATCAAAGTAAACGAGTGGCTATATACATTGATGGAAGGCCAAAGGCAACAGTGAATATTGTAGGTTTTATAAATAGTATGTGACCTGGGTCAACTAATAAACAACCCAATTGCATATTTGAGGCACGCGAGGGAAATCATGTATTCTTATGTGCGATAAGATCAATAAGTGCAGGGGAAGAGCTTCTAATCGATTACAATTTGAATCATATAGATACAAACAAAGTTACTATCATGGGGGTGGTACGTACTATATACCATTTAAATTAACCAACCTCCAATTAATGACTCCAATATACCATTTTATTATGAATTATTTTTCTAAGTCTATTGGTTTAATTTCGCTACCGTTTTTATATTTTTTCTTTGTCACAGGGCAACATGGATCCATCACATAGCACAAACAAGGATGTAGATCACGACACTTCTACCAAGCAGGTAAACCTCATTGTAATTGTACAAATTAGATAGAAGCAAATTGTTACATTATTATATTCTTTTTTTTAGTGTTTTAGACTAATTTTGTAATTGTTAATGATATTCTTGTCACAGACGGATGTTCGGGGAAAGGGAAAGGGAGTTGCAATACCTGAGCACCTCTCTAGGGATGTGGAATCAACAGGATTAAGCGATGATGACCCTAGAAATTCCACAAACCCTATGGAATTGATGAAAAAGTCAAAATAAATAGTAGAGAGATTGTTGCTTTGGCATCCGCGGAGCCTCAGACTGATGAGATACGAGAGAGGGTGCAATTATTGATGCGGACAGCACAAAACTCGCAAGTAAGCAATAATAAAAGCTTTAATTATAACAAAAGTTCAATAATGGTTTATATTTTATTCTCTTTTAGGTCATTAACTAAAATATGTACGTGTTGTTTTTACGGCAATTTATGCGTCCTCATGAAACTGGTGGCCATGATCAGGGTTTTGCAAGTAGTTTAGGTGATGACGATTTCCTTGGCTAATCACTTGCTTGGCATATCACTTTGAGTACCCAAAATACATCATACTTGATACTGTCAATGTTCATAATAAAGGTTCATCCTTATTTACAATTCTTGCAAATTTCATATATTTAATGTTTTATATATGTAATGTATTATTCTTCAGGTGTTGTCAATTTCCTGTGCAAATGTCGTCGATGCCTCATTAGATGTTAGCCCCACCTCTATTGCCGATTGCAATGTCGGCAACACGTAGCATGTAGACATCCTCTGTTGCACGTCATATTGGCCCGCCCACTGTTGGTAGATCCCTCTTTTGCTCTATCTTTTGTTATGTGTTTATTTCCCTTCAAGCGTTCTTTCTTGGGGGCATTTCATAGTGGATTCATTTTCTGCAGCAAGAGATGCACATGAGGATGTGCCAGAGGCGACTACTACTGATAACATGCCATCATTTCCTGGATCTTCTTGTATTGCTAGTACGGGAACATTGCAGGCCACATTGGTGATGAGTGACGAAGAAATGGTTCCCTTAAAGATACAGAAGGTTCCAGGTACTTTAAAATTATTATTATATATAGTCTAATTGTAATTTACTTTCTGAACACTCGTTTTGGACTAATGATCCCATGAATTTTTTGTAGGAAATGTAATTTTTTATAAAAATCTTAGTGACATTGCATTGCAAATATTTGGGCCCACCATACGTAAAAGGTGGTACATCATATGTGAACTAACCCTAATCCACTATTTTGATTTCATATCATTGCTAGAATAGTTTTCCTTTGATCCATTTCTTGAACTATAATAAATGTAGCATCAGTTCATTTCTGAATCTAACAGGTTTGTTTTTGCTTTAAAAGGTGGAATGACCAAGAAAAAAGGTTAAAAGATGAATTGACAAACCATATGGTTGAGTGGTTTGGAAATGACACCTTTGACAAAACCAAGCTCCTTGAAAAAGTTGGCACATATCTAAAGTATGTGAGGGACCAACACAAGACCCATTTAGAGAAGAACCTAAAGTACGAGCATCCCCCCATGATTCCAGAGAGGGAGTGGAAGGACCTAATTTTGGATGCCAAGGAGCGAATTGAAAGGAAAAAAGGAAATACACCACCAGACGCCAAAAGAATGTACGAGATACTATTAAGAATGTAATTGTGTACTAATTAATTACTCTTTATATTTATATAATCTAACATATTTCAAACTTTTCATAGACTGAGTGACACGTCAAAGGAAACCAAGGCAAGACAAGAAAAGCATGGGCAACACAAACTCGGCTCTGGTAGTTATATGAAACTTGCCACATGAATTTTAAGTATCTGTAAATGAAATATCGCATCAAAATATTTATAAATTGCAAACGATTCTTTTTATCAAACAATGCAAGCAAAAATTCACGATACCAAGCAAAAATGCAGGGCTCTGAATTCAATAGAGTGCCCATAGAATATGACAAGAGAATTGCCTACCAGCAAGGCTATACAGTCGTGGTTGATCGGCTACAAGAATTGAGTGGGCAAACACAAGATTCTGGTGCATTTGTCACACAGGTAAATAAGCTAAATGAAAATTGTTTAAAATTGAATACTTTACCAATAATCTAATTGATGTTCAGTTCCAACATAAAGTGACTATATTTGTTTTAAATAAGCAAGCAATGATAACAATGTGCATGACATTGGAATGCAGACTGCTAATCGTGAAACACCACCTGCACATGAAGGTCTGGATGTGCATCCCAGTAGTGGAGGTATTCATTTGCTATTCAAATTTATTTATGTAATCATTAATACAATAAAACATCTTAATTTGTAATTAGAGTAGTAATTAATGTAACCTTTTTTGTTAATATTTTAGAGCATGTAGTCAGTGGTGACCAAGTGGAGCATAATCCGAGTACACAACATTAGGAACGTGATGTTCCCCAATTAGGTAAAGAGGACCATTGTTATTCCTTTAAACAAATATAATTGTAATTGGTGTTCAGCATTAATGTAACCTTTAGTATTTCAACTCCAAATGATCTAGAGGGTGTTCAGCATGTTGAGGTTGAGGCTAGACAAAATGATGTGGCCCCATTAGGTAAAGAGCGCAATAGTTATGCTCTCTAAATTAATGAAATACTTGTAACAATAATAAAAATTGTTTTGAATTTAACCCATTTCTTTGTTATTGTAGAGGACCCTCCTTCGCTTCAGTGTCCTCGTCTTCGGTATAGGACTAGGCATACATCGAGATCACGAGCAGAGGGCGGAACAACTGAAGAGGGGAAAAATGATGAAGAAAATGAAGTTCCACTTAGTCTTTTCATAGCTTCAAAGAAAAAACAAAAAAATAAATGATTGTAATCTACCTTATTTGATAATGACTGATTTTTATTTGTTAATGAATGTAATTATGTGCTAATGAATGGTTATGAATGATATGTGTTAATTAATATTGATGAATGTTGTGTGTTAATTAATGTTAATCAATGTTATGTGTTAATGAACGTTATGTGATATTAATGAATGAATGTTATATTTTATTAATGGTAGAAAGAATGAATGAATGAATGTTAGATGCTAACAGGGAATTTAGAGTGATGTTGGGGGGGGGGAGAGGGAGGGGTCAAATGAGCTTCCACCTTCACGTGGTTGGCCCTGTTAAGTAGAGAATATTAAACTATTCTCGAAACCAAGCGAAGCTCAATAAGATAGCACACTTTTCAATATTTCATTATGTTGCACAGTTAATCTTATTGAATAATGTAGAATGAATCTTAATTGCAGGGTCCAACAGAGCCAACACGAACAACAACACCACAAGTTTCTGGGTATAATGAACTACCATATTGTCTTGTATGTACACTAACAGTATGAGTTGCTTCTAGTGTTGATATCCATGGTGGGACAACAAAAGTTATGAATATGCCTCATCCTTGTAAGTTTTTTTATTACTTGACATTTTCTTTAGCATTTTGTTACTTCATGAATGAGATGTTTTCAAATGTTTATTCCATGAATACCTCTCTCTTGTATGCTTCATGATCGATGTGTCTTCAGCATGTCCACTCCATGTGAACCTTTCTCATATATGCTTGTACCTTATGTGTATTTATGTATTACTTCATGGTTTACATGTATGATTCATTCCTTGCATGTATTCATATGTATGGTTTGTGCTTTACATAGCTCCTTCATGCCTTATGAGCATTACTTCATGCCTTGCAGTCTTCTCAAAATATTGCAAAATCATTCAACAAGAAAAAGAGTAGTAGAGCATACCAAAATAAATTAGATCTCCCTCTTTATTTCTTCACTTTGTTCCCTATTTTCTTCCTCCCCTCTTTATCACTTCCCTTTTTCTTTATTTTTCCTTGATATAACTAACCTTTTCTCCTTAATGTTCTTCATGAATCCAAAGACTCCTTTACACTCCCCACTTTACATCCATGGCAACTACCTCCATAACTTCACTTAGTGTGAAGTAAATATTCTCTTCTACCATGGCCTTCATATATCCTTCATATATCATTTCAAATATTACCATCCATATATATATATATATATATCGACCTCAATCTAAGACTTTGAATCTGCTCTGCCTAGTTCTACTTCACATTTCTCTTATGTGACAACAAAATGTGAGGATTTAAGAGAAGCTTCAAATCATAATAGCCCTTAGCATTGGTTCGGAAAGAGTCTCATATTATGCCTCCTAGATTGGATGGCTCTGATCCTCATCACACTATTCATCTTTTTCCTCCTTAGTGGATTGTTTGTACTTGTGATGACAGAATTGTGAAGATTATATTTCAACAATTTTTCATTTTTTTTTCTCGCTTCTGATTCAACGAGAATCAGTTAAGATCATTTCGGTGAAATATTTTTGTCCACCTTTGGTCAATGAAAAGAAATGCATTGTCATGTATAAAAGAGAGGATGGATGGTGGGCACGTAGTCTCACAAAGAGACATTTAATACAATATATATTAAGATGTACGGTCTAAAAAAGTCCACAATATATATTAAACTACCATATGAAATTGAAGAGTAGCAAGTCAATCTTTCGTATCCCTAGCCTATTGTGCCTTGTTACACAATATGAATAGAACCTTAGCATCATTGATCATACTCACCACTTTTTATTTTAAAATTTAAAATCAACATCCACCTCATTTCTAATGTTGGTAAGGTTCACTATTTTTAAAAGAGTATTAGATAAAAGATTTGATGGAACAAAATTGATAGAGGAAAAGAATAACAACATTATATTTTAGATGTTAAATGTTTTTCAATATATATTTTCTATATGATAATTAATATTTTGGGAGTAGTTAAGGATAAGGAGATCATTCTTCTATTTGATAGTCTATCGCCATCCTTATGTTATATTGTACTTTTGTTCTAGGAAAGCTTTAGATCTTTTGCAATTAGTGTGGGTTTTTTAAGGTGAGTCTTTATATGTCCTAAAATTGTATGAGCCTAATAGCTTCTACTCTTGTTGATAGTTTGGTGGCTCTGAACAATGGCTCCTTTGAAGAAGTGTGATCCTTGTAATTTTGGCCTTCCATTATGTGAAATGAGGTTATGTTATGAATAATGATCCAGATGATTTAGTTATTTCTTATTATGTTGAGTATGAGTAAATTTGGGCTTCCTTGGCTATGGTCACTATTTTCTACTAACTATTGTGATTTAGTGTGATTTGAGCATTGACTTCAAGTAATCAAGAGGGTGGAAACAATCTTCAAGTGTTAGGGGGTACGCGGCCTTGACCAAGGGATGAAAGTATCAGGAAAGTACAAGTGATTCATGTGTAGATCAATGTATCATTCACCTATTAATTCCTAGCAACATTCTCAAATAAACAAGCAAAGAGGTATGTTGAGTGCATATATACATTTTATGTTGCCATGATATAAGTAAGATATCAAACATGTAACTTAGATTGATTTGTAATTTCATTCATAAATATTAGATCTTCCTTATGGATTTTTGAATGCATAATGTCTCATTGATTTCAATATCTTTATTGCAAGTAGTCTTTTCAGCATGAAACTCCACTCATTGAGGTCTCTTACTAAATGCAAGTCAGTTATCCTATCAATGATGATACGTTTTGCATGCATTTTATGGGGAAATCTTATTAATATCTATGGTTGGGTTGTTACTTGTTTTGTGAAAATATATACAAGTAGATTGGGACATTAGAGTTATAAACACCGTAAATTGTGTCTAAGATCATTGTCCTAATTGTAACAGTCAATCACCATTGGCCCAAGGTCACACCAACACCGTTATGACACCAAGGTTTGTGCATACTGGTGTAAGGGCTACACTTAGGACATTTCATTACCATTACATATCCACACCTGGGGTTTCCAAACACAACTTGTTTGAGTAGGCAGTATCAGTGGCTAAATTGTGATTGTCACAATTGGTACCCTTAGGACAGTCATTAATATTTGGTATATGGCACTTTTTTATGGCTTCTAAATGCTTCTATGGGGTGTGTAGGGGTCCCACACATCTCTTCCAACATTCCATCCAAGGTACTTCACTCTCACCTATCTTATATTCCACTTTCTCTATACTACTATCCCAGAGGTCCAATACATGATGAATATCAGACCAATCAATCCAATCTAGCATGTGTCTTAGAGTTTTTGGAGACCTGCAAGAAAGAGAAATGAAAATACATATTTACAAGAGCCTTTCCAACTATTGGTGTGAGTTTTTAATGGTGAAAAGGCCAAAAACACATTTTTTCCCACTCATTGGAAACCCTAGTGAGGGTTTTGATAGTTTCTAGAGAAATAGTGATATCTTCTTCAACTTTCAATGGATCTCAATGCTAAAAAAGATGAAATGAAGGTAATTCACTTCTCTACCATATCCAATCAACTTCTAATGAAAATATGATGAATTTCACAATTAAAAATAATGAGAATCAGACTGAAACGTTTTTGTGTGAACAAAAATATCCAACTTCATTTAGTAAAACTTTCAAAATTCAACAAGACAAACTTGGGTGGTGTGAAAAAGGCCTATTTATGCCCATCAAAGTGGGTTAAAATCTCAAACCGCCAAAAAAAAACTTCCCAACCAAATTTTAAAAAGTTGTCATGACAATAATGACAACTTTTTACAATTTTTGCCCAATGGACCTCAAACTTTCCCAATTAGGTCCAAATACATCATAATGGCCTCAAATGGCCTTATTTACATGAAATACCACACACAAAAAAAAAAATCTCAAATTTTGACTGTTTTGGCCAAACCTAGGTCCCTAGGGTGCTCCTGCACCATCAAACCATGTGAATTAGCAAAAACAAATGTGTTTTGGAAGTTTTAATGAGAGAAGCTATAAATATTTCTACCTCTCAATAAAGAAAAAATAACCACAAATCTCATTATTGATAAGAAAGTGTTCAGTGACTCATAGAGTTCCCCCAAACCCTTCAACAAATAAATTTAACAATCTCCCCATTGGCCTATCCTCAAGTGACAAACATAACAGACAAGTCGAGAAACCATTCTATACTGTGAAATCAAAATGCATACCTTTTGCATTGGTGAGATGTGAAATTGGGCTTGTAAAATGTTTTGCAAAACCATCCCATGTTTTCACCTTTATTTATTTTGTGAATTGGAGCTTGGTCTAGGAGGTTAGACAAGGTGTTTTGTAGGTTGTAGCAGTAATAAAGTGCTAGAGGAATTTAGAGAGAAGTATTCTTGTAACCCATTTGAAGGAATAACACAAGCATTGTTCTCTTTGGTGTTTTTCTCATAAGGGTTTCACCATACCAATCACATTTTCTTGAAAGATTCTAAAGCCTTTTTAACAAACCCATCCTATGCTTATCTTGCAATCGTAACATTTCATGAGGTAACAATAGCTATGAGTTTTAGGGTGGGTGGGTACGTTGAGAGTGTTGTCTAGTCTTGGTGTAGCATTCAAGTCCATATTCAAAGATTTCGAACAAAAGAGGACTTTGGAGCTATCAGGTCCATATTCAAAGATTCCAAGTTTGAGATCCTTAATAATTCTCATTCTTCTTGAGGTTCCTAAGTAGCAGATTCGTAATGTCATATGTTGATTTATTATGATGGTTTTAGGACCATTGCTTCCTACTAGATGATTGAAATGATGTCAAATTTAGGTATATTATATTGATCTTGTTTTGATTATCAACATTATTATATGATGCCATGATGCAAATTGAGTGGGGTATTCATTACGGGGTAACTAGTATTGGTTAATGATCATGTTTTATAGATATGAGCATAATCATGTACTTTATATCACTTGAAAATTGTATGATTTAGGAGTCATTCTTATCATGAGAGTTGTAAGAATCAAAATTGTGTTTATAACTCTTGTATTTGGGTTAGCTTATTCCCTATCAGCACCAGAGTTGCTCCCTTTGATCTCATTTTTAATAGGTTTACCAGTACTCAATGGTTCATACAGTCCTCTTATGAGTTGGACCATCTCAACCATGGTGCACCTCATATTAGCTTGAAACCAGTGCCCCTCATATTATCTTGAAACCTATGCCCCCTATTAGTAGCTGATGGGGATAGAATACCATTCACTGTACATATCAATGAGGTGTGCTTTATGTCTAGATAAGGAGAACCACTCCTAGATATACTTTAGAGAGATGGTGTATGTATAGAGATAGTTGGTAACCGTATATATATTTGAATAGCACTCTCGGCTGCCCCAGCAAAGGTATGCGTAGATCAATGAGGACACCACCTAAAATAGACTGTAGACAACACCTGCCCTCCAACTTGATACACTAGTATTCGGGAGGATCTAGACTGTGGAAAATACCTCCACTCCAGTAAGTCAGACTACATTAAGTAAACACCCGATTGATACCACATGCCTTACCCTGTTGCAGTCACAGTACGGAATAATCAAATCGATCAGTCGCTTACCCCCTGCTGCAGTCATAGTACGGAATAATCAAATTTATTTTATTTTTTTTAAATAAATAGCCATTGGAATTCTGACGACAACTAAACTTTGCACCGACGGCCAAACCGTCAGACCAACAACATTCTCTTCGGTGCAAAGTTTCTGGTATCTGTCAGAATTCTGACGCCAACGAAAGAAACATCCGACAAGGATGTTGTATGTCTGACGACACTTCCTTGTCAGACAATCGTCGATGCATATTCATGGGGGAGCGTCAGAATTCCGACGTCCATCTGACGATATTTTTGACCGGAGGAGCGATCATGGCCGTCGTCAGAAGAGTTCACGATGTCGTCGGAATTCCGATGTTAAATGGCATCGTTGGGAAGTCCGACGATGAGTTTTCGATGGCTTCATTTGTCGGTAGTCTAATGAAAAGCAGTCGAAATTCTGACGATAGGCCGTTGAAAATTAGCCCTGAATGTACTAGTGCTTGAATCGGCACACATATGTCATTCCCCTCCTTTCTTTGGCACAAGCATTGTGGAAACATCACAAGGACTTAGGCTATCCCTTATCAAACCCTTCTTCAAAAGGTCCTCCACTTGCTTTCTTATCTCTTCATTTTCCATAGGTGTCAACCTATAGGCAACCTTGTTTGGAAGGCTAGCCCCTGGAATCAAATCCATATAGTGGCTTATACTCCTCATAGGTGGCAACTCACTAGGTAGATCTAATGCAACAATATCCAAATGTTCATTTAAAATATCTTTCACTTCAAGCAGCAAATCATCAAATTTTGTAGATGTAAACACATACCTAGGTTTAAGAACCAAAGCAAATCCTACTCACTCATTCTTCATGTCATGTATGAATTCCTTTCCACTTACCAGCATTACCTTACTGCTGCTACTAATGTTGTTGTCCTCTTCTTTCTCTTTTACAAGCACCAAAATATGTTTCACTCCATCCTTCTCAATGGTATAGGTATTCTCCCTTCCATCATGCATTGATTTCCTATCAAATTGTCACGGTCTTCCAAGCAATACATGGCACACATCCATGGGCATTACATCAAATAATACATTGTCTTTATATCCACAAATCTGAAAATCAACATATGCCTGCTCGCTTACCAACAATTGATGACCTTCCTGCAACCAAGAAACCTTATAAGGAGATGGATGCTTGATTCTTTGAAGGCCTAACTTATCTACCCTCTTTGTTGCAACAATATTTTTCATACTACCGTTGTCAATAATTAGTCTACAATATTTACCTTTTGACTTACTCTTAGTTTTGAATAAGGCTCGCCTTTGAACTGGTTCTTGGTTTTCTTTTTGGAGCTCCAACAACACCCTCTTTAGGAACAAAGACTCTTGATTCAGGTTCTTCCTTTTGATGGACAGGTGACCCCACACTTTATTGATTAGCATGAACAATTTTATTACTTCCTTCGAAGTTTGGGTGTCCTTGAGATGATTTAGAACATGGGAAACTTTTGTAGCCAAACTGGTTGCACTTAAAACACTTTCCAGCAAACCCTCTTCCTCTACCTTGAGAACCACCTCTTCCATAAGATCTTCCTCCTTTATTTTGAAAGCCTCCTCTATCATTATTGGTTGCTCCACTAGAACTTCCAGCCCCTTCTTCTTGATGTTGTTGTCTACCATTTGTTGTCCCCTGCCTCAAAATCCTCTTCCTCTTTTCCTCTTCTGCTGACTTTGCTTTCGCTGCAATTTCTCTTTTGCCTTTAAGGCAAATTGATAAGCAACCTGAAGGCTTCTAAGGGACACAAGAAAATTTGTTTTGCAAACTACACTTCAGACCATTCATATATCTGGCTATTTTCTCCATATCCTCCTCACTATGCCCTGAATGGATCACTAATTTATAACTCCTCAGTATATTCTTTTACAGGCATCTCCTTTTGTTTTAAATTTTGCAACCTCTTGAATAGATTAGTTTGATAATCTCCTGGAAGGAACTTGGCCTTCAACTTTGCAACCATTTGATCCCAAGAGTTGATCTTTTTCTTATTCTTTCTTCTTCTCTCAGTTTGGACAAAGTCCCACCACATGGCACCATGGCCCTTCAATCTGATGCAAGCAAACTTCACTCTCCTTTCTTCTGTCACTCCCTCATATTCAAAATACTTGTCTAAGTCATTGATCTAGTCAATTAAATCTTCACCATTGAGGCTTCCTAAGTAAGTAGGAACCTCTATTTTGGATTTGGAACCCACATTCATGACTGTCCTCAACATTCTTTCCTCAAATACTTCTTTCTCTCCCTATCCTTCCTCGTTATCTTCTCTTTGTTGTTCTTCCTCTTCATCCTCACTTGCACCCTCATCAAGGGTCCTTATCTGTGCCCTTTCTAAGGCATCCATTCTTGCAATCAAATTCTACAGCAATTCAAGAACTCATTTGCCATGTTCCCTTCTACCTCTTCCTCGGGCTTCACCTCTACTCATTCGCTTTGAAGGCATTACGTCTACTCACCAATGCCCAAACACTTTTAGGCTCTGATACCACTATAATGGCAAGTCTTGCTGTCACAAAACAAACAAGAACTTCACAACAAATAAACCAGAGAATAATTGATAGGAAGTTCAGGACTTAAACAAAGGTCAATAACACACACAAGGGTCAATAACATGAACAATTTCTGCAACAGCCTTTATTCAAAGCATAATTCTCAAATTCCTATGGCCCTCCTCTAATAGATTTAACATATGCACAATTCAACATCGATATTCCATTATTCTTTAAGTTGTTTCATTCATAACAAACAAATTGCATTCCCTTTAGGAATTAGCCTAAATCAACTCTATGTTCTCTTGCTTGGCCAGACTCTACAAATCCTCCTATCGGCCCTTCTTCCCTTCCCCTGTTCTTGTGTGAAAATGACCAACCCCCCTCAACCCCACGGCCTCCACTTGCAACAAATGAACAGTAGGTTGATAACCAACTAACTGTAGATACACCCACAAAACAGTCGGCCAATAAAGTGATCGTTGGTCTGATGACTTCTTGTCGCCATGGCGACATGACTTCCTAGTGCCAACGGCAAGGCCTATTCATTCAACCAACACAAAATGGAAGCAATAAACAAAATCAAAAAAGAAATGTCGAAGAGAAGAGAGAGACGCAGATGCTCCGACATCAAAGCATAAATTGCAGAAAATTGTGGATTGTCTACCACAAGAGGATTTGGAGCATTTAGAGAAGGTTTACCAATACAATTGAAGTCTTGATCAATTACTAGCTCAAGCTTTGATTAACACAAAATTTTCATGTATTTATTGTTAATTTTAAGCAATCAGATGTTAATCTTAAATAATCAGGTTATAATAGAACAATAATAGCAATAAAAAACACAAAACAAGACACACCAATACCCTAGGAAAACCTCCCTCTTAGAGGTGAAAAACACAGCCACAAAGTACAATGTGTATTATCTCAAATGTAGGCAATTACAAGGCAAGTGTGCTTATCTTAGATTGTTGTTCAACCAGCAAGATAGCAGATCTAAATTCCTCTTTATATGATAATCGAGATTGCAGCCCTTATCATCAGCATCAAATTCACTCATGGCAAGTCTTCATTAGCTTCACATGAGATCGCCAAATGTTGGAGAGCAGATTACATGTGTTGACAGCCTTAAGAATGATTCGCCTTGTATGTGAATTGATTAATTATGCTATGCAAATGACTTGCCTATATACTTGACTTGTGGTGTCAAGTCTCAAGTTGGTCTGCCTTGTTAATTTAATAATAATATTATGTATATCGTCCAAATAGGTCTTGACCTATTAAGACGTTATTGCTTGATTGCCTTTACCACACGCTACATGAGTTTGGGCCCTGCCCAATTATATAATCGCTCAAAATACATATTGGGCCTACCCTATCTACAAGTTACATTCAATATAGGATCACAAGTTACATCACCCAATTAGGGTCAGACCAAATTACAAGTTACATTTATAGGGCTTGTCCTATCCACAAGTTACATTATATATAGTTCTTGCCCAAGAAAGACATAATTACAAGTTACATGTATTTGAGCCCAGCCCTAAGTTCGATTTACATAATAGATAATACATGTGTATTTTAATTGTCATTGACAACATTAAAATACAATAGATAGTGTAGACACCTAAAAATGGTCAACGCTTGCGGAATCGTACTTTAACATTTGCGCATTGCCTTATTTTAGGGTTTTTGCGTCGCATTAACATTTCTCCTATGTCACGCACTTGGTCTTTATCATTTGCGAGCATCGAGTCATTCCTCTACATTCTTCATTCATCTCGCTCTCAAATTTGGTCTTGTCGACAATAATCTTCAGTCATGATTTTGGTCAATCTTATCCTGTCGCATTAATGTGCGTGCTAATTTGTCATCACTTTGGACATCGTCAATCCTAATTAGGGTTTTGTCCTCTTATCAATCTTGTCATTTTGTCATCAATCCTTATCATTTTCAATTTTGTCATTTTGCGATCGATTTGTCATCGATCGTTGTCATGTTTAATCTTGTCATTTTGCGATCGATTTGTCATCAATCGTGGTCATTTTCAATCCTGTCGTCTTGCAATCTATTTTGTCATCGATCCTTGTCCTCTTGTCAATCTTGTCATTTTGCGATCGATTTGTCATCGATCGTTGTCTGTCTCAATTAGGTCAATTTGGATCAATTTGTCATTGTTCCTCGTTAATTGGCGCATTTATCAATCAAATCTTTTATCACATTGGTCATTTATCAATTCAAAATCATGATCGATATCAATTATCTTCAATCAAGACCTAATTGTCATTCTCGCATTGCTAAATCATCTTCTAGGGTTTCGTGATTTAATCATTTAACCTTGTTTGTCATTTCCTCCTTTAGGATTAATAAATTATTTATTTATCCTAAGTCTCCTCATTGCAATTAAATGTTCATTTAATTGGCTAATTATTCCTCTTTTTCTAATTTCTTAATTCCTAATTTCAATTTCCTCCTATTTCTCTCCTAAATTCATGGGAATGACATAGAAATTTGTCATAATTTGTCATAATTGACAATCAATCAATTCTTGCATAGCAATTTGTCATAAATTGTCATAAATCCTTGCATAGCAATTTGTCATACACGTCATAATTTTGCTATTCTTGATTTGAATTTCCATTTGAATCACTATCATGCTAATTTTTTCATCTCTCCAATTTGTCTATAAATTGGATGAATTTCTTCAATCAAATCCCCTAATCACATTAATAATGAGAATAATCAGATTATCGAATTTCTAATCAATCACGCTTCGAGTACTCTTGAGCAATTATCTTGTCTACTTGCTTTCATATCATGATCATGCACTTGTAGGTGAGATCCACAACAAAAACTATTTGGAGAGGAAAGAAGAACAATGGAGCCGCATGAAGGAAGCATTCAGATCTACATTTGGTTTGCATAATCTTTAGTTTTGAATGTTTTGCTTTCATATCTCTATTGAGTGTGTTTAGGATAGATCATTACATTTGAGCTTTCGTGATTGAGCTACATTAGTATTTTGATACTTGCTTGTGATGATTTCTGACTTCCTATGCTACATTAATTGGTGAACCCGATGTGAACACTAACCATCTAATCCCTTTATTATGTTTTTGAGTGCTTTTGAGTTGATTTCCAGGCCAAAAACCCAAAAACAGGGTAGTGCAGGGTTTTCTAGAGACTTCTGCGCCTGTGTTATGCATTTTGCGCCTATGTCAAGGACAACCTACACCTGTGTCATGCATTTTGTGCCTGTGTCATGAGTTCTGCACATATGTAAAGTCCAGAACAGAGGTAAAAAGGCAGTGTTTTGCTTAGAAATTTGTCTTGTTTTTGCATTCTATTTTCTGTGTTTTGGTTTTTGGTACTAATTATCTGTGTAGCATCTTGGCATAGGCATGGCAAAGACAACAAATCAAACTACTAACATGTTTTATGCAGGTTCGATAGTCAAAGAATAAACACCTCAAACTTCTAACTTGGGTTTTGCAGGTTGCCTTGGAGAAACAACTAAACTTGGTATTTGTCATTAATGTTTTAGGCACCTAGTGATTTCTAAATAGGTTGGAATGAACATGTTTTTGCTTTGATTGTTGAGTGTGACATTGGAGTAGGAGAGTATGCTCTCATCCTTCTTAGGGTGATCAGAAATCCAGATCTTCGATACCATGCTCATGTTTTTTATTGTGTGTCACCTTTAGAGGGCCTGCCTTCCCGACCATTTGCTTTTGCAAGAAAGTGATAATCGTCAGAAGGGAATGACCCAAAGTGAGTACGGCTAGAATACCTTGGCATTCTAACTCACTATAAACAAATACCTGATGGGCGAAAGCTTTGAAGGAAGGGTTACTTGGGAATTGTAGTTACTTGGGAAGTGATGACCCTTGAACTCTTTCTCATATCAACATCTAAGTAGGACCTCATGGTCTAAATCATGCTTGCACGACTACATTTGTTTGGTATCTTGATGGGCTTAATGTCTCAATCACGCTTGCATGACATCAAGGAGTAACACTTAACAGAAATCCTGACTAAACACCTTGTTTTTAGAGGCCAAAAACCCTTCTAGTTGCTTGAGAAGGACAAGTTCGGATACTTGGAAGAGATACTAAGTTCACCATGGGGAGATTTCCATGGGGACTGATGCTTGGCTACCCTGAGAAGTGAGTGCCGTGGAGGGGAGCCCATGGGGTCAAGCATCTATGTATTCTCCTTGAATCCCATAATGAGTCTACCTCTCAAGTACCTAATGTCCTTGCCTACCATAAGAAATGTGTGAATGAGCATGATTGTCTTGAGTCTAAGTTGAAATATCTTGTCTTCTTTGTTTTTCAAAAGTTGAATTGCATCTCATTTCAAAAATAAGACAAATTGATTCAAAACAAGGTTAAACAAAAGAACAATTCATCCAACAAAGTTCAAAACATCTTCAAACATGGTTGTCAAACATTTTTCAAAATCTTGTCTTAACATTCATGTCACTTAGATTTAGGTTCATTCTAGGTTTGCATTTTGCAAAGTTATTGTCAATTACCAAGGTTAGGTTCCACCTAGGTCATACTCCTTTGCATATCAATATGGGTCATCCATTTGCATGTGTCCTCTTGCATTAGAGTAATACCATTGTCATACATTTGCATTTGCATACCCTAGGTCTCTTGCATAGTAATTGTCCCTTTGCATATAGTGTCAAAACTAGGTTTTGTCATACTTGAGTAATCCAAATCTTTGATAAAACCCTAAGTCATTGTTAGGAATTCTAGACCTTATCAAACCTTTTCTCTTTTTGTCATCAATGTCATTTGATCAAACCTAGCTTAGTATCCAAGCATATAGGGGAGACATTGTCATTTTGTCCTTTTGTCACTTGGTCCTTTTGTCCTTTGAGGTCTAGACATCATTCCAATTTCCTAAGGGTCTCTCTTTTAGATTTGCATTCAAAAGTTTGTCAAAATCTTCGAAAACAACCAAAAACATAGATTGCATTCTTGCCATAGATTGCATTTTCATCTATTTAGTTTGCATTTAGTTGCATATCATATATTATCCTTGAAAATTCCCAAAATATTGCATTGCATAGTGACATGTCTATTGAAACAAGGTTCCAAGCACCAATGATGCAACAAAGTTTGACATATCAATCGACAATGCAATCACAATTATATTCAACCCAACAACAAGGCAATATCGATCAAACTTTTTATGATGAAACAAGTCTCCAAATACAAAAACTAGAGGAGAAACTAGCTCAAGAAGAGGAGATATTGGAACAAAGAGTGAAAAACATTGAGAAGAATAGATCACAAATGTCCAAAATGTTTCGAAAATTTCCAAGTCGAAATCTAAAGATTGAGCCAATTGATGTAAGATCTCTGCTTGAACGATCAGACATACCAGCTCTCCTCTCCCAAATAGAGATGATGAAACAATTTCAAGAAAGGAGACAACATCAATTTCAACATTAATGTGCCTCCACAACAAGAACAAGGTGGTGTTTACTATCAATCATATTTTCAACCAATACAACCAATGGTTCAACCAATTGTTCAACATATACAACCAACACAACCAATGGTCCAATTTCAACAATATGTCCAACCAACTATACAATGTCAACAAATAGTTCAACCAATGGTGGAATATCAATGTCAACAACCACAACCAAACATTCAAAAACAAAGGTTGCAGCACACACCAACCCAAGTTTCAAACGTGTCAGAACAATTGAACCAAGTCCAATATCAAAACATGACATTAAACCGAAAACAAGTTCAAATTCCAGATACAACTATGTCAAAACCCCGAAAGAAAGGTGGCTTTATTGAAATGCTCTTAAGGAAACTACCAAGTGAGTTCTTTGAGGAAGATCAAAATAATACACTTATGTCTAGCAATGCCTCATACCCCCACAAACAAATTGACTCTCCAGTGGCATCTATCCCTACACCTCTAGAAGTTTCACAAGAACCTTCTATATTGTCCTCATCAAACAATACACCCAAGGATGAAATTATCCAAGAGCTATCCATAATTGATTGCCACGATAATCCAATTCATGATGCACATCCTTGTCATGTTTCAAAAATACAAGACCCAATGCCACCATGCACTTTATTGCCATTAACTATTTTAGAGGACCCCATTCAAAGTCCCTCTTCCTCATGTTCAAGCATTGATTCCTTGCCAGAATCCATCACAAATGTTCAAAGTGCATTTCCTTCATGCCAAAACATTGATTCCTTGTCAGAATCCTCCATGCATATCCAAAGTCCAACCCCATGTCAAGAGGATAATTTAGAGCATGAAGAAACGTGTCCTAAAGAAAATCAAGATCAAGATCCTGAAACCTTATCATCCCATCCAATTGTTGACCAAGATCCCATTTTCCCAGAAACTCATGATGATTCCCCTATTCTTGTCCATCCTATCCAAAGTCCTATTGACACTCCATTCCCCAAGCAAGATCAAGATATCTCAGTCCATCCAATCTCAAACAATCCCATTCCATTTCATGAAAAAAAATGTCCTTTCAAATCCCATTGACATTCCAGATATCCCTTCCATCTTTTCCGATGAACCCATTAAAATTCAAGAGCAAAGCACCTTTAAAGAGGATTCCAATGATCTTCCTCCTTGTCAAGATCAAATTATTCCTTCAAATCCTCCACAAGATCCACTTGTTCCTCCATCTCCACATCCTAATCCAGCATATCCACTCCAAGGTCTCATTTCTTTTGATGATCCCATTATTTCTCCCATTCCATCTCTTGAAGAGCCTATCATTGAACCATGTCCACTACACAATCGTAGTCCCTCTCATGATCCTAATCCCACTCATGATTCTAACGTGTCAGTGCAAGATGTTCATGAACCCTCGACATGCATAATGGGTTCTTCCACTTTGGTGCAATCTGATCCACTTCAAGATCTCATTATTTCTCTCATATCATATCCACCTCATAATGGACTCGCGTCTTCTTCCCAAAGAAAAGAGTATCCTACAAGTCAAGATATTCATAAAGGAAAAGGAGTAGATCTTCATAAGCAAGAATCCCTCCATATCAAAGAAGATCTTCAGGATCATGTCTACATAACTCACTCTCAAGACGTTGGTATCCCTCCATCAAAATCAAAACATACACCTTCCCCATCATACCTTCCATCCATCTTAGGTCCTTATATCCTTTTGTCCTCTATGCAAGGTCAGCAAAGGCACACATCCTTGAGTAAATTTCATCCATCCAAAAGACGTCCATTTCATTCATATCCATCCATGCATTCCTTTCCTCCTCCAAGCAATTTGGATGCCAAGTATAAAAGTCATAAGTCTAGAAATCCACATGTATTGAAGGATCAACATGTCCAATCTAATCAACATGTCAAAGCAAAGAAAAATATGATCCAAAAAGAAAAAGAAATATCCAAAAGGCCACAAAGGCCCATTGAGCAAAATAAAGCAAAGTCAAAATATATATGGGTTCCTAAA
Organism: Cryptomeria japonica; assembly: GCF_030272615.1. NCBI lineage: Eukaryota > Viridiplantae > Streptophyta > Pinopsida > Cupressales > Cupressaceae > Cryptomeria > Cryptomeria japonica. Next base: position 120,139,486 of record NC_081405.1, read on the forward strand.
TCCCTTGTGCAAGCAATGCACTCCAAGGAACCACAAAAGCATGAAAAGTCAAAAACCATGTGGATCCCCAAGAAGCTCCTTGAAGCACAAAAAGAACAACCCAGATTGGCATCTAAAATTGTTGTTCCTCCATCCAAATCTCTCAAGTCTATTTCTCCATCACCTTCTTCATCCGTTTTGGGCCCTGATATCCCAAAATCCATAGCCTTTCTTTAGTCAAAATCTCAATATACAAAATACGTCTTTCCTCCATCAGTCCATCACCCCTCAAGGTGTGTGCCAATGTCGATCTTTCCTTCATTTCCATCCACTGAAGCCCAATTCTTCCAATACCCTACCTATTATCCGATGCATATTTTCCATCCTTTGATCCCTCTGGTCGAATCCTTTGCATAAATCCTCGCCTTAGTTTCATCTCTTTTTCCATGTCCTTATCCTACCAACGTCTTTGAGCATACTTTTAAAGGTCATGGTCCATTTTTTTTCAAGGCTACTATCCAAACAAAGAGATGTTTGAGTCCTTCTTCCATCCCCTATCATGTGTCCATCTTCTATTGAAAAAGTCAAAATACAAAAAAAGCAAACAAAAAAACAAAAGTGAAAAAAAAAAAGACAAAAGAAAAAAGTAAAGAAAAATAATTCATTCACTGGTGAAAACCTGGCAAACAGGCGCCTTGGGCAAGTACCGTGATGAAAACCTGGCAAACAGGCGTCATGCGTAATCTATGAACTTCTTGCATACCACACTTGGGGGCAGGTTTCCTCCTTCATATCCTATTGCCCTTTATTATCCTATCGAACCGCTGTCATTACCCTTCATATCCTATTATCCCTCATGTCCATTTCCTTTTTCCACCTTTGATCTTAACAAGGCTGACGATCTTCATGAGCATCATGCATCTTGTTTGCAGCTTTTAGTCCATTATAGCTTTTGGTCTTTATCCATTTGCTTATTATAACCTTTCATCCATATTCCCTGGCCTATTGCAACTTTCTGCCACTATCCCTTAGCCTACTCCAACCTTCAGTCCATGTCCCTTATCCATTATTGGTCTTGCTTATCCTATCCATATCTTATCACTATCCATACACTCTTTTTCATTCTTTGATCTTGATCTAACATAAGGACGCAAAATTTAAATATGGTTTCAAAAACCTCTTGACATGTCCCTCATGCCATGTTCCTGCTTTACATTGTCATATCCAGTCTCTTGTCCCATCATGCAATAGCCCTTGAAAATTGCATCTGTATTGTCTCCATGATAAAAGGTCTTTGTCTTCCCTCTATCCACCATCATTTCAACAAGCCTATTTATTCACCTGTCATATTCCTTACCTTGCTAGACACTGGGGGCAAAATCATGAAATAAATCATAAAAAAAAATTTTAAATGTCTTGAAAAAATTTCAAAAACATTTAAAAATGTCCTGAAAAAATTTCATAAAAAATTAAAAAATATCCTGATAAAATCTCATAAAAATTGAAAAATGTCCTAAAAAATCCCTAAAAATTGAAAAATGTCCTGAAAAAAATTTAAAAAATCAAATAACGTCCTGAAATAATCCAAAAAAATCATATAAAGTCCTAAAAAAACGAACAAAAAAATGGTAAAATCTCGAAAAGCAAAACAAACACATAAATAACCCCTATGTGCATAGACAGCTCACTAAGTATACATCCAACGACACGCAATCATACACTGTGCTTTAATGAAATCATGCGTAAATAGATGAACTCTTTTAATCAAACCAGACATTCAAGCTGATCAAAATTGTCATATCAATCGAACGTTACCATCAATATCATTTGTCCTTGTCTTTACTATCATGGGTCTTATACAGGGTGTGGTATACTCGAAACCAGACTGTGTCCTATCTTAGACGGGGTACTGCATGTCCTGAAACCAGACAGCATGATTGTCCTATCATCACTTTCAACTTTTGACAACAAAGATCAAGGTGTTTGTTTGATTTATTGGAATTTGTGCATCTTATCTTTTTACTGATTTATCTTTGGCTTTGATCATGTTCCTATGTTGCTTGATGATGTCAATGAGTGATTTAGAGTGACCGGGATGGATCATGGTCCTTTTCTTTTTGGTTGTGCTTGTTGTTTGTCTGTGATGTGTCTGTCTTTTGCAAAAAAGAGTTGCATTTCAGCTCTGGCCTTCAATGCCATGATGCTACGCATCCGTTTCGCTACATTAAAATAAAGGTTCTCACTTACTTCTGTGCATTGGTGAAAGCAAGTTTTTCTTCATCTCTACCTGTCCTCTGTTTAATTTCTGCTTACAACTTCGGTCAGTCTTGGCAATCCGTTTGATCCTATCATTTTCTATCATTTTTATCGATCAATTGGCCTCTTTTCTGCATGTTTCCGGCCAATTTCTCGAGGGGGCATGCATATGTCATTGTCAGTGTATGGGGCATTTTCATTATTGTTCTTTGAAACAATGCTTAAAATCGCATTGTCTCAAAGAGGGGTAAAATGTAGACACCTAAAAATGGTCAACGCTTGCGGAATCGTACTTTAACATTTGCGCATTATCTTATTTTAGGGTTTTTGCGTCGCATTAACATTTCTCCTATGTCACGCACTTGGTCTTTATCATTTGCGAGCATCGAGTCATTCTTCTACATTCTTCATTCATCTCACTCTCAAATTTGGTCTTATCGACAATAATCTTCAGTCATGATTTTAGTCAATCTTATCTTGTCACATTAATGTGCGTGCTAATTTGTCATCACTTTGGACATCCTCAATCCTAATTAGGGTTTTGTCCTCTTATCAATCTTGTCGTTTTGTCATCAAACCTTATCATTTTCAATTTTGTCATTTTGCAATCGATTTGTCATCGATCGTTGTCATGTTTAATCTTGTCATTTTGCGATCGATTTGTTATCAATCGTGGTCATTTTCAATCCTGTCGTCTTGCAATCTATTTTGTCATCGATCCTTGTCCTCTTGTCAATCTTGTTATTTTGCGATCGATTTGTCATCGATCGTTGTCTGTCTCAATTAGGTCAATTTGGATCAATTTGTCATTGTTCCTCGTCAATTGGCGCATTTATCAATCAAATCTTTTATCACATTGGTCATTTATCAATTCAAAATCATGATCGATATCAATTATCTTCAATCAAGATCTAATTGTCATTCTCGCATTGCTAATTCATCTTCTAGGGTTTCGTGATTTAATCATTTAACCTTGTTTGTCATTTCCTCCTTTAGGATTAATAAATTATTTATTTATCCTAAGTCTTCTCATTGCAATTAAATGTTCATTTAATTGGCTAATTATTCCTCTTTTTCTAATTTCTTAATTTTTAATTTCAATTTCCTCCTATTTCTCTCCTAAATTCATGGGAATGACATAGAAATTTGTCATAATTTGTCATAATTGACAATCAATCAATTCTTGCATAGCAATTTGTCATACACGTCATAATTTTGCTATTCTTGATTTGAATTTCCATTTGAATCACTATCATGCTAATTTGTTCATCTCTCCAATTTGTCTATAAATTGGATAAATTTCTTCAATCAAATCCCCTAATCACATTAATAATGAGAATAATCAGATTATCGAATTTCTAATCAATCACGCTTCGAGTACTCTTGAGCAATTATCTTGTCTACTTGCTTTCATATCATGATCATGCACTTGTAGGTGAGATCCACAACAAAAACTATTTGGAGAGGAAAGAAGAACAATGGAGCCGCATGAAGGAAGCATTCAGATCTACATTTGGTTTGCATAATCTTTAGTTTTGAATGTTTTGCTTTCATATCTCTATTGAGTGTGTTTAGGATAGATCATTACATTTGAGCTTGCGTGATTGAGCTAGATTAGTATTTTGATACTTGCTTGTGATGATTTCCGATTTCCTATGCTACAGATAGATATCCGAGCTAGCTACTATTTCAACATTTACAACACTTATTTCATGCCAATCACATGCAATTACATTCATTCACTAATTGTTATTATGCTTATCTATATGTAAAAAAATACCTGTGTGATTGTGTTTTCTCCTAGCTTAATCACTCAGTGTTCCGTTAGATTTGAACTAAATCATTTTTTGAATCATTTTTAAGTATTGAAAAAGATGACCCCAACACTAAATTAACAGCACACATTCAAGTCATGCATATCAAGGCACATTATAATTTACGTCCACTTTGGGGGATCTTTAAGCTTGGGTTATAAGCTGCCTAACTCAAGAAGAATAAACATACTGTTTGAAACGATATTAATTATAGATTCAATGTTTCCCTCGTTTCTTGTAAACGAAAATATCTATCCTCGGGAGCTTGTGCCACAGAGTTACCAGGTTTTAGGAAAAAAGAAAATATCTATCCCTGTTAGTGTATGTCACAATTTGATATACTAAAAATAACCACAATCAATCTAAGAAAATGTGAAATATGAAAAAAGAATTTAACACAGCAACAATGGAAAATGTTTGGTACATGTTTTTGTTGAAATCTCCTTAAGCAGTGATAATATCATTATGAAAATGTTTGGTTCTGGGCATCAGTGCATCTCCAGGATTGTAGGGCTAAAATTGTCTGTTTTATTCAGGGAGACACTTCCCTGCCATTCTTTAGGAAACATAGATGAAACAGGCGAGAGGCCAGGAACATTTCTTGAATCAGAAATGTTTTGTGAAACATACAGTCACTTCCCACTGTTTCTTTGTTGTTTCAAAAATGGATTGATGCTTCTTTGCTTAATTTTATAACAATCCAAGAGTCCAAAAGTTTTGACTTCGGAAATAAGTAAAGTTGATTTATATCCAATAAGAACAGTAGTTGAAAAACAAGTATCCTGTCCATTTCGATCTAATACTTCCATATAAAATTTCCTAAAGGTACATACTTCAACTTATTTAATTAATATTTATTACAAATTGGAAACTCTTTTTTAGAAAGTATGTTTTCTTTACAAATTACAGGATAGTGGATCATTTCATCCATTTAAATGATGTCCAGATTGTATTTTGTCATTTTGGACCTTTGGTAATACCTGTTGAAAAGATACAAGCTGAAACCATGGATAAATGACTTGAGGATGAAAAAATGATGGTTGTTCCTCTAGCGCATTCTTGTATCTGACCCCATTGATGTTAAGGGATTGTCTCTTAATGAGATTACAGCTTCTGTTGATCTTTAAGTGTTGTAGCTATCATCTTGTCATATTAAGCCGCAATACAAGAAGAATCTCTCTCATGTAATTCTCTGATCTCTACAGATATGTTTGGAATATCCTGGAGAGGAAGTTCGTGTGGATCTAGTTTTTCTTCCTCCATAGCACCGCCGTCTACACAATATTCCTCATTTTTTATCCCATAGAAATTTCTGTAACATTATGTTCCACTTTTTTGTCTTTCTTGGGATATTCTCTATCCAACTTGGAAGATAAGACTTCATTTTCACTGTAGCTATCATAAGGATCATGATATTCATCTTCGTCTTCACTCTGTTGCATTAAGACCATCACTGTTATAATAATTGGTTAATTACAATAAAATAAATGAATATAAGATATTTTCCTTGTTTAACAGAAACATAAATGAATAGCAAATAAACAATTGGCATTGTAGTGCATGGTTGCCATGTTTTGAAAAACAAATGATGTTCAGAAAAGGGTAAAAATGCTTTCAAGAGAAGTTGATAGATTTTATTTTAAATTAAATATCACAAGGCATACAGTCTATAAATAACTTCGTGTACAATTTCTATTGAGTTTATCAAAATTCTGAAATTGAAGTTAACAAGGAGGTGTTTTTCAGTGTGTCAAATGATAATGTTTTACCAAGATTCAACTGCATAGTTTTTGAGTCAAACTCATTCACCCACATTTTATGAGTAGTGGTTCACATGAACCGATCTATCATGAGCACGAATGATCCACTTAGCACTCATTGCATCTATGTGATGCTCATAGGTGTGAGGCATTAGGTCCTAGGAGGTCACACATCCCAATCCTACAACTCAAGCTCACATAGCCATGGTCATTGGATAAGCAAGCTAAGCCGGCTTGATCTTAGGTGAAATTCCATGATTAAGCACACATGAGTTGTGATATAGGGCTGGGTGACCTTGCAAGAAATCCCAATGGTTTGCCCTTATGAACATCACCTGGATGTAATGAGTGCTAATTGGATTATCCATACTCATGAGAGATGGGTTCATGTGAACCACTCCTCATGAAATGTGGTTCAATAGGTTTGACTCAAAAACAATGCAGTTGAATCCTGATAAAACACCATAAATTGAGGTTAATAAAGGGGGGAGAGGATAGATCAAGATTTAGACACTCCAAAAAAGTGAAAATTTTATCCATATGGCCAAAAAAATGAGCTGATGTGATTTTTTTCAGAATTGATAATCTTTTGCTACCATTTTTTAAAGAATTAACTCATATAAGACAGATCCTACCTCTAAACCTTCTGAAAGATTTGCAGAGTCAAATTCTGCACTGAAAGCTGCAGTGCTTTGATTGTCAAGGGAATCTCTTTGCAGCTCAGAAGACACAATATTTTCACTATAGCTGTCATAAGAGTAATCATATATGTCTTCATCTTCACTCTGTAGCATAGCATAGAAACGATAATATCAAAAAGAATTCAAATAATATCCACATAAATGAAATCATGAAAAAGGCTTCCTTGTTTAACAGAACATAACAAAAAAATGTACATAAATGACAACTTAATTTTCTAGCTCATATATGGCATCCCACCTCCACATCTTCTGAAAGATATGCAGAATCTAGTTCAGTAGTAAAAGCTGCAGTGCTCTGGTTCACATCGATATCATCAATTCTACTCTGAAATTACAGGATAAGCAGGAAAATTATCAGATTCTACCTTATCTTATGGATCTCAAGAGGAAATTTAGGCCAAATGCATCCAAATATTTCACGTAAAAGTCCCTCCAGCATTATACTCTTATTCATTATGTGTTAAAAGTTAAAAAATGTAAATCCCCTATAGTAAGAGTGTCATAACATTAGTAAACGAACTGCTAAGGACATACAAGTTCAAATTTGAGCTCCTCCATATTCTTTTCCAGCTGTAACATATGTCGATTCAATGACTGAAAATGCAGCAGAGACAACAAATATGAGCCTTGCATGTCAGATGTCATGCAAACAATATGTACCAGAGAAAAAGAAATATCTAACTCCAACTTGGAAACTCCATTTCCTTTTCTATTAGAATGGCACTATCAACAAGTCAACCACAAATCTTAAAATACACATTACCTCACGCCGTTGGAGTTCGATTGAACGCTTTAATGCTCTTCTCTTGGTTAAAAGGTTCTTAGGCTTTATAGCAGGTGGGCGGCAATAGTTTTTACCCCGATAAACTATTATTGCATAACCTTTGCTTACTTTATCAACGGACACCAATATTCCCCCACTTTCAGCCTCCAACATAAGTGCAGTATATTTCACCTCTGCTAGACTCTTTTCCTTAGATATGATTTTTACTAGTTCTCTATGTTTCCAATGCAAGTGCATGTTTTCCACTGTACCATCAAAGATTCCTCGTCTCCCTGTTATATAGGTAAAGAAAAGCAAGGCATGCCACACTCAATATTGATCATAAATGCATGCAATCCATTTTAATAGCAAATTTGCGAAGACCAAGAAATGATGATCTCTTCAAATGAAACTACTTACCTAAAAGCAAGAATGCACCCATTCTCAGACCAAGCTTCCGGAACATGAATCTCTCTTCATCAGTTATTGTCTCTTGATCTGATGAAGGTTTGGCAGGCAATAAAAATGCCTCCACTTTGGCCAATTCATTTTCCGCTTTAGCAACCTTTTTCTGGGTCTGCAAAGCCAAAAAATATACAAATAAGCAAGTACCTTTTTTCACTTACAGAATATAAACAGTAATGGACTTAAATATTAATGTGAAAACATGCAAGAAACCTAATATTTTTGAGGTTCAAACACTCTTCACAAGGACTGGCTCCCTTTATAAATGGAAGAAAGTTGAAACCAACTAAATGTCAAATCCTTTATCTCCAATGCTATTAAATTTCAACTTTTATGTTTTTTGCAATGAGTAAGGGATAAGCTTACAAGCTCTAGCTTTCTCTCAATCCTTCTAGCTATATCGGCCTTTCTAGCCTTAGCTGCCTCTATTATCATCTTTTCACGCTCTTTGCTATCAATGTCCTTTGACCATCGAGATTTGGCTTCTAAAGATTCAGCCAAAGTACCAGCAACACTGTGTACCACTTCAGCCTCTTCAAGTCCATTTAGAATTACCGAAGATGCTTTTGATCGTGCCATTTCTTCCTCATCCTGAAGTTCCCTTGCCAATGTTTCCTTCTCCATTAAAGCAGCTGAAACAGTAGGAGAAAGAAAGTCCTTTCCTCTATAAATGACAATGAACTCTTTATTTCTTGAAAGAAGGGTGCCTCCAGTAAGACTCTGCAATGGAAATAACTTGTAAAATTTCATGAAAACACAAGTTGCAAATTATCCAAAATGCACTTTTGTAAAGCACTCATTTTCTACAAATGAGCATAATTGTAATCCTCTTGGGTCCTTCATCCTTACATTAATTCAATCTGTCAGAAATGCCAAATGTAACTTTTCACTTAAAAAATCACAAAACAATTTAATTTGTAAGTTGTTCCTTTTTATATAAAACAAATATCAATTTGAAATAAATCGATATACTCATAAGGATAAGTTTCATTGCCAACAAACTTCAGACCCAACAAATGGCACGAAAGATCACAAAGAAAAGCTCACAGGTACTCAGTACAGAGGCATTTTATTGTATGATTATGACAGTGACTTTATGACACAAGGGAAACCAAAAAATCCATAAGTAAATGGAGAGATATCAAATGTATTTGGAAGAATATTCCATAAACTGAATTTGAATCAGAATAAAGATAAGGAAAATAGAGGCAGAGCTAAAATTTTGTATGTAATTGGCAGAGGAGAAGATGGATTGTCTTCTTTCAAGAAATTAAATCAGATATTTGGGTTAACATGGTTGAATACTAGCCATCAAAGGAAAGGATTGCTAGAAAGGAACCTTAATTAGATTGTTGATGACGATTAACTGCTTCCCATAGCAATAAACTCTCAGAACCAAAAGCATGAAAATATGTCTGATGTTCCAGCAAAATGCTCAAAGGCACATATGGTCACTAATAACAACCTGAGTTTATTGGAACCGGTCATGCCTAAACAACTATGGATTGGTGCTATCTTATGTATATATTCTTATGGATTAGCTGAGTTGCAGAGTGGCATAGTAGTGTTCCATTTAGACAGCAATTGATACAGTCTGGCAAAAGTGTATATGGAATCAAGTTACTCAGGTCTAATACAGGAAAAACATGGCAAAAAATCAGGAGATGAAAAACTAATTTTGCTATTTCATGTCCAATATAGTGTGTGGAGATAAAATTAGACAACACTTTATAAAAATGCCAATCATTAAAAATTGAGTAGGATTAAATTAACTATTTCATCCACCTAAGAAGGTTTATGTAAAAATATATGGCTGGTCCTAAGATAGGTCAGGCTGTCAGGGAATATGGCCTGCCATTTTAGGGGTAGCTCTTATTTTTTAATTAAAACCTTATAAAAATATAATTTTTCAGGACAAAATTTCTCATAAAATTTTGTTAACGACAACATTTCTACACTAGAAAACCAACAATGATTTATTGTGCTTACCTTGATTTCCTCAGCCATTCTTTCGTTGCTAGTATTTAAAACACCACGTTTGATTGCAATTTTGGCAATTTCACTTTTTTCCCAGAGTTTCACAATAGCAGCAGCCAATCCTTGATGTTGCTTGTTTCTCCCTTTTCAGGAAAATGAATTACACAGGGTAAGAGATGCAATGCAGAAAATATAAGATCAAAATCTGAAGAAATATTTTCAAGCAACTCAAAAAAGGGTACAATCACAACATACCTATGGCAAAATGAGGAGGTAATCTTCTTGCAAGTCTTCGCAAATTGGTCATTTCCATGTTACTCAATGAGCGTCTTGTGCCAAAAGGAAGAAGCCTGAAAGGTTCCTTGTAGCCAGGAATCACTTTTGGTAATAAGTCAGCATCTACAGGCAAAGGCTCAATTCCTGTCCAATCAGTAAACCGTGGACCCAGTTCATCCAATATTTTATCCATTTCACTTTGATAGTCCAGTTCGCTTGGTTGCTGCTTGGGACCATTCTCCTCAGGCATTTCTGTACCAAGATGAGTAGATAATAGATCATTCTTCACCATATGATCTGGCATATCTCTACCTGATGCAAACATCACACCTCTTCCATCTTTACCATTTATCGGCTTGTTTTTAACAATACCTTCAGCTGCAGCTGGCATGTATGCTTCATTCTGCACAGCAACCCCTAAATTGTTTTCAGATTGACGCTTCACAACTTTTAGAGATGGAGATTCATAGGTCATTCCTCTGTATAGAACAATAGAATCTCCAGACCTCCAAATAACCAGTCCTCTGGTTCGCCTCTGTCACCAAACATTATAATTTATAAAAGAGTAGCAAAGAGTATCCATGATGGGTATGATTACTGAGAAGGCTACAGAATCACAGATGCAAATTTTCAATGTTTTTCTTAAGCAAATGAAGACTTACTCCTATTGCAACACAAGTGAATGTGCATCAAGAAATAAAATGTGCTTACCTTAAAGTGAAAAAATAACAAAACTGTCAATTCACATATTAACAATACTATTAAGTATTAAGTGCCACAAGTTCAATCATTATTTGCACATAACACAAAAGTCTGCAAACTGTTTCCAAACCATTCCACGACGAATGAAGAATGATTATATGATAAAACTTCTCTGATACATTTAAGGCTGATGAAGAGGTCATGGCAGGTGTTATTACATGCATTTATAAGATGGTGCCTGATCATGACTTGAGAGACAAAGTTCTTGATGAGTTGGAGGTGAGAGACAAAATTCTCTTCTCAAGAAAATGACTGAACCAAAAGTCAATGGATCTGTAATCAGATACAAACACTACTATGTGCAGTAGTCTGGCCATCATTAGAACTTTGAAGGATGAAGGAACAACCGGGAATGTTTCGAATTATTTGGGTTCATATGAGTTGTTATAAGCCCATTGAACCAAACCGTCCAAGTGGATTAAATGCTGACCATTATTGGATCCTCTATTAGATCCATGAATCTGTATTACTACTTATATGTAGGATCCCACTGAGTTGGTTAGACATATAAGTCTGAACTATGAAATGGCCTTTACAGACTTAAAGATTCAGTTGGCAGAAGGTTGACATACAATGTGCTGTACCAACATTTCCACTTATACTAAAAACATTATTTTTTTGAATCCATGGTCAATAATTATTATTAATAGGGAAAATCTTCTGTAAAAAAATGTGTTAAAATGTTTGGAAACACTAACATTGATGTTGTGGATCACAATACATGATCTATCATTTCAATTTTTCAAACATAATCACAGGTCTTTTCCAGAAGTTTATAAAACAACATGTAACAACAGTTAATTCTCAAAATGTTCCATATGATGGGGATTGACTGTTCTTGACAGTCCAAGAGATTATGTTGTAGGTTCTCTATATGCACTCTTCTGGGAGAATATAATGTTGATGAGCCTTAAGAATCAAGAGTCCTTGGATATTCTTAGTTCTTTTAGTTAGTTTTGTTCCCCTGGCATGATTAACTAAATTTCATTGTTAACATTGTCCCAATTCTTTTTTTTCCCCTGGCTGCAGGTAGGAAAGTTTCAGATTACCTTTGCAAAAGTATAAATATTGTATGGTGTCAATGTACTATTGTGTGGGTTTGTAACATATAATATAGCTGTCTCGTTATTCATTTACTCGCGATTGGCGTCCCCATCCCTGTACCAGTACAAATACCACTATGTCTCCTGGTAAATACAGCTGGTAAATTTAACTTGTCCGCATTCTGTTTCCCAATCACCCTGCGTTTGATTTAATCTAGAGAAACTAAAACGTAAGTGAATGAAAATCTGTAGCTGAGAAACTGACACTTACTGTTACTTACCTCCAAAATTTCATGAGTCCTCTTCATATTGAGTGCTGATGAACCTTCACATTTGAATTTCACTATCTCCGACGTTCTCCATTTTTCGTGTACTTTTTCAACAATGTCACGAGTAACACCAGCACCCCCCAGTTTGATTCTTTCTTTCAGTCGTATTCCCTGACCTCTCAACCTATTAAGTTCTGGCTCGGGAATAGTCAGCTCTGCCAATGAAGGTGTTCCTCTGCCTCTTCTCTCTTCCCTGTCATGATCTGCCTCTTGTGAGTTATCTTCCTTCCCGTCCCATGGAAATTTAGATGGACTATCCTTAATGGGAGCACTCCAGCTCTCATCACGATCATATGCACTGTTCATATTAGGAATGGGAGCTCCAGGCTCATCCTCTACAGGAAACAACTCTTCAATTAAATTGCGCTCGGGTTCTGGTTTTGTGTCCTCGTCGGGATAATTGAATTTCCTCAGCTTGGCCACAATTCGCTCCATTGCAGTCTTCTCACTTGGCCCTTCCAATTTCTGCATTGTATTGTATTGCTCAGCAGCAGCATTTGGGTCGCCGTCATGATCATCATCATTGCCCGATTGTCCCGGAATGTCCTTCTTATTCCGGATGCTCATCCAAGGAGCTATAGGTACAGAACGCTTGAATCCTTCTTTACCCGTGTGAACCAGTGCAACAGGGGACTCTCTTTGCGTTCTCTCTCTTTCTTTCTCTATTCGTTCTTGCTTTTCTTCCCATGGGAATGTGTGTCTCTTAACACTAGGCCTGACAGACCAATCCCGTTGATACTTTTCTTTCAATCTTGAATGTAGTATCCTCTGATCATGCTTTTGGCTCTTTGGGTACTCTGAATTTTCCGAATTGAGGGCATCTTGGGAACAAAAACACTGAAATCTCTTGTATTTTCTGGATAGCAAGGAAGTTGGTAGGACAAAAGCGTGGGAATGAAGAGACTTGGAACTGTGTAAGGACTCTAATAGCCCTGCTGGCCCAACAGGGACTAATGCCATTCCCTCACAAAAGATATGGAACTCCAGTACACCCAAAGCTCAATTGCAATTGTTTACACCATCCACACCAATTTTTAAAATATCGTACAAGTCAAAAAATTCCTATCTGCAAAACTGGTTTTTCAGCTCTTACCTGACTTGTAGATTGCAACTAGTTAAAATCAGTGAATGAAGCCAATTTTATGAAGTGACATGTGCATTAGCCAAAACGCGTTCACCCTATCAGGCGCATTGAAATGGGCAAACCAGATGGAAGAAATGGATAGAGTTTACTAAAAATCTTCTGGGGCAAAGATTACACGCTCCCTCCCTAAGTCTCGTGTGATATTTTTTTTGCAAGCGAGTACATAAGATAATTTTAACCTCATCTTTCTCCGTTAGCTCTTCAATTCTTTCGTGGCCTCTTATCCTCGAGCATTAAAAGTTCCATCTTGTTAGTTGCAGGCAGATACTATTTATATTTTCAATTTGTTTAATCAATAAATGTAAAGAACTAAAAAAAAATTAATTTATCAAAAATTTTATAGTTTAAATTTAATTTTTATTTATATGATTATAAAAATATCATTTATTTGTATTCTTATTGATTTATATAAGTGGAAAATGTTTTAATGAAATAGTATATGAATGGGTGACATATTCTTGTTTTTGGTTTAGTTCATGTTCTTATCCTTATTAATTAAGATATTTGATAAAAATTAAAGGTGAAACAAAAATGAATTAAATAATTTATATTTAATTTTAAATTTTAATAGAATATTGTTTAGCTTTTCTTATTAAGTTGGTAGCATTTAAAATTATGTTCAAACATTTACATTCATACCATACTCTTATAAACACACTAACCATTCTAATAGAAACCCTTTAGATATTTATAATGTAATTTTTTTATTAATCACAATAACTTTTTTTTTATATTAAAAATCAAGGGAGAACAGTACAAAAAGATAGCTGTCATTGCCACATGACAGCAGAAACATAAGCTATACTAGGATGAGAGTCTGAGATTACGCCATAGTGCGTGACCCAAAAAGAGATAAAAGGTCTGAAAGTATACAACAGGGAGAATATAAGAGAGAAAGGTTGCCATCTAGGATAGGATGCCATCAATGGCCTCCACCCAAGCCGTCCACCCCTGCGGTCCTTCCATCCAGACAATGTTCTTATGGCTCAGGGTGTGAGATAGCATTGCCACCTGGTCGTAGGAGGGCTTCCTGTTGTCTCTAACTTCATTGTTCAACCTCTTGAGTGCCTCTTCGAAAGATGAGAGGTTGTCCATGTTGCGTCTCCATTCGTACCCATCTTTCATTTCATAAATGAACATGGTTGTGTGGTCGTCTTTCAGGAATCTCAGCAGCTTATTCCTTTCAATGTTCATGGTAAGAGTAACCTACATAGCAATTTTGAAAAAAGTGAGTCTTCGAAAAGATTCAGTAAGGGCCCTGGTTTGAGCTTCAAACCTGTCAGCATTCCTAACCTTCCATATATACCAGAGGATATTAGCAGATAGAATAAACCAAAAAATATTAGCATCTTTTTTTAAGCCATGAATATAACCAGAGATAACTTCCATTGTGTTTATAAGGTCAGGGATAGAAAACCAAACATTAACCAGATCTCCCTAGCAATGGAACAGTCAAAGAAGATATGCCTTCTAGTATCAGGGAGTTTACAAATAGAACAAAGCTCAAAATCATCACAACTCCTTTTTAAAGGGAGCCTATTTAGCAGCAACAACCATTTAAAGCACTTGAGTTTGGGCTCAATCGGACTTTTCCAAAGCCTGCTAAAGATTTTCTGCCACTATAGATCAGATAGGTCAGAGTACCATAACATATTAGCATGAATGATAATAGAGGAATCAGAGTTTAGCTTAGCATATACATTTTGTGCCTTAATTTTAGACAAAGGAATATCATCAACCCATTTAAATGAAAGGAAACTATGCAAGTCCACATAACACTCCTTGGGTAATCCAAGATCCGCACAAGCCCGCTTAATCAAGTGATAGGTTCTTTTTTGAGAGAGAGGAAGGTTGAATTTCAAGCTGAGTTCTTCCCACGCTGGAATATTCGTATGCTCCAGCAGATCAATGAAGAGATTAATGCCTTTGCTGGCCCAGGCCCTAGCCGAGCACCCCTGTGTGAGAGCCAAAGGCTTGCCTGCATGATAAAGGTTCCACCAAATAGACCTCTCACCATGGATAAGGTCACCACTACTGGCACTAGTGTTTCCTAAGAATCCTCTAACATGTTCCCAGGCCTTCCAAATAGACCTAAACACACAGGAGCCTTAGACAGAGATAGGGAAATTAACGGCCACGAGATCGGCAAAAGGTAACCCTTTCCAGTTGTTGGCCTTCTTCGGAACAGCCCTCTCAATGTTGCTTCTAATTAGAACTTTTCAGGGCTCCTGCCCTTCCAAGGCATGAAAGATCCACTTAGCCACAAGAGCAATACCTTGGGTCCTAAGATCTTTTAACCCAAGGCCACCAAGAGTTTTCTCAGTGTGACACCACTTCCAATTAACAGCATGTAATTTCTTATTGCCTTTACCGTCTGACCAGAGAAACCGTCTAATAGCCTTCTGAATATCAAGGATCTGGTAATTGCTAAACATCCAGGTAGAGGAATAGTAAATATTATAAGATGAGAGGATTTTTTGGCAAACTTGAACTCTACCTGCTAGGGAGAGGAATCTATTGTTCCATTTGTTCAATTTCTTTTCAATTTTCTCTTTAACCCAGAGCCACATATCCTTCAGGGAGGGGGATATAGAGAAAGGAGCACCAAGGTATTTAACAAGCTTGGATGGGCCACCCCATTGATATTCAAAGTTCTTAAACCAGTCCGGGGGACACTCCTTCCAACTAAGGAATGTCGACTTGGCTTTAGAGATCCGGGCTCCCGAAATAGAGCCAAATAGGTGAAGTTTGTGATTAAGGTGCTCTATATTAGCTTTGGTAAGTTCCACAAAGAGGGTTGTGTCATCAGCAAATTGAATGTTGATAAGTTCATTGTCATCAGGGAGCCTAACTCCGTTTACTTTGGGGGAGAGCGAGCTATCTCTAAGGATATAGTATATCGCATCAGAGGCAATGACAAATAGGGTAGGGGCCAGGGGGCACCCCTGGCAAATGGAGCGGGAAAGCAAAATAGGAGGTGAGAGGGAGCCATTAACATCAATCTGTGCGGAAGCATCCTGTAGAAGGACTCTAACATAGGAGCAAAATTCCCTAGGAAAGCCAAAGGATTCAAGCATTAGGAGAATAAACCCCCATTCCACCCTATCATAGGCTTTTTCGAAGTCTAGGAGAAACATATCAGCATCTTACCCAGAGACCTTAGCCCAGTCCATAGTTTCCCAACTGGTGATAAGGTTTTCCAGAATATAATGACCTTTAATGAACCTGGTCTGTGTAGAGCATATGAACCTAGGAAGGATTTTTTCCAACCTCATAGCAAGCATTTTGGCCAAGATTTTATAGGAGACATTGAGAAGAGTGATGGGCCTCCAATTTTTTATGAGGGCCTTGTCCCCATCCTTAGGTATGAACTTGATAGTGCCCTTGTTGATAGAACCTCCAAGAGAGCCTTTAAGGACAGCCTCATTGTAAACGTTCAGTAGGTCAAAGCAGATCCATTCACTATTAGCTTTGTAGAATTCAATAGGGAGCCCGTCATGCCCCGGAGCTTTATCATTATGGGGGGAGTTAATGGCACATTGGATTTCATTAAGGGAGAAATTCCGCTTCAGGAGGCAGGCATCTTCCTCAAAGATCCTTCTAGGGATGATGGCTTGAAATTTGATTCTAAGAGTCTTATCCGCCTCAGACTCCTTAGAGGTGAATAGCTTTTGATAGAAGAGAGCAAAGGCCTCTTTAAAATTATCAAGGTCAGAGATCTCATCATTATCAATGATGATTCTATCAATTGTTTCCCGTCTATGTTTTTGCCTAAGGAGGTTAAAGAAAAACTTGGAGCCTTTGTCACCAAACTGCAGCCAGTGGGTGCAGGCCCTAATCATGGCCCCCTTGATCTTGGTTTGCTGGTGTCGTCTTAGTGCATCCCTAGCACTAGCCACATTAGCAGTCAGTTTAGGGTTGGAGGGGTCTGACTGGGCTTCATTCTCCACCCGCAAGAGGTTGTTGTTGAGGATTATTTCCTCATATCTATAATCTTTGGCTCTTTTCTGACCAATCGTTTGCAGGAGTTTTTGCCAAGAGTTAGTATTAAAGTTCCATTTGTCAATTTGTGACATGAGATCCTTGTTATTTTTATTCATCAGTCTGATAATGTTGATGGCAGAGAGCACATCCGTATCTTCGAGGAGGTGAGTATTGAATATGAACTTCTTAGGCCCTAACCTATTGGCGGGGGGGGGGGCAGCTAATCCAATATGGGCAGAGATGGGGTGATGATCAGAAAGAGTGAAGGGGCAAACCATGACAGGGTTATTATAAGCATTAGGGGCAAATGAGAGGAGGTCCTTATTGGCATAAAGGCGATCAAGCCTACAGTAGATTTTGTTGGGACCTAGTTGGGAATTGCACCATGTGTTCCATAGTCCCTTGGATTCACCCTTCTTGCCAAGCAGCGGGTCAAATAGATTTCTGACCTGTTTCATTCTATCCCAATGGGCTTTCTCAGAATCCTTCCAGCAGAAAGTTGTGCCTCCCATAAAATATTCATTATTATTATTATATTTTAGAAATTATTTATTATAAATATTTTTTAAAAAATTTCTTTCATATATTTATTTTTTAAAATTAACTATAAAAATATTTACATAAAAAACATGACAATTTTATAGTTTATAATATAAAAAATCAAAATAAATTACATAATCAAAATAAAAATAATAATATACCTAATATTCATTATTATTATTATAGTTTAGAAATTATTTATTATAAATATTTTTAAAAAAAATTCTTTCATATATTTATTTTTTTTAAATCAACTTTAAAAATCTTTACATAAAAAACATGACAATTTTATAGTTTATAATATAAAAAATCAAAATAAATTACATGATCAAAATAAAAATAATAATATACCTTTTTAAAATATTTTATTTTATTTTTAACTAACAATTTTTATATAGTATTTTTTTTTTAATATTTTATTTAAAGTATAGTTTTACTTTTTAAAATTTTATTTATTTTTACTACTATTTTTCTTTATTAATATTGAGTATATATTTCCTACTATTTTTAGTATATACTTTCTTAATATTTTAATTTTAATTAATTAAAAAAAATCTTTTACTTTTTTGTTTAATCATTAATTAGTTTAATAATTTTATTGTGTTATGAATTTTTAAATTACTATTTGGATTTTGATATATTTTAAGTTTTCATTTAATTTTTTTATTTTAATTTTTTATTTATAGTTAATCTTGAAATTTATCTCAATTATCTTCTATTATATCTCTATAAAATTGAAATGTTTTTGCCGACCAATTACTTGTAAATCCTAGTAATATATAAAATTCACATTTATTTTTTACCATACATAATTTAATATTTAAGTTGAGATTACACTTGCTCAAATGATTGTGTTTTTATATTTGATTATAGTTAGAATATAATACAAAATATGTTACTTGGGGAGCTCCCTCTCTATCTATGTATCCCTCTCGCTACTCTCTCTTTATCACTTTTATATCTTCATCTATCTCTCCAACTCCCCCTCTATCTCTCTATATGTTTGCAATCTATGTCACTCCCTCTCTCCACCTTCTATCCATTTATCTCTCTCTCTCTCTCTCTCACTCTCTCTCTCTCTCTCTCTCTCTCTCTCTCTCTCCTCTCTCTCTCTCTCTCTCTCTCTCTCTCTCTCTCTCATCTCTCTCTCTCTCTCTCTCTCTCTCTCTCTCTCCCCCTTCCTCTCTCTCTCTCTCTCTCTCTCTCTCTCTCTCTCTCTCTCTCTCTCTCTCTCTCTCTCTCTCTCTCTCTCTCTCTCTCTCTCTCTCTCTCTCTCTCTCTCTCTCTCTCTCTCTCTCTCTCCCCCTTCCTAGACCCCTGTATTTATATCTCTTTGTCCCTCTATCTCCATCCCTCAATATTGTTCTTTAATCTCTTCCCTATCTCTATCTCATTATCCGTACATCTCTCTATATCGCTATATCTCTCACTCTACCTATCTCCATATATCAATTCTCGTCTTCATCTTTATCTTTATCTTTCTACCTACTCTAAACTAATTACACTATTGGCAGAAAAGGTTTTTTTAGCCCTCTTTCATCATTGCATTTTTATTTTTATTTTTATTTTGGTAGTCAAATTTCATGGAGTCATAAATCATCTGAATTTTTTGCGAGCAATTTTTTTTTTTTATAAAAGAATTTCACGCTTTTCACAATACTATAATTGGTTTTTGATTTTGATGTCTATTTTTTCAAATATTATAAATATTCATAGATGGTGTTGAGTGGTTTTTGTTTTAGAAATGTTTGAAGTTCTATTTTCGCTCATATGATAATAGTTTTTAGGTAATTTTTGTCTTGGTGTGTGATTTTTCTTGTACTTTGTAATGATGTGATCAAATCCATCTCATTCTATGTAAAATTGTACTTTGAGCTTGTGGCCAAATTTGGCAGTTATAAGCACTAAAATCAAATCTAGTTTGTCATTTTTGGCAATTAGCACTTGTAATCCTACTAAGAATGAAGTGTCAAAGTATACTTTGTTGCATCCTATTATAATTAGGTTGGATAGATGGAGGTATAAGTCTTGGTGAGATTGAATCCTAAATCATTATAGGTGGCTTAATATTTTCACTTATCTCTATGGACTAATTCCTAAACCATCATCATAAATGGGAACAGAATTGTGTGGGACATAAAGATTGAATATATCCTAGGAATAATTGATTGTATTTGTGATATTGAATTCCCTCATTATTTTATGACCAAACTTTGGGAGATGTATGGAGACTCAAATGAACCTCCATTTCCAGAGGATCCTATTGTAGATTATCTTGTTCCACTAATGAGTTTTGACAAATTGATGATAAAACAACTATTTTGCTAGCTCATTGGGAACATTTTGGTTGTCTCGGTGACAAAAGAAACTTCCACAAATACTTCTCCTCCTCCTACAAAGACTTCTAATTAGACTTTAATTTTTATGGCTCCTAATCCAAATTTAGAGGGTTTGTCTTCTTAATCTATGAATCAACATCTTGAGGCTAGGGACTTCAATAATCTAGCATTGGTAAATTCATCTAGTATTCTTACTTCTACATCTTTTGAGGATACAACATCCTTTTGGGATGATAGGTGCATTCAAATGGCATACACTGAGATCTCATCTCCATCTATGATTACATTTGATGATGCTTATGTTGCCACAGTTTTGGCTTCTTGTGATTAAGTGTAGCAGGGCTCACATTGTCCATATATGGCTATTTGGGATGATCACCTCAAAGACATTGCAGGCTTGTTTATAGAGTCACACATTTCAGATTTGGGAGACACCATTGATGGCATTCATCTTCTTTTTGATGCAGATAACCATTCTTCAGTTTTTGTGAGGCAACTCATTCCTCATAGTTTGACATGAGGGTAAACACTTTTGAGCAGCATTTAGAGGAGGTCTCTTTTAAATATTTATAGGATATATATTTGTCTCTGGATTGTGCTCTACATTAGTCTCTACTAGAATTTGTATTGTCATCTTCATCAATGTGGTCTAGAACGCTTGATTTGATTATGAAAACTTTTGACATTTACATGAAGATACTTGAGCAGAATTCAAAGACATTATTCTCCATCTTTCTTCCCTCATCCTCCTTTCAAGAATGAGAAGACATCCTACATACTATCTTAGTTTTGTTTCTTCTCAATGGGAGGAACGTTGTTTAACAACATTGGATTATCTTCAACATTTAGTGTTGAGAATTTACCATCATTGCAACGGACTCTACATTGGAAGGAGTTGCATAATCTCTCTTCATCTTTTTTATGGGGGGGATTTTTCCTACATGGGGCTTTTTTTCTTTCTCATTCTTCATAGAGAGAATTGTGTCTTCATCTTTCTTTTGGAGAGGAGTTTTGTCCCATTGGTTTTTATCCTTTTATCTGATTGTGAGAGATTCCATTACATTTCATTTATACATGTTACCCATATTTGAATTTGTGCATTAATTTGCACTTAAGGGGTGGGGGTGTTGGTGTGAAAGGGATTTTTTACATGGCTAGTTCATCACCTAGGTCTCATTCACATTTGTTATGTAAATTTACTTAGGGTACACAAATAATAGTTATCACTTTATGTTTGAAGTCGTAAGATCAATTTACACATCATACTCTTATGCAATCCTATGTTCACCTTAGCCTATATAGCCAATGTGTTCCATTTGCAATCTAAATCTATTGCAATCTATCATTTGCATCCTTTGATAGAATAAAATTGTTCTCTCATAGATGATCTCTCTTGTGCTTTCATGAAATTACTAGATCTTTGGTGGCTACGATTTTTAGCCAAATCTTGGATAGTATAGAGTATTCTATACCAAATCTTACAAAATGTCGAAGTCAAGTTTCTAGGAAAAGATATTTAAGGACACATCCTAACCATTTTTTTTTAAGGAAAATATATTATTAGCATCAAATATTTTAATCAAAGCACTTACTCTCAAAATTAATCTTGGTCTCAAAATCAATCACAGTTATATCAATTGCATGAACATTTGCATCTCTACTTGGAATGTTTTTTTTATCTTTGAGTTGAGTACCTGGGAATGTGTATGTAAGGACATCTTCCAAGTTATTAAGATCATTTGTATCAAATCACTTAACCTCAAATCTCATATTAGTCTTATTTGTATCAATAGTATCAACATTTACATATTTTCTTACAGTATTTTCAATCTATGTACAACTCTAATGGTGTTTTACTATTATTAAGGAATTCAATAGTATTCCCTTTATCCTACAACATGCCCCAATGTGTTTTATAATGTATCCCCTTCATCGGTAACATGTATTGAGGAGGCTTGAGCATGTTATTAGGGGGTTGGGCCACTCGACATGGTTATGTCCTCAACATTAATAAATTTTAAATATTTTTGTCCCAACTTACTAGTCTTTGTTCCCAAACTAGATTTAATAATTCATTTTTTTTAGTGTAACACACTAGATTTTATCGATAAGGTCAAAATAGACATCAATCTAAGATCTAGATAAACTCCTTATTCCCTCTTAGTTACTTTATTTTTTAGCCTAAACTCTTATATGATTCTAAATTTGATTTAATTAGCATTAGATATAGACCAATTAGTTCAAGCTAAGTATTTTATTCCATTCATTTTGTGGACTTGTAACTTCCATGTATATTCATCCTTTTAGGGTAGGCATTTTGATATCTGTTTGTTTGTTTGATTGGCTTTGTGTGCATCTACCTTGTGTTTTTCAAGCCAGTATGTTAAGCTTTGTGTGCCTAAAAATCTCTTGAGAACCTTGGGTCTCCTTCAACAAAGTGTTACTTGAAATCCCACCTTATCACAATGGGATGATCTAAATGCTTTGTTTGGATCACGAGAATCAAGTGCAAATATGGGCCTAAAGCAAGAATTATTTGGACCAAAATTAATGGAAAGCGACAATATCATTCAACACATTAGTAAGTTTGTTCCTTGATGAATCGATTAGTTGAAATAAATGAAAGACAAATTACACGATGATGCTGCAAAAGCTATGTTGTTGAATAGCATGCTTCTAGCTATAGTAATATTGTGTTTATATTGGACAAAGTGGATGTTACTCTAAAGATGTAATCTCTACCTTGATTGATGAAGGAACCAAGAAAAATGTTTCAATTATATAGGAAACTGGAATGTTTGTAAAAAATAAGGTTAACCATTCCTCTAAATTAAGTTCTTCTACTTCAAAGGAAAATCAATTCTCCAAGGACAAAATGATGTGCTACTATAGAAAGAAAAAAGAGCACATCATTATGAATCACATTCAACATGCTATGGATCTCCTTAATGGATAACTAATTACAAATAAGAAATTGACAATGAACTATAATAAAGAATGTCTTATTGAAGTAGCTACTAAATATCTTCCACACAAAAACAATGAGGAGATATATTTTCTAAATAAAATCAAGAGTTTGTGATTGGATGTGTATGTCTCCAATCACATTTGCTGGTTGTTTTATATTGAATGTGTGTCCCCAATCATAATCTTTGTTGAGAGATTGAATGTGTTTATCCCCAATCATAAAAGGTTGTGATTATAATTAGAAGTGTGTATCCCTAATCATACTCATTGTGAAAAAATGTGTATGTCCCTATTCAAAACTTTGATGTTTGATAGATGTGCTTGTCTATATCCAAACTTGTTGTATTGATTTGGATATGTGTGTTAGTCTCTATCCTTGGCTAAAAGTCTAGTATGGTTACTCCTCTTATCACCATTTGTAGAATAATGTAATATAAAGGGGTGTTAGGAAAATTAAATTCTCATAAATTTATTAGAGTCAATACAATAAATGTTTGTTAATTAGTTGTGATTCATTTGTTTGTATTGTAATTTGTTAAAACAACTCATATATTTAGGAGTTTGTTTAATTATTAGTCTTGTAATCATATGTATAAAAGAGTTGTAATAGTAGATGTCCTATAATATAGGATATACAAGTCCTATATATATATATATATATATATATGAAACAAAATAAAATAATGGAAACGTAGAAATCTACTTTTCCTCAATCCCTCAACCAATAGAAAGAAGAATCTTAAAAACTCTTAATTGCAAGAAGGGCAATCTGCCATGTATCTATCAGGGAATTCCAATAGACAAAGGTTTAATGAACTTAAAACTATGGTACCCTTTGAAATAAAAAATGGAGCAGAGCATCAACTCATGGAAAGGTAAATGGCTCTCATGGGCAGGTAGATTAGTTATGATGTGTGCGATCATTTCAGCACTTCCCATTTATCTCTTGTCATATATGGCATTAACAGCAGGGATGAACACTTTCATCCTTAAGAAAAGAAAGATTTTTTTTTGGCATAACACGGAGGAGAAGCATAGAATAGCCCTAATAGCTTGGGGTAAAATTTGTAAACCAAAGGCCTCAAATGGTTTGGGGATCCACAATCAGCAACTCCAAAATCAAGCATTAGGAGCTAAACTTGTCTGAAAAATAATAAAGGATCCAACAACAAGATGGGTGAGATTAATGCAAGCCAAATACATAGTGAATGAAGAACCAATAAATTTCATGAGAGTAAGTAATCCCCCTAAGGGATCCTAGATTTGGAACTTTATACTCAAGAGTAGATTCCTAGTGGTAGATTTTATTTATTGGGATGTTCATGATGGCTCATCATGCCTATTTGGGAAGACTCTTGGGGTGGTTACCCAAGTTTAGACAACTTGATATCAATTCAGAACACAAGAGCTTGGCTTAAACAAAATTGGGGAATTCATATCAGAGATTATGTAGTATTTACAGAGAGTTCTACTTTGGGTTGGTCTTGGAAGAGCTTTGAAGGTATACCTTCCCTTCTAATGAAATAGATCAACTGCTAGAGACTATTAAGAATGGGCAGTTGGTTTTTAGTAATGGTCAGGACTCTCTTATATGGACTCCTTCCAAATCAGGTCAATACAATGCCAAGGAAGGTTACTAACTTTTAGGTAACCAAGCTGAAAATAATGACTTAGGAATCCCACAAAAACTCTTTTGGAGCAGTAAACTAATACCAAAAGCCAGGTTTTTTGCTTGGCTAGCAATCAAAAAGAAAATATTAACAACTGAGAAATTCAAGAAAATGGGCTTTGTGTGTCCTTTGCAAAGCTCCAGAGGAAGCCATAGGTCATCTCCTTCTCAATTGCCCTTTCTCAGCCAAGTGTTGGAGATGGCTATGTGCCAAGCTAGGGTGGATCACTGCTCTTCCCAATGATATTGTCAATCTCTTCCAAGGTTGGCCAATTAGACCAAATGATGGTCTACTTAGTTCTCCACGGGAAATCAGCCCTTCTAGTCTCATATGGGAAGTATGGAAGGGATGCAATAGGAGAATTTTTGACAACAAAGCAAGGAAATTAGAATCAGTCCTTAATTGTATTGAAACCTCAATTGTGGAAAATATCAATTGTAAGTTAGCATTTAATTCCAACACCAAAAAAGACTTCACAGATTCAGATTGCAAGATTAGATTTAGATGGAATGGTACTAATGTCCCTCCTTTTGCAAGGAAGAAGGATCTAGAACGAAACCGAGTTGTTTGGACCAAAGTTGTTTCGACCCCCCTAAGATAGGATGGCTAAAGTTAATTTTTTTATGGTGCATCCAGAGGCAACCTAGGCCCATCTGGTGTTGGATGTGTTGTTAGGGACCACGAAGAAATCATTAAAGGAAAATTAGTTATCTCCATCCCACTTGATACCAAATAACATTGTCAAATTCAATGCTCTACTGTTGGGCCTCATTAAGAATCTTGAAGTTGAAGGGGACTCCGCAATTGTTATTAATGTTATCAAAATAGCTAGAACCCCCAATTGGAGAATGCAAGCTCTGCTGGAAAAAAATTTATCAACCTTGTAAAAATTTGAAAACTTTTCTTGCAGGCATATCTACAAGGAAGTGAACTCAGAAGCAAATCTTTCCAAATCAGCTGCAGATGGGTTCGAACTGAGATGGTGGACGGATGATTTAAAGGACTAAAGGAATAAATGATGGCTCTCTTCTGATGATTTGGTAGACCATAATCCTCTTTGTCAACAATCATTAAGCTTGAAGTTTAAAATTCAAACAATATCCTATCAAAAGATAGTCCAGATGGATGTTATTGCCACCTTTGTTTAAAATAGAAATATTTCCTACCACTTCATTTACTTTTTGCAAAATTTAAATATTTTGAATGAATAGCAAAGGAACTCGGCTAAACCTATGTAGAGGGTTGTTTCAATTTTGAATGTTGAATTGAATTCTGGATCCATTGAATAGCACCTAACGGCTCGCCGCAATAAATAAATCTATGATGCCAGCTCTTCCTTTGGACATGGGCCTATTCTATGTTGAGCTGGAAGTTGAGGTCATTCCATACTCAGCTCAAATTAATCTTGACAGATGACAATTAGGAAGGTACTTGGAAAATGTCATAAATCTACAATGAGATCCAAGGAAGATTATTCCTCTTACTCCCCTCAAGACCAGTTAGCGGTGTTCAGACAACTTTTGTCATTGCTTAGATAAAATTTGATAAAAATGTAACTAAAATACTATTTAGATGTGGTGGGTGACAATACTAAATTTGGTGGTATCAATAGCTCCTTCACCCTAATCACATCACCCAGGAAGAATTAAATTGCATGGATGTGGCTAGAAAATAGGTAGCTCTCCAATATATTAAGCAATCTAGGCAAGTGTATCTCATAATCCGATCAGACTAACAATTTCTAGATTCAAGGCATCAACATTGTCCACTTGTCATAGAAGGCAAAAAAAGTAGGAGGATGATTTAATGTCCTTTATGCACCCGACAGGTAGATTACATCAACGAAAAATTCTACTATTAAAATGGCAAGTTGACATCGAGGGTGATGGGTGATTTCATTAATGAAGGCAGTCCCTTCAGAATTCCAAATTGATTAGGTTTGACTCCTCATTTTCATCCTTCATCCTTTCTTCCTTGATCATCTCTTCACAAATTTAGTCGCCTAGTTTGGTCCCGGGAGAGTTAAGCAGAACTTCAGTATTTCTAGCCAATCCCAACCAACAATCCTCTTTCAAGGAGATTTCAAACCAGAGATTAAAGTGACTCCTCCATAATACCGAGTCTTTGGTTATAGCGGCTGTGAAAATGGTCCTAGGACAGGGACATTTGGATAGAAACAAGTACTCCAAGGACAACACTCTGATTTCTTCTAGATTTGTGGCCTCCTTGTTGGATGAAAGTGTCCTTAAGGGAGAGGTTACAGAGCTTGCAACCCACTTATTTGTGCTAGAACTACTAGTTGGTTTAGATAGAGTTATGAAGTATGCTTTGCATGGAAATAGTATTATGAGGCCTGGGGACATAGAATCACTAAATGATTCGAGAGAAACTATCACTTTCCACCCCTTCCTATGGATCTCAAGGGCCCAGCCCTTATGAGACACTGGGCCATTGTTGTTGTGGCACATAGATATTTAAAATGGAAGTTTTTATCAAACAAAGTTGGAGACCTAGACAAGGAGGAAGATTTCAGGGACTTTGCCAATTTAAATGGCTTTCTTATTCCTAAGGAAGAAAATAGGCCTACCCACTCAAGTGGAGAAGAACCAATAGTCCCGCAGAGACACAATGGAGGTGGTTGAGGTCATGGTCGTAGTAGGGGTCATGTTCATGGGCATGGTCGTGGGCATGGTCAATGTTGCGGACATAATAGTCCTCACCTTGGATCTCCTGCTCCTAGCATGGAAGAAGATAGGTTGATATCTGAAATGCTATAGATGAACTCTCTCAAAATATTGTGGGAAGAAAAATAGCTCCCATCAGGGATTAAGTCAATATTTTGATCTTTTTAGTTTCAAGGAAGGTTGTGAAGGGTTGGCTAACTATTAATCTCTATGTATTTTGAAAATCTTTACTTCTCAATACTAATACTTCTGACTCTGTCGTTTCTCGATCAAAAATAATAATTGTGTGCAAAATTTTCTATTTAGCTTCTATAATTTATGGTCAAATTTATTTTAATTATATATTAAATTAATTTTAACAAAAAAAGACAAGAAATATATGATGTTTAAAATCCCATAAAATCCAAAAAGAGATTTAAGGTAAAAAGAGTAAAAACATATATATGAGAGGTTAACATGTTTTGGTGTCAATTAAACAAAGATGAGTAGAAATTAGAGATGGCAAACAAAAATGTATGATGATCAAAATCTTATATAACCAAGAAAGAGGTAGAAGGTAAAGCCGATAAAGGCATATATATGAGTGGTTTTTGGTGCTAATAAACCAAAAGAGGTAGAAGCTAAACACGGTAAAGGCATATATATGAGTGATTTTTTGTGTTAATATATCAAAAGAGATGTAAAAAATTGAGATAGAAATTTAAATCAACATTATCAATAATCAAAAGAGAAGTAAAAAATTGAGATAGAAATTTAAATCAACATTATCAATCTTTAAAAAATTACTAATGCACAGTCAAGTTGAAACCATTTTTAAACAAGAGATGCATAGCTTCATGTTCTTGCCCAAAGCGTAAAAAGATTGAGGGGAAGAGGAGGAGGGAAAGAAATAGATAGAGGGATAGAGAGAGGTCTATGGAGAAATAAAAATAGACAAATAGAAATAAGAAGATAGACAAATAGAAAGGAAGAGGTAGAGAGAGTTGAAGAGATAGATAAGCGTTAGAGAAAGGTCCATGGAGAAATAAAAATAGACAAATAAATATAAGAAGCTAGACAAATAAATATAAGAAGCTAGACAAATAGAAAGGAAGAGGTAGAGAGAGCTGAAGATATAGATAAGTATATAGGGAGAGGGAGAGATGGATGATAGAACTGAGAGGATACATATAACTTAAGAAAGATAGAAAGGAGGATGGGGATATTTTAAAGTAATACTATTATTAAAATCAATTATCTTCTCAATATATAATAAACAAATTGTACATTATATTTTTTATTTAACATCTTATTATCTATCATTTGAGTCACCATATGATTCATTTTTTTACTTTGTGATATAGTGAGAAGGAATTTGTCAAGATATTGGACTTTGAACCTTTGAAAGATGAGATATTTGTGCATTTAGCATGAATATGGAAAAATATAAACAACATCTAATCCTTCAATTTTGGAGTTTTTTTTTGTTTGATAATACATATAGATTGGATTAAAAAACCTAACAAATTTAAAGAAATAATATGTTATTATTAATTAAAAGAAAAAAATATTAAGTACTAAATCAATTTTAATTAATTCATATTATATTTATCACAAGAAAAAATTAAATAGCACAAATAATTATAAATTTAATTAATTATAATAACTTTTAATTATTTTCTAATTTCATAAAAGCACATAAATAATTAAAATAAATTCTGAAGTTAGATCAAAGTAAAAATTAAAATAGAATGAAGTAAATGCCAAATCAAACTATATTAGAATCTAAATATTAATCAAAATAATTGTTTAAGGTGAAAATGGATAAACAATATTGAAAGACTAAATGAATTCAACCACAAAACCCTAGCCTAACAACAACAAAGATCCACCATAACATATGAAGATTACCTAAGACAATGCAAATCAAATGAAATCACAAAGATTATACCATCACATGTCCAATAGGGTTTGGATCTCCATTCTTCCTATCTCCATTGATCTTGCTTGATATATTTGCTCTCAGATTTTATGTGTGCACAAGAGCTCAACAAAGAACGGAAATGTGGTTGCAAGTAGGATCGCATATGAAAGTGCAAAGCGTAGTTGGGGTTGAATGCATAGTGAGTGTAATCAATTGATTAGGATGCATAGATTGATTAGGGTTGATAATGAAGGAAGTATCCTCTTATATAGAAGACACTATATGAAATGGAGGGATAAGATTGAGAGGTGTAAAAGATAAATGGTTGACTATGATTAGAGGGTAGGTAGAGAAAATAAGAAAATAATGAAAGGGTAGGTAGTGTATGAATTAAGAGATGAATGACATGTGTCATGGGTAGAAAAGGTTAATGAATTAATTAAATAAATAAAGATTCATTTAATTAATAGAAGAAGTGGGATCAATTAAATAAATAAGATATTTATTTAATTTAAGAAAAGGATAATTTAAATAAATAAAGGTATTTATTTAAATTAGAAATAAGGCTAGAAGAGGATAAATGAATTAATTAAATAAATAAAGATTTATTTAATTAATAGAAGAATTAGGTTAAAATAATTAAATAAATAAAATATTTATTTAATTAGACATGACAATTTTAGGTGTCTACATTTTGTCCCTCTTTGAGACAATGCAACTTGTTGCGTTGTTTCAAAGAAAATAATATGAACTGATACAAAGTTGCCCCAAGATGGGAATGATATGCCCCCTCGAGAGATTGGATGAAGATGTCTGAAAAGATTGCAAACAATCTCTTGATAAGAAAGAATGGCTAGAATGAACTGACCGGATAGAGTGACAGAGTCACAAGATAAAGAAGACTGACTAGGGCTAGGGCTAGGGCTAGGGTTAGGGTAGTCTATAAGATAGACCACGAGGGAACACATCCTCATTGTCATCCACACATCCAAGAGATCAGAGTGTAGAGAGAGAATAGAGCAGCAGCAGTCAGCAGTGATGGCATTAGTGCATAGATTCGATCGTGTTCGCCAATTTTAGAGGCCAACAGATGCAAGAAAGTTGGTAAGTACAACAAAACCTCTTTGTACTTCGTTGCAATAAATGTTGTCATTAATGCATGTTAGGTGGTGCAATAAATGCGCTTTAGGATAATGTCAAAAATGTGTAGGCACGTCTGCGTTGGTGCCAGGCGCATCTATGTTGGCTAGGCGCATCTATGTTTGTGCCAAGCGCGTCTATGTCGTCAAGGTCAAATCGGCAGTTATGTGATGAACATACGCTGCCGATTGGATAAGTTGCTAAGAGGATACACTCAAGCAGGTCCTCTAGGGAAGACTAAGATAGCAGATAGGGCTAGGATTGACAATTATGTGATAGAACATACGTTGCCAATTAGGAAACTACTCAAGAGGATACACTCAAACAGAGGCCCTAGGATAGGATAGATCAAGGCACTTTGTGATGAACAAGGAGTACCAAGACATAGTACTTTGTGATGAACAGGGAGTACTAAAAAGAGTAGCACTTTGTGATGAACAGTGAGTGCAAAGAACACGTAGTACTTTGTGATGAACAAGGAGTACCACTGGGATAGATAGCAACACTTTGTGATGAACAGTGAGTGTCACTATGATATATAGCAACACTTTGTGATGAATAGTGAGTGTCACTAGGATAGAAGCAACACTTTGTGATGAACAGTGAGTGTCACTTTGACTGGCATGATTGCTTTGCTTGACTGCAGGAGTACTTGCCTATGCTAGAGCCACGGGAGAGATTCCCATCGACTCAGAGGTTACGACCAAAGTTGACATTCAAGGACAGGGCTTCCATTGAGGTTATGGGTCTATGATTTATTATGTATGTGCCTGAGTTTCGGGCAAACATGGGATTGCTTACTGCACTTGCTGAGAGATGGCACTCTGAGACATGCACGTTCCATTTGCCGATGGGTGAGATGGCAGTCACCTTAGAGGATGTTTACAGGATTCCGAGGATACCAATCGATGGGGAGTTAGTACCTTACGATCAATACGGAGATAGGGATGCGCTGAGATGAGTGTTTCAGGATCCAGGATTGGAGATGAGCGTTGGACACATGGCTTGGGACACGATGACATAGACAGGATTAGTGCTAGTGGCGGTGCTAGTAGGAGTGATCAGTGGGTTCCTTTGTCTGGATAGGGTGACGCGAGGGGTGGCTGCAAAGGACACATGGGCCACGAGGGATGATCTTGGGGTGGATCCTTTCAGGGCTCAAACTCCATCGAGGCCAGCCAGCTCCGAGGGAGGGAGTTCATCATAGCCGTAGAGGGCTCCCTATGTATCAATTTTGTACCATTGTGTATGATGATGTAGACACCTTCGGGTGATTTTGTAGCCATATGTATTTTGACATCATTGTATCATGACACTTATGATTATATATATGAGATTATTCATCTTTGCGGCAACTATATGCATGTGTACCTATGTGATGTATGTTCTTTTGTTGTATGTTTCTATGTGATGATTATGATATGGATGCAAATATGTACATAATGAAGTGCAATATTTTTTTTGTTCTTTTATGTTTTTAATATGTTATACCAATGCAAATGTGAATGTATGAAATGCAGATGAATATGATAATGCAAATAACTATGTACATGATGAGAATGTAAAATGTTCTAACATGTGTTGTGTGCAGGATGTGATGTGATTGTGATATCTATATGTATGTATGAAATGCTTAATATGTGATAATGCAGGTGCAACTACATGAAATGTAAATGTTTTTAGTGTGTCAGTATACTCAGTCATGTGATAGCAGGCTACACGGACTTAGGAAGGACGATGAAAGTCAATCAAGAAAGGGGGATGGAAGGTAGAAGATATGAAAGTGAAAGAGCTTCTTGTGCGTTATCATCATTGAGCTTTATTATGGCAAGTAGGTTATGTCAATCGAGGCATATGTTTGACCTATAAAGTCATTGTACCCGTTGGCATGGAGATAAGACAGTCACAAACAAGGAATGCCCTAGTTCATACTAGACTCTCAGTGTCCTCATATCCTTGGACAAGTCATAGCATTACTAAAAGACAATCCACAGACAACAAAGAAAAATAGGTGACGATACCCCATCCTCGCCTTTCTAGTCAAAGACATCCTAGAGATAAAAATCTCTAGTCAGAGACATCCTTGAAAAGCTAAAAGACATGTCACCAAAAGATAAAATCAAAATAAAACCAAGACTCGACACCAACATCCACTGTAGCCCTCAAGTTTAGTGTCTCTTGTCACTTGTATAAATCTTATTTGATTGTGGTCACAATGTTTACTTTCACAAAAAGGATAGATAGCACTGAACCATAATGTTGCCTGACTCTGTTGAAAGATTTGATTTGTTGAAGCCCATTGTTGTTGCTCTGTCTCATCTGAAACTGACTGAATCCATGAAATTGATACTTTATTGCAAAGAAGATGGAACTTTATTGCGGATTGGCAATGTAGATGTTTCTTTATTGCGGATTGTGTGCAAATAGACTGAAGGAAACTGGAAGAAATTGTACTCCTCGAAACATGTGATGCTCTCAGTTCCACACCCTTCACTAGACGTAGGATTTGCCTTAGCCATAGATAGGAGCTGATTTATTATGAATGGAAAGGGGTGAAAAGGGAGGTTTATTATGAATGGCTAACCAATCTTAGGTAGATCAATAGCAAGCCATGATGGGAAATGGGTAACTTTATTATGGATGAAGAGGTTTTGAGTGTGTGCAAAGTGAAAGAATGAAATGGAATCCTGAAGGAGGGAGGAGCAATGTCTCTACGCATGGCGCTGGTGACCTAGTTTTCACCATGGTACTTGCCCAGGGCGCCACCGAAGTGGTTTTCACCGTTGGACGAAATATTTTTCTGTTATTTTTTTGATTTTTTTGTGTCACAAGGCACCTGTTTGCCAAGTTTTCACCAAGTAACAATTCTTTTTATTTTATGATTTTTTCTGTTTTTTTTAATTTTTATGATTTTTTTGTATTTTTTATATTTTTTGGATTTTTTTGAATTTTTAAATTAGGATACTCTGAAGAGCTATGTGTAAAACCTGTGAAGGTGCATGCTATTGATAGGATCCTCAAAAGGTTCACCCTCTATGGTTGAGAGCTAAAATGCACCAGATCCATAGGTTGTTGTGATGATGTAAGGACCAAGCCAGTTCGGTTCGAACTTGCCCTTCTTCTCTCTGTCTTGCTGATTTTTAGGATTTTCTCTGAGAACCAAGGCACCCACCTCAAATGTGTAAGGCTCAACCTTATGATTGTAACTGCAACGTTCCTTAACTGAATGATGTGTATCTCAAGTGACTATCTTCCTTGATAAAGGAACTGAGGTAGAATTACTAGTGTGTGAACTACACAGGCCCGTATGCGTGTCACCTGAAGAAGTTTGGGCATCCCTAATAACAAAGTCCTTCAAGGAAACTCCATTAAAGGTCCATGATGTATCACCAGAAGGGAAAGGATGTGTAGAACAAGTGGATGAGTGATGAAGGCTTATGATTGCGAAAAGAAGTGAAAGTATCATGACATGATGGAGACTTGGGATTGACAAGTATGCTTTTTGACTTAAAATTTTAGAACTTTTGCCCCCGGTTATTTTGATATTAGGGGAGATCAACTCTTGTTCTTTTTCTTTCATATGATTTTTATCCTTGACTTTGATTTTTGCAGAGTCCAATAGGTTTTGATTTTGATTTGGACTAAAGGACTTTTCTTTATTTTTGAATTTTAGATTTTTCTTTTCAAAGCTTGATTTGTGATCCCCAATGAGTAAGGGCTTTTGTGATTCTTGTTGATCCAAGTCTGGAAGCGGAGTGGAAATGGAATGAGTGGATGATATGGTAAAGCTATGTGAGTTCTCAAGAGGGCTGGCGATACACTCAATAGATTCTTTGTTGGAACCACTCTTAGGACTATTGATATCAAGAGTTGCTTGCACCACTAGAGGAGATTTGCATTCAGACTTAGTAGCCACAACACTAGGTGGTTCACACCCAATTCCTTGCAAATTATTTATAGATTGTTCTTGTCGACTCAATCTCTTAGGAGATAGTGGGAGTTGATCAACATGAAATATATATTCACCACATCCCAGGTCTTTAATCTTGAACTTTTCTTTGAGTTCTATTTGTTTTGATGTAGAAGCTTTCAATGATTCTAGATCTACATATGCTGATGAAGGAATAGCTTCTCGATTGACTGGGATTGTTATTTCTGATCTAGGTCGCAGATTGTTGTAATATATGAATGGATTTGGGTCAGCATTGACGGTCACTTCAACTCCATTATGTGGAAACTTGATACATCGATGATATGTAGATGGGACTGCACTCATCTCATGAATCCAAGGACGTCCCAAAAGTATGTTGTATGTGAGATCTAAATCAAGGACTTGATAAAGCGCATCCTTTGTAACTAGCCCAACTCTGAGAGGCAAGGTGACTATGCCTTTGGATGAACGTTCTTCATCATCATATGCTTTGATGGTAATTTGTTAGAGTAATTGGGTCTTTACTTGATTAATTAAACAATATTTGTTTAATTCTTTAAGTTCCCAATTATCTTTTTACACTTAAGCTAACATTAGGTGCATATAATTAATTATTTTAATTAATTATTATGTGCAAGCCTAGGGTTTTCCCTTTTTAGGGTTTCTTGACCTATTAGAGGTTACTTTTTCTTTTCATTGTATTATCTTTTCACAATACATTTTTTGGTGAATTGGAGCTCTTTTTTTTCGAGAATATTTTTTCCTATGTTTTTGTATGTTCTTCAAATTTTGCTTCATTGCTTCTCCTTGTAACAAGTTATTCGGCTTGTAGAAGATCTTCAGGCTACTATGGGGTTGTATTTCTCAACTCCTATATGGTATCAGAGCTCAGATCTGCAACTACCTGTTCCTGTTTTTTGAGAATTTTGCATTCGAAGCAGATCTGAGGTTTCAGGCATTTTTTGTGTGCTTAGGGTTAAGGTTTTTTTTTTTAGCACTTTGGGCCTAAACAGACCTCACCATCGTGCTTAGAAGACCCAAAAACCCCTATAGTCATATAAAATTTGTCCATTTTTGACCCTTGAGCATTTGGGTGATTTTTTTTCTCCAAGCCAAGTTGTACGACCCTGGCACGCAAATCGAGAAAAAAATTGCCTTTTTACGGCATGCAGGCCGAATTGTTTTTGATTTTTTTAAAAAAAATTACAAAAAAATAAAAAATCAGAAAAATCTCACAAAGGGAAGGCAACCAAAAGTTTTTTTACAAAAAAATTGCTTGGGAACCAGACTTGACAGTCCGGCGTCGTACAGCCCTACGGACCCGTCAGGTCGGCCCCACCCAGCGCCATAGGCTGCAGACTCCCACTCCAGTGATGCTCTCCGATGAAGATTCCCATCGCCGACCGCTACTCCGGCCTCCGCCGACGAAGATTCTCGTCGCCAGTCGTCGCTCCGGCGTCGATCTCCGGCCCCCACCGGCAAGCCTCTACGCCGCTCCAGTCCCTGCTAGCCACTGCCACCTCCACCAGGCCATGCCACCTCTACCCGGCCATAGCACCGCTCCACCTCAGCACCACCTCCACTCGGCCCGTGCCCCACCTCCGCTCGACCTGTGCCCTACCTCCGCCCGGAGCACAACCAGCTCCTCCTCTCTAGTCTTTTTGAGAGGGGGTTGGTTTTTTGGGCCTAGATTGTGCATCCGGAGTCGGATTTTGGCGAACAAATAGGAATTGGAAAGGTGATTCTGAGACGGACCTCATGGTGGTGGACTTTTTTTTTGAATCTTCTGTTTGACTATGTTTTTTACCAGTCAAAGTTGAGCTTCTTTTTTGCACTTCCGAGGCCATAGAATGGGCAAACGGACTCCATTTTTTGAAAACGAATAGGCGTTCGAAAGCTCTCAGCATGCTCTATTTATATTTGTGATCTTTTTTCTTATAATTTTCACTAGATACATGAGATATCAGTTTGAATTTTTTTTGCTTATGCACTACTTCCTTCCCATTACTATGTACTAGGGTTTGGTGGGTTTTTCCATTGTGGGGGGTGTTTTTTTCTCACTTTCTGTCATTTATATTAGAAATCAAGAACACATAAACTCTCAAAACAAAAAAACCCTTATGCATCTTCTGTCTATTCTAAAAGATCACATCATAAAAACAACCAACAAGCAGGTGCAGGTGCAGAGTTTTCTTTGTTCTCGTGGCAGATCCTTCAGTTGAGTTGTTGACTTCACACAACTATCACACATGGAATCCCCACATCACAAGGCTTCTCAGGTCACGAGGGTTGTGAGCTTCTTTGGATGAGGTTCAGCCAGACCTACAGCGTCCTTATGAGATTCTTATGTACCAGAACAAGCTGGATGAGGCCATGGGTTTGATCGCTTTGCATGTCTCTGACAGTCTTCTATTTCACCTTGATGAGTTGCTTACTCCTCGGGATATGTGGTTGAAGTTTGATTCTCTCTTTGGGAGGGTCAATGAGATTCGAGCATTACAGATTGAGGCAGAGTTGACTTCTTTGTTACCTGATTCTTTTCCCACTATTGAGGATTTTTTGAACAAATTCAAGACTACTAGATCTGTTCTTCAGGGATGTGGAAAGAACAAGACTGATACAGAATGCATTTATTTGATTCTTTCAAAGCTTCAAGGTCCCTTTCAATTTTTTACCTCTGCTTTCTACTCCACCATGGATGGCTTGGGTACTAATTTCACCATGCCTAGCTTTGATGTCTTTTGTGAGCACTTGTCTCGTGAGCAGTCTCATCTTTCTCAGCTGGATACGCTCTCAAGCTCCAAGAACAAAGCATTGGTTGCTCAGTCCTCTAAGGAGAAGGAGAAATAGAAGCAGAAACCGAAGCCGAAAAAGCCTTTTGCAGGTAGTGAGAATTCCTCCAAGCCTGCTCCTAAGTCTGATTCAAAACCAGTTCCTCCCAAACAAGGGAAATCTTCACAGTCCGGTGAGTCTTCCTCCAAGACTAAGAAGAAATCATCAGACACTTGCAGTTTTTGTGGAAAGGATGGACATCCAGTTTCCAGGTGTTGGAAACGATTAGAGGCTTTAGAGGAAGCCATGCAGTAGCATCACATTTTCTCACCTCAGACGTCTTCTCCTTCCATAGGGAAAGGTCATGCTCTCACTACTAGAGCTTCGACCTTTGGGTCCACATGGATTCTAGATTCTGGTGCTTCTCACCATATGACACACACTCAGCAGTTGGTCACTTCTCTTGCCTCTTGTGGTATTTCATAGATTGCAATGGGTGACTCAGTTTAGCTTTTTGTATTGGGTTCAGGTTCTATCTCTTTGGATGGGGGTGCTCTACAGGATGTTCTGGTCATCCCCGACATCTCAACGAACCTCCTATCCATTTATCAGATTTGCCACTCTGGCTCTGGTAAAACAGTTGAGTCCTCACTACATGATGTGGTTATTCGGGACCTCCATGACCCTAATTTGGTTGTGGCTTCTGGTAGTGTGGATTTTGCATCTCGTCTCTACAGATTTGACGAATTTGAGCCCTCTTCGGGTACAGGTTCATCTCTCATAGCACATGCAGATTCAGTGAGTAAGCTTTGGCATGAGCGATTGGGCCATGTCAATTACATGTATCTTTAGCAGATGAGTACACAGACACTTGTTCTTGGGCTCCCATAGATTTCCTACACTTATGGTGTTTGTCATGGTTGTGTGCTTGGCAAGCATCACAGAGATCCCTTTCCAAAGGGGAGAGCCTCTTGTGCTTTGGCACCCTTGGAGTTGATTCACAGTGACCTCATGTCATTTCCCACTCCTTTTTCAGGGGCCAAGTATGTACTCACTTTTATTGATGACTTCTCCAAGCGCACATGGGTGTACTTTCTTAAGTACAAGTCTGATGTCTTTGATTCCTTTCGAATTTTCAAGACATATGTAGAGAAGCAGTCTGGTTGTTCTATTTGGTGGATACATACAGATAATGGGGGGGAGTATGTGAATTAGGCTTTCAGAGATTTTTGCACAAAGCATGGTTTGCAGCATCAGTTTACTATTCCCTACACCCCTCAGCAGAATGGTGTCACTGAACGCAAGAACAGAAATTTACAGGAGATGGCGAATTGTATGATTCAGTCCAGGTCCATGGATTCATCTTTTTGGGCTGAGGAAATCAATTGTGCCAACTATATTTAGAATCGGATGCCTCGCAAGGCTATTCGACATATGACTCCTGAGGAGGCTTGGTCTCATGACAAGCTTGATGTTTCCTTTTTTCGAGTATTTGGCAGTGAGGCATGGGCCTTTATTCCTGATGCTCAGAGGAAAGCCATGGAGCGGAAGAGCTGACCACTCATTTTTGTTGGCTACTGTGAGGATGTTAAGGCGTACAAGTTGTTTGATCCTGATTCCAGAGAGGTCCTATTTCGACGGGATATTCAGTTTGATGAGCGTCTTCCCACAGTGGATACCCTGACTCCAGTGCCTACTCCAGCCACTGCACCACTTCATGATCTTTTTGAGGATGATTCTGCTGATGGTGTTGATGATCCACCATCCCCACCCCCACCATCCCCACCTCCACCTGCTCCACCTCAGATGCCCAAGTGGTCTCGCCTTACTGTTGCAGCGGCAGGTCCTCTGGCTGGTGATCCTTCAGATACTCGTCGCACTCATTCTCATACTGTGGGTTCTAGTCTTTTGAGTCATGCTATTTCAGATGATCCTCAGAAGTTTTCAGAGGCGACAAGTCACCCTGAGTGGGATTGTGCTATGGAGGAGGAGTATTCTTCTTTGATAAGGAATCATACATGGGATCTCTGTCCTCTTCCTAAGGACAGAAAGATGGTTAGGTGTCGCTGGTTGTATCACACTAAATATGCCGCTGATGGTTCCATTGATAAGTACAAATCACGTCTTGTTGCGAAGGGTTTTTCACAGGTTGAGGGTATTGATTACTCTGAGACATTTTCCCCTGTTGCCAAGATGAATTCCATTCGCTTTGTACTATCTCTTGCAGCTTCTCGGCATTGGCCTGTTTTTCAAATGGATGTGAAGAGTGCCTTCTTGCACGAGGATCTACAGGAGGAAATCTACATGGAAAAACCTCTGGGATTTGTGTAGGATAGTTCTTTGGTTTGTAGACTTCGGCATTCATTGTATGGTCTCAAATAGGCCCCTCGGGCTTGGTATGAGAAGATGGACTCTTTCTTGCTCTTTATTGGGTTCTCCCGCAGTCATTCTGATCACACCGTCTACATTCAGCTTCTTGCGGGTGACATCTTGATTCTTGTGCTATATGTTGATGATCTTCTCATCACGGGTAGCTCATCATCTATGATTCAACATATTCAGCGTGACTTGATAGATCAGTTTGAGATGACAGATCTCGGTCTGTTGCACTATTTCCTTAGTCTTCAGGTGATTCAGTCTTCTGATGGGATCTCTCTCTACTAGTAGAAGTATGCTCTTGACATGCTTAAGCGCTTCGGCATGATTGATTGCAAGCCTTCTCCCACACCATTTCAGTCAGGAGTTGTTTTGACCACATCTTGTCCCACTCCTTCAATCGATTCTACACTTTACAGGCAGTTGGTTGGCAATTTGTTGTATCTGACTCACACTCGTCTTGATATTTCCTTTGCGGTTGGTCTTGTCTCTCGATTCTCCCATGATCCTCATGAGAGTCATTGGCAAGCTGCCAAACGTATTTTGAGGTACATTCAGGGCACTAGTTCTCATGGCATTCATTATACATCAGGGGAACCTCACATTGTTGGCTACACTGACTCAGATTGGGCTGGTGATGTCACTAATCGGAAGTCTACTTCCAGCTTTGTTTTCTGTCTTGGCTCTGGTCCTATCACATGGTCTTGCAAGAAGCAGACTGCTCATGCATTATCATCTACAGAGGCTGAGTACCGATCTGCTATGCTCGCTAGTTAGGAGATCTTATGGCTTCGACAATTGATGACTGAGTTTGGTTTTCCTCCTGATAGTCCCACTGTTCTTTGGTGTGACAATCAGAGTGCTATTCATATTTCCCGCAACTCGGTAGAGCATCAGCGGACGAAGCACATTGAGCTTCACATGCATTTCATCTGTCAGTTGATTCAGGATGGTGTTCTCATTCTGGAGTACATTCCCACTTCTGTGTAGGTTGTCGACATCTTCACAAAACCTTTTGCATCGCCGCGCTATCTTCAATTGCGCTCTATGCTTGGGGTGAAGGAAGTTGTCCTTGGGGGGTCTTTATGAGGCCTTCTTTCCTTCTTCTTCTTTCAGCATGTTTTTTATCTCTTTTTGGAGAGGAGTTTTTTCCCACTGGATTTTCTCCTTTGTCTCCGTTTCATAGAGATTTCATTGTATTTGGGTACCTGATCAAGCCTTGTTTCCGGGACCCATCTTTCATGCTTTCAGTAGTTGTTCTAGGTTTTAGCTTCTCCCTAAGTCTAGCTTAAGGGGGGGTGTTAGAGTAATTGGGTCTTTACTTGATTAATTAAACAATATTTGTTTAATTCTTTAAGTTCCCAATTATCTTTTTACACTTAAGCTAACATTAGGTGCATATAATTAATTATTTTAATTAATTATTATGTGCAAGCCTAGGGTTTTCCCTTTTTAGGGTTTCTTGACCTATTAGAGGTTACTTTTTCTTTTCATTGTATTATCTTTTCACAATACTTTTTTTGGTGAATTGGAGCTCTCTTTTTTGGAGAATATTTTTTCCTATGTTTTTGTATGTTCTTCAGATTTTGCTTCATTGCTTCTCCTTGTAACAGGTTATTTGGCTTGCAGAAGATCTATAGGATACTGTGGGGTTGTATTTCTCAACTCCTATATAATTTTGTTTGTAGAATTCACAGCTTTATCAGAATATCCCAATTGTTTAATAGTGCTCAATGTACAAATGTTTAGACCTGCTCCTCCATCTATCAGGACTCGCTTTATTCGATGTTTGTGTAGGAAGGCTTCGATGTGTAAAGGTGCATTATGTGGCTGACTTACAGAGACATCATCGGCTTCTATGAATGTAAGGGAGTGTGGAACGGAAAGGTATCCCACCATGGCTTGAAACCGGTCCACGTTCATATCACTAGGGACAGAAGTGTCTCTCAAGATTTTGTCAAGAATGGCTTTATGTGCGAGGGATATGTGTAAGAGCTCAAGGATAGAGATGAGCGCGGGTGTCTTCCCCAACTATTCTACAAGGTCATACTCAGGTTTGGTTGATGAGGAAGCGATGTTTTTAGCTGGAGCACCTTGCAAAGTGAATTTACCTCGACGAGTTGTAACATTACATTCAAAGGTAGGTTCAAAAAAAGATCCAATTCCTTTCAGGACAATTTTGGGTCTTTGGGTAGAATTCTCAGGCATTTTGTCCTTGATGATAATGGTAGAGACATAATTGTCCATTGAGATGTGACTGATAGTTGAATCATAGTTATAAGATGCTCTGGTATAGTTGGTCTGGTCATTTGTGGCTGCAGCTTTTCACTTGTCATGCTTTGGGAATGGTTCCTTAAACATCTCATGTTCTTGATTGGATGAGTATCCCTCAATCTCAATGTCACCTCTATCAATAAGATCTTGTATGATGTTCTTTAGTCGATGACAATTTCTTGTCTTATGACCCTTGCTTTTATGAA
The DNA here is from genome assembly GCF_030272615.1 of Cryptomeria japonica. Taxonomy (NCBI): domain Eukaryota; kingdom Viridiplantae; phylum Streptophyta; class Pinopsida; order Cupressales; family Cupressaceae; genus Cryptomeria; species Cryptomeria japonica. The sequence continues at coordinate 120,181,541 of NC_081405.1, forward strand.
ATCCACAATACTCATCATCATTCCACCAATTTGATTTAACCTTTGGCTCATATGGAGGAAAATTTGGAATTGTGATTATCTTGTTTGCCACTAGCTTTTTGAAAACGGACTCAAGTGGTTCTCCCAATGGGGTGTACTTCCTTCGTGATCTGGAAGTTGTTTGAGTATTCACTTGATTGTTTGTAGAGCTTGATCCAGAAAAAATGATTTTGGGTTGTATTGTATTGGCATCAACAACACCATCATTGACTGTGTTCTTGTTTTTATTCCAAAATCTTGGCTTGTCTTTTCCTTTAAAGTCCTCTTTGTTTTCTTTGAATATTTTGATAACTCATTGCTCAATTAGGACCTTTTCTATCGCTAAGCCTTTTTCAATGACGTCCTTGAAGGTGGACAAACAAGTTTTTCTTAAGTCATAACCAATGTCTTTGTTAACATTTTGGGTGAACATTTCTACCATTTGTTTTTGTGGAATTTTACAAAAGCATCTGCTGGCTAGATTCCTCCATCTTTGTAAAAATGATGAAAAAGATTCTCCATCCTTTTGTTTGGTGTTGCACAAAGTAGTGATTGATATGTCTATCTCTATGTTGTATGAGAAATGTTGGATAAATGCCTCTGCTAGATCACCCCATGACTTGATTCCAGGTCGAAGTTGGGAGAAGCATTCCATAGCTTGATCATCTAAGCTTTGTGGGAATAATCTCATCAAATATGTCTCTTCTGCTGCTACCTCAATGCAAGTTGTGAAAAATTGTCTTATGTGTGCCTTAGGATCCCCTTTTCCTCTGTACTTATCAAACTTAGGTGTCACAAAGTGTCTAGGAAATGGAAGCATTGGAATGCTTTTATCAAATGGATAAAGACATATGTCTCTCATTGTGTAAGTTGTCTTTAGTGTATTTATGTCCTCCATTTTCTTTTGTAAGTTCGTGTTTTGTTGTTCCAAATTGTTCTTAGGTGGAGACCGACTTCTTGGACCATACCCCATGCTTGAGGTACCAATTGGAGGAGGAGCATGTTGCATATATGGATGATATTGATCATACACATGTTCATATGGAGGAGGTCTATAATGATGTTGCGTATATGGACCACTTGGTATAGAGTCATGATGAGGAATGGAATATCTGCTTTGTCCATGTATACCATACTCTACAGGCATGTCATGAGTTTGTTCTAGTGTGTTGCCCCCAAAGTTGACGCGGGGTTTCCTTGTGTCCAAATTTTGAGCATGCCTTTGAATATCCAATTGCTTTGGTGGTTGATCCTTAGCATTGGTATGTGATTGAGTATATTTTTCTGCATAAGACCTCCATAATGGTCTGCGAAGGTGAGTATCATATGCTTGACCATGTGTGTATGGGACCTATGGTTTTTGAAACAAAGATGAAGGTGATTCAGGCACCATATGTGGTCCTCTATTGCATCCACTATTAAGCCTCCTTTGATCCATGTTGGGGTGAGGTTGTTGCAAAGGTCGATTTTTCATTATTTGAGACATGTCAAAATCATGAGGTATCTTGGCTCCACTTTGTGCCATCATTTGTAAGAAATATTATCTATCTCTCCTCATTATTTCCTCAACCAATCAATTGAAACGGGGATCCATAATGGAGTCTTCTAGTTCTGCTGAATGTACTGAAATGTTGTCCATATTGTCATTGTGTGTACCATTGTTGTTTATAGTATCCATGTTCTCAACATTTGGAATGTTTCTATAAGCATCCATGTCAGGTAATGTAGTATGATCAGAATTGAAAAAGATATCATTGTCATATTCATAAGCACTCATGTTTGCGGACTCTTGAGCCTCTTTAGCTTCTCTCCTAGATTTTTGGGAACGGGTTTCAACCATGAACTAGGTATTGACCAAGATGTGTGAGACTAGATGAAAATGGAAAGAGTATGGAAGACCAAGAGTTGGATGGAATGTAAATGAATCTGAGGTGTACTTGCAATGTCCGAAGTGTAAGACCAAGTATGTATGTAGTAGAGTAGGTGTGACTTCCAAAGAGATGATAGTTTCTCTTGATGAGGTAAGTTGACCTTGACTCTAAGTAAGACCAAATGAGACCCAAAGGTGATAGACCTTGATGAGGGACCACTTAGCAAAATGTTGTTGTATGTAGTGTGTTGACAAAGTATGATGAGGATAAGAAAGTGACCTTTTGACTCGGGTTTAGACAAATGTGAATGTAATGTAAGGTGTAAAGCAATGATGGACTTTGTGAGACCCAAAGACAGGTTGAATGCTAGATGAAAACCTGAAGAGATAGCCTAGGAAGCTCAAGAATTTTGAAACGGATTGCTCTTGTTTGTTGGACTGTAAATTTTTCCAATTTGTGAAGTTGTTGTTGTGACCAAATCTGAATTTTTTGACTATTTTTCGTGACAAGATGACACAATGTTGATGAGGACTCAATGTTTGCAAGTGTTTAGACTCAAAATGACTCAAAGAAAAGTGTGTTGTTTGATGTAAAATTGTTTTGCATACACTTGAAGACACAAAAGACACAATGTTTTGATGTTTGGTCTTGAATGCTTGATTGTTCAAAATAAGTCAAGCACAATTCTTATGGCTGGCCAAGACAATAGTTGTTGATCCCACATGGAGTTTCCCCCGAGGCTACGCTATTCAAAGCAGATACTTAGATGCTTGACCCCACTGGCTCCACCCTCGGCACTCACTTCTTGGGGCAGCCAAGCATCAATTCCCATGAAAACTCCCTGTGGCGAACTTTACATCTCTACTAAGAACCGTATGTGTGTGGGCCGCTACCAGAGGTCCGACCTCCTGCCCCAACAACTAGAAGGATTTTGGCTTCTAAAACAAAAAGGTGCTAGTAAGGGCATCCGCTCGTGTGGCCATACATGCGGCACTTTTAGCTCTGTAAATACAAAAGGCTCCCAGCCGGTAGGGGTTATGCCCTACAACTGATCAAATAAATTTGATCAAACGGGTTTATGGGGAGACCTAGTGTCGATATGAACTAATTAGCACACGTTATCCATAATTTTCACCATGAATACAGTTATTTATAGTGGTTTGGAAGAAGATGGCTTTTCTTTTGCTACCACTTGGGTCGTTCTCTCCTCACTAGTAGTCCTAATGACCACACGGGGAGACAGGCCCTCTAAAGATGAAACAAAAAGAGCCTATTGCTCAAGACACAAAAGACAATGGTTCAATTTTAGTGCACCAATTGAAGTGTTTGCTAATCTATGAAAACAAGACACACAATGAAAGATCAAAAACCATTGCCAAGGTCCTGTAACAAAGATCTATTAGTAGTTTGGATTGTTTGAAATAATCACCCCTTCCTGCAAGCACCCAAGTTAGGTAAATTTTAGATCCAAAAGACTTTGTGAAATAGGGGCCTTCAACAATGCATTTTGTTGACCAATTCAAAGATCTGATTCATCATTAAAAAAAAAAACTACTTATAAAATTTCAAGAGATTTCCAGAAATGTAAGAAAATCCAAAAGATTTGCTAATTTGCTCCAAAAATTATTTTTTTATGAAAAATCATAAAAAATTCATATAAAATGCAAAATGGATCCAAAAAATCTAAACTTTTTACTGGAGAGTCCTAATGGTCTTCCAAACCTACATAAAAAAACTTCTGCAACAAATCCAAGCAGTTTGTGAGATATGAGTAAAATAATGCAAAACCCTAATTTTCAAAGATACGATTTTTGAGGAATGATTTTGCATCAAATTTAAAATCACAAAGAATAGATCCTATGTATAATTTTGAGATATTTCCAAAACTGTAAGAAAATCTGAAAAATTCGCTAATTTTCTCTCAAAATTAATTTTTTATGAAAACTCATAAAAAATTCATACAAAATGTAAATTTAATCCAAAAAATCTAAAATTTTTACCAAATCCTTCTGATACTTTTCCTGACCTGCAAAAACAATTTGATGCCAAAATTAAAATTCTTTTGTCATATCTGATCAAAATAAGGAAAACCCCTAATTTTTAAAGATCCAATTTTTAGGAAATATTTTGCATCAAAATTAAAATCACAAACAACAGATCCTATGTATAATTATGAGAGATTTCCAAAAATGTAAGAAAATCTAAAAAATTCTCTCATTTGCTCTCAAAATTAATTTTTTATGAAAATTCATAAAAAATTGGTGGAAAATGCAAACGTACTCCAAAAATTCTGAATTTCGAACTGAAAGCTCCTAATATTGTCTTCATCCTGCAAACAAAATTGGGTGCAAAAATTTTGGACTGTTTGTGAGATATGATCTAATCTCTCCAAGATCTTGATTTTGTGTCCAAAACCCTAGCTACACAAGGTTATTCTACAAATTATTTTACAAAACAGCAATATAGGGTTAGAAAAATCTACAAAAAACATAGATCTAACAAAAATCCATGTCCCACGGGGCATGCCAAAATGTATATGGTGAAAATGGATAAACAATATTGAAAGACTAAATGAATTCAACCACAAAACCCTAGCCTAACAACAACAAAGATCCACCATAACATATGAAGATTACCTAAGACAATACAAATCAAATGAAATCACAAAGATTATACCATCACATGTCCAATAGGGTTTGGATCTTCATTCTTCCTATCTCCATTGATCTTGCTTGATATATTTGCTCTCAGATTTTATGTGTGCACAAGAGCTCAACAAAGAACGGAAATGTGATTGCAAGTAGGATCGCATATGAAAGTCTAAAGCGTAGTCGGGGCTGAATGCATAGTGAGTGTAATCAATTGATTAGGATGCATAGATTGATTAGGGTTGATAATGAAGGAAGTATCCTCTTATATAGAAGACACTATATGAAATGGAGGGATAAGATTGAGAGGTGTAAAAGATAAATGGTCGGCTATGATTAGAGGGTAGGTAGAGAAAATAAGAAAATAATGAAAGGGTAGGTAGTGTATGAATTAAGAGATGAATGGCATGTGTCATGGGTAGAAAAGGTTAATGAATTAATTAAATAAATAAAGATTCATTTAATTAATAGAAGAAGTGGGATCAATTAAATAAATAAGATATTTATTTAATTTAAGAAAAGGATAATTTAAATAAATAAAGGTATTTATTTAAAGGAGAAATAAGGCTAGAAGAGGATAAATGAATTAATTAAATAAATAGAGATTTATTTAATTAATAGAAGAATTAGGTTAAAATAATTAAATAAATAAAATATTTATTTAATTAGACATGACAATTTTAGGTGTCTACAATAATAATTTTGAAAAAAATAACAATGAATAATAAACTTATTAAACTAATTAATTGTTTTATTTTATTTTATATTGCATATAAGGAGTGAACTAATACAAAAAAAGACTATCTTTACCAATATCTTAGTGATTACAGTTGTGTGTACATATGGATCGTTGATCCAAAAAAACTATAGAAGTCTACAAAAAACCTATAAAAGGCTATGCATATATCTACAAAGAAGATACTAGTTTGTAGTATGAAGTGGGTGTACTAATGAAATGGAAAAGCCAGTTCACATATGTTGCTAGTCCTAAAAGGCCTCCATCCAGGTCGTCCACCCCAGAGGGCCTTCCATCCACACGACCTTCTTTCCCTCAAGTAACTAACTAAGCATCTAAATGTGTTCCATCACTGGGTCTCTTGTTTTCCCAATCTCTAACCCAAGACTCTCCAATGCTAAATCAACAAACTGGTATTCCCCTGCGGCCTGCCTCCATTTGTACACATTCTCCAACTCATGTATGAACATCTTGGCTTGTTCGTCTTTAAGGAATTTGATCTTCTCAATGTTCATTGTAACAAATACCTGCAAGAAAATGTGATGCAGAGTGAGTCCACGAAATGACTCAGTAAGGGCCCTAGCTTTACCTTGGAACTTATCTTCATTTCTAATTTTTCATATATACAATTAAATTTCAGTGGATAGAATATGCCAAAATAGGTTAGTATCCTTTTTCAAGCCCTTAATATGCCCTGTGAGAACATCTAGAATAAGAATCTGATTGGAATAGAAATACCAAACAACAACCAAATTTCTCTAGCAATATTACACTCAAAGAAAATGTGCCTAACAGACTCAGGTACTCTACACACGTTGCAAATATCACTATTATTATGATCTTTTTCTGAATGGCAGCCTGTTAATAATCATCGGCCATTTAAAACATTTTTTCTTGGGTGTAGTAGGGCTGCTCCATAGTCATGAGAATATCTTATGCCATTGTTTCACAAAGGGGTCTGCATACCACAAAGTGTTAGCATACTTTATAATAGATTCATCATATGAGAGGGTATTATAAACATTAATAGATTTGATATTGCAAACAGAAATATTATTATTCCACATAAGATCAGTACATCTTTCATTATTTATCTTGCAGTTTTTAGGCAAATGCAGATCTGTACAGGCATGCTTCACCATATTGTAAGTTCTCTTTTGGGAAGTCTGCAAATCATATCTAACTCTAAGTGTATCCCAGCTAATAAGCCTATTGTTCTCAATAATGTCTTTAAAGCAACGAATACCTTTAATGGTCGAGGACTTAGCAAAGCACCCTTGAGTAAGTGCAAGAGGTTTAGAAGAATGGAGAAGGTTCCACTAGATGGACCTCTCCCCATGGATGTGGTCATTGTTGTTGGCCCAACTACTGGTGATGTAAGGTCTAATACTTTCCCAAGATTTCCAAATAGACTTAAAGACACTCGAACCTTGCACTGAGACTACAAATCCTCCAGCCACTAGGTCACAAAAGGGTAAAGATTTCCAGGATTTAGCCTTCTTAGGAACAACTCCCATGATATTGTTTCTGACCAAAATTTTCCTTGGATCACTGCCATCAAATGCCTGGAAGATCCATTTTGCAACAAGAGCAACCCCTTGTATTCTCAGGTCTTTTAACCCGAGCCCTCCCAGACTCTTCTCTATGTGGCACCACCCCCACTTAACAGAGTGTATCTTCTTATTTCCTTTCCCATCAAACCATAGGAAATTCCTTATAGCTTTTTGTATTTCTAGAATTTGGTGGTTGGAGAACATCCAAATAGAGGAATAGTAAATGATGTATGAGGATATAGAATTTTTTGACAAACTTGCACTCTACCTGCAAGCGATAGATATCTATTATTCCATTTATTGAGCTTCTTGTCAATTTTGCCTCTAACCCAAATCCACATCTCCTTGAGAGAGGGGGAGATGGTGAAGGGTATCCCCAAGTATCTAACTATCTTGCTAGCCAACCCCCCCCCATTGGATTCCAAACTGGTGTAACCATTCTGGAGGCTCCTCTTTCCACCCAAGCAGGGTAGATTTAGCCTGAGAGATTTTTGCCCCTGAAATCTCACTGAAGAACTCAATTTTGCACTCCAGGACTTCCATGTTTTGCTTGGTAAGATAAAAAAAAAGTGCAATGTCATCAGCAAATTGGGTATTGATCAGTTCAGACCCATCTGGAAGCATAACTCCTCCTATTTTAGGGGATATGGCATGTAGTCTCTTAATACATAGAACAGGGCATCATAAGCAATAACAAATAGCATAGAGGCAAGAGGGAAACCCTGTCTAATAGACCTGTCGAGCTTAATTACCTGAGTGAGATATCCATTAATCTCTACCTGTGCAGACGCATCTTTAAGGAGAATCTTCACCCATTTACAGAATTCCACGGGGAATCCAAAGGCTTCTAGCATGATCAAGATAAATTCTCATTCAACCCTGTCATAGGCCTTCTCAAAATCTAAAAGAAACATGGCCACATTCTGCCCTGAGACATTTGCCTAGTCCATCACCTCCCAACTAGTAATTAGATTCTCCAAGATGAATCTTCCCTTAATGAACCATGTTTGTGTGGGACAGATGAATTTGGGCAGCACATTCTCTAACCTGAGTGCAAGAGCCTTGGCTAGAATTTTATAGGATACATTGAGGAGAGTAATGGGTCTCCAATTTTTTATGAGTGACTTGTCCCCTTCTTTGGGTAATAGCTTAATAGTCCCTTTATTGATAAATTCTCCTAGAGAACCACTCTCATAGGCCTCAGAATAGTTCATGGAGGTCTTGGCAAATCCACTCCTCATTAGCTTTATAAAACTCACCAGGCAGTCCATCTAGGCCCGGTGTCTTGTCATTGTTAAGGTTTTTAATGACATTTTTCAGTACACCCATAGAGATAGTTTTCCTCAATGCTTGTGAGTCCTCCTCAGTAATCCTACTGGGAATAATTGCTCTACATTTCTCTCTGGCTTCCTGAGACTTGAGGGAATCTTCTAAGGAGAAGAGTCCTTTGTAGAAAAGGCAAAACGCCTCTTTAATTTCTTCTATATCCACTAACTCTTTGTTTTCTACCCATATCCTATCAATCTTTTCTCTGGTTTGTTTCTGCTTAAGCATATTGAAAAGAATTTAGACCCTTTGTCACTGAATTGCATCCACTGACTTCGGGCCCTAATCATTGCACCTCTAATCTTAACCTGTTGATGCTTCTTTAGAGCATCTCTAGCCTCAGCAACTTTGTCGGATAATTCCACTTTGCTCGGGTTGTTCTAGACATCTACTTCGCTTCGGTACATTTCATCAGTAAGTGTTTTCTCCAACGATCTATAATCTTTAGCTTTTTTCTATCCAATGGTTTGTAGAAGGGTCTGCCAACTCTTAACATTTTGGTTCCAACTGTTTACATGAGATTTCAAATCCTTATTTCCTTTGTTGAGTAATCTAAGAATTTTTATGGCACCCAACACATCTGGATCCTTAAGGAGATGGGTGTTGAGGATGAATTTATCTCCTTCTTTCCCTTGTTTGGCTAGAGTGTCTCTGAACCTAATAAGAGAAACCACATGGTGATGGTCCGAGAGTGAAACTGGTCATACCGTCACAGCATTACCCTAATTATCCGGTGTAAAGGAGAATTGCTCTCTATCTACATAAAATATATCCAATCTACAATAGATTCTATGTTTTCCTCTCTAGTAATTGCACCAAGTGAACCAAATTCCTTTCACAGCCTTCTTGTTACCAAGTAGGGGGTCAAATAGTTTCTTACAATTCTTCATCCTTTCCCAATGAAGTTTCTCAGCTCCTTTCCATTCCATAGCTATACCACCACATTTATCCACATGACTTTCAATCATGTTGAAGTCTCCCCCACTAATCCATGAAATATCAGGGAGGGAGACAATCCAATCCCATAATCTGGTCATTTCCCTATAGTCATTGGTAGCATAGATTGAGCACACACCAATGACAATTTTGTTAATGTCCAATGAGGCCCACACTACTCTGTTACATGGTGAGCACCCTTGGTTAACAATGTGATCTTTCCATTTGGAGTTGATGAGAAGCCCAACTCCCCCTCTTCCTTTATCATGGTCTGAACAAATCTTAATAGAGTCTTTCCAGATGAATTCTAGATTGACCTCCAAGGTAAACTTGATTGCTTTGAATTCTTGTAACATGATGACATCTGCATCTTTATGTTGGTTAACAAACTTCCTAACTATGTGTTTCCTATTTGGTGACTCCAGACCTTTAACATTCCATGAGATGCACTTCATCATAACTAAATGAGAGCTTGTTACTCTTTAGCAGTCTTAAAATTGTTGAAACACCTGGGGAGATCTTTCTTCTCTTCTATTTTCCTTCTATTGGTTGAACCCTTATTCTTGGAGCCCAATGGTCTACCTCTTCTTCTTCTGGGTATAACCTCAATTCTCTCACTATCAGTCATCCACTCCCCTTCTTCATCAGTATATTCATCATATTGGGAGTCATCCTCAAAATCTAGATCCTTATTGGGATCAGGCTAATTGGGGGCCTCTCCACTCTCAGAACAAGGTCTGAGTGCCTTCAAACTATTACAGTTGTCTAGGGTCTCATCCTCAAGTGTTAAAGTCTTACTGAGACTAGCATCACAACTATTAGGGTCAACAACAATCACCTCAATCACACAGTTATCCTCAATTTCAACAAACTTCTTAGGGGGAAGAGAGATGACCGCTTCAGGAGTGGAATCTATAAGAGAGGGAGCTCCTATCGCATTATTAGGGGCACAAGTTAAGGCAAGCTCATAGGAAACACCCATATCTACAGAGTTCTTATGAGTAGCCTTTAAGCTCAATGTCCCACTAGGGCTCCCTCCCTTACCTAACTCACTGCTGACACCGTCCCTCTCTTCGAAATTCTTAGCTACGGATATGACATGGGCAGAGGTTGCATTCATGTTCGAGAATCTCCTTTTTGGGGGGATTTCCTGCACGTCATCTTCCATAGCCGAGGCTAGGTTGTTCACCACAGAGGTTTTATCCTCATTATGATTATTGTTATTAGGGTTAGTCGCTCTAATTTTCTCCAGAGCCAATTGTTGGGCATTTTTCCTTCTCCTTTTCCTAGGGTTTTTTCAAACCACCTGAAAACCATCCTACTGATATTCACCCATCTGTTTCAGGGCTTCTGAAATTGCAGAATGGGAAGGGGGGACTTCATTGGAGTTCCCAATATTTGCATTTTTATCAGATTCAGGAGACATATTATTTGCTCCATTCATAGCTCTATTGATCTTTTTACTAAGGGAGTCAAGTTTATCCATGAGTGGCACTTGGTTTCTGTGGACAGGTGGAGGATCATTAGCACCATTACGAGCCTTCTCCATTCCTTTATGTCGATTAATAATGGGGCAATTCTTCTGGATATGTCCCTCTTTTCTACAGAGGAAGCACACATTAATTCCTCTAAGAATTTCAATGGGGCAAGACATAGTTTCATCCCCTAATTCAATGTTTAATAAATTGGGTAGGTCAAGGCCAGGGTTGATCGAAACCAAAACCCTAGCATCCAAGTGCAGTATAAGGGAGGCCAAATTGTCCAACTGGATAGTCTTGCCAATAGGATCATTCATTTGGGGTATGAATCTCCATAGTAACAGAGGGACATTCTTAACCAGAAGCCACCTAGGGAACGAAAGTGCCAAAATTTCTTCATTGACCGCTTTAGGAGACCACCCTAGGGCACAGAATGTACATTTACTCACCGTCCAGTATTGTTTACTAATGACTTCCAATTGAGCCTTATGATCCTTGAAAAAAATAACGAATAAACCTTTTTGAATTAATCTACAAAATGAAACATGATAACCTAATTTGATATTCCAAACATTTCTAAACCAGTCATCAAGAAATTTTCGGGCCAGACATTTATCAACATCAACAACGGCAAAGAAAATAGCAGTATCTTTCAATCTATTCTTTTCAAGAGCTATTTAGTTACACATTAAATCATTAGGAATGATAGAGATGTAGCCCAAGGTAGAGTTAGGGTCCTTACCTTTTCCATGGGGGCCGCCATTATCTATTGTAACAAACCTAGCACCCTTTGCGATGGCGTCAAGTGGTTGATCAATGCCTTCTTTGAAGGTTTTCTTTTTCACATCTTCAACACCCAATATGTCTTGCGATTTGGAGACGCCTCCGGAGGAGCCATCCATAAATGCTCATTAACCCATGCACGCAGAGAGGAGCGCAGGCGACGGCAAGGAAGGACAAGAGAAAAAGAAGACTCGAAAAACAAAAAGACACCCAGGAGACAAGAGAAACTTACCTACATGGAGGAGGTCACCTACTCTCCCCCACGTTAGAGGCTACGACCCCTACAGTCTCGTGCCAAGCCCTGGATGCGTGACGTAGATGCAGGCGTAGTTGTAGACCCTCCCACAAAAAATTATTCGTAATAAATAATTTTACAAAAGCTAAGTTAATTTATATATTCTTAGAATTGAAATATCAATTAATATATACCTAAAAATTATAATTAATTGAAAGATAAATTTAAAATAAAAATCATATAAATATAATCAAATTATTAAATATTTTAAATTTAAACAATTAAAACTTTTCTTTATTAAAATATTAAAATCAAGAGTAAACTATATTTAAAAACTAAAATTATAATTTCATGCTAAAAATTACTCAATATAAAATTTTTTTTTATATTAAAGATCGAGAGTAAACAAAATACAATCAACTGTAGACAGGGGAGGTTGTGCCTCAACCACCAAAACCACCGAGGATCTGTGTTACATTACTAGAGAGTAGTTCGATGTCAAAAAAAAGGAACAGTGCAAAAAAAGGAAGTCTAGGCAATACTACAAGATGTGATCGAAAGGATCGATCCAAGTGGTCCACCCTTGGGTCCCTTCCATCCAAATCACCTTCTTTCGGTCCTGGATCTAGGACAGCATGGCAATGTGATCAGCCTCGGGCATCCTGTTGTTGTTGATCTCTTTAATCAACTTCTTTAGAGCCTCTTCAAATGAAGACTGGTTTTTCGTGAGCCTCCTCCACTCGTAGCCATCCTTCATCTCATGTACGAACATAGTTGTGTGCCCATCTTGCAGGAACCGGAGGAGCTTATGCCTTTCGACATTCATCACAGAGGAGACCTACGAGGCAGTTTTAAAAAAGGTGAGTCTACGAAGAGACTCAGTAAGACACTTGTCGTTGCCATTAAAATTGTCCTCATTTCACATCTTTCAAATGAACCAAAGGATATAAGAAGATAAGATAAACCAGAATAAGTTAGCGTCCTTTTTTAATCCATCAATATAACCAAAAATAATGTTAAGGGTATCCACATGATTAGGGATGCAAAAACCAAACATTAGCCAAACCTCCCTAGCGAAGGAGCAGTAAAAAAGAATGTGTCTACCGGTCTCAGGTAATCTACAAATGGAACACATATCAGTACTGAGGGGGTTTCTCCTTATTGGGAGTCTGTCAATAATAAGCTATCATTTAAAGCATTGTATTTTAGGGGGAATCGGGCTTTTCCATAGTCAAGTAAAGCATTTATACCAGGAGTTGTTAGGCAGATCCAAGTACCACAACATGTTAACATGATTAATAATGGAGTCATCATTGGAGATTAGGTCATAAATGGCGTGGCAATTAGTATACAAGAGCAACGCGGGCATTCTTTATCATATGATAGGTTCTTTTCTGGGTGGGAGAGAGATTGTAGGTAACGTTGAGCTCTTCCCAGCTGATTAGGACACCATTCTCAAATAAGTCCTCAAAGACCCTAATGTCGGATTTGGCCCAGAGTCTGGTCGAGCAACCTTGAGTGAGGGCTAAGGGTTTACTAGCATGGAAGAGATTCCACCAAATCGACCTTTCCCCATGGATGGTGCCATTGTTGCTAACACTAGGGCTATCAATAAGATGTCTAATGTGCTCCCAGGCCCTCCAAATGGATTTAAAAACATATGAGCCTTGCACGGAAACAGGAAAATGACCTGTCACTAGGTCAGCCAAGGGAAGGGCTTTCCAGGACTTGGCATTCTTAGGGAAGCCTCTTTCAATATTGTTTCTAATCGGGACTTTCCAGGGTTCCATGCCATCTAAGGCATGGAATATCCATTTCGCAACAAGGGCAATACCTTGGATCTTGAGATCCTTTAGCCCAAGGCCACCCCTTTTTTTAGTCATGTGACACCATTTCCACTTAACCGCATGCATTTTTCTCCCACCTTTGCCATCAGACCAAAGGTATTGCCTTATGGCTTTCTGGATATCAAGGATTTGGTAGTTATTGAACATCCAGGCGAAGGAGTAGTAGACACTATAAGAGGAGAGGATTTTCTAACAGACTTGGATTCTTCCAGCAAGTGAGAGGAATCTATTATCCCACCTATACAGCTTTTTGTTGATCTTATTCTTTATCCATTGCCACATATCTTTAAGAGAGGGAGAAATAGAGAAAGGGATGCCGAGGTACCAGACGATTTTGTTGGGGCCCCCCATTGAAACCCATAGGGAATAAGCCAGTCCGGGGGTTTTTCTTTCCAGCTAAGGAGCATGGATTTGGCAAGGGATATTTTAGCTCCAGACATGATACCAAAGTTTTTAAGCTTTTGGACAAGGTTATCTATATTTTGGGGTGAAAGTTCAAGGAAAATGGCAGTATCATCCGCAAACTGGATGTTGAGGAGGCTGGAGTCGTCAGGGATCTTAATTCCTTTGACATAGGGGGATAGAGAGTTGGCCTTGAGAAGATAGTAAAGAGCATCAGACGCAATGACAAATAGAGTGGGAGCAAGTAGGCAACCTTGCTTGATAGATCTACTAAGTTGAAAGTTCTGGGATAAGGATCCATTGACCTCAATCTAAATCGATGTGTCCCAGAGAAGGACCTTAACATATTTGCAGAAGTTAATCGGAAACCCAAAGGCTTGTAGCATCATGATGACAAAGTCCCATTCCACCCGGTCATATGCTTTTTAAAAGTACAGTAGGAACATAGTAGTGTCTTGGTTAGAGGCTCTAGCCCAATCCATGGCTTCCCAGCTCATAATGAGGTTTTCAAAGATATATCTACCCTTGATAAAGCCTGTTTGGGTGGGGCAAATGAACTTCGGGAGGAGCTTTTCAAGTCGAAGGGCTATAACTTTGGCCAAAATTTTATAGGAGACATTGAGGAGGGTGATAGGCCTCCAGTTCTTGATTAAGGCCCTATCCCCATCCTTGGGTATCCATTTGATGGTCCCCTTATTAATGTTAACACCAAGGGTACCATTGTCAAAAGCTTCAGAATAAACACCATGTAGGTCAATGGCAATCCATTCTAGATTGGCCTTGTAGAATTCAATGGGGAGGCCATCCGAGCCCGGTGCTTTGTCAGGTTTCAGGGAGTTGATAGCAGCAGTGATTTCCTCAACAGATACCCTTTGGTTGAGGAGGATGGAGTCCTCAAGGGATATCCTAGTGGGGATCATGGTTTTGCACTTGTCCCTAATGTCCTTAGCCTTGGCATTGTCTTCAGAGGTGAACAGGTTTTTGTAGAATAGTTCAAAAGCATCTTTGATACTGGGGAGGTCAATAATTTATTTATTGTTGATAATCAGCCTATCAATCTTTTCCTTGGCTTGTTTGTGCTTGAGAAGGTTAAAGAAGAATTTGGAGCCCTTGTCTCCAAATTGTAGCCAATGGGTGCGAGCCCTCACCATAGCCCCACGGATCTTAACTTGTTGGTGTTTTCTGAGAGCTTCTCTAGCAAGCACGACACTAGCAGCCCTATGAACGCAACTAGAGTTGTTTTGGGTGTCAAGTTCTAAGGAAAGGAGCTGGCTAGTAAGCGATTTTTCAGCAAATCTGAAGTCTTTTGCCTTTTTTTGCCCTATAGTTTGTAGGGTTTTTTGCTAGGAGTTCACATTAAGGTTCCATCTATCAATATGAGAGGAGAGGAGATTGTTTCGACAGTTAAGGAGTCTTATGAGATGCAGGGCAAACAGGACATCCAGATCCTTGAGGAAGGAGGTGTTAAGCATAAACTTATAGGGTTTGTTGACCTGGGTACTCATAGTATTTCTAATATTAATAAGAGCCATAACAAGGTGATGGTCGAACAGGGTCGTAGGGCAAACAGAAACAAGCCTACCTTGGGCATCAGGCGAGAAGGAGAAACTCTCTTTATTAGCGTAGAATCGGTCCAACCTGGAGTAGATCCTACTCTCTCCCTTTTGATAGTTGCACCAGGTATGCCAAAGGTCGAGGAGGGAATGTCCGAGATCCTCCAATGGATCAAACAGGGATTTATGCAATTTCAGCCCGTTCGAGTGCTCCCTTTCTAAACTATTCCACGTAAAGGGTAGGCCACCAGTTTCGTCAAAACTATTTTCAACCATATTGAAATCCCCCGCAATTATCCAGGGGATGTCTGGGAGGGATCTAAGCCAATCCCATAAGACAGTCCTATCTCTATAATCATTAGCAGCATACAAAGAGCAGATCCCAAAGTGAGTGCCCTTCAGATTGATGGAGGTCCAGACAACCCTATTGCAGGGGGAGATGCCCTTATCAGTAATGAGTTTGGACCATTTGGGGTTTATAAGGAGTCCAACACTTCCCTTGCCTCTGGGGTGATTAGAGCAGATTTTAATGGCATCCTTCCAGACAAAGTTGAGTGTAGTTTCAAGGGTAAATTCAATAGCTTTTAGTTCTTGTAATAGTAAAAAATCTGTATCCTTATGTAAGTCAGGGAGTCTTTTCATGATAAACTTTCTGCCAGGTGACTCCAACCCTCACACATTCCAAGAAATAAATTTCATCATTACTGAGAGGGGGTTAAGGAGTAGCTGCCAGCCTTAGAGCTGGAAGGATTCATAGGGGTGTCAGGAGTTGTGGGGGGATTAGTCCCTTTTTTCTTATTCTTTGAGCCAAAGGGCCTCCCTTTTTTCTTGGTCATGGAGCCATGATCCAATTGGTCTTCCTCCTCCTCGCTAGGGGAGGAACCAGTTAGGGGATCCAAGATCCCTTCCCCATTCTGGCCTAGAAGACTCAATTTACTGTATCCAGTGCAAGACTTTGATGTCGATTTGAAGGAGGGGAGCACACTAGGGAACATCTCAGGGGCAGTTGTTAATTCACTATGGTTTTTAAAAATATAAAAATATAAAAAAATCACTATGGTTTTTAATTCAACTTATATATAATTATATTATAATTATTATTTAAAAATCAATTATGATTATTTATTTACTTTAATTATTTTTATATATATAATTTAAAGTAAAATTATATTCATTATCAAATTTTTATTTATATTATAATAGAAATATATAAATCTAAATTAAAAATAAATGAAATATATTTGCACTATTCTTTCATATAATGTAATACCCATATTTAATTCTTATGAAACCAATTTGCAAAAGTAAAATTTTAAATAAACAGTTAAAATGATATAATTTTATTAGTAATAATATTTTAATATTATTACTAATATTTTATAGCGTATTTATTTGTCTTGCTTCTCAAGTTAACAAACATAATTTTAAAAAAGATGGTGTGTATTAAAAAGAGGGCACCACCATTTTTGTGCTCATTATTAATTGAAAATTAATTGCACGCATAGTGAAAATAAACAAACATATGATTTGACATTTAACACTATATAAATAATTATGTAATTTTTTTTATAAAAATTAAATGATCTACAGATGAGAAATAAATCATGTTTTTAAATATTTTTTGTTAAAAATTGTGCATATCAACTTTTGAAAAAACAAACATTTATTTTAGTTTGAAAAATTTTAAACATTGATTAGTTACCAAAGGACAATGACTAATAGCTATTTAATGTATTTAAGAACATCGTGAATAAATATTCTGCCATAGACAGGAACTAAAAATTTATTAAATACTTCTCTTTTAATAAATCAAAGAACCTAATTTTACAACATTTAAAATGAAATTCTACTTCAAAACTAATAAACATTCAAGTCAATACCATTAACCTAATTACATATCAATGTAAAGTTGCAATTTAGATAGCAATTCAAGCTTAAATTTGTTTATCTCGTCCAACATCAATGTAGTCAAAAATGTAATTCAGCGTGACATTCACAAAATTGTAAGAGATGACATCCATGAGAGAAATATAATCCATACAAACATATAAACTACAGGCGAAGAGGCTATCTCAAATTATTATTCCACAAAAAAATCCCTGCCATTTTAGGCAACTGCTTGTGTTCAAAAACTCCAATCATTATTACACAAGCCATAAGACTTGTCAAAGCTATCAGAAGTCCCTGCAATTTTAGACAAATGCTTGTGTTTCAAGAACTCCCATGTTGGTACAGATTGCTAAAGAAAATCGAGCATGCATAACCTTTCCTAGGAAAAGTAGATTAAGTTTAGTAGTTTTTCCAGATCAAGGATATCTGACCAAATTTGGAAGCGGCTACCTGCTAAACTCTTTATACACAACGGCATTTCGTATAGTTGTATCGTCTTAACCAAGAGAGAATCATAGACAAAAAATTTATCTTCCACCATGGCATAAGTAGGGGAAGCAGTTCCATGTCCAGGAAGACCCTCAAAACCATTCACCCTAGAACCATTCACCGAACTATCAAACAAATCGAATGCAGAATCCCCAAGAGCTTGAACAGGAGCAACAGCAAGGGATGTTGCCTCCACACAAAGCACAAAGGGACTACTAGGTGTGGGATGCAAAGATGCATCAGACCCATTCCACAAAGAAGTCTCAGGCACACTAACCGCAGCAATAGCCTTAGGAGAAGAACCCACAACAGGGGAAAGGAGAAGCTCATCTTCCTCCTCACCATCAATCATTCCACAACCGTACCTAGAACAATTGTGGCCCCAATTGTCCATGGCATCATCAGGAACAGTTGCTACCCCAACCACAACAATCGCAGCACCATCTTCAACAATACTACAGGATGACGGCGATGCACCAAGGGTTTTAGACTACACCCAAAGTCGCACCAGAAACTCCAAAAGCAACATCAAGGGGCGAAGACACAGTGGGGAGAAAAAAACCCTTCCTAAGGGCATGAGAAAGGCCATCCGACCCAGAGCTAGAAGCTACCAAGAAAGAATGTGCCAAAGAAACAACTCTATGTGCTTCCCTCCACATGTCTGAGAGAAAGACTTCTTCCTTGTCTGAACACCAAAGGGTTGAGCCATCATCCTCATCTGAATCCTCGCCCCCAAGTGTATCCCCTACAGAGACCCTTCCGCCAATCCCGCTCCCGCTCTGTTCCATTCAAAAATACTGCTCCCAAAAGGTCACAATGATCAATTACTTTAATACTAATGTTAAATCAAAGAGTGGACATATTTTAGAGCTCAAAAGCTATTAAAATGTTTTCCTCCAACCTCATTGGGCCTAGATTTGGCGATGGTAGATTGTCATAAAGAAAACACAAATTTCGACACGAGAATGCACGAATGTTGAGGAGCTTGAATGTGAGCAGAGGTTTGGAGTTTCACAAGGTAAGAGAAGCATAAGTTTCTAGATCTATGTCAGATTATCATTGCCATGCGATTTTCCATTTCAATTTTGCATTAACCGTAGTCCAAGAGGACACACTTCTTTGAGGCATTTCGGTAACAATCCACGTGTCTTGTTTGTGCTTTCACATTTTGTATGCATTCTGCAGGGTAATACACCAAACCTGTATATAATTCCACCAGGTTGTGCATGCATATAGAGATTACAAAACACTCCCTTCACTATTCTATCATTACAAGGCAGACATGGAGAATGTTTGCAAAGCAATACAAAAAAATCCAACTCTTGCATAATTGTTGCCTAAATTAATGTGAGGATCTTGTTGCATGCGGAATTTGCTACACCCAACTGGACAATTGCCCTTCAGATGTAAGCTTTGTTTGATTTCTTTCATTCTTTTTTATCGATCAATTTATAGCTACAAGCCTTATCAAGTATTCTGCTAAACAATTTTTAAGGTCTTGCTTTTAAAAATGAGTTGAAAGTTATTTTGGTTTTGGAAAATTTCATTCATGAATTTGTATTTAATTAGATTTTTTCCCCACTTTCACTCTAGCAAATTTACTTTTAAGGAATTTTTTGTGGGGTTTTCTTTGGATTTTAGTTATTGATATTGCACTAGAAGTTTCTATCAATTAGTTAGAATAGTCAACATTTTAGGGTGATTAATAGATTTTCTAACGTAAATATTGGACTAGTGGTGCAATGTGTCTTAGTTCATGGTATTGTCGTTTTGATTAGATCACCAGCAAAAACCCTTTAAATAATCTTCTTCAAAACTCTCTCCAAAACAGTCTATCTACATTACAAAGGTGTTGCTACTTGCAGGAAGGATGCAATACTGATCACTTGATTGTCAATGCTTTTGATTCTGGTTTTATTGGCTCTTCTCAAGAGTATGATGTCTCCTCCCGGGATGAAGTTGTGCCTCTTACTACTGTTGAAGTTGACCCTCTCACCACTATTGGTGTGGCCTCCTCCATCCCTGAGACAACCACTCCTATTGCTCTAGTTCTGCAGCTCTGATCTACTCCTATCAAATTTGCTCCTAATGTTGTTATGCTGCAACAGTAGCCTGCTGTCGTTGCTGACGCAAACTCCACAAGGCCCTCCCCGTTTGATCCTTCTTTTGATGATCCTAAAGACAGTATTGCCTAGACTATGATTTGTCACAAGTGGAAGCAACCTTGGTTTGTTTGGGATTTACACCCCTATTTTGTTCTTTTTTTGCCGCCTACAAACTGTTGTATAAAGGGTCAGCACCCTTGTTTTGCTGCTTTCTTAATCAAAAACAGCCTATCTAGTTCAGGGACTTTTTCTTCCCCATATGCATTTATGTTAGGTGAAGCATTCTTTTTCCTTAGCCAACAAAATCTAAAATTAACACCCTAGTTTCATCATTGAATGTTACATCCTCGCAACTCACTAGTTAACAAACAAAATGTAAAGAATATTTGTTCTTCTTGAGTTAGTTCCCTAGAAACTGTACCTTTTGAAGAGGATGAACACATTCAGTTGATCTTTCAAGACCATTATTTGTGATCCAGGGGGAGAGCAGTTATGATGAGCTGATATGCCAGCGTTTTGCATGATGCCATTGAGGTATTTTATGATGATTTGCCGAAGTTTAGCAGACAGATTTTGGTTCATGAATTTTCTATAATAGCCAATATACTTTTTTCTATTTGCCTGTTCTTGCGCAGTGCTATACTTTTTATTCACACTGAGTACTTTCAGCTCTTCATTATGCACTTCTACGCATAGTTCTCACAACATCCGTGAAGATAGGAACCTAACGAAAGGGTTGCAACTTGCAATCGAACCAACATGCTAAAAAAACTAACCTTGACACTGCTTTTTCCATGATGAATGAAAGTTTGTATTTGTTATGTTACTCCTATTAGTCATTGCTGACTAGTCTTATTATATTCTGAACTTTGTATTTGATCACATTATATTGTGAACTCTTTTAACTACAGCTTTATTTAATATAAAACATGCTAAAAAAATTAACCTTGACACTGCTTTTTCCATGATGAATGAATTGAATGGAAGTTTGTATTTGTTATGTTGCTCCTATTAGTCATTGTTGACTATTTTTATTATATTCTGAACTTTGTGTTTGATCACATTATATTGTGAACTGTTTGTAAGTACAGCTTTATTTAATATAAAATAGGCGGTAGGATCAGTCAAAATAGTATATTTTTGTGTCCAACAACTGGAAGTAAGCCCTGCATCCGCTCCACAATCTGTTCTCAACAGAGCTCAAACAACACCACTGTCAGGAGTGAAGTTTTCTGCAGCTAAATCATTATCTAGGTGAAAAAATCAGCAACTATAAACCATCATCTCTTGTAAAATACAATGGATTTACAACAACAATGATGGGAAATTTTGTCAAAACTTTTTTTTAGAAGAAAGTACCTATTATTGGCTTGATTTTACTGCAGAGGCATGCCCAAGCCTTTGTTCCTCATTCAAATAAGGTTGAAATAGTTCATTTTTTATCTTTGATGGATCAATACAACATTCAGATCCCAGTATGTACATTATCAATATCTGCTCGTATTTAGATTGTAAGCAAAATTCGTTTCTTTTGATCACAGGAAATCATGGTTTAAAAGATCTACCTAAAAGGAGAGAGGCTACTAGAGAAATGACATTTTGTGTGTCTACTGTAAACACTACTGTTTTTCAATAATCCTAGCAGTGTTTCTCAGTGTTCCAACTTCCAGACTAGGTGCTTATTCTGTCAATGGTTTCGAAGGATGCAACTACTGCATCAATAAGAATATTTGTATTTCTCTTCCAATGTTGCAAGTACACGAGAATCCACTCATATGATATAAGCAGGTGGTCCAAAAGGGAGACCCACAATTAATAGTTTTACTTTTGATAGTAAAGAAACTGCACGCATATCTAGTCAAGCTACTAGAAGCCTTTGTGTAGGTAATAAAGAGCATATTTAGATCACTTCCAGTATGTCCAAAACATTAGCAAATATTATATCATCAATTTCAAAGAGTAACAAATTAACGTCAGTCATTGGGAAATGTTATTTGCCTGTCCCATTATAATCATTTAGATCCTCTCAAATACTCAATTGAATTAACAAAACCTGCAAAAACACCACCAATCCCTCTCACACAAGCATTGCACAGAAAGAATCAGAGAGGCTTTTGTAAGGCTCAACACCAGAGGACAAGAAGCTGAATCTGCATTAGGTGTAGTTTCAAAAGGATTCAAAGAAAGAAAAGGGTCACTCTAAAAAATCAAACATACTCATCATCAGGACCATTGTAGATGACATGTTCGATAACATACTTTTGCAGCAAACTAAGAAATAACATACTTTTCCAAAACCACTCCGCCAGTATTTGACAGGAACTAAGCTGCAGTGCAGCCCTTGTTTAGGAGAAGATATTTTATAAAGTTATACATTAAACTATCAAAACTGACAAATCATTAAAAGTAGAGGCTCATGTATTTTGTTGAAATTTTAATTTTATTAATTTAGCATCATATGCGATATTTTGTTGAATTTTACCTTATGATCAAGAAATGGAATCTTAAGGTACCAGCATCCTTTCCCAAGAATGCATATTTGGAAATCACAAATTATAATCCGTTTGTTATCTATCAGAACAAATACAAACATGCCTTATTGCATGCCAAGTAGTTGGGAAAATAAAGATTAGCCAAGGAAGTATTCACTTGCCACCATTTAAGCCTGACCAGATAAATGTCTGAATAACAATATGGTAATGAACTCTCTTGTGAGCTTCAATAAGAAAATGATCAATATTGTGGAGAACTCCTTCACTATCATTGCAAGCTTTGATTCGTTGTGGATAGCAGGAGCAAAAATGAATTATCACCACCTTTATGAAATGGGTGATAAAAAAATCATTTCAATCTGTTACTTTGGGAAATGGATACACCTTCAAGGATATTTCTCAAATTGAACTGAAAAAGACTTGCCAATATCATTGTATTCTTAAAGATTTCCTAGCCATTTCCAATGCCCCGTCCATTGTCTTGTTGCCACCAATAAATCCACTACTGTGAACAAACACACAACCATCAATGCCAGCTACCTCTGTAAGCTCATCATCTCTAAGTCCTCGCCATCCTAATGGCAGGGGTTTTCGACTATCAAATTGACCTGGTGCAACTGCAACAGCCTGTACCCTCCAAGCCAAACTTCTATCATCCTGCAAAAAATAGAAATTAAATGTAAAATAAATAGGTAACAATTTTGCAAATACTCAAAGTAATAACAGCTAAAAGCTGCCACTTATTTGAACCATAATAAATTTGAAAAATGAAATGCCACAAAGAATGGATTATCATCAAGAACACACATGGCAGCCCAACGAGTAAAAATTTTAAGAAATCAAACACGGAATCCATTCAACTTAATTTCACATCCAAAACAAACCATTTAATCACAAATCTTGTGGCTGAGGGATAGGTTGAATTGAGATGTTGCATACCAGTGATCAACTTCTTGATATTTTTTCTAAGGCAATTTCAAAAGGAAAATTGAAAATGTTTAAGGCAAACGATGGGCATTTCCACATTAAGCATCAAGGAACGATGGGCATTTCCACATTAAGCATCAAGGGGAAGACTGAAGGCATTAATGCTTAAAAATGCAACATAATACCCAATGTGCCAGGTGTTAAAAATGTTTTTTTAATTGCTTTTTAACCTTTTGACAAATGTTTGTAAACAGATTGACATTTGTCTTTTATAACAATTTTTCCTTCTCCACATTGTTAATGGAACTTTCCTGTGCTAGCAGCATTTCAGAGTTCAGACATTAAAACATTGCAACAGACATTCTTAAAAAAGAACACTTTTTGGAGCTGCCAGCATTATAATTTTTCTATCCTGCCTGCTGTTTTGTTCAGACCAATGGATGATATTTCTCCTATGTTGGCTGGGCTGGCTGTGTGAGGTCTGATGTCTTTTCTGAGGCAATATCCCAGGTGATTATATTCAATAGCTCGCTATATATTCTAACCCAGCCATAAATATCTATGTACAGAATTTAATAATTGATTGGTAGAGTTTTTGGTGTAGCAAACTCAGTAGCTATTTGCACGAATTTTTAAGTTAAAAACCCTTTTAAACTCTTCTAGTTTATATGCATTGAATTAAATCTGATAAGATGCATTAGAACTGTTTAATGTTTGTTATTGGTCCTCTCTTCCAATGCCAACAATACTTGCATTAATTTTTCAGTTTAAAAACCCTTTAAAATCCTTCTAGTTTATATGAATTGAATTAAATCTGATAAGATGCATTAGAATTGTTTAATGTTTGTTTCTAGTCCTCTCTTCCAATGCCAACAATACTACATTGAAAATATATCTCACAAGTTCCTATCTTACAAGATTTGGCTTTATTAGACACTAGAATAGCTTGAGAATAGTTGAGATTGTCTACATGCTGGAAAGAAAACAAAGCGATATGGTACATGAAGTTGAAGAAATAAGATAAGTCATTTTTTCCAGACTGTTCAAGATATCACATGGGATTTTTTTCTGTTTTGAATCTCTGAATTATGTAATCAAGTCAATCAGGCATTTCCAGGAACAAGAAAAAGGAACCCGATGGGCTCATGAGGCCATACCTGATATAAGACATACTTAAGTAATGGATCCACATTCAATTCCTGCTCAAGCTGAAAAATATGCTCTTTCCACTGTGAAAATAAAAAATTAAATCACCAGGACAAGCATAGATCTGAGAACAAAAGCAAAAGTCTTTTTAATAAAATGATAGCTTTAACACCTAATAAAATTACTTACTGGACAATATCTCTTTAGTAACATTATCTCTCCACTTGGATCAATGTTGTTCCGCAACTTAATGCAGTCTGCAACAATTGAGCGTCCAGGTAACCAAGATTTGGCATAATGGTGCAACATCTGAAATAAGAGAACAAATACTTAGCCCTTAAAAATATGCATTTTCTTTAACGTTGATTAAGTTGCATGGAGCTTTCTTCTGTTTTTTTATCTTTTTCTGTTTGTTACAAAATGTTATTGACTTCAACAACAACTTACAAACTATGTTAGCAGATTCATAGGCCAAGCCACCGGATTTGGGATCCAGTTCAGTGCAGCACAGATCTGAAAGAAATATTTATTATAATATAACTAGGCAGGTTTGATTGGATAATCTTCTTTCTTTAAATTTGAGAAGTTTGAGAGGCGGGGAAGAGGAGTCAAAGGTTACAAATAGAGGTAGTTCCAGCATTAAGCGATTCCAGTGAGTCAATCAACTTGAATTGGTGAGCAATTGTCTCTGGACACTGCCTCTGCCTCTGCCTCTGCTACAGATAAAGAATGCCACTTTGATCTATTTTTTCATTGCTGAAGTGTGGCTCACGAAATAAATTATCAGCAGTAGATAAGCAGATATCTATATAGGGCGCTCCTCCCTATATATTTATAATATTAATAGCTTATCAGTAGTGGATCAGCTGAAAACTAAGCTGTCGCCAGGCTTATCACCTTCACACTAATAGCATCATTAGCTAAATACAATTCCTGTGGATCATAAATATGAGAAGCACTTTATAGCATAGACAAATGTGTAGTGATGATACCTTTTTCAATCTCTGTTTTCAATTTACTTACCAGATCAAGGCTCCTGACAAAAAAAATAGCATTTGGTCTCAAGAAAGCTATTGAATATCTAAAATATACATTATGAGACTCACCAAGGACTCAGCCAGATTTGCAAGTCTGAATCCAAGGCAATCCCAAAAAGTCGCAGTGCCCAAATCAGACTTGTAAAGTCCAGGCAAAGCATTCATGACTCTTGTGCCTGGACTCAGCATGTCTGCAAGACAGTGGTGGAAAAAAATATCATTTTCAATCCTTATTTACCACTAATTGATGTGTACCAAAATGAGGAAAAAAGCTAATCATTAGATGAAAACACTTTAGCAAGTTTCACACAAAGAAATCACCTCAACAACTCGAATCACCACAATCAAGTTCTTCAATGATGTTAAATCTAATGATACTACTAGCAAGGCAAGTTACTTATTGAGCAATTTAGTCAGCAGCAAAAAATAACTCACACATGCTGGTCACAATTTGAAACCTTGCTTCGGCCAATCATCGTGAACGAAACACCACCATTTGAGGGCCTTTGTTTTGCAAGCATAGAGATTCACGAATGCTTAGAGAAAGGTTCAACACCATGTACAACCCAAGGTGAGCCCAAATGGAAGTAACAATTACTCTGATTACACTAATTCCTCTAGTATCATTTTTGTAAAGCCTCAAACTGATCGTAAATTGTCTCCAAAGAAAGAGCAGCAATCTAGGCAAAATGAGAGCAAGATTCTACAGCAAGACGACAAAGAAAAGAGAAGCAAAGAATGTCACTTCACAAGAAAAGAAGAAAAAATAGGGAGATTACCTACTTCACCACTAGCCAAGCTCAAGAAAGGTAAAGGAGAGTGTGGGTAAACAAGGTAAAGAGTCCATCTTCTGTTCCATTTGCAAGAAGAAAGAGCATGTTGCACAAGAATATAGGATTCTTGTTCCTTGCACTAGTTTTCAAAGAACCATTGTAGAATGATGTACAAAGCAAACGCCACTAAGGAGCATATGTTCCATAGCAAGAATGAGAAAAGAAGCAGCCACTCACTAAAACAAAGGGAAAAGAAAGGTCAAGACACGCTCAAAGGAAGTAACAAACAAGTAGATTTCAGTACATGTAAAACTAACTACTACTTTTCTCATGCAACCCTTGAGTGTGTTATGATGGCAAGTGTTGGAAGCTTCATCCAAGTTTCACCCAAAAAATGCAAAAGCAAGAGTGCAGCCACATGGGGAAGAGAAGCACACCAAAACACCAAGTCTAAGGAGAAAACAGCTCTTACGTAGGTCAACACCAGCATTGAATGGTAAGGGTACATCAGTTGATACTCACTTGATTTTTACATAGGAGAAAAGGGTGAGTTGCTTTTATTTTTATAAGCATATAATTAGCACTTCAAACTTTTTTATTGCATTGAGCTGTGTTCAAATTTTTAACTCCATTTGTAGAGCAAGCAAGCAACATGATGACTTCCTAAGGTTGAGAAGGCTAAACAAGTATACTAGGTATACAAGAAAGGACAAGCAAGAAGAAAACTTATGAGTGAAATGGATAAATTTCAGCCTTTTTCTTTCTTGCAACATTGTTGATAAATGGTCACATGCACTTGTTGTTTGAAAGCAAGGAAGGGTAAGTGTGATGATAGTTGCATGAGGGTATTAGTCTTCTAGCAGTTCTATTCCACTTGAATGGGCAAGTATGGATAGAACAAAGAAAAATTAGAAATTACGTAACTTGGGAAACAGTATCATATATTGTTTGGGATTGGCTGTTGTAAGCAGCACTATAAATATTCTTAGTTGTCATAAGTGTACATATTTCAATTCCATGACAATGAAAATATTATAGCATGTGACTTCTTTCACTTCTTGTATGATATGGCAAGGAGAGGAAACTAATACCACTTGACTGAGAAAGTAGGAGAAGCATCTTGCTCATCATAGCTGATCATAGTGCAGCCAAGACCATGACAGTGGCAGGTTTTCATTATTGTATTATACACAAACACTTCTCACAGCAGTAGCAAGAGCATATTTGTAGATGAAGACTCTTTTGCAATTCATTGTAATATTGTAAGTCATATTCATATATAAATTGATAAAATAAGGAATCCATAATATCTTTCATAACATTGTAATATTACCTTCAATAGCATGGACGATCACACATACCAGCATAGTCACATTGTATGTACACAGCAACGACACCGCAAACCAAAAGTATAAATGGAATTCAATTACACAGGCATAAAACAGGAATAAAAGGCAAATTAATAGATGTTAAAATACTCATAAAAACAAGGAAAAATAAACTGCAAATGTTCGTTCATGCTAAATAGAGTGCACAAAACAAGAAACAAAGTCCAAACACTTAAATTATAATTCTCATTAAGTTCTGACCGAGGATACACGGGGATGCATCCCCAAGGTCTTTTGCCCATGTTCCCACATTTGGGAACATGTAGGGGATGGGGGACAGCTTAGAGACGTTTCACAGCCATCCCCAAAAAATTCAGAACTTCGGGGGCGTTTCCAAAACAGGGGGGTGGCTTGGGGACAAAGTGAGGATGGCTGGCCATCCCTAGGACACATTGTGAACACCTGAAATGTCCCCGTCCTAGGAACGACCAGCTGTCCCCTTTTTCCAATGCTCAAAAAACATTATAAAAGACCTGTTGGTGTACGTTTTATCATATTCCGAACATTAGAATAAAATACCCAAGGATACTCTATCCTCTCTTAAAAAACCACCACTTATGCTAAGGTTGCAAGAAGACGATATGGTGATTCCAAGGTTTCTTTGGTCAGGTCTTGACATGTGGATAAGTTCAATGGGCGTTGTGATATGCTGGTAATACACAAAGGGACCTACGCTTGGCTCATTCAATTCACAATGGAGGTTTATTGTTTGTGGGTTTTGGATTGTGGACTTCATCAAAACTGAAAAGGAGATATGGTTTAGAAATTCTAATCTATTCCTAAGAATTCAAGAGACGGTAAAGACTGGGTGAAACTAATAACAACACTTTGTTTCGCCACACTTAGGACAACTACGCAAAGCATGTGCAATCTTCTAAGGTTGTGCTCAAGATTTTCACACTTACAAATAACACCAACAATTGAACAATATTACTCAAAGTAGAAGTTAAGCATCCACATCAAAAGCTCAAGCTAACTTTCCAAAACATGGGGGTGGCTTGGGGACAAAGCGAGGATGGCTGGCCATCCCTAGGACACATTGGGAACACCTGAAATGTCCCCGTCCCGGGAACGACCAGCTGTCCCCTTTTTCCAATGCTCAAAAAACATTATAAAAGACCTGTTGGTGTACGTTTTATCATATACCGAACATTAGAATAAAATACCCAAGGATACTCTATCCTCTCTTGAAAAACCACCACTTATGCTAAGGTTGCAAGAAGACTATATGGTGATTCCAAGGTTTCTTTGGTCAAGTCTTGACGTGTGGATAAGCTCAATGGGCGTTGTGATATGCTGGTAATACACAAAGGGACTTACACTTGGCTCATTCAATTCACAATGGAGGTTTATCGTTGGTGGCTTTTGGATTGTGGATTTCAAGAAAACTGAAAAGGAGATATGGTTTAGAAATTCTAATCTATTCCTAAGAATTCAAGAGACGGTAAAGACTGGGTGAAACTAATAACAACACTTTGTTTCGCCACACTTAGGACAACTACGCAAAGCATGTGCAATCTTCTAAGGTTGTGCTCAAGATTTTCACACTTACGAATAACACCAACAATTGAACAATATTACTCAAAGTAGAAGTTAAGCATCCACATCAAAAGCTCAGGCTAACTTTACATATCAAATGAAAATCATCCATCCAACAAAAGTATGAGCAAAAAGTTTCACCAATCTAAACTATCAAATCCTTCATTCTTCTAACATACATGAAATAAAATCTAAACTATGATGAGGGATAAGAACCATGCCAACTCCAAAATAAAAGAGGTAATCACCATCAATTCGAACAATGCATTACTTATTACTTTGGCGATTGTATGCAACAATTGCTTATCTCAACATGTTTTGCAACATGCTCCCATGATTTACAAATGAGGGGTGAGTTCAATTAATAGGCTCCCCAATTACAATTAAATGGCCAGGATTGATTTCTAATCAACGACCGAGATTAAAACAACCTAACCCTAATTAGGGTTTCCCAAAATAGATCAAATATCCGTCGAATGAGAGACAGGTGGCAAAAGATGCTATCTTTTAGGATTGCACCCCCTTCTTCTGCTAAGAGGTAGTGTGTTCAATGAACCTGGACATGTTGACTTGAATTCCCCAATTTGTGTCGAAAATTTTGCCTGTATGGAAATTTTTCTGGAATACTCTTCTTGCTGCCAATTTATATTGCACGTGGGAGCTTGTCTTTGACTCTTCAAAAATGAAATCCTTCAAGAAATCTGGAATTTTTTTCCATTCTTTCGCCGAGTCTAAAGACTTTTCTTTCTTGATGCCCGAAGACTCTTTTAGGTGCCTTGAATTTGGAGAAGAATTTGATTCATCTCTTCTTTATTTTCTTCTTTGTTCTTCTTCTTTCTTCATGTTTCCTCTCCAACATTTAGTCAAAATTTGATTCTTTTGGTTGTGGAAAATTCCACACTTAGCCATCTTTCATGTATCAACCCTTTATCCACTCGTTCGTTTGATTGACCCTTGATTTCATGTGCTTGTCAAATTTATTTTCCTGCTCGACTGTTGGTCTGATTTCATGTGAATTTGTTAAAATTAGTCTTTCCTCATAGCGTGTCGGCTTGATGGTCTTCTTGTCTAATGGATCAAATTTGAGGTCCCTGATCCGACATCTTCACATATTTCATTTATGCCTTGGACAAATTCATTTTTGAGTTTGATCAACTTGCTTGGACAAAGGCTTGGACAATTTTCAGTCCTGACTGTGAATGTGCCAATTTATTTTTTCTCCCTCTTAGGTTGTCTTAAACCAAGAACTTGAATGTGTCTAACATATTAAGGTTTGTGTCTTGGAACAAATTTGTGTCAGTCTTTATGTCTTGGCATGCTTCATGTCAATTGGCTTGTCCTCAGACTTGGAATATTCTTGGACAATCATCCTTCATTTTTGATGGATCCGAAAAGTTCGGACAGTCACATGTCCTCGTCTTTGGCAGATTTCGGAATTATAATCAGACAATTTGTCTTGCTCTTTGTCATGTCATCTTGGCAGGCTTCGGAAGTATGACCAGACAAATTGTCTTCTAATTTGTCAGGCCATCTTGTTCTTGGAAAGAAAAATTTCATGCTTTGGATTGTTTGGCATGCTCGAAGGCTTTCCTCTTGGCAGGGCGAAGTTCACATATCCTTGGATAATTTTTTATTTGCTCAAATTTTGTGCTTAGTTTCTTTGGACATATCTTATTCTTCAACAAATTTTGGATGACTTTCTTCCTTGGATATGAAAGGGCGGACTTTCCACATCTTTGGACAGATTTTGGTTGATGCTTCACTTCAAACTTGGAAGGTTATCACATGTATATCGGATATAAACAATCTTCCTCTTCCAAGGACAGTTTTGAAATGATCAAAACTTCCTTGCTGACCATGATAGCAGCAGTTTGACAATGTGAATTTAGATTACTTTTTTTTGACAGAGCAGAATTTATTCTTCCTCGGGCAAGTCCACTTTCAATTTGCTGTCTTGGACGATCTTGGATGAATTTTTATTTTTTTTGGCAGATTTGAAAGATTTCTGAGAAATCTATGTGCAGATTTGAATTCTTTTCCCAAGATAGATTCAAGGATGATCAATGGTGAACTCAAAATTTTATCAGCAGACCTTAATGATGGCGAACTTGAACCTTTTGAATGTCCTTTTCAAACCATTGGGCCTCCTTTATTCTTCCTTTTGGAGATGTTCAAGGTATAATTTTCTCCTTCAAACTGTTGTCAATGGCAAATTTAAGGAGAATATCAAACTTATTTTATCCAAACCCTTGATTTTGCTTTATTTCTCATCCAAATTCTTCTAAAAATTTGATAATCTAGTTGGATTTTGGAACTGCTTCCTCTGAAGAATTTGATTTTTTTTTCTTCAAACCCTTGAATTTATTTTACTTCTATAAAGGTAATCTAATAATATGATCAGATTTTGGCATGAATCTAATAATCTTTATGCTTGAGAGTTGTTCACTTTGATTTCCAAACCTGTAGACATGGCAGATTTTGAAGTTGGATAATCTGATCATGCATTGAAGCTACTAGCTTCTCTCACCTTTGGCTAATTTTGACAGAGTTTTGATGCTTCCTTCTTTGCTATACAAACTTCTTCTTGGCAAACGAAGTATTAATGAATGGGCATCATGTCTTTATAGCGTCTTAGCAATTTCTAGAAGCTTTGTGTTTTATTCTATCTTTAGAAAATTGAAACCCTTTGCCTTCTTCTAGAAGGAAGCTTGGAAGATTCTCAAAAATTAGAAAGTTTTATTGTTTTATCCTCTCTCTAAGAAGTTGGAATTTATCCTTAGAAGCTTCCATCATGTTTTAGAAAGTTTTATTTGTTTTAAATCTCCTCCTAGAAATTCAAATTTGAGGAAGGCATGCCACAATTTTATTTTTATTTTTATTTTTTTGCATTATTTGTGACTTTAATTGCCAAGTCATCTTACTTGCCATTTTTAATTCTCTTGGAATGCCATATCATCTTTTATTGCCAAGTCTTCTTTTATTGCCAACTAGGAAATTTATATCATTTTTATTCTATGCCATCTTCAAGTGGGCCCTACATTCTTTCTCAAGCTTTGGCGAATTTTGCACATCTTCCTTATGCCATGTTTTTAAAGTGGACTTGGAAAGAATTTCTAGCTTGGACATGAGGTGCACTTTAAAAATTGTCAGACACTTTTGGTGCATGAATAAGCTTAACCTTAGGCACGAGTTTAATATTTGTCGGACAATTTTTCTTGGACAATTTTTAGATTGATCCTGCTCAAATTTCTTCCACATTTTAACTGATCGTCTGCCATTCTACCCTTGAACCTTGTTGAACTCGTCTGCCATTTTTCTTTCTTCAACCTGGACGAATTTTTCGATGTGCCATTCCACTTGCCTTCTTTTGATTTGGTCAACAGTGTTCATGGCATGTTCATACTTTGCTAGTTCATCTGAAAAAAACCCTAATCTGGATTTCCATTTTGCTTTTTGCACTTGGAGACCTCATTTTTGAAATCTAAGAACATGGGTAGGAATAATTCGGCATGAGGATCAAAACCCTAATCTCAGAAGAAAAAAAAAATTTCAAACCCTTGCTTTTTACACTTAGAAGCAAAAATTTTCGAATCTGAAGACATGGGTAGGATCAAAATAACCTAAAGAACAAAACCCTAATCTCAAAAAAAGGCAAAATTTTCGAAGCCCTGCTTTTTATATCTAGAGGCGAGATTTTCAAATTCTAACAAAATGGGTAATAATAAAATAGCTCAAAGAACAAAACCCAGATGCCAGTTTTAAAAAAGCAGAAAAAAACAAAAATTTCTAAAAATAGCAGGTTGTCAGAAATGGCTCAAAGCAATTGCGATTTTCGTCCTTCAAACCTTCTAAACACTTTGACAACGTTCATATTCAATTCTGAGCATAAATTCTCAATCTAGTCCGGATGACCTCAAAACTCTAACTCTAAACTCTCATTCTAAAAAGATTGGTGATCAGCAGATGCGATGCCAAAACAGAACCCTAAAAAGCAAAAAAATAAAAAAGGGGGTCCCCATTTGCAATGGGGCGATGTGTGAAATAGGTCACAACAAGACCCAGCTTTTAAAAAAAAACATTTTAAATGATGCTTGTGGTCTCCACACCCCTCTAACCCTAACATGACTAGCATTTGCCTTCATTTTTACATTAAAAAATTTGCAGCCAAGTTAGAAAGATAAAGCAGCAAGGTTTGAAGGTGCTGTTGGAAAAACCAGCATTAATTAGAGGCAGCCATCATACTTTCCATCACTATGTCAGACCCCACCCTACCTCCCTTGCTACAAATACCACTGTACCTAGTATGGCTACGAGTACAATACAGCACTGGTACGGGGTGACTACAATACCTGCACATACCTAAAAATTTGTTTTATCTTCAGCCACGCCTGATTCGACATGTAATTTTTTTTGTCCTGAAACTTAAGTTAACTTCTGTAAAATCTGAAAATTATTGAAAAAAACCTGCTTTTTTTGGTTGTAAACTTATAAAACCCCAAGCTGGAACGATTTCACACAGCATTCACATATTTTTGTCATAATTTAGGGCGACTGTAAGAAAAATCCAAAATATGTCTATAATTTAAGTCTCTTAAAAATATGGCTTCTATAAAATATACATTATAGAAGAGACTTCTATTTTCTAGTTTCATAATGAATAGTTATAAGTAGAAACTTTTTTAAAAATCTAGTATAAATATTTAAAATATATTAAATAAAAATCATTTTAAATTTAGAGACAATAATTAAAAATAAAATAATACTATATTAAATATAGATAGATTATTTATTATAACAAATTTAAAAATATTACAATATATAAATGTATTTAAAAAATTAAATTTTATACTAATTGAAAGTCAAATTTTAATATATTAAAACACTGCAATGTATTCAATCAAAATAAATAACTATTTATTAGTATTCGAAAATTTAATATACAATATTTTATTGTTAAAAACAAAAAATAAAATTAAAAAAATCTACATAAATCATAGTTTAAAATTAACAGATAATAAATTAAATTTTAATTAAAAAACCTAAATCAAAGAAGAATATATGTGTATTTGTTTTTTATGAATGGTGTATCTTGTCGTATCTATATGAGGGATATTGAAAAATGGTCGTGTCCATATCCATATCCATGCAACTTTGCAAAATATCCTAAATTCATAAGCATCCATTACATAAATTATTTCACATTAATTCCAGATATGATTGCTTGATGGGAATCAAATAATTACTAGTCTTATAATTCTTGATAGATTGGCAAGTTAATTAAATAAATAATAAATAGCTTCCTAATTGATTCATAATAAATAAATAGTAAATACAATCCTGTTGCATACTAATCACTTTTATAAATATTAAGGATAGTTGTCTTTCCTATGTATTACAAGCAGAATCATACTTGATCAATTGATGCCCACAATTGGATTGATATCCACCTTCTATATCTTCCACGGTGGGATGAACACTCACCACCTTTATTACCATCACAACCCTTAACAAAGACTGCATCAGTTCAGTCGCTTCCTTCAAACATTTCACTAAGTCGGCTCTTTTGTAAATAGCTCCATTTTATCCTAGATGGCCTCTGAACATCATTAATGTTGTCGCCTAGGAAGAATAATGCAGTGTTGGCCTCTAATCATTATTCATGCTAGCACCTAGGAATAATAATTCTAAGTTGGCCTCCTACATGATATTTATCTTGTTGCCTGGGATTATTATAATTGAGGCCGCAACCTATTTTGTATGCAATGTCTTATGGAGAGGGCTTGAAATTCCTCCCTTCCCAAGATTGTTTGTCCACAAGCAATTTCAAATTGGGACGATCGAAGACTTTCGTTCCTTCCCAAGTAGCATCTTCCATTGGCATGCCCTTCCATCTAACCAAATACTCAAGAATAGTCTTATTCCTTAACTTCTTTTCCCGCATATCAATAATTGTTTTAGGTTCCAAAATCAATTTTCCTTCATCACCAAGTGGGGGTAATTTTGCACATGGTGTGATGTGTTGTCCTAGTACCTTTTTCAGGCAAGACACGTGGACGAGATTATGAATTTTGCTACTTATAAGCAACCTCACCGATCCTCCTTATCATCTTGTAAGGTACATAGAATCTTGGTGTCAACTTCTTGGCTTTGCTTACTTTGATTGATGATTGCTTATAGGTTGCAATCTTAGGAAGACTAAGTCTCTGACTTCGAATGTCCTTTCAATTCTTCTTCGATCAACATATATCTTTTATTGATTTTGTGCTTAGTGCAAATTATCTTTAAGTGTATTCATGATGTCTACATTTTGTTGCACTAAGTCCCTAGCTCCTTGTTAATGGGGAAATGTGGCACTTTCATTAGCACATAATAGAATACACAAAGTCTATCCTATTCTCTCTTGGACGAGAACTTTGTATGCCTCTTGACTATCCAAACAAAGTAACCTCAAGGTTTCTAATGTCAAGTCATGACTAAGCTCGAGATAACTCGGTGCTGATGTGATTTGTTGGTAATCTCAAGGGGACTTATGCATCCGACAAGCTCGTTTGCATCTAGTGTGTATATGATGATGCTTCACTTTTCAAACTGGTTGAAACAAATGGCAAAAGTGTAGGGTTTAGAGAACCTAGGGGCAATGATAGTAATCGCTGGTGTTGTGGATAGAAAGACTTCACACAAAACTAGCTCCTGCTTAGCAAGAGATAAACTCACAACTCAACAAAAACAATCCAAACTCCAAAGGGAAATAAAAGGATTTTCAGACCATGAACATACACTAAGTACCCAATTCTCGCGCAACTTAGATGAACATTCACAATTGAACTAACAACAATAAAGGGGCTCAAACTAACCATGCACAGAGACCTACAGTCAGCAAACCTCTAATGGTATGAACGTGAAATCTATCACATATCCTCACACTTTACTACCATCAAAATTATTGAACCTTAATTAACTTGATGAAAAGAAACCATGCAAACAGGTGAAGGCAAATGGCAAAACACCATGATTCTATGCTTTATTCGCTTGATTCAATTGCCATTACAACAATTCCTACTCTACTCCTAATTCTACTTCTAATAACTACTACCTACCTCTATTTTCTGATATTATAACCCTTTGCAATGAGAGAAGCACTAGCCTTTTATCTATTTTACATTCTAAATCAATGGTCAGGATTCAATCCACTCAATGGCCCAGATTTGACTCCTAGAAACCCTAACAACTTTTGGTTAATGGTCTCAACAACCATCAACCACCTTTTCAGCTACTTTCAATTGCCTTCGATTAATCACACTAGAAGACAAAAGTTTGTAGGGCTCCAGACACAAAGAGACAAACTTGGTAGCTGGAAGAACAACTAACTTTTGCCCCCCCGATCTGAATTATTTTGCTAATTCAGGGGACAATACCTAAAGAAGAATTGGTGGTATTGTAAACACATTATACTTCATGCAAAAGCTTCATTTCATTCAATATATTAATATATGTAAAATCCATACAATTTTGGGCAAACTCGTGAAAGAGCTGTATGCTTTTGAATCTATCCAATTTGGGCAAACTTGTGGTGGAGATGTATGCCCGAGTCCATGCAAGTTAGGCAAACTCGTGAAGGAGTTGTATGCCTGTGGACTTCATGAGAGCTGAATTGGCTAATTCGACAGACGAGATGTATATCAAAGCTTGACAAACTCATCCTAAGAGTTGTATGCCTGTAACTTTGTCTATTGGATTCGAATTGAGCTTATTTATAAGCTTTCAAAGAAGCTGAACAACCACTACATTTATGTGCTCATCCGAAGTCGAAGAGACAATACAATATTGAAAAGTTATTACATTTGAATGAGGACAAAAATTGATTAAAATATTAAAATATTTTATTTAATTGAATACCTTGACTTATTTCTGATCATTCCCCCCCTCTTGAAAGGCAATGGGCCCCATTGCCCGATCATCTTCCAAATAAAATTCTGCCATGCAACTTGAAAGTGTGTATGTCGGGAGGAGAGTTTCTATGGAGAAACCCTGCAATTGTAGATAGAACAAATTTTCTGAGCTTTATTCCATACTAACAAAACAAATTTCACACCCAAACTGGATGTCTGTATTTATGCTAATGTTTGTGAAAGCCACATATGAGGGAGTCATTTGATTTCCTTTGGTTTTTAAGAAGTCTGTCCAGGATGTTGAAAGAGAGTCTGTTGGTGAAAGACCAAGTGTCAAGCACTAACCAATTCCCCCAACAAAACCTCTTGTTGAAATTGAAATGCTCAGAAGAAAAAATTGTTGAGTGTAAA
Source organism: Cryptomeria japonica (assembly GCF_030272615.1). Taxonomy (NCBI): domain Eukaryota; kingdom Viridiplantae; phylum Streptophyta; class Pinopsida; order Cupressales; family Cupressaceae; genus Cryptomeria; species Cryptomeria japonica. Next base: position 120,219,013 of record NC_081405.1, read on the forward strand.
AAGGACAGTGAGACACCCAAAAAGCAGCTGATTCCTGAAGGAAGTCATTCGCCGGAATTGAAATGCTCGAAATGGAAGAGGAAATGGAGCAGGAGGTTTAAGGAAAGTGATTGAGGAAGGTGAAAACGTTGTGGGGGGGAGCGAATTCTACACTGCAGCCATAGCTCTTTTCCCACAGCTCCCTTTCTAGCGCTTCGACTTCCATCAAAAAGTTGTCATTGAATTCCTAAGGTGACTGCAAAATCTGATCTAACAAGCAAACTCGGTCTCAAACTCGGTGTTAGGATACATTTTGGGAGTATGTCAATTCCTGATGGGCATGCAACCACCGAACTTTAGGCCTTGGGTCAGAACTTCAGTCAAAACTTAGGGGTCATGAACAGTTTTGGGATCAAGGTCTAATCCCAGCTTTAATGCTACCACTGAAATTTGATCGATGAAATTTGACGCATTTCAATCATCAAGCTTGGGGAGATCATGAGCAAAATTGGCACTAGGACAGGCCTTTGGATTGGGCCTTGTTCCAACCTAGAGTGCAAACACCGAATTTTCAAGTCACACTCCAAATATTAATCTCAAGTCCAAATTTGGCCAAATTTGGCCATTGAAGACCCTTCTCCCTCCTCTTCATTTTACTTGGTTCCTCTCATGCTCAAACCTCACCCGATGCTCCATACACCAAGCTTCCTTGCCCCTGGGAAGTACTTCAAATTCAGGCCTATGGGCTTGGATTCCCGAAATGCACTGCACTTGTGCATTTCTCATCTCTCTCTCTCTCCCTCATGCTAGCAAGGCAAAAAGAAAGAAGAGGGGGTCCCTGTCGGAGACGGGGAGTGTGTGCGCAGCACAACACTCCTCACAGCCAACATTCAATGAAAATTAAATCTCCAAATGAGGTTGCCTCATACCCATACAAGGCTTTGAAAGAACTCGTTCCTATTGACCAATGATCAATAGTGTTATAGCAATATTTCCCAAGGTGTAACCATTTGATTCATGCATTTTCTTGTCCAATGATGTAGTTTTTTAGATATCCCTAAAGGTATTTATTGACAATTTCAATGTGTCAATCAGTTTGTGGATGGTAACTTGTACTTGGGGTGAGTTCAGTCCCTGCTAGTCTGAAAAGTTCTTTGCCAAAACAAAGGAATCTACTATCTTGATCACTAATAACGTTTCTAGGTAAACCATGTAATTTGAAAATTTCTTTGAAAAAAACATCGACCACTTGAGGGACTCTATAGTCGGTAGATATTGCAAGGAAATATGCATACCTATTCAAACAGTCCACTACGACGTATATACAATCTTTCCCTTGTACCTTCAGACGTCTTGTAATGAAGTCCATTGAAATACTTTCCTATTTCTAATTAGGTATAGGTAGGGATTGAAGTAATCCTGCATGAAATGTATGTTCTTTATTCCTCTAACACACCATGCACTCTCTAATGTCATGATAGGCTTTCATAATTTTCCCCTTCATCTTCGATCTTGGAGTGATATATATTCTATTCTTCTAGAGAATGAGTTCATCTCATACTTGGTACCTTTCATCTTGTAGCTTTCCTTCTAATATGTCATTTGTTAACGTGTCCTTGGCATATTCCACAATCATGGAATTTTTCATCTAGTGGAGACAACCATCTTGGAGCATAGATGGGGTCTCTGTGATAGGGCATTGGCTACAACATTATTCTTCCCTTTCATGTACTTGATGTCAAAGTCATAGGCTTGTAGTTTGCTCACCCTTTTTTTTTCTGTCATTACAATCCTTTTGGTTTAGGAAGAATCTCAAGCTATTACGGTCGATTTTTACGATGAATCTCCCACAAACTAGGTATTGTCTAAATTTTGCTAGGGCATGCATGATTGCTAGCATTTCCTTATCATAAATGGAATAGTTCCATTCGGATCCTTTTTGTTTTTTACTTTCAAAGGCAACAAGATGCTTGTTTTGCATTAATAATGCTCCAAAACCTTCTCCAGAAGCATCATATTGTACCTCAAATGGTAATGAGAAGTCAGAAATGGCCAAAGCTGGACAAGAGCTTGCTATTTCCTTAAGCTTTTCGAAGGCTTGTTGAGCCTCAATGTTCCATGAGAATGCACCTTTCTTGGCTAAGTTTGTTAGTGGGGCTTGTTGAGCCTTGATGTTCCATGAGAATGCACCTTTCTTGGCTAAGTCTGTTAGTGGGGTGGTTAGCTTTGAGAAGCCTTTCACGAATCTTTTGTAGTAGCTGCAAAGTCCCAAAAATCCTCTTAGATGTGTTAACCTACTCGGTCTTGGCCAATCCCTTATGGTTTTAATCTTTTCTTCATCAACATTGACTCTTTGAGCACTAATTTTGTGCACCAAATATAAAATTTCCTTCAATCAAAATTCACATTTGAACATTCTGGCAAATAATGATTGTTATTCAAGTATCCCCACCACTTCACCTAGGTGCCTTAGGTGTTCTTCCCAAGTGTTAATATAAATCAAAATGTCGTCAAAGAATACCAAGAGGAATTTTCTTAGTTGTTTGCTAAATAGATGATTCATGCAAGATTGAAAGGTTGCAGGGGCATTGGTTAGTCTAAAAGACAAGACAAGGAACTCAAAGTGCCCAAAATTACATTTAAAAGTTGTCTTGTGGACATCCTCCTTCCTAACCCTAATTTGGTGGTATCCTGAACATAGGTCAATTTTTGAAAAGTACACTACTTCATGAAGCTTATCAATTAGTTGATCTAACCTAGGAATGGGGTAACGGTTTTTAATAGTGTTTTTATTAAGAGCCCTATAATCAATTCACATCCTCATGGTACCATCTTTCTTTTTACTAATACTACGGAAGAGGTAAAGGGGCTAGAACTAGATTGGATATGTCCCATTTTCGAATAATTCCCTTATGGTTTTCTCAATTTCTTCTTCATATTTTCTTAGATGTCGATAGGGTGTAGTGATAACGGGCTTTGCCCCTTCTTCAAGTTCAATAGTGTGTTTACCCCTTCTTCAATATCAATAGTGTCTTTGAAACATCTTTCTGGTGGAAGTCTGTGAGGAATGTCTCCAAAAACTTTCTCGTGTTTTTTCGGGATATGCTGGATATCTACATGTAGAGTTTTTCCTTTGATTGAAAATTTGGCAAAAATCATAAATTGGGCAGCCCATTCTTTTGGATGATACTGCCCCTGGCATCCCATCCAATAACCATTGTAAGGTCACCTCTTTGCCATTGTGTTGAAAACAAAGCTCCATCTTTTTTAAGTCTTGGTAATATCTCCCTAAGGAGTGCAACCATTCGATGCCTAATACCAGTTCAATATTTACCCATGTTCACCTCGAATCCTTCAAAGTCTTCAATTTCTAATTTCATCCTTGTCACCAATCCTTCATTAATGAAATCGTGGGTGGCAATGCTGTCTACTAGGACCATCACTTTTTGTCCTTTCAAAACACTGTGAATTCTAAATGGGTGATATTTAGGCCCCTGAAAGGAAGGCTAATGTACCATTTGTAATTTCTTCATCTTGTTTCCTTTTTCTCAAAGCTCTTCTTCCAAAGCTCTTCTTGGTCATCTCTTGAATTGAAGAGTTGAGGAGGAAATGGTTTTTGATGCCCATCTTTCTTATAGAAGGGTTGGTTATGCATGTTTGAGGTTGAATTCTTTGTATAGGATTTCTCTTTTGATTATGTGACTTTTGAACTTACTACTTTTTGAATTGCGTCTTAACGTTATGTAGGGTCAAGAGGGCTTACCAAACTATTGATTGATTCTTTTAACCTATCAATATATAGGTATGTAAGTCTACTTTCAGAAACTCCTAGTACCATCAATGAAATTTTTTGGAATTTTATTACATAAACCTCTATGGTTCCTTGTTGTTTTAATTGTGTTAGTTCTTTGAAGTATCAAATCCTTTCATGAGCCTTTGTGTGAATTCATTGTAGGTTGTTATGTCTTGGTGCCCTTCGGTAATAATGCAATGATGCCACCAATCATTGGCAAATTCCAAATGTAAAAAGGCGAATTTGATAACATCCTCCTCCATCATGGGAATATGGGAGAAATAGGTGTCCATCTTTTAACCCACAAATGTGTTGTGACTTTTCCTGATCCATCAAAGTTGGCGAGAGTCGTTTTACTCACTCTTTGTCATAAATCTTTGTTAGCTTGTCTTACTTCCTTTCTAGAGGCATTTTGTGTTCTAGCATCACAATATTTCCCTAAATGGAATATTTCTCCTAATTTCAGGGTCCAACCTTGAGTAGGCTTCAGCATTTTCATCAATGTTATTAATTGGTGGATTGTTTTCTTCTTCTTCCATTGTTGATTCTTCCCTAGGTAAGAATTAAGGTATTGTTAACCTAGGGATTGATCCTAATGGTGATATGTTGTTATTTTCCGAGTGATTGGAGTTTACATCCCTCCCATTTGTATGGTTGGGGCTAAGGGCATTGATTGTCTTATTCATGTTTTGTAAGGTTTGCAGGAGTACTTGAGTTGTTCTCTCGTTTTGTTCCATGAAGGCTTGAGTTGTGCTCTCCTTGTGTCCATGAAGGCTCTCAACTCATCCCCTAATTTTTCGCCCATTTTATTGTTTTGAGTAGGGTTATTATTTACTGCTCCTTTCTCTCCCTAATGCCCTTTTAGCTCTTTGGCTTGATTACATCAACTACTTTTCTTGATCCTCAAGTTTGTGGGATTGAGGCTCTGATACCAATTTTAATGTCCCCTTTTCAGGTTATACCTGATTTTTGCCAAAAATAACAATTTCAACAATACACTTTATTTAAAAATAGTATTCTATGAATAAATTACATAACTGCAGTTAAACTTAGAGAGAATTGTAATTAATTAACACCAAGCATTATGATCATAAATAATATCAATTGAAAACAAAATAACCTCAATTCATATGGATCCATTTCAAAGCATGATAGGGCATCCAGGGACCGTCCTCAACCAAGCCCAAGGGCACAGAATGAGCCTTCAAGTCATTTGGCCACTTGGCCCACACGCAATCCAAATTGGGGTGTGGTACTTGATGAGAAAACCAGCCCTACTGTGTCTCCCTACCAAACGTTTCAGATTGATTCAAGATATGATTGCCTGATGGGACTCAGATAATTACTAATCTTATAATTCTGGATATATTAGCAAGCTAATTAAATAAATAAATTATAAATTCCTAACAGATTCATACTAATTAACTAATAAAGAGTAAATACAATCATGCTGCATACCAATTACTTTTATAAATTTTAGACTGCTGTATTTCCTCTGTATTATAATCAGAATCAGACTTGATCAATTAATGCCATCAATTGGATTGGTATCCCCCTTTTATATCTTCCATGGTAGGATGAATAGTCACCACCTTTATTACCATAACAACTCTTAACAAAGGGTGCATCACTTCAGTCGCTCCCTGAAAATATTTCACTGAGTCGGCTCTTTTGTAAATAGCTCCATTTTATCCTAGTCCACCTCTAAACATCATTCATGCTGTCGCCCAGGAAGAACAATTGTGTCGGCCTCTAATCATTATTCATGCTAGCACCTAGGATTTTTCTTAAGTTGGCCTCCTAAATGATATGTATGCTGTCACCTGAGATTATTATAACCGAGGCTGGGACCTGTTTTGTGTACAATGTCTTATGGCAGGGGCACGACAGGAGTATTACTATTTTTCAATTTTATATCTTATGCACATTGACATGAATTATGGAAGCAATTAAATATTACTTTGTTCAACCCTCATGTGAACTCTATTGTTGTGTCTTAAGGATTCTATAATGTATATGTCAATATGATGAATTCTTTATCAACGTTATCATATGAATATTTAAAATTTCCGTACATATATATATATATATATATATGGCCAATCCCATCCCTGAAATGTATCCACCCGTCTCCACGTCCCCACATCCAAGAAACTTGATGGAACATAGATTCTGACTCATTACTCACATTCTCTCTTAATCCCATTTCTTTTTTTAAAGATTGGCATATGCTCTGTTGCATAGCAAATGTACAAGAGCGATGTTTCAAGCAAAAGGCGTTTGTGAGGTGGACTTGTGCAATGGATGAGGACATCTAAGGGGAGTAAAGCCATCTTGTTGGCCATTAGCTGCTTAATAATTCTTTGAATAAAGGCAGTGTTTCTGCACACTCTACTGGCCACAAAGAACTAGTTCAGATTGCAAGAATCATAAACTGTTGTGGGTGATAAATAAGATATGCAAGCCTCGAAGCATTTGGGCAAAGTCACAAGCACCACAACACTACAAGATAAGCTATAAGTTGAATTAATCTGCAAAAGGAGTAATAAAAAGAGACAATTCAAGTCCTATATTGCTCATGGATAAAGTCCATTTATGCACCTTGTGAAAGTAATTGCCCTTCACTGTTTCTTTGTAAACATTTGTGCTAGCAGACCGTGTTTGGGGCACTTCGTGCCTAAAAGTGCAAAAATGTCAAAAAAAAAAGGTTGGAGGGCATTATACTATTACACGAGTAATTGGTAAATAATTGAATGAAATAAATGAACCATCGAAAGATCATTTATAGAGTTACAAGAGATCAATGTTTCTATTAGGAAACAAATGATAACAGAAACAAAATTAGAAACGTCTAATATTTACAATATCATACAATATTGACCATTAATTATTAATAACTATAATATTATTCTAATATATTGCAAATCCACAACTCCATCTTCAACCAGCTTGCAGATGAAGTGATAACGAAGCTCAACATGTTTGGTTCGCTCATCGAAGACTGGATTTCTGGCGAGTTTGAGCACCCCTTGATTGTCACATAAGAGGGGTGTAGGCCCTGCTACAAACATCTGGATGTCTGAAAGCATCCTTTGAAGCCAAACCACCTCACAAGCTGCTTTGACTGTTCCTCGATATTCAGCTTCGGTCAAGGAAAGAGCTACGGCCTACTGCTTCTTACTGGTCCAAGTGACAGCACCTATGGCCAAACTAAAGACATACCTGAATGTGGACTTTCTGAGATCAACAAAGCCTACCCAATCCAAATCTGTGAAACCAATGAGTCTAGGACCTTTCCTCCTGCGCCTCGCTACAACCCAATGATCTGATGTAGGAGTTGTCATGAAGCGAGAAATGTAACTCACTGCATAGCTCAGATTAGGTCTAGTGGAGGTGAGATATATTAAACTGCCCACTAGTTGCCTGAAATCGGATTCATTATCAAATGGAGAATCGGATTTGGCCGACAACTTCAGACCTTTCTCCATAAGTGTAGATGCAAGTTTGCAATCCTGCATTCGGAACTTGTCTAGCAGAGCCCCGACATATTTGGACTAAGAGATGAAAATGCCATGAGGCATGTCGCCAAACCTCAACACCTAGGCAGTAGTGCTGAAGCCCAAGGTCGGTCATGTCAAAACATTGGCATAAATTCTGCACGATTCTCTGAATCAAAGATGTCAAACTCCTAGTGATGATCAGATCATCAACATAAATAACCAAAATGATTGTATCACTGCCAATGGTCTTGACATGCAGATTTGAGTCAAAAGGACAACTTTGTAAACCTTGACCTATGAGGTACTTATCAATTTTCATGTACCATGCCCGCGGAGCCTATTTCGGGCCATAGAGTGCTTTCACCAATTTGAGCACCTGGTGTTCTTTTCCGACAACCTTACATCCAGGAGGTTGCGTCATGTAGACCTTTTCCTGTAGCTCACGATTCAAGAAGGCACTCTTGACGTCCATTTGATGGACCTTCCAACCACACTGAGCTACCATGGCTAGGACTGATTTGATGGTGCTCATCTTTACTGTCGGAGCAAAGGTCTCCTTGTAATCAATTCCTTCATGTTGAGAGAAGCCTTTGGCAATGAGACGATCCTTGTACTTATCCAAAGTACCATCAGCCTTGTATTTGACCTTATAGACCCATTTGCATCCAATGGCTTTCTTCCCTAGAGGAAGATTTGACAGAACCCAAGTGTTATTTTTCAGCAAGCTATGGTGCTCAATTGCCATAGCTTGTTCCCACTCAGGTACCCCTTTCTCCTCTCTATATGTTTGAGGTTCATACACACAGTGAATGTTGGCCATGAGAGAAAAATCGACATAATTAGTCTGCTTGCTCTTCTTCCGAGTAGTTATGCCCTCAATGAGCTCATCATCATGAAGATTAGCAATTGTCTTAGCCCACCATTTAGGCCAGAGAGTAGATGTGCCAACATCAGATGCTGGAGGTGCAACAAGATCAGGTTCCTCAAACAGAAGATCGGATAAATCCTGAGCAAAGTTAGGTGGAGCAGTTGCATGTCTAGGTGATCATGTAGGAGAAGGAACTGGTCTAGGTGCGGGAACTGGAACAACTGGAGCCCTCCCATCAAGTGGACCTAATGGAAAACGAACACCCAAGTCTGAAGCCTTCAATGGCTGATCCTCTGAATCCACAACTGGAGGAGAGAGCTGAAATGGCCTTCGTTCCTAATCAAAAACCACATCACAACTGAAAATGAGATGATCTGTCTCGATGTCAACCAGTCGATAGGCTTTGTGAGTATCACTGTAGCCAGTGAGCATGAGTTTCTGGCTCTTGGCATCCAAATTGGTGCGTTTAGCATCAAGGATCCAAACAAAAGCAATAGAGCCAAAAACTTTCAGGTGACTAATTATAGGCTTCCAGCCTGACTAGGCCTCTTCCAGAGTCTTCTTCTTCATAGCCACTGTAGGAGACCGATTCAGAAGATAGAATGCAATATTAACTGCTTCAGCCCAAAAATTCTTCGAAACACTCTTGTGTTCAAGCATAGACCAAGCCATTTTGATAATCGTGCGGTTTCTCCGTTCAACAACATTGTTTTCCTGAGGAGTTGGCGCTTCATGCCATGTTGTTCACAGAAATGGGAGAAGGCAAAAGAAAAGAATTCGCCCCCATTATCAGACCGAAGAGTAACAATATGTTGACTAGACTCTTTTTCTACCAATGCTTTAAACTTTTAAAAGAAAACAAACACCTTTGATTTCTAATGAAGAAAATAACAAAAAATTTTGATTGAAATCATCAACAAAAAGTAAAAAATACTTGGACCCTATAACAAAAGGAGTAGCCATAGGTCCACAAATATCAACATGGACCAATTGTAGTACCTTAGAAGCTCTCCAAGAGTCACCATCCGAAAACGGAGTCCGATGTGCTTCCTAGCCTGACATGCTCCATAAACTCCAAGGTTTTGGGTCTGGATGTCTGGAAGTCCAATGACAAGATCTTCTGAAACAAGTTGAGAAAGATAGTGCACATTTAAGTGCCCATAACACTAATGCCAAAGTGTACTAACAGAGGAGCGCTTGGCTGCCATGGCAAGCTTCTAAAATCACTAGAATCAACTAGTCTGAATAAACCATGATCCTCAAGACCCACGACAACTGTAGACTAAGTCTTCCGATCAATGATATTGCACTGATGTGAACTAAAGGTCACGTTGAGCCGAAGAGAATGTCTCAAAATTTGACTGACTAAAAGAAGGTTGAGTTCCATTCCTGGTACATAGTACATGTTGAGGAATATCAATTTACTCCCTCCATACTGAATTTGCACATTGCCCTTTCCGACAATGGTGTACTCTTCGCCTCGTCCAAAAATAACTGAATCTGAGTAAGGTTGAAAGTCAATGAACCAATCCCAGCGATGAGTAAAGTGGTGTGAGGCACCTGAATCTATATACCAGGCAGAAGATTTTACATGGTCTGCAGGTCTTTTAGCCATGAAGGCATAAAAGGCAGACTCACTCTACTCAATGTGTCCTCCACTACATTTGCTTTAGGCTGTGAACCACTTTGTCTGGCCTATGCAGCCAAGCGTTTACAATACTCAAGTTTCATATGACCAAACTTATGGCAGTAATTGCACTGAACACTTTTCTTCTTCGAGCTTTCTGATGACGGAGCAAAATTCTTCTGCTGAGAAGATTGAGAAGACTGAAATTCGCCTTTATCCTTATGAAAGGATTTGGCTACAAATGCTTAATCTGTAGAGGATGAGGTAGTACTGCTGCCGAACTGCTGCTTCCACCAATCTTGCTGCAAAAGTTTAGTGCAGAGATCAGCGAACTTCAGATCAACACCAGTTGAGGTGATGTTGAGTGTTTCGACAAAATACTCGTAAGACTTTGGGAAACTCTTCAAGGTGATAACGACCATGTCCTCCTCCATATTCCAACTGATGGCTTCTAACTTATCATGGATATTTTTGATCCAATTGAGATGCTCTTGAAGGGATTTTCGCTCATCCATGACAATAGAGAAGAGCGTATTTTTCAAAAAGAAGGCTCTGCTCTTATTAGACGTCTCATGCAGCATCTTGAGATGCTCCCATATCTTGGCAGCTATTTTGTAGGAATGTATCTAAGGAAGCCGATCGTCAATCACTGAGAGCTTGATGAGCATGACAAGTTCACGATTTTGTTCATCAAACTTTGTCTAATCAGAACCGGTTGCAGTGGGATGAGGGACCTTTCCAAGGACCAACTGATCAATGACACAATACTCAAAAATTGTGAGCACCCGTTGCTTCAAGTATCATAATTTCTGCCATTGAATTTTTTACTCCCCTCAAGCAGAATATTCGTCAGAGATGCCATCACAAAAACTGAGGTCAAAGCAGGTAGACCAAATGGCAGCACGAATATTGAGGCAGCAGTTGTTCAACGCGTGAAATCGCATAAAAGAACGAAACTCAAGCAGAACACTTGCACTGATTTCAAGGTAGAATAAAGAATTTTTGGGCATAGATCCCAATGTACGGATTTTTTATGAACCAAAGAAATTTGACAAAGACCCACAAGAGTTTTCGAAAAATCAAAAAAAACCCAAAAAATATTTTTCTGAGTGATTTTTCAAAAAAACCGTACCCGCATAAAAAAGTACTAAAGGTTTCTTTAACAGCTTGCAAAAACTTAGAAAATCTGCAAAAACCCTCATTGCTAGATATACAAGCACAGAAAAACTTCACACGGGCACGGAAAATCTTCACACAACCACAGATCGTTGAGAAAAGTCATCGCACAAACCCCAGAAAACCAAATCCGAAAAACACTTTTCGGGTGCAAAGAGACAACGTAGTAAACAAAACACGAACAACAAAAAAAAAAATCCACGCCACCAACTAACGCGCGAGCCAAAAGAACACAGAGATCACACAGAGGAAAAAAGATGTTGCATGCCTTATCTGCACAAATCTGTCGTCACCACAAAAAAAATATCAGGATTTTGTGCAACGACTATGGAGAAAGCTTCACAGGAGGGGGTGTAGGAAAAAAAAACCGCAGTCGGAGAAGCTCCTACTGCCATTAGAAATCCCTCGAAATAGGCAGCAAAATGCAGATAGGACCAAAAAACGTAGGACAAAGAGAAATCGCGCCATATGACAGAGGTCGTGATTCCCACAAAAAAAAACATAGGCCAAAAACAAGACAAAAAACCCTAGACAGGGTTTGGAGAATCAACAGGAATAATTTTGAAAAAAATTCACTAATATCAAATTAGGATTACAAAAAATTTTGAAAAAATTATCCCGTGCTATGATACCATATTACACAAGTAATTGGTAAATAATTAAATGAAATAAATGAATGATCAAAAGATCATTTATAGAGTTACAAGAGATTGATGTTTCTATTAAGAAACAAATGATAACAGAAACAAAATTAGAAACGTCTAATATTTACAATATCATACAATATTGACCATTAATAATTAATAACTAAGATATTATTCTAATATATACTTTATAGACAAAAACCCACAACCTAACTGTAAAACCGCCAATTTTTTGAATTACATGTATATAGAAATGCATTTCTTTCAATCACCTGCTTTTTATTCATTTTTTGACCCACGTAATTTGATGAGTTTTTTGACTAAACTATGCATGATGAATTCACAACTTTTGGTGTGAGTTACATATCAAACACAGTTATACACATTTTCTATTACTTTGCATGACAAGAGTTTAGGTCGTAGCATGTCCTTGCTAATCACTATAGCATATCATATGCAGCACAAGGGGTTGAATAAGTGGCCACCATGAAGTTGTTTATGGTAAAGACACAAAGTGTAGAGCCCTTAACCCATTCATTGTATTGGGATATGTGTGGTCAACTTGTCACTAGAATAACCTTTAATTAAGTCATATGATCATTTCTATAGCTTTTTATAGGCAATAAGGTCAGCTTGGGTGGTCTCCAATATATAGGAGATAGTAGTCAGTATATTATCATCATATTTAAGACTTTTGTAGGTTGCCACCTTGAAGTAGCTTATTATTATCAAGCATTTGCATCTTATTTCCTATCATATTCTTTTCTTGTGCAAATAATTTCGTTACAAGTGGTATAGAGCATGATCTTGGCACCCAAAATGCAAGAAACAAGGCAGATTTTTCAGTTTAGAAGGTTGTGTTGACAAGTGCGTCACTCTCAATTTTGTGATTTTATTTCTAAAATATAGAGGGTTCTTCAAGGTGCACTGAAAGAGCTATGCTATGATCTAGATCTGAGGTTATTCGAAGCATGTTTATGGAGTTACTGTAAAGTTAGGGTTTTCACCTTATTTGTTTCCAAGGCTACAAAAAATATTTCTTAAATATTTTTTCCCACCAAAGTTAAATAAAAAATATAGCTTATATTCATTTGTTTTGAGTAAATTATTGTGAAAATTACTTTGGCAACATAATGGCAAGGGGTAAGAAAGAAGATAACAATGAAGTACTCAAACAAATGGATTCTCTCAAGAGTTATGGGGAATCCTTAAGAGTAGATAATAAGACTCAAGAAGCTAGTGCAACTCCTACAAGAAATGAGAAAGAAGATCAAGAAGATGAAGACGAAGAAGAAGATACAAAGATAGATATGGCATCAAAATAATCATGAGAAGTGCCCAAACTAACAATATCTTTCTATGCACCATCAGTATTTGGAGTGATGTTGAAGAAACTACCATGTGAAAGAGACCGGAATGGCATTCAACTAGTTCCAAAGGAGCAACCGCCTAAAATCAAGCCATATCATTACCTCCATGTGCAAAGAGACAGATTAATAAATTGGTACAAGAGATGTTGTATGTAGGTATCATTCATCCCAATCCAAGAGCTCAATGAAGAGGAAAGAATCATCTCGGATCCCAAATTATTTCTCCAGACACGCACAAAGAAGTTCAGGACAAGGACAATAGTGGAAAAAATTTCATGTCAAGGATTTTGTGTGGGGAGGTATAGATTTTATGCAAAACATCCATGATTGACCGGAGTTGAGAACAACACTCGTCTAAAGAGTAGGTGATCATGCTGCACCCTTAACCCATTGATTCCATTTGGATATATGAGCTGACTTGTGGCCATATGATACTTTCTGTAGTTTTTATATAGGTAGTAGGGTCTGTCTGGGTGGTCTCCATGGCATAAATAGGGTATACATAGGAGGTCATAGATAGTATATTATCATCATATTACAAGTTGTGTTCTTGTGCAAATAATTCCACTACACAAAGAAATTTGGGATTCAATACAAGATAGAGAATCACCACTGATCTGTAAGGATCATGAAAAATGTAAAATATGATCAGTAGTATGAATTCAGGATAAGATCAATAGCAGAAATTTTTGGGTTGAAACTGCACCTACATTAACCTAGTCAAACATGCCCCTGCCATTTCAACCCCTAACCATGGAAAATCAAGAATTAAATTGAAACAACATCCTTTCCACTCCCAGCTTTGTGAGGATCCTTCTAGGATGCATGAGGGAGGCTCTAGCACTACCAACAACTACATATAGAGGTTACGTGTGCTTGAAATGATAAGAGGCAAGGTTGAATGTTATATTGATCAAAATGGACTGAGGATTAAATCGGTCGTAGTTGTAATTTGACACTTGCGAAGCGTGCATGCAACAAAGTGGAGCAAGGCACTAATTACATCTACAACATCTCATTGTACTTGCTTAATTTTGAATGATATTATGCTAGAAGAATGTTTATCACTTTCAAAACTAGTTTTTCCCCTTAAGGGTGTTACCAAGGTAAAACTTCTGAGTTTATTGTGTTGAAATCTATTACTTTGAGCATGTTATTTTTTAATTTTTTACCAGGGATGGTTTTGTAACCACAACTTCCTAGAATTCACCCAACAAAAAATAAAAATAATTTAAAAATATAAGGCAACCCTATCTCTTAAATTTCAGTGCAAGAAAGCTTCTAGCATGCATGTGGAAACCTCTAGCACTATATAAGAACGCAATAACAACACAAAATGAAAGGGAGAAGAATTGAATTTTTGTCTCTCAGAAGTAAAACAAGCTTAAACAGTGAGATGGACTTAACAAGGTAGCAGTCACATATATACTTGTTTATTCGTCAATAGTATATACTGTGTTGCTCATTAATTGAAATTCTTCCATTTAAGAGACCTAAAAACCTCATATTATATACTGTATTGTTTGATGGCTGTGTTAATACTTTCATACCCAACATGTATCCGTAAAGACCAATCCAATCTCTAAGTCTAAACAATAGGAGCCAAATTGAAACCCATGATTGAGTGTCATAATGCATGTTGATCCTTGTAATATTTTTTTTTGAGGTATGTATTTGGCTCAAGAGTCCACAATTGAGCACTATGCTGCATGTTGATCATTGAAACATTTTTGCTCAGTTACATATTCAACTCAAACTTAGCAACTCTCTAGGAGTATTCTTTATAAGAAATGTTTTAACTTCTAAGAAATGTCAATGTCAGCTAACAACAGAATCCACAACCATCACAAATCAATTATCTACAAAGGTCCACAATGCAAATCTAACAATAAAAAGATACAAAAATATTAATTTAAACAAGATGGATAGCCCCATCCCATAAACTACAGAGAATTTTCGAGACACACCTCTTCGAAGTCTTTACCAGCAACCATCATAGCACAATGAAAAAGGTGGTCCTCTTTATCAGCTGTATTTTCCTCCATCCAATCAGGGTTAATACGTGAAATCCTTGCTGACAAATGTGTATTCCTGATATACCTAGCTGGCTTTTCAGTATCATACTGATTGATGCCATTGTCAACAGCGTCAATTTCCTGATTAAGTCAGCCAAACTCAGAATCAGATAAAACTACAACTTGGAGATTTATATGCATTCAAGCAAAGGGAACCATTAAGGTAGAGAACAAGATTCAAATGTAATAACCTATTTTATTGACAAAAAATAACATTTTAACTGAATTTGTTCATTAAATACAAGCCTATTTTCTTAATCTTTACAAAATCACAAACCATTATAAGTTTGAACATACATTATATGCAGATTTAAGTGCTCAATAAGCAAGCCACTTATAGTATATAGTGAGGCAGCTAAAAATATTGTTATATATCACTGTGTTACACAGGGAGGGAACGCATCCTCACCCCTTAGACCCCCATCCCCATCCCTTAGTGCATTTCAGAGATGGCGGGGCATTAAAAGACACCCTCATGCCATCGCCCCCGATCTGCAATTCACAAGAAACATCCGCAAAAACATCCCCAAAATCAGGATCACTGACAAACCTGAAGGGTACACCTGGCTCTCCTGAGGATGACCAGGCATCCCCCACGGGAAAAAAAATTTCCATCTTGGTTTTAACAAAAAATGAGGTTTTAATTACTTTATTTACAGTTGTAAAGGAGGTGGGGGTCCCACAAACCTTCCCACACCCCTTATACACCCTAAAATCATATTTTCAATGCAAAACAAAAAATCTCAAAGAGCTACAGCACTACCTCCATTGTTGTGAACACATTGTTTTGTTTTACAGACTTTTAAATTTTGACGAGTGGGAAAGGATTTTGAAGGGTGTGGATGCCTCCCCTATCCCACACCCCTTATACACCCTGAAATCATATTTTCAATGCAAAACAAAAAATCTCAAAGAGCTACAGTACTACCTCCATTGTTGTGAACTCATTGCTTAGTTTTACAGACTTTTACTCTTGAATTTTACCAGTGGGAAAGGGTAATGAACATCTAGTTTGCAAACTAAATCGTAGTTTTTATGGGCTGAAGCAAGCTCCTCGTGTATGGGCTGAAGCAAGCTGAATAAAATTTCACTAGATGTGAAACTGATCCTTATGTTTATTATGACTTTATGGAAAATGATGAACATGTTTTATTATTGTTGTATGTGTAATACCCCCTTCTATATTTTGTACAGTGAAATAAGAAATTATAAAATTAGGTTTAGAGATCATACATGTTCCCTTTAGAAACATAAGATTCAATATAGATTCTGGCACATAATAATAAACCCATATGTAAATAGATGCATTCCTTTAATAAATAAGCATGTAAGTATTATATTGTGATATGAATTCCAATTTATATAACCATGAAGTGGGTAGGGAGGATAGTATGAGGACTGCTATAGAATCTCACTATCCAAGCCCAAGAGGTTGTTTCCTTCAACCTTCTTGCTCCACTTGGTGACTCTATGGTTCTCCTCATATATCAAGCTTCTTCATAGCTTGCTTACTTAGTGAGTTTGGGATGAGGCTGTAACCAGGTTGGTAGACTCCTCAAGGTAAGGGCTCTCAAGGTCCTAGACGCCTCTGGGATCGTTCTAGGACAGCAAACTTACGAGTCTTTACTAACCTCTCCATTACACCTCCATTCCCTTCCTCACAAGTAAGTATTGTAATTCTGATTTAAGCGCTTAATATTTTATCAGCAAATCTTCATGATTTGTGCATTCATGGTTCATTCATTAATTATCATATTACTCACATCTTATATTCATTATGAGAAATTACTGAGATAACATTGATTCGCTGTGTGAGTTATCATTAACTTATAAACTCAGTATTTTAGCCTGCTTATGTTGTTAGAGTCAATTGTCTGTAAATTACTGCAGTTATCTTAATTTATTCCTTACGTGTGTAATGCTGTGACTGTGAAACCTGATAACATGCATGTACAATTCTAATAGAAATTCAGAAAGATGTTACCGTGACACAGTGGCTGGAATATTGCTTTGTCTAAGACCCAAACTTGCAGGCCTGTGTGAATTATTTCCTCCTATCTTTCTCCCTCTACGATTTCACTACATTCTTTCAATGGTTCATTGTGCAGGTTGAGAGCAGATTCGGTACATGTTATCTCCTTCTTACTTGGTGTCCCCCTTGACAAATGAGGACTAGTCATAATATATCCCTGCCCTTGGATGGAACAGATATTTGAGAGGGGTCACATCTCTTGCCTTTTAGCAAGCACGCCCTCCTTTAACTCGTAAACAAGGATTAGTTAATCATATTCATTTTCCAATGATCTAATCAGTATTCATTAGTGATAATTTATTAGTAAATTGTTGTAACAATTTGATAAACAGATTGTTAAGAGACACATCTCTTCAATTTAGACAAATCGTCTTATTATTCAAACCACACCCTTCCGTAATTATCATTACTTGTTATCTTTATTCAGGTCTAATCCATGCCTTAGTATCTTTATCTTCATAGGCAGTGAATAGACGATTTAATAGGTATCGATATCCTTTAATTGTTATACTTGGTCTCGGTAATCGCATCCTTTGGAGACAAATCGTAGTCTTTAAGTAGTCGTTGCTTAATCATTCCTTTCTTCATATCTTCGTATGTATTCATCATCCGATAATTTGTGACTGATTATTAATTCTTCCCCATGGCACCTGTTCTAAGCTGAATGTAGAAAATCACTTAAGGTCATTAATCAATGCTTACCTATCAATCACCTCCATCGTATGTTGATGCAGCCATAACCGGTAAAAACCCTCAAACGAGTCAACTGGCTTATGCAGCAACAGAGACACAACGAAAGCAGCAAGAAAACATAACAAATTCACATAAACAGATCATATTAAAGCCTTATAACTTCTGGCAATCATTCGGCAATCATCATATTATCATCAAAGAACATCCGGTAATTAACCGATTACATGAAGGCTTCAAGCCAAATACAATCCAACCGGGACTCCAAGAATCAACCAGATCACAACATGTGAATCTCAATCCTTATTCTAAGTTCTACTTCTTCACCCCTACAAATGAATACATAATATTACATAAGATTACATTCACCAATGCAAGAAAATGAAACGTGCAATTAGGTCGGCCCCAAGAATTAAATAAGTCTTTCTAGAAAATAGCAACCAAGTGATGCAGTTCAGCAAGAAGGTTCGCCACATGCCAAAGAACATCGGACAAGACCCAAGATAGATCCACACGCCAAGAATCGCGCCCATAATGAAGGAAAACCAGCCGATAAGCACAAGAATTGTCCCGAAACCCAAAAACAATCAATCGGAAGCGATAACTGACCGGAAAAGAACCCAAATGAACTGAAAATATGGAATCAAGCACATGAAACCACCAGGAAACCGAAAATAAGATCTGCCACGAAGAACAAGCAACTACCAGTACATACCGATAAGAACACAGAAAACTGAACAAAGAACTAAACAAGAACAAAACTAAAACGAAATATTTTTGGTTGATGCAAGATTGCTCATCGACTGGGGATGCTCCTACACCAGACAACCCAGGTAGAAAAAGATGTTCCATGAGAGGCAACCCATGAACATCTAAAAGGATTCGAAATGAAGATCCCATGCTCATTTCTGATCCAAACATCTTCCTTATCTGCCAACCTCTTCTTTAGCTCCTTTGGTGCCTCAACCGACTTTGTTAACCTCTAACTCCTTTTGTTGCTCTTTCCTTGCTTCAAGTCTACATATTGTCTTTGTTTTTGCAACTCTAATTTGGTTCTCCCACAGGACTTCATCCGGCTTGTCACCATAAGCTCTATGTTGACCGGTTCCATCTGTCCATTAGGCTCAATTGTCAGATCCTTCTACAAACCCATGTCGCCCTCCGATATAACCTCTGCAACTAGTTCTACGAAACCTTCCGGTATAGCACCTACCACTGGTTTCTCATTAGTGCAACTTCTCTCAAGAAGTTTCTTCACCTCCTTCTCTTTCCCCTTCAAAGAAATCAATGTGAACTTTTGCCCATCCTTTTCAATAGTAACCAGGTTTCTTCTACAGTCATAAATAGCTCCTCTATCATACTGCCAAGGTTTTCCCAACAAGACATGACAAACACTCATAAACACAATATCACAAAAAACTTCATCTCTGAAAGGCCTAGTATTGAAACTCACCAAACACTACTCCCTTATCTCTATCTTCTGATCATCTTGTAACCAACTCACCTCATAAGGACAACCCAAGCTTCACAACCATCTCCTCAAATACTAAATTATCAGTACTTCCACTACCTACAATGACCTTGCAACACTTACCACCTGATTTACACACAGTCTGGAAAAGACTCTTCCTTCTGCACATAAGGGATTCTCCTTGCTTCGATGCACAGTCAGATCCGGTACCATCTGATTCTTCACTTGCCACACAACTTCTTGCCATTCCTTGCTTACATTCATAGGATCTATGTCCAGTTTCTCCACGCTTAAACATTTGCCAGGAAATTCTCTACTGATACTGCTGCTACCTTTCCTCGGTGTCTTTTGTTCCAGTTCCTTACTCCACTTAGGTTTTGACTCCTCTTCTTCAACCGGTTTCTTCATACTATCACTCATCTTGAATATCTCCTTTCCCTTATTCGGTTGTCTTCTTCTCACCTTTTCTTCAGCCTTCAAAGCATACTGGTAAGCTTCTTCAACTGTGGAAACATTCAACATACTCATCTCATCTTGAATGTTAAAAGCAAGTCCATTGATGTACCTCGCCACCTTTTCTCTGTCCATCTCTCTATGTCCAGATCTAATCACCACCTTGTAGAATTCCTCAGTACAATCCTTCACAATCACGTTTCTCTGTTTCAGGTTCTGCAACTTCTTGAACAGTTCCAATTCATAGTCTCCTAGTATCAACTTGGCCTTCAATCTTGCAACCATCTGTCTCCACCAAGTGATCTTCAATTCACCATTCTTCACTCTGTCTTTTTGCAATTCTTTCCACCACAAGGCAGCATGCCCTTTAAACTTGGTTTGTGCCAACTGGACTCTTTGTGGGTCCTTGACATCCTCAAACTCAAAGTAGTCCTCCAACTCTCCGATCCAATCGATCAGGTCCTCCGGGTTCAGTGTTCTGGAAAAGTTGGAAACCTCAACTTTATGCACCTTACTTGCTTGCGCCACTGCTCTCAGGAATCTTTCCTCTTTCATCTTCTAATCCTTCAGCTTCCTCGAGCTCTTCACCGGCTTCCTCATATTCATCCTCAAAATCAGGGTTTCTTCGCAAACCAACCAAAGCATTTTGGATTCCATTCCTTACTTCATTCTTGAAGTCTTCCATCATCTGCTCTACCCTCCGGGAGTTTGCCCACCTCGGCAACATCTCTCCTTCCACTCCAGTGAACTGCCTCAACTCGGAGATTTGACTACCGGTTTCAATTGCCTCCCCTCGGCGATCTATTGAACACACGCACAGCCTGCCTCCAATCGGCGATCTGTCCACCCCAAGGAATGCCTCGATGTTCACAAACGATTCTTCCACCAGCCAGTCCATAACCAACTCTGATACCACATGATGCAGCCATAACCGGTAAAAACCCTCAAAAGAGTCAACCGGCTTATGCAACAAGAGAGACACAACGAAAGCAGCAAGAAAACATAACAAATTCACATAAACAAATCATATTAAAGCCTTAGAACTTTCGACAATCATCCAACAATCATTAAAGAACATCTGGTAATTAACCGGTTACATGCAGGCTTCAAGCCACATACAATCCAACCGGACTCCAAGAATCAACTGGATCACAACATGCGAATCTCAATCCTCATTCTGAGTTCTACTTCTTCATCCCTACAAATGAATATATAATAACATATTTATACCCACTGGAACACATCCAAGTCGACCTCATAAAATTACATTCACCAATGCAGGAAAATGAAACGTGTAATTAGGTCCGCCCTAAAAATTAAATAAATCTTTCCAAAAAATAACAACCAAGTGATGCAGTTCAGCAAGAAAGTCGGCCACACGCCAAAGAACATCAGACAAGACCCAAGATAGATCCACACGCCAAAGAACATTGGACAAGACCCAAGATAGATCCACACGCCAAGAATCGCGCCGATAATGAAGGAAAACCAGCTGATAAGCACAAGAACTGTCCCGAAACCCAAAAACAGTCAACCGGAAGCAATAACACCGGAAAAGAACCCAAAAGAACTGAAAATCTGGAACCAAGCACATGAAACCACCAGGAAACCGAAAATAAGATATACCATGAAGAACAAGCAACTACCGGTACATACCAGTAAGAACACAAAAAACTACACAAAGAACTAAACAAAAACAGAACTGAAAGGAAATATTTTTGGTTGATGCAAGATTGCTCATCGACCGGGGATGCTCCTGCATCATATGCCTTACTCAATCTGAGGTAACGAATTATCTTCAGGCTAATCGTTCTAATAATTAATTTTTATATCGCAGCTTTCTTATTGCCAAACGTCTAATCTTGACAGCTCAGCATCTTATTCTTTCTGTTCATATTACAAATGGCTTAATATATTAATATGGGAATGTGTGCCCCATGTGATATAGATTGCTCTCTTATGATCCAAGTCGCTAATATACTACTCATTCATTAATCTCAGCCATGTCACCTTTCTCGATGATCTTACCTTTATCAATTTGTCGAACACATCGCGATTGATATTTTCAAACCATCATCAAAAATATTTATGGAATGAATTGATGCATACTGTCGATGCTTATGTTCAATCCTTCTCTTTGCTGATAGTCTATCAATATCATGTCTCTTTATATACCTTGTTAAATCAATGCATAAGAGACGATTATAGCTTCAGTATGTCATATGCTCTTAATTACTCAGACTTTTGTTATCAAGGCTGCCATTTTATTGGTTAAGAAGTGTGTCATTGAAATGGTGTTGTTCATGTATCATTATTAAAGATAATACAAGGAGCTTCCTTAGAACTGTTTGTTGCGTATCAATATTATCTAATGAAAAATCGTCAGCATCTATTATTTTACTATTCTAGCTATGTTCAATTACTGCCTCTATTGCATCTGACTGGGATATCACATTGGTTTACTGTTTCAGTCCAGTGTCCATGGTGGGGACATGACAGTATGTTGATGATATGCTAGTGACCGGCACTAGCATGGCTTTTGTTAGCAATTTAAAACAGCACTTAGCTAAAAAACTTCTATGAAGGATTTAGGGGCTGCCAAGAAAATTCTTGGAATGACCATCATTAGGGATGGGAAGAAAAGGAATTGAAATTGTCAAAAAGAAATTATATATTGACAAGATTTTGGACAGATTTGGCATGAAGAATGCTAAGCCCTTTAGCGCACATCTTGTGAATCACTTCAAGCTTTCAGCCAACATGTCTGCTAAGACACAAGAAGAAAAAGAGCTTATGGAACAAGGCAGAGTCTCATATATGCAATGGTTTGCACAAGACCCGACATTGCTCATGCAGTGGGAGTAGTCAGCAGCTACATAAGCAATCCGGGTAAAATTCACTGACAAGCTGTTAAATGAATTTTGAAAAATTTGAAAGGCACTTCCAACCATGCTATGTGTTTTGGCTGAGTTGGTAAGCAAACAAAAGGAATTCACCTTGTTCAGTGACAGCAACAATGCTATACATTTGGCCAAAAATGCAGCATTTCACAATGGGACAAAGCACATAGAGCTGAGATACCATTTTATCCGAAGTATTCTTGAAGAGAGTAAGTTGCAGTTGGAAAAACTACATACTAGTGTGAATACTGCTGATGTACTTACGAAGGTAGTCACAAAGGAGAAGCCCGAGTTCTACAAAGCTTCTCTTGGCCTTGTCAAGATGTTACAATAACCCTAGAAAAGTGGGGATACCTCTGCACATGATTACTTGCAGCAGTGGTTGGACTTCAAGTGGGAGATTGTTGAATCTGAAGTCCAATGGTCTTGGACTATTTCCCTTCCTCTTGCCTCTTCATTTCTCGCTCTTGTCTCTTCATATTTTGGAAACTTTATAAAATCTTGTGGATTATGCAATAAGCATGTAACTTTGTAAGCTGCTGCAACAATTAATAAAACAGAGTTTGCCCTGCTTTTGCTGTGGATTTAGCCTTTAAAGGTCAACCACATAAATACAGTGTTGTGTGTGCTTGTTTTTCTGTGCAACTGCTGTTCATTTAAATCTGAGTTTGTATTTCTTTTTTTCCTCGGAATTCTCAACAAGTATGATATATACTTTGTAAATTTCTCCTCTTGATATTTTTTTTAAATAAAATCTTATGTTGAAGAAAAGAATAACTAAATTGATACTTATTTTTTCTCAAATTATATAACTGGAGTATAAGACAACTATCTAGTGAATTTATGTCATAATTTAAACTTCCTCACTTCACTCGTTGAGACTAACACAAATATTCTAGGACATCAATATTTCACATGATTATAATGTAACTCATGGACAAATTACAAGTACACAGCACCTGTGTAAGTATGAGGTGCTAGTGCCTTTAATCAATGAAACTCAACCAGAAGGCATACCTCCATAAAACCTTTGTATAAAGCAATATAAACACTCTCAACATCCGAATGATCTGGATTCAACCCAAGTTCTTTGGCTACTATTTCCCTTCCATAGTGCTGCATCAAATTCATAGAAATATTAGTATATAAAATTTAAAAATTATCTAAAAGACTATACATTTTAATCAGGCTCAACTTCTCATTCTGTGCTTATGAAAGTAGATATGCTGCATGGAATTCTAGAGAAAAACAATTAATAATAATTGAAGCAGATACCTTTCATCCTCTTTTATTAATCCTTTTTATGCGAACACGGTAGTACAATTCCCATAACAATATAAGAAAAGAAGCTCTTGAGTTTAAATGAAAGGTGTGCCATCAAACTACAGATGGAAACTGTTTTAACTTTTAAGTAAATATTTAAATCTCCAGAATAGTAATAGTTAAATTAATAAAAATACTCATTTTTACGTTCTGCATAGAAAGATGTATGTGCAGATAAAAAGATAAATATAGATAATTCTGACAATGAAAAAAGATCGGATTAGCAAAAATAGTAAATCAGAATCTGATAGATAGCATGCTCCCAGCATACATATAAGTGTTCAAGAAGATGAGATTTTAGAAGTGATATATGAACTTATATATTGTAATGAAACTATTATAGTAAATTATTTGATAAATCACATACTAAAGCCATAGAAGTTCAGTTTCATGGTTGGGGAGACACTATTAACAAGACTAACAGATTTGGAAGGCACAAAAGCTATAAAATTGGGGCACTGGTACGATACAATCGAAGGTACAAATAATAGTGAAGTTATAATAGTGTACAGCATATGTCTGCAAGATAGTGGAGATAGTGTTTATGAACCGTATAGATAGTGTTACCAACTAGAAAAGTCGACTAGCATTTAGACAAAAATCCGTATCTTGTGCTGAAAAATTCATGGACTCACCAATAATTTATAAGCCACTGCACCACAAATTCCAACCAGCATCAATGTCCAAGGACTGGGAGTGCAAAATTCAGTTTGAATATTAACATTCCAGTAGAATACAAACCATAGTTCAAACTAGCATACTCCAGTTATGCATAGAAGCATTACCGTGCCATATAAACAATGTAGCAAACAAATACGACATCAATAAAACCTAGTTCAACCATTAAACAGAACAGCTCCACAACAAAACCACATGCCTATTAAAACTTAAGCAAGAAGCTACACAACAGAGACAAAATACAGCCACATAAAAGTGGGTAACCATTAACATGAAAAATAGCATACACGTCTAGTATCAGTACTGAAAGCGACCATATAATGCTACAAGAAAATTGTGACATGTTGTAGCACAAACCTTAGGATATCTCAGAATGTCATACAGCAAAAACTGCTGCTACTCCATACAAAGATGAGAGAAATCTCCCTTACAGTATAATGTATAAATCAACCATTTCTTAAAGAGTTAAAGCACCCCTAAAAATGAGAAAGGATGATGTAGCCTATTTTCAGCTGCAAGCTACCATAACTATAGTACACAGATGAGAGAAATCTCCCTTACAGCATAACGTATAAATCAACCAGTTCTTAAAGAGTTAAAGCATCCCTAGAGGTGAGAAAGAAAGATGTAGCCCATTTTGAGCAACAAGCTGCCATAACTATAAGCAACCGAAACTAAAAGAATAGAATAGAAGAGAAAAGAAGAATTTTAACATCCATGAGGCCAAAGATAGCCTGTGGGACAGAAGATCATGCTATTTTAGCTTCCTAACTTGCCGATCTTCTGCTATTAATCTTGATGATGAGCTGTTCTATTTCCTAACATTCTCCTCTTCAAACAAATGTTGTAAAGAAGAAGCCACTAACGTACCACATATTTCACCCAAATGTCATCGTAAGCTTTACACTCAAGATTAATAAAGTGTTTTTTTGTTCAATTTCCCCAGCTGTGCAAAAATAATGCAAAATGTTTCCTTTCACTCTTCTTGAGGCCTCTTCCACCTACCTGTTTTGAAACTGATGTGAACTAGTCCTAAATTGGGCTATCAGTATCTTTCCCCTCCAAGGGATATTTGCCCCTATGTATGCCTTTTGTTGATGATACTAAGTGGTGTTATATTCATCAAGGTAGTATTTCCTCTCTACCTAATGGCTTTCCCACATAGACATGCAGAATTTATCAATAATACTGGCCTTTACTTCTTTGTTATTATTTGGTCATGCATTTAGGTGGTTGCTCCATTTGCTCATCCACTCAAAGTTTTGTTTCATCCAGGACTTCTTTCTCTCATTCAAGACTTCTTTGACATCTGCCTTAGGCCACTTATGTGCCTTTACCTACTCAAGTTTTTTAAGGTTACTTAAGAGATGTAACATGGCAATGGCCTCAACAGGGAAAATACGTGTTTCATCTAGAAGAATCTTGTAAGGGATTAAAGCTTTAAGCTTGAATTTTCTTGTTATCATGTTAATCCTCTCTATTCACTTCCATTGTAATTCCAAAGAGCTACTCGTTCATAATTCACAAACGTAAAGCACCACAAGAATAACTAAACATCTAATAGAACCTGCATAGTTTTCCAATCCCATAACTCCATTTCCCTGCTTCTATTTTGTAACAATGTAATGCATAAAGTGGTCTTCAACCTACCAAAGTTCTCTAAGATTGTTACTAAAGTGACATTCCAAGCTAAAGTCAATCCCAAAATATTTGTACCCTATTACTTCCTCTATAACATTCCCTTCAAAAAAAGAAGTTGAGCTAGTTTTTCTTCATTCTATTGGAAAAGATCATGATCTTAGTGTTGCTGGTGTTGACTTGCACACCCACCTTCTTGCGAAAATGCTCTATGGCATATAAGTGCTCTTGTTACCCTTGAGGAAAGCTAGTCGTCAAAATGAGATTGTCCGTTTACAAAAGAAGCCTCACAACATATTCTCCCAAAACCCCCTGCTTGCAAGTTTAGCCATTCTTGTCCTTTTAAAAAGAAATTGTTTATCCCCACTCTTAAAAAGAGGTATCACTAGGCTAGTTACCCAATCGCATGGAAATCCATGCTAAATCATGTTGTTGATAAAAATTTTGATATGAGAGAATGATTTTCTTTCCTCATTTTATGTATTTTTCTGATAATTCAACCATGTCATAAGCCTTTCCTCTACTTATCTTCTTAAAACCTTCATAACCTCTTGCAAAGAAATTAATTTCACTGCCAGGTTGATTATGGAGGGGCCTCCACCTATGATTCATGCTCATATAGTTGCTTTGCATATGCAAGTCATTGAGTAGCTTTGATGTTATTCTTGTGTGCTATTTTCTTTGCTGAAATTCCCTCCAAAAAACTTTTGGATTATTCTTCCCTAAATAAATTAGTTCCTCTCTCCTTGTATTCATGTAATCTCCTTTTACTTTTACAATCTACTTGTACAAATTTTTGTTCACCTCTGCTTTGCTTTAGCCCTTTGAGAGCTTTCCTTGCAGCCATGTACTCCTCACTGGACCAAAAAAACATGGAGTGAATGCCTAAAATGAATTAAGGAAGTAATAAATTCATGCATGACACTGATGGTTCAGCTGCTTTTGTATTTCTTATACTGATTAAGGCCTTTGCAAGTAGAGCTGTAATTTCAAAAGTTGGCATCCTCGCACCAAAAGTGCTTACTAATTTAAATAAAAGATGGGCCCTTTTTGCCTCATAGTATTCAGATATGACAAAGAAAAATGTGGGTGGTGACAAATTAAAAAAGGTTGAAGGTGTAATGTCCCACTTACAGATTATTTAGATTTCATGGATTTTTTGTAACTTCCAAATAATGGAACCCAAAATCTATGCAAACAAATCAACAACTAAGACTAACAATAATGCTGGTTATAAACAGTACAGACTAAAACTTCATGAACAACTAAATACATATAATATTCATTACTTTGATTACATCTTTTTTCATGAGAAACCAAACCCGAAGTAGCTTGAATATTAGAATTACAAATCACAATGAAATATCAATTTGAAACCCTTAATGCTTTATTGTTGAAATCTACCCAGAACTATAGCCAATACACTTATTCTTCAAATCAACTATAATACACACTTAGACCTCTTTCAATTCAAATCATTAAATAAAACTCATGGAAGCCTTAATAACTACCAATGATGGTGTAGAGAGATGTGGTTGTTTGACAATTGCAACGATTAAAATAATGGCAAACACTAGTATCAAAGAATAGCAGATTTAATTCCTTACAACTACAACAACCTCCTTGTATTCTCAAACACCCCTTCTCCAATGTTGTGTGGTGGATAAAAAGTCTGTAATGGAACAGCAGCCTGGGCCAGCTAACAAATCCTTCATCAACAATTAATGATGCTCAAAACAAATAGCAACAAAAACACCACTATGCAATGATACTCCAAATATTAGTTTGAAAATCTAAATTGCCCTATCGTTGGAATCTTGCATGACATCTCCCAAAAAGGAAACAGAAAACACTGTAGCAAATTCCAATTCCTACACAAATCAGCACAAATGTCATTTTCAAATGGAATCACCCAAGATTGGAAACAAGGGTTTTCATACTTGACCCCAAATGTGGGATTCAAGAGGTTTTTCATTCTCTCAAACCCTAAACAAATCAAAGGTCTTCTTCCTTGGACACCCTAAATTGAAGAAACCTCAAATCTGAAAATTTGCAAAGGATAACTTGAATGATGATCAAATGAAGATAGGCACCTCCTCGATAAACCCTTTAAAATTGAGCCCTTGGGTCCAAAGTTCCCCTCCGAGTTTTAAAATGCTTTTTGACTTTTATTTTAATTATAATAATATTATTTAGTTGCCCTTAAAATTAAATATTACCAGGCCCAACTTAAATAATGTTATTAATTATTTTAATCCAAAACAGGGGACATGACAAAGAGGCTCACAGAAAATCCTAAAATGTACGAACTACCAAACCAGACAATGCAACTTATTGGAAGATATATATATATACCTCACTTGACAGAATAATTCAACTCATGCCCTTGCCCTTGGTCCACCTAAACAGGCTTTCAAAACTTCTCAAGTACCCACATTATTCACGAATACTTGTGAGCTGAGAGTCCAAGCATGTAACTCATGCACAAACTCGCCTACTATGCAGGCCAAGTTGATGCCCAGTACTCACCAAGTTTGCAAGCAAGCAATCAACATAACCTAGGAAGTAATCACCATAAGCTTGACCTGCATACCAGGCTCATATAAACAAACAAAAATACACCTTAAATTCTAAAAAAATGTGCATCCAAAGTGATATAACTGCATTCAACCTCCTTTTTCAGTCATGAATACATTTCATCTCCTTTGAGCTCATGACTGTAGAAGAAAATTTCTGCAAATTGAAGTTTTGGCAGAATTTCAGCAACATTTGAAGAGCTTGGAAATCTGCTGCCATCAGAAAGGTGCATACTGCAGTGTCTTTGGCAAAGGAGCTCCAAACACAAAAGCAGTTTATTGCAGTGATTAGAGGCACAATTTTGATGAACATAGCAGCAGAATTTCTTTATGAACGGAGGCACAATAGTGAATTGAATTTTGCAGTGAACAAAGTTTGGAAGATCGAGGTGGAACATGCTTGGTGTTTGCATCAACAGTTCAGTGCCACAGAAGTTACATTTTGTTGAAAGTTTTTTTGTTCCCAAATTTTTAAAGCATTGACAATCATCTAGAATCCTGCATGTTAATATTAAAATAGTATTGCAACATTACTTGATAAGGGTCAATTAAGTTGCTAGGATAGACTTTGCGATGAAGTTGCATGGACACAGATACAGATACAAATGTCAAATACGGATACGATATTGAATATGGATATGGCCATTTTTGAAGACCCCCATACAAATGTCAAATACGGATACGATATTGAATATGGATATGGCCATTTTTGAAGACCCCCAACACAGATTCACCTAAATACAACAATCATAAAAAACACAAATATATTTGTCACAATTTTCCAAGTTATTAGACGAGATTTTCATTAGTTTAAAAGTAACATAGGCACATATTTCCTACATAGATAATTATAAGTTGATTTTACACTTCACAATATACAAAAAATAGTAGAGTTGCATTGGAAAATAACTCAAAAAATGAGTTGCTGAAATAGAAAAACATTTCATTTGTCTTCCTCATTTGGTGTAGGTTTTGTTTATACCTATAAATAAATTAAAAATTGCATTATTGAAGCTTTTTAAAATTAAGTTAAAGAAAATTTACATCATATTTTTAAAAAAATAAAATCATTCAACATTGTTGGAAAATCAAGGTTTTTTGGGCATGCATGGGTACAATATCTAGCATGTATCTGTATCATATTGTATCCATATCGGATACGGGGGTACGCGTGCCCATGGAGGAGCAAAGACATATCCAACTACTCTACTTTACGAATATTCTTTATTCTTTTAGTTGTGATTTTCTTTCTTAGTTGTCAATCTAATATTTTACGGATACATCGTTTGCAACTCTTATTTAACAAGACTTTCACTCCTTTGTTAATACCAAATATCTTGGTAATCATTCTCCGTGTCATTACTTTCCGTAACATGGTATCAGAGCTCAAGTTTTTGAAATCTCGAGATCGGTTAAGGCATGAGATCTACAGACAATTGCAGTGACAACTCACACACACAGGATCATGCCAAAGGACATCATACAAATCAATCAAGAAACAAAAATCACAGATTTTTATCCTTGAAGATTTTAACCAATTTTTTCAACAAATTTGTGGGTCTTTCTCTATCAAAATTTGAGGTTTTCTTATCATAAAAATCGTGTTTGTTCTGGCCAAAATCGTGCAACCATCATCTGAAAAAAATTGCAGAAAGGGTTTTTGTAGTTGCAGGCTTGTTTTCTTCTAATAATTTCATGTTTTTGTTTCTGAAACTTGTGGCACTTTCCAGTCAAAAGTCACATGGTTTTTTTTGTTGAACAGCACAGCATTTTTCTGTGAATATTTTTAGCAATTTTTTATTAAAACCGCATTTGTTTTTACTATTTTTCCAGCCCACAACAGCCTAGATGATTTTTTGACCAGTTTTTTTGCAGTCTTTGCGGAAGCACCTGGGGTTTGGCAACACGTTATTGTCACTTTCTTTTGTAATAATTTTGCAAAATTGTGGTTTCTTTTATAGATAGGGTTTTAGCCAAAGTTTCCATTTTCAAAAGCAACAAGTTCCTTCGCTTTCCATGATTTCGTATTGCGGGAGGGATGGCATCATTGCCCAATATTATGTTGGAAGGCAACCAAAGGTTCACCAGCAAGAATTATAATTCTTTGAAACAAAGGATGATCATGATTTTCGAATACAAATGCCTTGGTCAGATCGTTCTTAGTGCAGATACTCAACCAACTGTTGCAAGTAAAGACCAAGACAAGTTTGAAGAAAATTGTGAAGCCATTGTGCTCATTAAATTATCAGTAATAAATGAAACGCTTTTGGAAATTCCATCACGCAAAGCTTCTACAGAGATTTGGAAACACTTACAAGATGTGCAAGAGACATCAGATAAAAGTAGGGCCTTCATAGAATATATTATTCTCGATCATGATCAATGAGAATAAGCTTTTTGTAATGTCCCATTTTGGGATGTTTGCAAATCTTGCCCTAAAATCACCAGTTCAATAAAAATAAGAAATATAATACATTCAAAAATACAAACTTACCAATTAACAATTTCCTTTCCAACATAAACTTGGGTTAAACCCTGCAATAATGTTAGTCAACATTTGAAAAGTAATTAATAAGACCAATTATTTCCACAAAGGTTAGGGATCCAACAACATATAAATGCATATATAATAATAATCCTCTATAACGGCCCTTAATTTATTTATCAATAGGATTCTATACTAAATCATGTAATAACATCCTTCATTGGGATCTAATCTATAGTTCTATTTCCAAGGATCAACCATAGTAGGGATTGGAAAGGAAGCACGATAGGGCACCCCAAATGTTCACAACAACTAACCCCAAGGGCACAGAGCATCCAACCAAGACAACTCGACCCCTGGCCCACAAGTGGCAGGAACATCCAACCAAGACAATTCCATCCAACTTGGGATTGGCTATTTAGAAGAGAAACTCATATCTACTTTCCCAATCATGGCTCCACAATAAGGCGCATTCGCCGCAACTAAGCCCAAGGGCACGAAGCATCCAACCAAGGCAACAAGACCCCTTGGCCCACAAGCAACAGAATCATCCAACCACAATAATTCCATCCAACTTGGGGTGGGCTACTTAGAAGGGGAACTCATATCTACTCTCCCAATTGTGGTTCCTCGGTAACCCATACGTGATTCCTTGTAAGAGGCTAATTGGTTATATAAATAATTATAGGAGTCTATATTATTATCTAGCTAGCTAGCTTACTACAAAAAAGACCATAAGATGAACAATATCATCAATTGCATACCACAAGCTTACTACAAAAAAGACCATATCATGAACAATAACCATAAGGTGGTTATTTTCTGAAAATGCAGGTTACTTATATCACATCTCCTTTGCTTGATAACAGATATTCTGCTAATTTTACTAGCAATCTCTGCTGCATGCAAGATATATATATATATATATATATAGATCTTAGAATCCTTATCTAATTCCACAAAGCAACAAAGCTTATAGACTTATTAATTCCAGACTGATAATGGTAAGTCAGATTTCTGTCTTTTATTGGTTTATTTCCTTAATTAAATCTGAATGCTTGAATTTCCTTGATTATTTTATCTTCATCATTCATTGCATGCTTCATTGAATGACTTGTCCTCCTATTATATCTTCATGTGGAGAGGGGGGAGGTCACACCTCTTCACCGATCATTGCCTTTGCAAAGGTCAGACCTCCTCAAGCATTGCTTATGATGTTCCTCTTTAATTTTAATTTTAATTTAACTAGTCGTTGCCAAATAAAGGAATGTGAGTGGGCTCATTGGAATGTTGACTAAGTCGGCCCTTAATTGTTTTACTTCCCCTGGTCAGCCCTTCTACAATGATACACCTTTGTTACCTAGGTCAGCCTCATATATTGAAATACTATCATATTTTATTTTATTTTTTATTTTCATTATTTTTTAGTCGGCCCTATTATCTAGGTTTAGGTGGCTGCAACCCTATTTACTAGTGGGGACATGACACTTTCGCAAGATCATTTGATGAAAATCAAAGACATTCGCAATCAATTAGCTGCTATTGGTCGCACAAAGGAAGAAGCACACATTGTGATTATGATGCTAAAAAGCTTACAATAATATGAGCATTTCATTAAAACACTCACCATCACATCGACCAATGTTGACTTGAAATTCAAAGATTTGTGCAACAAGACACATGGAAGAAACAATATCTAAGTTAACATCAGTAAATTTCCATAATCCATTCGATTGAGTGTATGCTTCTGGATTCAATTGTGTGAGAATTTTTGTATCAACGTTTCGGATCACTCTGTGATCCATCACAAGGAGAATCCAAAACGTTGATGCAAAAATTCTCACACAATTGAATCCTGAAGCATACACTCAATTTCTAAGTTACCAGATTCATCATTGGGAGCTTGGAATCAAGGTTGGGTACGATTCCAACCCAAGTTTGGTATCGGTGCAGCCCTAGGTCTACCCAGGGTACCACCCAGGCAATACCATAGGTGAACCTGGGCCTCACTGTAATGTCCCCAATTTTTAAGGTGACAATTAGTAAAATTGATTTTTATTAAGTTGACAAAAAAAAAATTTCAAATTATGACTTAATACTAATTAATTTAATTAAATAATAATAAAACAATAAATATTATTATGTCACTTTATTAGATATATTTTTAAGTTATGTCACGTCAACCAATCTTCTAGATGCTTCCTGGAGATCTTTATAAGGGGGGAATCCTAGTGACGTTTTGAGCAAAGTTACAAGACTTGGACTCCCCTCAAACTCGGCAAGCTGACTTTTGACTCGAACTCGGTTGAGACTCGGCAAATTGAAAAACCCAAGAAATTCAAAAAATTTTAACGATTTTAAACTTCTTTCATGCATTTTTTACTAAATAAACATTAAAGACACAATAATCTCATCAAATAGAAGCACATACACAAGTTTACTTTGATCACATAAGTATAAATGCAAATTTTAGGCTTGCACTAAAGGAAATAAGCTAAACTAAATAACACATTAGAAATATAGATAGTGTCAAATGTCTACAAAATTCATGGAATATGAAATCCATGTCATCAAAAGTTCAAAACATATATCAAGTTCAACATAAAAGCTACAGTCTAGAAGTCTAAGGCTCAAAGGGGCCAACATCAGTGATCATTGATCACTCGACCCCGCAACCGTCCTACGTGTGCGCCTAAGATAGGTCCTGGAACATTCTGCAGCCATGATAGCTCAACCTCAATTTCAGTGACATCAACATCCTCATCCATTGTTGTTATATGGAGCCTAATCAGACTCAAAGGTTAAATTTCCCCCCCTTTTATTGGCCCAGTTTCCCCCCAAATTATTCAACGGGGGTTTGGGGGCAGCATCCCCAAGATGGGGTCCAAGGGCAGCACCCCCAAAAGCTCAAACGACTTTTATTTCATTCCTCTATTTAATCTTTATTTGCATTTAATTGATTTTTTCTACATGCAATTCCTAACATCCACATCATCCTTGGACATATTCACCTTTTATTCCACTTAAAACAAAGACTTTTTAAATTTTTTTGGCTTTTTTATTTTTGCTTGGGCGGCAGAGTCTAGGCCTCGGGACTCGACAAGTCTGCCAAGACCCGGCCAAACTCGGTCGAGTCCGAGTCTAAAGGCACTTGGCCTCGACATTTATGGCAATGGGCTTCCTTTCAACATTGTTAGATCACCTTATTGGCGGGAGATGTCAAATACCCTTTACAATACACCTCATTATGTTAGTCCTAGGTATGAAAAGGTAAGAACCACCTTCTTGGCAAAGGAGAACGCTTCAATGGAGACATCATTGAGAGTCATCAAAGATACATGGTCAAAAACAGATGTGTCCATTTCTAACAGATAAAAAGATTGCAAAAATAGACCATTAATCAATGTTATATCAATGTCCTCTAAAGGGGTGATATTTTTGAGTGCAGTGGATTGTGAGGGGCAACTAAAAGATGCAAGTTCAATTGCCAATATCCTCATAGAATCCATTGAGATAGTGGGTATTAGTATAATATCTTTGTATTATCTTTCTTTTTCAGTTTAATGGTCAATATTGTAAATTTTGTACATATTAGATTCTTTCTAATTCAAACGATTGTTTCTTAATGGAAACGTCGTTCCTTTGTAATTTATAAATGAACATTTTGTTCATCCATTAATCAATTAATTTTTTACCAAATACTCTCATATTATGGTATCAAAGCCGTAGGTGAAAAATTTTCAATTTTTTAAAATTATTTTCTAGAATTAAAAACCCATATAGGGTTTCTGTTATTCCAGGGCGCTCTTTCTATTTCACAGGTTCGATTTTTTTTTGCAAATCGCATGTTTATGGGTCGTGTTGTTTCTGTGCCTCTGTTCTAAGCCCAACCTTTGTTTACCAGCGCAACTCTGTTCTCTTCTGGCACAATTGTTTATTTTCCCAACCCACATCGAGATATATCGACATTTGTATTGCAGCCACCTTCTGTTGCCTAAAAACTACAATACCTAAAAACAGCGAATACTCACAATACCTAAAAACAGCGAATACTCACAATTTGAGTATCGTGTTATTGATCAATTGGTTCTTGGAAAAGTCTCGCGTCCTTCTACAACTAGTCCTGATCAGACCAAGTTTGATGAACAAAATCGTGAAGTTGTTATGCTCATCAAGCTCTCGGTGACCGATGATCAGCTTCCTCAGATACCTTCCAGCAAAACAGTTGTTGAGATATGGGAGCATCTCAAGACGCTACATGAGACGTCTGATAAGAGCAAAGCCTTCTTTCTGAAAAATATGCTCCTCTATAATCATGGATGAGCGCAAATCCCTTCGAGATCATCTCGATCAAACTAAGGAAATCCTTGACTAGTTAAAAGTCGTTGGGCGGAAAATGGAGGACATGGTCGTGATCACTCTGAAGAGCTTACCAAAGTCCTACGAGCATTTTGTTGAAACTCTCAACATCAGTTCAACTAGTGTTGATTTGAAATTTGTTGATCTCTACACTAAGCTTCTGCAATGGGATTGGTGGAAGCAACAATTCGGCAACATTACCAACTCATCCTCCACAGAACAAGCATTTGCAGCCAAATCCTTTCAGAAGGATAAAGGCAAATCACAGTCTTCTCAGCAGAAACCCTCTGCTCCATCATCAAAAGGCTCGAAGAAGAAGAATGTTCAGTGCAATTACTCACATAAATTTGGTCATATAAAACTTGAGTGTCGTAAATGCTTGGTTGGATAAGCTAAGCAAAGTGGTTCACAACCGAAAGCAAATGTAGCAGAGCACACTAAGCAGAGTGAGTCTGCCTTTTATGCCTTCATGGCTAAAAGACCTACAAACCATGTCAAATCCTCTACTTGGTATATAGATTAAGGTGCCTCACACCACTTCACTCATTGTCAGGATTGGTTCACTGGTTTTCAGCCTTACTCAGATTCAATCATTTTTGGAGGGGAAGAGTACACTATTGTCCGAAAGGGCAATGTGTAGTTTTAGTCTAGAGGAAGGAAATTGATTTTCCTCAAAGTGTACTATGTTCCAAGAAAGGAACTCGACCTTCTCTCAATCAATCAGATTCTGAGACATTCTCCTCAATTAGACGTGACCTTCAGTTCACATCAATGCAGTATCATTAATCAAGAGACTCAAACAACTGTTGTTGTGGGTCTTGAGGATCATGGTCTATTCAGACTAGTTGATTCTAGTGATTTTCAGGAGCTTGCCATGGCAGTCAAGCGCTCCTCAGTTAGTACACTTTGGCATCAGTGTTATGGGCACTTAAATGTGCACTATCTTGCTCAGCTTGTTCGGGAAGATCTTGTCATCAGATTGCCAGAGATCCAAACCCAAAACCTTGGAGATTGTGGAGCATGTCAGGCTAGCAAGCAGAATTGGACTCCATTTTCGGATGGTGTTGGTATCTGTTTTATCATCTACCAAACATTAGAATAAGATACCCAAAGGTATTCTATCCTCTCCTGAAAAATCACTACTGATTCCAAGGTCTATATGTGCGAACAAGCAACTTTAGTGGTATAGCTACTCGGGTAGTGTTTGCTGAAAATCTCAAGGGGGACTTACGTTAACAAGTGTCTTTCAAGCTTTTGGACTTAGATAAATTTAACAATTTTAGGCTCTCTTTTTTTTTTTTAGAATTTTCGAGATTTAGACTTTCAAAACAGAAAAAAGGGATAGGGTTTGAGCAAGTTGATCTAATCCTACGAATTCCGGAGATGGTATTAACTGGGTGCTCTCGAGAAACCACACTTTGCTTCGACACACTGAGGACAACTACACAAGCAGGTGCAATCTTCAATGGGTTGTTCTTATGATCGAAATATTGGCATGCACAGAGGATAGGCTCAGACTAACTTTGCACAGTGAAATGGAAATCATCCATTCACCAAAAGTATGAGCAGAGATACACCGTCACTTAACACTTATCAAATCCTTCATTCAATTCTAACAACATGAAAGCAAATCTAAATTAACTTTAACTAATGTGTTGAGGAAATTGAAACCATGCTAATTATTCAAACAATGCAGATTACAAAGCCTTAAGAGAAAGCGCACATGCAATATATTATTTGAAAATGACCTTCACGCAACAATATGTCAAAAAACTCACTCTCCAAATGAGGAGGTAACCTTATATAGTTTTTCAAAAATCAATGAATGGTCGAGATCAAACAGTGATCAAGGGCCCAGATTGAAAATTACAAACCCTAATTAGGGTTTCCCAAAACTCTATTAGTTTGAAAAAAAGAGAAAGTGACAAGTAGCACAGCTGCTATTGTCACTGAAGTGAGTGTCCAGTTTCCCCTTTTGCAGATTCAATGTATCTAGACAGGATGAGCCTAACCTCTTCCATAGTGACACTTGGCAAGTTGCTAATCTGGAAATCGATGATGTCCACATCATCAGTACATGTGGCGAGGATGCCTTCCCACTCAACTGCCTGGAAAAGAAAGTTCTCGTCAATGAAGAGAAAACTTGCAATCCTTGAAAGATCGCCCTTATCAATCATCCCTGAGTCTTTGAAAAAGCTCGACTGAATTCTGGCTCTCAAGTTCTCTTCCTGCAAGTGTTTTTCCCATATACTCTCTTCCAGATCTGTGATACTACACAAAACATCTTACTCAAAATTTCTCTAACACTTTCCTCTATCTCAAAACACTTAGTTTCGGATTTCTTCAGGACTTCCATCCCGGTGACCAAAGCATAATACCAGGTGTTAAAGTCATATCTATCCCCAGCCTGTATGACACCTGCATCCCCCAAACTTTGTTTTGACAGACCTCGAATAACCTTCAATTGCGAAAGTATTTCATCTTGAATTTCTTCAACATCTTCCCAATTTGCAGCTAAGTCTTGAACTCTGGTGACCAATAAAGAGGCCGACTCATGTGCTGATACTAAATTTTCTATAAGTATGTCAACACGTGCAGAAGCATCTGAAATCCATTCCTTAGCCTGTGTGAATCTGCCCTTCATGTCCTCGTCATCTTTCATTGACTCTTGCTGAAGAGGTTGCGGAGGGGTGACTGGTATCTCATGGTTGAGTGGCCCTGGTTAGATGGAGAACATATTTCTTCCACTGTTGATTCTCTTCCTCAACCTTCTTTCTTTTCTCCTTCTCTTGGGCTAGCCTTGCCTTGAGGGCGTTGCAAGAGTCATCAAAGTACTGGACTTCTTGGTCCTGAGTAGGCTTACCCAACTCTATAGTAGTAACCTTATAATCCTCCGAGGCAATATTGTCTCGAGTTTTTCCTTCCTTTGGCATAGCTATCTGAACTGTCCTAAACCCTGCACTATCCCTCTAAATCAAAGAAAATTTTCTGGCTGGCTTAGGTGGCTTGATTATGACTGGTTCGTTCACCTTTGCCGGAAATGTTGTTGTATTCTCTTTAGAATGGGTTTCCTTAGGGACCTTAGCCCTTATCCTTTCCCTCAACCAATCAAGAATGGTTGACTGCTCCACAGTATTCTAATCAAATCCATCATCTGTCCTTCTTGGTCCAGTAACTATACCATCAAGGAAAACTATTGGGGGCTCAGGCTCTTCAACTTCTGTGGTTGCATTTAAAACTTGTTCCCTGTCCGAACTTTGGACAGCTTCTCTCATTATTTCCTCGATTAAAGGAGAAGGCACTCTCACTTCATTATTCACCATATATGTGTCCATCTCTTGCTCTTCAACTGCATTTTGATCAGGCACAACAGATGCGGCACTCAGAATGGAATGACCTTCGTTAGACTCACGTCTCTCCCCGACAACTTTCTTTCCCTTGGCCTTTCCAGAGCTTCCAACTAATTCCTTCCTTTTCTGGGACCAAACACTCTCTGGATTCCGAGCATTGCCTGCAAAGATACAAGGGTTGGAGAACATAGAGTCATATACTCCCATTAAATCATAGGTCAGGGCCACACCTTTAGACTTCAATTGTTTCATCCTCTCAAATGTCCACCACTTGGAGTATTCGACCACCGACCTCATGAGGTCTGCCAGATCTGACTTCCCTCCTTCTGACCAATCGACCAAGGCTAGTGGCTCATTCCTCATCTTCTCAAAGCCTGGCTGTTGAAGCTCAAGACTGTCTTCTACTTGATCAGCAACTCTAAATACTTTTGTTGCTCTTACCATGCTCAAGGGAATCCTTGACCAAAATCTCCTCCTGATTTCGAAACCATCGGCTGTGTTAGCCCAATAATCTTCCAAATCAACTTTGTGCTCAAATGCCATCCCTTCAACCCTTTTCATCTTATGGAATGGATCAAAATTCTTTCTTGCTTTGTACTGGTAGAAAGGGTACGAAGCCAGCTTTTTCTCTACAGTAGCAACGGCTTGTGATGACGGGCACGTCTCTAGTCCATTTCCAATCGTGAGAGAGGAGGTTCCTGCCTTCTTCTTCTTATCTCTTTGAACTGTCATGTAGCCTTCTAATTGCCTCACAACCTCTAGTAGCACAACTCGATTGGTAGGGTAAGTTGGGAGCTTATAGGGAGATCCGAAAAACCCTTGAATTCTGATGTAGGTGAACTTCGGGTATTGAATATACCAATATCCGAATCTACTTATGAAGTCCATAGACTCTTGAGAGGGTCTCTGATGCAATCCACCTTGCAGTGTCTGTGTGATGTGCTTCAGAAATGTATCATTCACCCTCTTGAAATGGAACTTTTCTTCCATGTGAAGCTAGGGATAACAGTCATAGACAAGAAACTGATTTTCCTTGTTTCCCACTTCCCCTCTACAGGTGAAGCCTCTATATCTGTAGGTTCTAGCCAAGGAATAGAACAAGTATGAGCTCATGTAAAAGGTTCTATTTGCTCCCAGATTCTTCAGTTGGCTGTCCAAATTATCACTTATCATTCAAGCCCAGTCTATCATCTTGATTCCGTTCATTATTTTGTTTATGAAATAATACATCCAGGGCTCAAATGGAGCACCTTGAGGATTACCCATTATCCCGTTCAATAAGACAATCATATCTCCAATATCCTCCTTGAAATATGCCCTCACCAAGCTCTTCCTCTGTAGTTTGGAGGCACCCTTCCTTGGCTTATCCAGCCAAGAATGATTGACAATGGCATCGTACTCCTCCAAATGATCCTGATACATATGATCAGCTTCATCGTTGGTTACGTACACAGCATTATGATATTCTGGAATTTCGAAGGCTTCCCTGATGGTCTCATCGCTGATGTTTGCCAACACTCTTCCATCTGGTGCAACAATATCCCTACTGATAAGGTTGTAATGCCTAGCGCACTCAGCTACCAACTCTATACACTGCATGGTAGGGAGAAAACTGGCAGCATGCACAATACCACTCTTCATCATCTTTTGCGCGGTCACGGTAGGGACGAGGTTATCTAAACCGAACATCCTCTTCTTGACCTCCCTCAGATTGATATGTCCGAGGTTAGTATCGCTGATATTCTTCCATTTTGAGGTCATTCTCGATTCAGGAGGAGCATCCTTGTCTACTTGGAACTTTATCGTGCCTAAAATCTGCAAATAAACATGAAGCTTAAGTTAGAAATCAGATCTTAGATTAAAGAAAATCGAGGCTGTGATTGGCTAAGTGCTTGGAGCTTTTATTTCATTTTCATACTTAGCCATGAAAATGGAATTTTCACATGTAAACTCTCCACCCTAAGGACATTTATGATTGCAATCCAAAAAAAGCCAGGTTTTATAACTTTGAAAACCCTCATCCCATTTAATCTAAAAATGATCCTTCTTACTGAAAATTTGGATACATTCACAAAAATCACTTCCAATGAATCTGGAAAACTCAGAAAATGCAATAAAACTGCATTTTAAAACCAACTTCACCTTTGAATGAATGAGAATAAGGCTAGAAGATAGAAGGAATTTTAAGAAAACTCAGAAAAATTGACGAATCTGCCTTCTACAAGCTAGTTCAACTCCAAAAATCTGCAGGTAGTTCACAAGAATGAAGTTGATAAATCAAAATTCCTCAAGAAGTTCTCTCAACCTACAAGAGATAACCTTGCAACACTTCCAATCTACAAAATTTTCTTCCAAATGACCTTCAATCTGCCAAATAATTCTCAGTGTTTTCCTTAGCTTGCTCAGAAAGTTCGAACTTCTTGTGTGAGAATGAAGAAGTGAAGAATGTATTTGTAAAGAAGTTCAAATCTGCAAATAGAAACACACAGATCTTTTCCAATTCATGTTTCTAAATTCGATTTCAACCTTGAGAAAGTTTCCGATTTATACTTCAGTTGGCTTGTCATCTCCTTAAGTTCGAAAATCTTATTCTACAACTTTCTAATTTGTTTTCCCACTTCATATTCGAAATAGGCCTACAGATTGGCATCTTCCAAAAGGTTTCTAATTCAGAACTCAGTCTAAAAATTGCCTCAATCTGCAAATATCCTCTTTCTAATTTTGATTCATGGTTCAAACTCAAGTTTCTATTTTGATTTCCCAGCTCATTTCGAACTTGATCTTCGAATATCTCTTTTTAAAAAACTTTCTAAATCAGTTAGCAGTTCGAAGTCTAGGAAGATTTGGGTGACATCACTTGAGAATATTCCATTTCGAACTTGCTGTTGACTTTGCTTGACTTCCAAATGTAGGGCAGAGTTTTGAGTGACCTTCATCATCCTTCTTGAGTAGACCGGAGTTTTGAGCTTCCAACTTGATGCTTGGGCGAAGTTTTTAGGCTTCTCCAAGTAGGGCGGGCTTTTGCTTCACCAAGGGTGGCGGACTTTCTTTGCCTCAATTTCCAAGACTAGGGTGGACTTTTGAGAGGTCACCATGATCATGCATGGGTAAGGCGGACTTTGAAGGTGTCACCAAGGAGGGTGGAATTTTAGTATCTCTTCATAGGGCGGAGTTTTGAAGGCTTAGCCACTTCATGGAGGGCGGACTTTTGGAACTTCACAAGGAGGGCAAACTTTTCTTCACTTCCATCATAGCTTGGGCGGAGTTTTAGGCTTCCTCTTTCATGTTTGAGTATGGCGGACTTTTGAGACATTATCAAGCATGGCGAACTTTGAAGGCATCTCCAAGGTCGGAGTTTTGG
Organism: Cryptomeria japonica; assembly: GCF_030272615.1. Lineage (NCBI taxonomy): Eukaryota > Viridiplantae > Streptophyta > Pinopsida > Cupressales > Cupressaceae > Cryptomeria > Cryptomeria japonica. The sequence goes on from NC_081405.1 coordinate 120,261,361, forward strand.
AAGACCACCTCTAAGGCAGACTTTGAGACATGGCAGCTTGCTTGGAAGGCCGACTTTGAAGGTGTCTCAAGCATGGCGGACTTTTGGTAGGCCTCGAGGATGGCGGACTTTGGAAGTATGCAACTTGGGCGGACTTTTCTAGACATGATCATGAGGGCAGACTTTTGTGCTCCCTCCAAGGTGGACTTTTGAGCTATCATCTTAATGCTTGGGCGGAATTTTGAGACTTCACCATGGGCAGACCTTCATGACTTGACCTTGCTTGGAGGGCAGACTTTGAGGGCTTCCCAAGAGGGCGGACTTTCATGGCTCCATTGCATAGGGCGGACTTTGAAGACACCTCCATCATTAGCACCTTGGGCGGAGTTTTCATCACCTACCATGACACTTAACAGCATTCATTAGCCAGACTTAAAAAATTTCAAAATTCCATAATTTCTTCAATTTAACCAAATTAACTTGAAATTTGAAATCCATACTCAGGCAAACCATATGAAGCATCCTGACCCCTAAAATATAGGAACTTAGCTTTTTTAGGTCAAAACTTGGGAATTCTTGATCGCGATCGAAGCAGGTCAGTGGTATCAGTGCAAACCCTAGGTCCCCACTTCGAAAAAGAAAAAAGCAAGCATCCCTAAAAATTAGGGAAAACTTTCTAAAAATAGCCATACCGAGGATTGGGCTAAAATTGCCAAAAACGAAACTTCCTAAAAAATAGGAAAAACCAAAAAGCAAACTTTCTAAAAATAGAAAGTAGTTCAAATTCGTCCAAATCAATTGTGATCTTCGTCCTTTGGCCTTTCTAGGCACTTTGACAGTATCCAAACTCTGTTAGCACTTGGCTTACAAAAAACTCTTTCAATCTCTAGGACTCAAACCGTTCAAAACTGAGCAAGGCTTGGCAAAACTGAAGCGGAAGGCCATAGGCACTAAAAAAAAAACCTAGAAAGAAGGAAAGGAGAGGGTCCACATTTGCAATGGGGGGATGTGTGAAAAAGGTCACAACATCTGGCAACTCCCAGAGAGCTTCTAAGGTACTACAATTAGTTCATGCTGATATCTGTGGACCTGTGGCTACTCCTTCTGTTACTGGGTCCACGTATCTTCTACTTTTTGTTGATGATTTTAGTAGAAAAATGTGGGTGTATTTTCTTCATCAGAAATTAGAGGTGTTTATTGTGTTTCAAAAGTTCAAGGCATTAGTTGAAAAAGAGTCTAGTCAACATATTATTACTCTTCGGTTTGATAATGGGGGCGAATTCTATTCTTTTGACTTCTCCCATTTATGTGAACATGGCATCAAGCGCCAACTCGCTACACCATACACACCTCAAGAAAATAGTGTCCTTGAGCAGAGAAACTCCACGATTACTGAAATGGCCCGATCTATGCTTGACCACAGAAGTGTTCCGAAGAAGTTTTGGGCTGAAGCAGTTAGCACTACAATCTATCTTCTAAATCGGTCTCCTACTGTGGCTATGAAGAAGCCTCTGAAAGAGGCCTGGTCAAGCCGCAAGCCCAGAATCAGTCACCTGACATTGATTTTGGCTCCACTGCTTTTGTTTGGATCCCTGATGCTAAACGCACTAAGTTGGATGCCAAGAGCCAAAAACTCATGCTAACCAGCTACAGTGATGCGCACAAGGCCTACCACCTGGTTGACATTGAGACAGATCGTATCATTTTCAATTGATGTTGTTTTTGATGAGGAACGAGGGCCATTACAGCTCTCTCCTTCAATTATGGATTCTACGGATCAGCCTTTGAAGGCTTCAGACTTGGGTGTCCATCTTCCATTAGGTCCACTTGATGGGAGGGCTCCAGTTGTTCCAGTACCTGCACCTACACCAGTTCCTTCTCCTGCGGGATCACCTAGACATGCAACTGCACCACCTAACTTTCCTCAAGGTTCCTCTAATCTTTTGTTGGATGAACTTGATCCTGTCGCACCTCTTGCATCTGATGTTGGCATTTCTACTCTCTGGCCTAAATGGTGGGCTAAGACAATTGTTGATCTTCATGATGATGAGCTCATCGAGGGTAGAACTACTCGGAAGAAGAGAAAGCGGCCTGATTATGTCAATTTTTCTCTCATGGCCAACATTCAGTGTATGAACCTCAAACATACACAGAGGAGAAAGGGATACCTGAGTGGGATCAAGCTATGGCAACTGAGCACCATTGCTTGTTGAAAAATAACACTTGGGTTCTGTCAGATCTTCCTCTACGGAAGAAACCCATTGGATGCAAATGGGTCTATAAGGTAAAATACAAGGCTGGTGGAACTTTGGATAAGTACCAGGCTCGTCTCATTACCAAAGGCTTCTCTCAGTGTGAAGGAATTCATTACGAGGAGACCTTTGCTCCGACAAAAAAGATGAGCACCATCAGATTAGTCCTAGCCATGGCAGCTTAGTGTGGCCGGAAGGTTCCATCAAATGGACATCAAGAGTGCCTTTCTAAATGGTGAATTACAGGAAGACGTCTACATGGCGCAACCTCTTGGATTCAAGGTTGTTGGAAAAGAACACCAGGTACTCAAACTGGTGAAAGCACTCTATGGCTTGAAATAGGCTCCTCGGGCATGGTACATGAAAATTTATAAGTACCTCACAAATCAAGGTTTCCAAAGGAGTCCTTCTGACTCAAATCTGTATGTCAAGACTACTAGCAATGATATCATCATGTTGGTTATTTATGTTGATGATTTGATCATCACTGGCAGTTCGGCATCTTTGATTAGGGGAATCAAGCAGAATTTATGCCAGTCTTTTGACATGACCAACCTTGGGCTTCTACACTTCTACCTAGGTGTTGAATTTTCGCAGCAGTCTCATGGCATCTTCATCTCTCAATCCAAATATGTCAAGGCTCTATTAGCCAAGTTCAGAATGCAGGACTACAAACCTGCATCTACACCTATGGAGAAAGGCCTGAAGTTGTCAGCCAAATCCCGTTCTCCAATTGAGAATGAATCTAAACACAGGCAACTAGTGGGCAATTTAATATATCTCACCTCCACTAGACCTGATCTGGGCTATGCAGTGAGTTACATATCCTGCTTCATGACACCTCCTACATCAAAACATTGGGCTACAGCGAGGCGGATCCTGCGCTATGTCAAGGGCACTTCAAACTTTGGTATCCTTTATGGACGGACCTGTTGTGACGTATTCACACATCGTCCCATTGCAAACGGGGACCCCTACTTTTTGCTTTTTGGGGTTAGCCCTTTTGGTTTTGTTGTTAGTCATTTTAGTGTCTCAGCCTTTGCATTGAAGGGATTGAGTCAAGTGGATCTCCTCAAGAGGTCAGGTCAATTGAGTGATTAGGGGTTATTTAGATCATTCCTAGGGTGTTTTTTGTGTACTATCCAGTCGCACTTCAAGTTGCTAAATCAAACCTTGGTTGAATGCATAATGTCCTCCTAGGTCCCATCCCTTACATCAAGGACAGAGCGAATTCACCTTAAGGAGTCTGGAATGTCATCCTGATCCTCAAATGTCTTGAAATTTGGATAAGTTTGGAATGTCATCCTAATCCTGAAATTTGACTAAGTTTGGAAAATTGAAGAATCCTCCAAAAACTAGATTTTTCATTATAACTCATGGAGGTCCGAAACCACTCTCAAACATCTTGACAATATATATGGAATATAACTTACAGCATAAGTGATACTTAAATGTTATATTTCATATATGAATCTTGATAGAGAGACTAACATGTCAAATTTCGCTCAAATTTCGCTCCTGACCCTTCCAAAGGGTCCAGATTGTGCTTTGATCCCAAATTTGAGAAAGGAAAACCCTTAGGATGCCTTCCTAGCATAGACCAAGGTCAAAACAAAAGTAAAATGAAGGATAAATTGAGTGAAAATATAAATTTCGCTCCTAACCCTTCCAAAGGGTCCAAAGCGAATTTCATCTAAGCTCCTGACCCTTCCAAAGGGTCTAGAGCGAAATCCTTCAAGGGACCTCCTATCTCACTCAAACAATTGAATGAATCCCATTTCAAGTAGATTTGAGGGCAAATTGACTTAGTCGTGATAGAAGAAAGGTGGAAAAGACAAGTCCAAGGCAAGTTGAGTCTAGAGAAGCAAATTTCGCTCCTGACCCTTCCAAAGGGTCTAAAGCGAATTTTCTCAAAGGGTCATGTACCTTCCAAAGGTACCTAAGCGAAATACTTGAGGAGACCTAATTCTTCACCAAAGTCATTGAATGGTTGTCATTTTGAGCAAAAGTAAGGGCAAATTTGCAAGATCATGGAGAGAAAAGGATCAAAGTTCAAGTCTAAAACAAAGCTAAGTGAAAAGAGATGTGAATTAAGCCTAAAAATGCAAAATTCGCTCCTAACCCTTCCAAAGGGTCCAGAGCGAATTTCACCTAAGCTCCTAACCCTTCCAAAGGGACAGGAGCGAAATCTTCCTTAGCTCCCTTTTGACTCCTATTTTGGACAAAACCGTCACTTTAAGGCGTGGATTGGGAGGAAATTAGCTTGAATTGACCTTTTGGATGCCTTTGAACAAACTTAGACCTAGTAATTTGGAGAAAAGGGTCATGAATTTGAGCATTATTGCAAAATTCACTCCTGACCCTTCCAAAGGGTCCAGAGCGAATTTTCTTAAAAACCTCTCCCGGTCCTAACATGGACTATAACCCTTGCTTCTAGGCCTTGACTAGATGAAGAGTGATCGATCCAAGCCCTTGGCAAGAGTTGCAACAGTGTTGGATGAGGAATTTGAGCTCAAGAAGCAAATTTCGCTCCTGCCCCTTCCAAAGGGTCCAGAGCGAAATTCCTCTTTAGGTCCTATCTTTCCAAAAGTACCTAAGCAAAATTGTCAGGATGTGCTTTTGATCCAACATTTTGAACTAGGCGCCTCCTTAAGGTGATTTGTTAGCATGTTCTAAGGCCAAGGCAACGTGAGTGAAGGTGAAGTTTGAATGTTTGATTGGTGCCCAAGACTAATTCTTCAAACTTCACTCCTAACCCTTCCAAAGGGTTTAGAGCGAATTTCCTTCAGATCTCCTTCCTTGCTTCTAATTTACATCATAAACCTTGTTCCCATGGCGATTGGAGGAGGATTAATGACTTAAAGTGAATTTGGGATCCCAATGAATGCCCTTAGCCCTTGAAAGAGTTAGGAATTTGAACAAGAGTGCAAAATTCGCTCCTGACCCTTCCAAAGGGTCCAGAGCGAAATTCCTAAGACTCCCTTTTTCGCCTAATGCACTAAAAGGACCTTGTTTTAAGCTAAATCGATGGCAAATTGACTTGATCATGATAAGAGGAGGTTTGATAAGTCAAGTTCAAGGCAAAATAATGATGAATGGAAGATGAATGGCGTCAAAGGAAGAATTTCGCTCCTGGCCCTTCCAAAGGGTCCAAAGCAAAATTTCCTAAACCTCTATTTGCTCCTTGTTTGGGGTCGAAATCTTGGTTTCTAAGGCATGGTTGAGAGAAGGTTGATGTATACTTGCCTTGAGAAGTGATTTGAAGCAAAGGAATTGATGAATTTGAGGCTAAAAGACAAAAAACGCTCCTAACCCTCTCAAAGGGTCCAGAGCGAATTTCACTTAAGCTCCTGACCCTTCCAAAGGGTCCAGAGCGAAATTTTCTTAGAAGTCTTGTACCTTGCTCAAACCCATTGAACTAACCTATTCCTAAGCATTTTTTAGGGCAAAAGACTTGTTTTTTATGAGAAAAGAATGAGAAATCAAGTTCTATGAAGGAAAATTGAGCAAAACGCCAAATTTCGCTCCTGACCCTTCCAGAGGGTCCAGAGCGAAATTTCTCTTTAGGTCCTATCCTTCCAAAGGTACCCAAGCAAGATCTCTTCTAGCCCTTCCCCTGGGGGTCAAATAAGTGATGTCTTCATGAGAGAGGGATTGAAAGGTAAAAATCAATCCAAATTGAAGTGAGAGGAAGGAAGAAATTTGCTCCTGACCCTTCCAAAGGGTCCAGAGCGAATTTCATTATAGGGCATGTCCTTGGAGAGGGTCCAAAGCGAATTTCATTATAGGGCATATCCTTGGAGAGGGTCCAGAGCGAATTTCATTATAGGTCCTGTCCCTGGAGAGGGTCCAAAGCGAAATTAATCCTAATGCCTTCTTGTTGATGATTTAAGGTAAGAAATGCTAAATGTTAGAATGAATATATTATGTATACTTAGAAATCTTTTGTTTGTTTTGCACATCAACAAGACTAAGTTGGAGGAAGATCACGCGAGGACAAGAAGGACTTCTTCAAGCTTCATCCACATTACGAACGCCTTAGATGCATGAGAAGGTACCCAAGGTGTTACTAAAATCAAAGGACTTCAAGTGTTAGAACTATCCTCAAGGAGATCACAAGATATCAGAAGAAGGATCTTACAAACACTTCAAAGAGAGATATGCTACCAGAGAAGGAGTGACTTGACCGTGAAGAAACTTCATCAAACACAGGAGAGTCAAGGAGAGGTACATCAAGGACGAAGGAGGATCAACCAAAGTCAATCCAAGGGTACGTTGAAGAGGCAGATAGTTTTAGAAGAGCTAATCAAAGTTAAGCTTCTCATCGAATATCAAGAGATACAAAGTTCCCTGACCAAGCACAAACACAAGATAAGGTGGCATCCCAGTCACTGTTCCTCCACTCCGATAGGTCCACATCAGCATGTCCAGATTCAATGTACTTGACTCACCAATGATGGCACAAACTTCGAGGCACCTGCCCCGGTTTCCTATCGGTCCACACATGAAATGTAATTTTCTCATTGGCTAAAGGAGTTTGATGTAACAAACCCTAATTAGGGTTTTCATCTTGTAATCCTATCCATTGATTGTAAATCAATCAAAGCCATTGAAATGTAAAGAGCTCTCTATATAAATCTTTGGCTCTTCATTTGTAAAGGTTAATAGTGGGTTAATAGTTGATGAATAGTTAGTAGAATAGTTAGTAGCAAAGAAATAGTGAATAGATAGCAATTAGAGTAGATTAGGAAGAGAAGGCAAGAAATTGTTGCCTTGATTGTAAATGAACTCCATTTTCATTGAAGTTATGGTGAAGTGTGTTGTTTCTTTGCAATATGCATGGTTTTTTGTTGAATCTTCATTTTAGATGATAGATAATTAGATTGAATGAAGGAAGTTACGGAATGCACTCGCGTGGAATCTGCCTAATCCATACCACTAACCTCTTACTGATTGTAAGGGCGCCCTGCGTGGTCCATTGGCATTGAATGAGCTTAATCTCAAATTGTTATGCATCTATTGTTCATGCATTAACTTGAATGGTGATCAGTGTTTTATGTTGTAATGATTTGAACATATTTGAAGCATCCCTTAGAAGATTGCACTGAGTTGGTGTCAGATTGTTCTAGTTGATGGTGAGACCTAGCCCAATAGGATTCCACCTGGTCGTTCATCTATCTTCTTCCATTCTAGGTCTTAGATTAGATTCTCTAAACCCTACACCTTTTGGTTATTTCTTTATTATCCCAGTGAATAGTTAGGACTCAAGTTCCAGCTAATTAAATGCTCAAGCAAACAAACGTAAGTCCCCTTGTGATTCCAGCATAATCACATCAGACCAAATTGAGCTTATCCACATGTAGAGACCCTACATATAAGAACCTTGGAGTTATTTCGATTGATCCTTAGGCAAATCTTCAACATACGAATAACTTTGTTCAAGAGAGGATAAGATACCTTGGTATTTTATTTTGTGTTCGCATGTGATAAAAAAACACATCAACTGGATCAAACATCCCAGACTCATCAGTTATATAGATTCAGATTGGGCAAGCTTTGTTGATGACAGAAAGTCCACCTCAAGGTATGTCTTCAATTTGGGCACAAGTGCTATCATTTGGACCAGTAAGAAGCAGCAAGTCGTAGCTCTTTCCACAACGGAAGTTGAATATCAAGAAACAGCCAAAGAACCTTGTGAGGCAGTTTGGCTTCAAAGGATGCTTTCAAACATCCAGTTGTCTCAAGCAAGTCCAACACCCCTCTTTTGTGACAATCAAGGGGTTCTAAAACTTGCCAAAAATCCAATTTTCCATGAGCAGACCAAGCATGTTGAGCTTCATTGTCACTTCATCCGCAAGTTGATTGAAGATGGATCCGTGGATTTGTAGTATGTTCCTACTGAGGACCAGACTGCAAATATCCTCACCAAGTCCCTACATCCGGATAAGTTTGTTAAGTTCAAGGGGCTACTTGGTGTAGTAGACAGATTGACCATTAAGAGAAGGTATTAGTATAATATCTTTGTATTATCTTTCTATTTCAGTTTAATGGTCAATATTGTAAATTTTGTACATATTAGATTCTTTCTAATTCAGATGATTGTTTCTTAATAGAAACATTGTTCCTTTGTAATCTATAAATGAACGTTTTGTTCATCCATTAATCAATTAATTTTTTACCAAATACTCTCGTATTAGTGGGGCCTAAAAATGTTGTCAAAGTCATAACGGACAATGCTAAAAAGAGTAGGGCAGCCAGGTTTGTAGAAGAGGCTAAATATAGTCACATTTTATTGGACACCATGTGCAGTCCACACACTCAATTTAATCTCGGAAAAGACTCGCACACAAATTGACTAGGTCAAACAAGTCTACACAAAGGTCAAGGATATTCAAATGTTTGTAACTAATCATCGCATGTCACAAGTCATATTCAAGACTTTCTCCAAGTTGGACTTATTGACAATAATTTAAATTTTTTTTAATTTTTTAGTTTTTGTTTTTTTATAATTGATATATGACGTGTATTTTTTTATGCCATGTTAGGTTGTCAAAACACGATTTGCATCTTACATAATCGACTTAAGACGACTTGTGAAGGTGTAAGAGGCCTTGAGTTCTACTGTCACCAACACCTTGTGGAGTGATGGAGGTAGTCAAACACAGAAGAGCCCAGAAAGTAAGAGCATGGGCCCTTGACGATGAGTGGTGGGATCATGTGGAATATGTTTTGAGTCTCAATGAGCCCATTATGAGCATGATTAGGTATGTTGATACTAATCGCCCATATTTGGATGAAATTTATGATGGCATGGACTCCATGATTAAAAAATAAGAACAATAATAGAGGCCAAGAAACATGATCCAACAAAAATATTTTTCAAAATTGTGAAGCAAATTATTGTTGACCGTTGGAACAAGATAACCACCCCCTCACATCTCGTATCATTTGCTTTGTCACCAAAATATTATAGTGGAGAGGTGCTTGCATTGCTAAGGAGGGTGGCACCATATGCGGAGGTTGCTATTGGCTATTTCGCTGCATTTAGAAAGATATTTTCAGATGACGAAATTCAAAATATTGTCTTGAGCGAATTTGGCCAATTTGTATCTTTAGAAAATCATGATACTACCGCTCTTCATGCCAAATATAGGATGAGAGTTGATGAGTGGTGATATGTACATCAAGGCTCCATTTTCTTGCGTGTCTTGCAATAAAAATTCTCTCCCAAGTATATATTTTTTTCATTTTTATTGTTTTTCATTTGATGCTATCATGCTATATATTACCAAACATTTTTTTTTTTATAATTTATGTTTTAAGTTATGATTCTTGAATCATAAAATTAAACACTAAATGTTGTATGCAAACTCAACAGGTTGCAAGTTCTTCTTCAGTTGAGCGGAATTGGAGTACATACTCCTTCATCCACTTGGTCAAGTGCAATCATTTGAGTGCAAAAAAAAAGCAAAGGACTTGGTCTACATACACTCCAACCTTTGTCTATTGTTACATAAGAAAACTGAATACAATGACTGTGTAAAAGGAATTGGGATATGGCCCCTAAGCACGCTGATTTAGATGCTACAGTAGCACAGCTTACCCAAGCCTCTATAGATGAGGTAACTCTTGCACTTGACACAGACATAGCTAGTGGGAATGGTAATCCAATGGATTGTGGTTCAAATGAAGTTGAACCAAATGTTGACCTTGATGCTTCTAATGAAGATGAACATGGATATTAAATATGGATTGTAATTTGAATTTTCATTGTGTAATGACATTTTGAGATTTGAGTATTATTATTTTTGCAAATTACAAATATGATATTATGAGGTATTTAATAATTTTATTGATTGGCAATTATGGATTTATGAGTATCACTCGTCTTATACTTACAATTATAATTTATAAAATTGAAGTTTGAATATATATATATATATACACATACCATACCACCCTACCTGATTCCATTTGGTAGCAACAGTGATATTATTGGGGAGCACCTAATTTCCCCTCAGTTTTTCATGATCACATATTAAATTTTCAGTGCTATCCTTGATACTTATTACATTCTAATTGAATTTCAGATGGTCATATAGTTTTGTCCTCTTCTACAATTCCTTGCATCCCTTATATGCAACTAATTGGAGGGGGTGCATATGTTGTCATTATTGTTCCTTTTGATGACAATGATGGCAGTAATTAGTTCATGATTATGATGGTTCCTACCATGCCTAAGTGTTCCTTTTCACATGGCTCCCATCATTCCTAACAGTTATGATGGCTCCTACCATGCCCAGTCGATAACACATCACTTTTATTTTTTACTTGTAGACATTGTCGAGTAATTGTTGTTTATGCATATTTTCAATGAATGTTAAATGCTACTCATTGGAACTTTTTGTGTTTGTTGGTTTTAAGATGGAATGCTTACTGTGAGGCAGAATGTGTCAAAATATCATTATTATCTGTATCCTTTCATAAGTGTCTGAATATTTACTTTAATGTTAACTGCTTGGTTACCTGGGCATGCATCTTCACAGTATTTCAAATGATTTCCCCTCTGTTTTGCATACAATTTCACCAAGTTGTCCCTACTGCAATGACTGGTCTAAAAGTGACATGTTTCTACATTAAAGCTAGCAATTAACTAAAACCTAACTTGATCCTATCTTCACAAATCCCCAAGGCCCAATCTCAATTTGCAATTTAAAGCATTCATATACATAGGTCAAATCCAAGCGCAGAAATGAACTAAGTTCATTCATTTTCCAAAGTTCATTTTCATGGCACAAAAATGCCCCCCAAACTCCCAAATTCAAATTTAAATGTGGGCCCAAGCAAACTCCCTTCCTACTAGCCATTACCCGCCAACATAAGAGCAAAATATATGGGTGTTGTATAGAAGGTCAAAACCTGATTCACTTTAATAAAACCAAGATCCATCAAACAGTAAGCAAGATCTATTTAATTGATCTGAGAGCATTATATCATCAACTTACATCAGCAACTACATTTACTGACAGACCGGGGCATATTGCATAGTTGCTTGTGCCTTCAATTTCTGTTCCTAACTGTTAATTCAGATTTAGAGGCTTTAATTCAGATTTAGAGGCTTGACATAAGGAGAAGATCCTCTCTTAGCTAGCTCCCAAAAGTGTTTGCCAATACTGCCTATTTCTCAGACACAGGTTCCATACACTAAGGTGAGCAAATTCCAGACATAATTTCCACAGTTATAAATCAAATCCATAGATCAAGTACATTTTTGCAAGCACAGATATCAGTTCCACAAGGGCAAATTTGACATAGAGCAGAAAACAAAACAGCCAATTGTCTGTCAGAGCTTACCTATTTCACATCTAATCAATAAGAGCAGCCTACATCAAAGTACTTCATTGCCGCATTCAAAGCTAAGTCTTTATTCCCCTCTTTGTCATATCAAAAAGTGGTTATATTGTTGTTATTGTCTCAATTAATTATTCTAGGGTATTTACTAATCCTAGTGCATTTACCTTTATTTACCCTAGATCATATGAAAGGTATGTTTTAATTCCTTTCAAATGGAAACAATAAAAATAAAGTTCTGACGATGGAACTTGGGCTGTAGTGCAAGCCTGCAAGGATTGAGACAAAAATTGGAAATATGAAACTCATGCGCCTCAAGAAAGAAGCTTGGATGTAGAAATTCATAAAATTTGAAGGCAATGAAATAGAGAACTTTGTCACGGGGCTCTAGCTCCCAAAAACTATAAACTTACTTTTGTGAGGATTTTACTATTCTAATGTATACCGTCATTGCCCATAAATTTGCTTTAGACACATGTATTAGTGATGTCATCCATTCCATGAAAATACTTTCTCCGTATTTACTAAGAAAATATTCATAATTTTTATCTTATTCATTAATGATTCAGCTCAAAGTGTATGGGTAAATAGAATAAATTATAAATGCATGATCTTGTTCTCTGTAACAAGTCTCAAAATTTTCCTAAATAAGATTAAAGAATATGACAACAATATGCCTCCAAAATCTTTATAAATAACTCTAAGAAAATTTGTGAACAAATGATATAGGAAACAAGTTCAGACTCAAACCTTGTAAACAAGGCCTGCAGAACTCAATTTTGTTTTAAAGCCATGTCCAAAATCATGATCAAACCCCTTCTGATGGTGATCATAGCAGTCCTTCTCTGGGTCATAAACACCACCCACATCCAATACTGCATCTAAAGTATCCAATACCTGTGGCATGAAATCACCACAAGATTAGTTATGAGTTGTAATATCTATCTATTTCTTACTCAGAAGTAGCCATGGTAGCTATATTTTCTCATTTATGTCAGTTGGGATAAGGGAAACGGATCCAAAATCATATCTACAACATTATCAAGGGATATGAGTAGAAAATCTAAACTGGCAGAGACATAATTATGGAAATCATATCTTCTATATTATAGATTTGGGATGTGCTAGTATTCATTACAGGGGACAATCTCTCCTACTGACTATCAACCTAAGTTACCGGTTCGGGTTCGAGGACACGAACACAATTCATGGGTTCAGGCAAAAAATAATTTTGCCTTTTGGGTTCCTGGGTCGGGTTCATCCGTATGTATATATATATATATATATATATATATATATAAGTTACCGGTTCGGGTTCGAGGACACGAACACAATTCGTGGGTTCAGGCAAAAAATAATTTTGCCTTTTGGGTTCCTGGGTCGGGTTCATCCGTATGTATATATATATATATATATATATATATGCATGCATGTATATATGTATGTATATGTATACATATAGATATATACATCTACATACATATACATACATATATACATCTACATACATATACATACATATATACATCTACATATGTATATATGTATATGTATATATATACATATACATATACATATATAATATATATATATATGCACAAAATTAAAGAAATATACAAAATTACAAATCTAAATACATTTAATAGTAAGCTACTTCATCATTGATCAATGCCAAATACCAATTGATAGTTTAGAATTTCAAAAATATCATATTATGTCATATGCCATATATATATTTCAATAATCAATTGCCCTTCAAAATGCCAAAATGAAACTAAGAGAGAATAGATGAGCAAATGAAGTAATTTTAGGTTTCAAATGTATTTAGCAAGGGTTGAACTAGGGTTTTTTTATTGAAAAGGCAAAAAAAAAAAAAAAATTATGTTTCAAATTCACTTTACGTGACTTAACACAGTCGGCGAACCTAGGTTCGCCTGGATGCACCCCAGGGCCTCTGGTGCGCACCCAAGTCGCACTCGTTATGAACCCAATGCTAAGAAAGACCCACACAAACCCGGTCTGGGCTATAGCCTTCAAACAAGCGAACCCAATATCATAGCTATTAACAGATAAAGAAATGAATATGAATTATAGAAACATATGTTTAACTCAATCATAATATGCCAATATAGAAGCAAAAGCAAAGTGTTGCCAATAGTTTTTAAAAGCACTAAATCATACTCGAAGAGAAGCTAGAAATTTGCATTTATATTTAAAGTAGTCTTAAAGGACTAACAAATAGTCTTCTACCTGTTGTGACGTATTCACACATTGTCCCATTGCAAATGGGGACCCCCACTTTTTGCTTTCTGGGGTTAGCCCTTTTGGTTTTGTTGTTAGTCGTTTTAGTGTCTTAGGCTTTGCATTGAAGGGATTGAGTCAAGTAGATTTCTTCAAGAGGTCAAGTCAATTGAGTGATTAGGGGTTATTTAGATCATTCCTAGGTGTTTTTTGTGTTCTATCGAGTCGCACTTCAAGTTGCTAAATCAAACCTTGGTTGAATGCATAATGTCCTCCTAGGTCCCATCCCTTACATCAAGGACAGAGCGAATTCGCCTTAAGGAGTCTGGAATGTCATCCTGATCCTTCAATGTCCTGTAATTTGGCTAAGTCTGGAATGTCATCCTGATCCTGAAATTTGAATAAGTCTGGAAAATTGAAGAATACTCCAAAAACTAAATTTTGCATTATAACTCCTGCAGGTCCGAAACCATTCTCAAACATCCTGACAATATATATGGAATATAACTTAAAGTATAAGTGATACTTAAATGTTATATTCCATATATGAATCCTGATGGAGAGACTAACATGTCAAATTTCGCTCCTGACCCTTCCAAAGGGTCCAGAGCGAATTTCCTTATATCTCCCTTCTTGGTCCTAATTTGCCTCTTATGAATTTCCTTATATCTCCTTTCTTGGTCCTAATTCTTTCTTATACTTAAATGTTATATTCCATATATGAATCCTGACATAGAGACTAACATGTCAAATTTCGCTCCTGACCCTTCCAAAGGGTCCAAAGCAAATTTCCTTATATCTCCCTTCTTGGTCCTAATTTGCCTCATAAACCTTATCCCTATGGCGTGGTTGAGAGAGTATTGAGGTGTGAAACAAAGTGAAGTGATGAAAAGTGATGGATTTGAGCATAATTGCAATTTTCGCTCCTGACCCTTCCAAAGGGTCCATAGCGAAATCCTCCTAATAGCTTATTTCTTCACTAGGGACATTGAATGGTGGTCATGCATGGCAGAGAAAAGGATCAAGGATCAAGTCTAAAGCAAAGATGAGTGAAAAATGATGAGAATTGAGCCTAATTGAGCAAATTCACTCCTGACCCTTCCAAAGGGTCCAAAGCGAACTTCCTAGCAAGACTCTCTATTTTGCCTAATGCACTAGAAGGACCTTGTTTTAAGCTAAATAGATGGTGAATTGACTTGATTATGGTAAGAGGAGATTTGATAAGTCAAGTTTGAGGTGAGTTGAGAGGAAAAAAAGTGTGAATTGAGGCTAAAGACAAATTTGGCTCCTGACCCTTCCAAAGGGTCCAGAGCGAAATTTCTTAAACACCTATTTTCTCCTTGTTTGAGGTCAAAATCTTAGTTCCTAAGGCATGGTTGAGAGAAGATGGATATATACTTGCCTAAAGAAGTGAATGGAAGTAAAGGCAATGATGGATTTGAGGTCAAAAGACAAAATTCGCTCCTGACCCTTCCAAAGGGTCCAGAGCGAAATTTCCTAAAAACTATATTTTGCTCCTTGTTGAGATCAAGATCTTGATTCCTAAGGCATTGTTGGGAGAGAATTGTTAAGTCTTGCCTTGAGAAGTGATTTGGAGCAAAGGAAATGATAGAATTGAGGCTAAATCACAAATTTCACTCTTGACTCTTCCAAAGGGTCCAGAGCAAATTTTCTTGAAACCTCTTTTGCTCCCAATTTTGTGTCAAGCCTAGCGTTGATTGAGGTGGATTGAACTTAGAAGCATCCTTAGGCATGCATTTGAGTGAGTTGTGGTCACAAAATGTGAAGAATTTATCCAAAAATGCCAATTTCGCTCCTGACCCTTCCAAAGGGTCTAGAGTGAATTTCATTATAGGTCCTGTCCTTGGCCAAGGTCCAAAGCGAAATCCTTCTTTTAGGCCTTTTGGGGGGTCAAATCAACGATGTCTTCAAGAGAGAGGGATTGAAAGGTCAAGTCTACGACAAGGCTAAGTGAAAAGAGTATGAATTGAGCTTAGAGGATCAAACTCGCTCTTGACCCTTCCAAAGGTACAGGAGCAAATTCTTTCAAAATCTACATCTCACCTCCAGTTTGGGTGGAATCCTTGGTTCAAGAACCTTGCATAAGGAAGAATGACCTCATCCAAGCCTTAAGGACCTATAATCATGGTTTGAGCTAGTAGAAATGAGTAAACTTGATGAATTTGAACACAAATGTCAAATTCGCTCCTAACCCTCTCTAAGGTACAGAAGCGAATTTCTTCTAAAAGTGTGTCTTTTCCTCCTAGCTTCAAGGGAAATTGATTCAAATATCTTCTTATTGATGATTTAAGGTAAGAAATGCCATGTTAGAATGAATATATATCATGTATTCTTAATCAAATTTGTTTGTTTTGCAGATCAACAAGACCAGGCTAGAAGGAGGAACAGACAACGCCGACCTATTCAAGTTCCATCATCATTAAAGACACCTCAAATGCATGGAGGAGGACTCAAAATGCTTCAAAGTTGGAAGACTTCAAGTGTTCAAAGAATTGCACGTAATAGACAAAGCTATCCTCAAGGACCTCATTCTACCACATGGAGCGATCACAAGATATCAGAAGAAGGATCTTACAAACACTATAAGGCGAAGTGAGCTACTAGAAAAGGTGACTTGGCCATGACTTCCTATCACCATTATGCAAAATCAAGAGGAGGCTTCATCAAACACATGAAAGTTAAGGAGGTACATCATTCATCGAGTACATCAAGGACAGAGGAGGATCAACCAAGGTCAACACAAGGGTACGTTGAAGAAGCAGATAGTTTCAAAGAGTTAATCAAAGTTAGCTTCTCAGCGTCACCAAATTGAGTGTCAAAAGAGATACAAGCACAAACGCAAGACAAAGAGGCATCCTAGTCACTGTTCCTCCAGTCAGATAGGTCCGCATCAGCATGTCCAGATTCAATGTACTTGACTCACCAGTGATGGCACAAACTTCAAGGCACCTACCCCGATTTCCTTTGAATGTAATTATTTCATTGGCTAAAGGAGTTTGTTGTAACAAACCCTAATTAGGGTTTCCATCTTGTAATCCTAGCCATTGATTGTAAATCAATCAGAGCCATTGAAATGTAAAGAGCTCCCTATATAAAGCTTTGGCTCTTCATTTGTAAAGGTTAATAGTTAGCTAATGGAGAATAGTGAATAGTTAGAAATTAGTCAATAGTGAATAGTCAGTAAAAATAAAAGGGAAAGGCAAGAAATTGTTGCCTAAATTGTAAATGAAATCCATTTTCATTGAAGTTATGGTGTAATGTGTCGTTTCTTTGCAATATGCATGGTCTCTTGTTGAATCTTCATTTTAGATGATGGTTAATTAGATTGAATGAAGGAAGTTATTGAATGCACTCGCAAGGAATCCGCCTAGTCCAAACCATTAGCCTCTTACTGACTGTAAGAGCGCCCTGCGTGGTCAACTGGCATAGAATGAGCTTAATCTCGAGTCGTTGCACATCTATTGTTCATGCATTAACTTGAATGGTGATCAATATCAGATGGTGTAACGATTTGAACATATTCGAAGCATCCCTTAGAAGATCGCACTAAGCTGGTGTTGAATTGTTCAGTTTGATGGTGAGACCTAGCCCAGTAGGACTCCACCTAGTCATTCATCCATCTTCTTGCATTCTAGGTCTTAGAGTAGACTTTTTGAGCCCTCAAACTTTTGCTATTTCTTTATTCTTCCCGGTGAGTAGATAAGACTCAAGTTCCAGCAGATTAAACGCTTAGACATCCGAATGTAAGTCCCCCTTGTGATTCCAACATAATCACATCATACCACAAGAGCTTATCCACATGTAGAGACCCTACATACAAGAACCTTGGAGTTGCCTCGATTGATCCTTAGGCGAAATCTTCAGCATTCGGGGAAACTTTGCTCAAGAGAGGATAAGATACCTTGGTATTTTATTCTATGTTCCCATGTGCATGAAAAACACATCAACACTACCCACTAACAAAAATTAGACTTCTCCCTATACCAATGATTGAGAGTGCTCTCAATGTAATTGTACTGATTTTTTCATCGCCACAATTCCAAGTCTTTGAGAGCCTAGTTTCCAAAAGTGTTTTGAGGTCAAAAACAAAGTCTAGCACCAAGAAATTCAAGGTTGAAAAATTTAATGGTTTTTATCTACTTCATCAATACTCTAGCATTTAATGAGCAAATTTCTTCTTCATGGCTGGACAGATGGAATATTATAATTTTATTCTATCGGTGACATGAGGTTTCCAGTTTGTATGTTGAACCTTTTCCTAGCTTGTATACTAAAAAATGGACCATGTAATGCTATGTAATCATAATGTATCAAACATGTTTATAAAAAAAAATGAAACAAAATCACTTGTATAAATTCTTTTACACTTATTTGTTGAGATCAATATGTTATGTATTTTCGTATGAGAGTAGCCTTTTAAAACCTAAGTTGTTGGTATGGGTATGGGAATGGTTACCGTGCACGCCGATACGGACAATTTTTTGCACTTGGGTATGTGTATGTGTGTGTATAATTTCATAGTACGATACTTCATCATTGATCAATGCCAAATGCCAAAATTGTAATGTCCCCTTTTCCAATACCCTATTTTTTACCCTAAAATTACAATTCCAAGTACCATAAGAAATGGAATTGAGATATCAATTACCAATTAAATCTTGATTGAGACCCCTCAATCATGTTAGATATAAAATCATGGTTACTGTTAGTTTTCATGATCAGATTATCCACAATAAACAGAAAACTAAAGTTGCACAGTAAAGCATACAAATAGAGAATCACACAACACAAGACTACCTTGGGAAAACCTCCCTCTAGGAGGAAAAACCCAGCAACTACAGATCCTCAGATCTGATTATGTTATATTGAATTTGTAAGTACAATAACAACCCAGCTAGGGCACAATTGGAGCAGACTTATCTGAGACTTAAGTTCTGATCTGAACTTGATGAATTTCCAAAATGATGAAGAGCAGACCCCTAGTTCATGTTCACAGTCTGCAGGAGCAGATTTAGGCAAATATCTTCTACACAAATGTTAGCCCAGCATGAGGAGAGATTCGCTGTCCTTTAGGAAGAATTCGCTGTCTTCTGAAGTGCAGATCAGAATTCGCATCTAGCAGAGGATGATTGCATGAAAATACAATATCTGTTTAAGCCTTGCAAGTGGCTGGTATAATATATGAGGTTCATCCTTTAATTTATCTCTAAGTCGGCCCATTTAACCTTGGGCGCTAAAACCTTTTACATATTACAATGATGGATAGGTCCACACGTTTGGAAGCATGAGTCGGCCCTATAATGATGGATAGGTCCACACATTTTACATAGACTTAACTTCGCACAAATATAGGGTCGGCCCTATAAGGAAGCATGAGTTCTTTTATGTTTGGGGTGAGGATATAGAGGGGCCAGCCCTATTTGTTTTACACATAAATATAATACAATAGATAGGGCCCTCCCCTATAACGATTCGGATGATGCCTTAAGGCAATCCAAATCCTATTTAATTTTCTAACCTAGTTACAAAATCAACAGTTACCTGTTGGCCTATCTCCCACCCTCTGAGACATGTCTCAAAGACGAAGATACGTCTACAATACCGGAGACATCTTTGAAAGCATCTCAACACACAAGGTTCTTTTGGCTGCTGTCTCCCACCGTTTCTGAAGTCTCCTAACCAGAAATTGACGCCTCCTGCTAGAAAACTTAGGGCAAAGCACATTAAAAGGCAAAAAAGGAAGGCAAATAAATAAAATAAGCCTGCATAATGTTTCATGCTGATATTTTGGATGATACAAAAATCCATTCAAAGTTATAGTGATCGGATCTACTGACAGTGTAGACTTTATGAGAGGGGCAAAAACAATTGTATAACTGAGTTCCTGTCATTGTAATGGTCTAAAAAGAAATTGCCTTTACTATTTACAGTTGTATGACTGATTTACTATTCTTGTTTTTAAAGTTCTATCTCATGATATTTTCTAGAAATATTAAATTATAATAAGAAAAATGGTGTCTCCAAGTACCCCCCATCTCCTATTTTTGACGATTAGTCATACCGGTACCAGTCTCCAAGTACCATAGTCTCCTGATAACTATGTATAAAACTGATCTTTCCTACTAGGGTTAGGAACATTGTCATAATCATCATGTAAATTACATAATGTGCATGAGGATTCACTTAAGGCTTTACCCAACAACCCATCCACATTATGAAGCACCATGGGCGATCATACAGAGCGCCTTGAGTCATTCCATCAAGCCCAGGGGCACAGAATGACACCTGCCATTTGGCCTCCCAGCCCCACTTGGAGTGTCTCTACCTAAATGGATCCCTAGCTACTTGCATCCCTAATATGTACCTTCTCCTCTCCCTAATGGGAGGGCAGATTAGATAAAAGCTATAAAGGCACCTTATCATAATTTGCTATGCACATATATAGATATATTAACAATAATAGTAAGAATGATAACATTATAAGTGATATAATAATTACTTATCAATTCAAGCATTATTATATGATGAGTGAATCAACATGATAAAGATAATGTAACATCATATCCAGCACTTCATGATTAACAAAGTCTGCTGACTATTCTTGATGTCTCTGCCATTAGATCTGTCTTCTTTATTTGATTCTCTTTCTATTTCTGCTGTTCGATGATGATCCTTGATGCAAATGTGGATCTGCTTTATATACCCCTTCTATTGCAAAGAAGTATCATATCTTTTCCTGATGTGCAACCTTCTCTAAGTTTTCCTGATGTGCAACCTTCTCCAAGGCTACGTCTCCTCACATCTGACCCGTGCCTATTTGTTAAGACTTTGTTAACCTTGATGACATAGTTCCTTAGTATCCTTCACATGTCTCTTAGTAAGGCAGATCACTGATGGTTTGTTTATATATTTTATTTGTCGCTTAAAGATCTTCGATCATTATAATTGCTGGGTTCATCTTTGATCTTGTTTGTTTGAATACTAATTATTGCAGTTGATGATGTATGACTGTTCTTTACTCTGATCGCTGCCTTCTGTGGATCAGAAATTTGTGATGTCTTATGAATAAGACAATTTTCTGTCAATCAATGCAAAGTTAATACTACCATTTAGGCAGGCACATACAAAATTGGTGGTGATAAAGATAAATATTAAATGTTAATTGACAGTTAAATATTTATCATTTATCTTTATCAATTGACATTTAATAGTGATAATTTTAGTTGTCTGAGTTCTTGATTCTGATCTCCATTCCTCGACCCCCTCATTCTAATCAAGTTTCTTATATGACAAGAAATCCCAATAACTAGTTGGGGTTTGGGAGTGGAGACCCTAATTGGTTTTAGGGGCAGCAATGTTAAGCTGCACAAAGTGTTAGATGTGAGAAAAACCTAACAGACAAAATGAGAAAAGCAAAAGTGAAGAAAGCGAAATGATCTTTGTATTGGGCAAAATGACACTTTTAGGGGCATTTTAGGGTTTTTTGATGAAATAAAAAAAAAAGTCAGAAAATGTCTTTTGTTGTTACTTTTTGGCGCTCAGGGACTTTGGGTATGCTTGAGTACACCAGGTATGTACCCTAGGCATACCTAGGCGTACCCATACACAGTATGGGTGTAGGAGGCCTTAAGGGCGTACTCAGTAACTTAGCTTAAAACTATAAATTATCTTTATAAACAAGAATAATTACATAGGAGTCTATGAAAATTCAATATATTTGCTTAAGATTTTCACACGGAGTATCTCATTGTCAGAACAGAATAGAAAGAAGTAGCATTGTTATTTTCCTTTATGGTAAATTAGAAAGAATGATCCATTTTTGTTTTTATTTTATTTCTGCATTTACATGTAGAATATTAAGAGAGAGAGAGAGAGAGAGAGAGAGAGAGAGAGAGAGATGAAAACCATGTACAATTGACATGATTAATTGAATAAATGATTAATAAAATTCATGAAGTCACACTACAGCAACCCCACAGAACCCAACCTTACAACTTTCGACTATAATTTTACTGCCACGATGATCAAGGTTCTAAATCAACCAGCATGTTTATACTTATTTGTGTGACTCAGCATACAATGGCAGAGGGATTGACTTTCTTAAGAAGGTTCAACTAGTTAGCATCTTCTCAGGAACGTACGATGGCTTTGTGGGAGTGAGGCCAGATGGAATAATAATAGATTTTGATGGTTATCATACTCTGACAAATGTATGATAAACAACCCCCTAAACACACTTCTGCATGAATTTAAGGACAAAAACACAAAAGAGCAAAGATAATGTAAAAGGTCCAAAAGCAGCAGGTATTTTCCTCCTTGTTAAAGCAGCTTGGTGTAAAATGGGATCAGAATTGAATATCTTATGGAATTTGATCAGCCAGTAGCTTCTCAGCTAAGGTATATGATATTGATGGAGGGAGACCATGCATTTAAATTTCCTCTTTGTTAATACATCTTGGTGTAAAATGGTATAGGAATTGACTATCACATTGAGTTATGGTGCATTAGTGGCTTCACAGATGAGAGATATCACTATATAATCTCATTTCGGCCAGGTGTTTTCCTCTTTATTAATGTGGTTTGATGTCAAATGCTACAAGAATTGACTACCTTGTGAAATTGTGAAGAGTTAGCAGCTTCTCGGCTAAGCTATATGATATTGTTGGATGGAGACCAGCAGGGACAAAAAAAAATTGACTATACTAAAGTCAGTTGAATTTCAAAGATTGTTAAACTCTGTTAATGTCTACTAACTGATACCCTAAATATACTATTGCGTATCCTTAATAGAAAAACGTTCTAAGCTTAAAATCTTAGACACGGGTTTAAAAATTAAAGGTTAGTAGCATAATAGTAGCGAGGTGCATTCGTATGAAAGTGATCCAGGTTCAAATACCCACACTGCAATAAGAAAACCCAGAATCCAGAAGACATTCAAATAGGCTGTGAAATATTAAAATATGGTAAAGTGAGGTAAGAATAAATATGAAGGACAATTTTAACGTGTGTGACCCACATATGCCCCTCAACAATATTGAAATAAGGCATGACACAGTCTAGAGCTGAACCCTGAGTAAAAAGAAACATTATGAAAGCAAATAGTAGTTAGCTTATTTCAATTTTCAAACAATCTTAAAAGCCCGTGTAATGTCCTCACTTTGAAATAGAATTTAATAATAAATAAATATAATAAAATTCAAAAGAATGAAAATTAAATATAATTAAAATTTAATTAAGCTAATGAATGGTCAAAAGACATGAAATGAAAAGTTGTGACTCCCTCAAACATGAGATATGAAAGGGAGAAGAGAACCTCATTAGAAAGGGAATACTTAAGGGAATCAGAAGTGCAGATCTGATAAGACAACAATGAGGAGGCATGACCCTTTAAATGGATGTATCTTATCCTAGAGATGTGTCTCCTCAATAAAATAGGATAGTATAAAAGGATATGGAATAAAGAGAGGAAGAGGGAAAGAAGGATATGGATTAAAAAAGGTTAATGGAAGAAAGGAATGGAGAGAAAATAAGGAAGTGACTTTTACGGACAGAAATGATGAAAAGTTGTGACCCTTCGATAGGGTGGTAATTGTGAAAGGTTGTGACGCTTGCCAAGGGAAAGCATGATGAAGGGGTGACTTATCTCTCACAGTGGATGATATAAAGGGAAGAAGGTCTCATTTGAAGAGGGGAAGTATATTTGACATTTCTCTGCCTGTATATATGTAATACATATGATAATACCCTTAAGGAATTCCTATCCATTGGGCTATCTCATTTTGGAGGGAGACATGGTACATAGTACATACGAAGGTTTGCAAGCAGCTAGGAAGCCATGCTGGTAGAGACACCCCAAGTGGGGCTAGGGTGAGAATGGAGTTTGTCATTCCGTGCTCCTAGGCTGGGTGGAAGGGCTCGAGACACCTCGTATGGTCTCCTAACTGGTGCTCCCTAATGATGATGGGTTGGTTGGATAGAACTTCAAAGGGAATTCCATATGTACATCTTGAATGTTACAATAGTAAATCTGAATTCTATTTGTTCAATATTGGTTTATATGTTTATTTATCTCGTGATACTAACCTGGTTGCAGGCCCTACATCAGGATACTGAGATAACAATTTCCATTTCCAAGCATTATTCAAACCCTAATAGAAGAATTTTAGGGCAAATTAGGTTAAGTCCTAGTAGGTGACATTACAGCCCGTTCATTGAATAAAACTTAATCTAATCGAGAACTGAAAAAGTCTCCCGACAGTCAAATGGGATAGGCTAAAATAGGAAAATAGTAATGCACCCCCACCTCCCCACCCCATGTTCAAATCTCAGGAGACACGATATGTGTTTATATAGGTAAAATACTACAACCAATTCGCTCAGTGTTGTGTATCTCCAACAAATGAGGTTGGCTGCAAGTTCTAGGCGAATGCGGAAATGCCCCTTGATTCCGGCAGCTAAACTGGAGGTTAAAAAAGGATGTAATTTTGGCAAAGCAACACCCTTGGGTTATGGTAGCTGAGCCGAAGGTTGAAAGCAGAAAAAAGTGTACTCTATGGAATAGATAGCATGGTGGCTAAACCAAAGGTTACCCAAAACAAAAACAAAGAGTAGCAAACTCGACAGAAGGAAGAGATGCACCGTGGTCAATGCCATCTAACAGAAAGTTAACAAAAACACATAAGGGTGAAGAGATACCTTTGTTCATAGCAGCTAAGCCAAAGAAAAGATAAGTTGGCAGCTAAGCCAACCCAGATTTTAAAATAAACAGGTAGATTTGACAGAAAAAGTACCAACTGACAGTGATGGCTATACCATATACTGCCCATTAATTTTACAAAAACAAATAAAAACGTACCAGAACAAAATGAACAAATTAAAAATCTACAAAATGGTTCTAAATAATAAGTGAAATGGACTTGCGAGCAAAAAATGGTTTTGAATGATTTTGATTTACCTTGGAATCTCGAGTGCGTACAATGTGGGCATCTCTAAACTTGTTAGTGAGGCGAATCATATAGCAGGCCAGCGCTTCGTCACAATGGAAGGAGCCATTGTGCGTCCCAACCTTCTTGGTATTATCATTATTATTCAACTTGCTTCTCTTGGCGGAATGGAGGTCCTCTGCTTCTGCGTGCATTGACATGGATGCGGTAGAGAATAGGTTAAATTTTATAAAGAGTTTAAAGTTATTACTGGGGGATGAAATACAACCACGAAAACCCCCACCTGCAATTCTACCCCACATGAAAAACAAGAGAAGATTTATTCACAATTGTCGATTACAGGTTACAAAGGAGTTTTTAGGTAGTTTCAGGAGAGGAAACGGTCCCATCCAGGGGCTATATATAGGGTTTATAATTCTGAACTTTTAAGAGATTTCATGGTTGTAGGGAAACATTGTAACAATATAAAGTGGTGCAAAAAACTTCTACCAAAGACTTTCCCTGTTTTGATAAAAACTTCCCGCTGACTTAATTCAAAGAATAAGCAGTACTTACACAACGGAGTCCTTAATAAATTTTTCAAAAATTTAATTTGAAAACAATATATGTATATTAAAATATTATGAATGTGATCTAATTATCTTGTATTTCTTTGTTTTTAATTTTATATATTTGAAATATTCAAATATATTTAGAAATATTTAATTTATTTATGAGTTATTGATGTTGAGATATTCTACAATGATAGTAAGAGGTATAGTGTAATGATATGAGTGCGTTAATGAAAATTCTTATATTTTAAATCATTGTAATGTCAAATAGTATAAAAATTTTAAATACATTTATTTAAAGGACGTTGAGAGTTATCACTCTTGAGGTGCCTGTCTATTTTCAATGACAATGTCAATATAAGCACCTTGAAATTGTGTTATTGAGAGTAGAAAAACATCTCAAGATTTATATTTCTTGGCATCTTTTAGATAAATGTATTCAAGATATCAATGCTAGCTTTAAAAAATATTTTATTCAATATGACAAAATGTTAACTATTTCTTTTACTTCTTAGGTAAACTTATGTTATGTCCTTTATATTTATATTGACCGCCAATTACATATGTGACTTGGAGTATTGAATTAACACATATTATCAATATTTCTTTAATGTGTTAAATTTCCAAGTTTTAGTGGTTGTGGAATAGGATCCATGTTGTTCAATGCTTAAAATCAATGTTCATGTGTTTCCCTCTTGACATCTATTGCAAACAAGGTCTTCAAGTATTTATACAACCTTCATTATAGGACAATTTTATTGGCAAATATAACACATGTTTGGTAGGAAGTTTATCTAGTCCATGTTGGACTATCATTTGTAAAGTTTTCTAATCAATCTAAACATTTCTATTACTATTAAGTGTACCTTGATCTCTTTCATTCTATGTTCTTTGCAATCATCTTCGTATTCTCAATTGAGATGTCAACTGTTATGAACTATTATTTTTCTACATGATTTTGAGTATCAACATTCATTGCATCTTGAACTTTATTCTCTAGTGAGATAGTCATGTGCAATGTGTCATCATCTCATCTATGTGTATTTTTATTGCTCCTTCAGTCTCTTTTCACTGTGAAGGGAAGGGGGTGGTCAAGGGGGCAATTGGACGATGAGAAGGGGAAAGGTAATTGTAGAGGTTGGACAAGAGAGGTTACCACAAAAGAATAAGGTTTCACCCATCATTATGATTAAATTTGGAAGGGTGGTTGTAGATCTCTATGGCTTCCTTGAGTTTTCTCTAGAAGAAGTTGCCTTCTAAGAATGAGATTTGCATGTTTTCAAGACAAATGTGGTGTTTGGTAGATGAGGAGTGCCCAACAAGAGTAGATTTGAGGACTCAATCATGCTTGATGTCAGCATTATGCTCTTTAATTTTGGTGCTAAAATATCGACCCATTTTTCCTATATAAGGTGTGCTACAGGACTAGACAAACTTGTAGACCCCTAAGTCAAGAAATGTGTCTTTGATGTCTTTGAGGGAGGAGGTATGATTTTTTCACATTGAGTGGGGTTTGAAGGCACATCAAAGGCCTTTTTTGAGAAGAATTTTACATATTTTTTGGGAGATGCCTTCAATGTATGGGAGGCAAGCAATTGGGAAGTCCAAGGGTTGGGTTGGTTTAGAGATTGAAAAGAAACAAGTTTGGCTTGGTTGAGGGCTCTAGTGATTTTCTTATAAGAGTATCCATGTAATCTGAAGACTTTGTGAAGATGGGTAAGCTCATGGTTTAGGTGTTCCTTGTCACAAATCTAAAAGGTTCAAATGGCAAGGGTTTTGAGGACACCATTTTTTTGGCTAGGATAGTGATGAGAAGAGGAGGGTAGGTAGAGGGCCATGTGGGTGGCTGTATGAAACACTTGACAAACAAGGGATCCATCTAGATTTTTAATGAGCAAAATGTCAAGGAAAGGGAGTTTCTTAGCATATTCCACCTCTTTAGTAAAGGAAATGTAGGGTGCTATCTTGTTGAGGTGAGCATAAAACTCCTCTAACTTGTCATGACCATGGACCCAACAAACATTAGTGTCATCCACATAATGTTTCCACCATTTTGGCTTGAATGGGAAAGAGTGGAGGGCAATTTCTTCAAAATGTTCCATGTAAAGGTTAGATATGATGGGGGATAGGGAGGAGCACATAGGTACACTGCCAACTTGCTCATATAGAACACCTTGGAAAGAAAAAAAATGTAGATCTTAAGCAGAATATTACCCCACCCCCCCCCCCCCCCCCCCACACACACACCTCTATTTTCTATCCCATCCCTTTTGCCCTAATTCGTATTTAGTAGCATTATTTAATTAGTATCATCTTATTGCATATGTAATATAATTAATGCTTATATATGTAGTACCATATTAATTATAAATTACATATGTAATACTATTGTGTTCCATGTTGCATATGTAATACAATTAATGCTATGTATATGTAGCATCATATTAATTATATTACATATGTAATGTTTTTTTGTTATCAAATGTGTTATAATATTGATGCTCAAACAAAGATTAATAATAAAACATAAGTTGATATGCACGAAATCGTTGTTTCAACATGAATATTGTGTTTCACATGTATGTATTATTATCATCCATCTTATCACGTATGTATTATAATTATGTTATCTAAGATAATGAAAAATGTGATAAAATTAATGCTCAAACAAAGATTAGTTAATATAGCATTAATTTTATAACCCATTTGTTTTTTTATTAAGGTAAAACAAGTTTTGAAGGGGCCTTGAAACCCTGAACAACAAAAAGTTGCCTAGAACTAGAAAACAACAGAGAACCAGCAGGCAACCATTAGCAAAACATCAGATGAACAACAAACAACAAAACATGGGCCAAGACCCAGACACAACTACTACAATTCCTTCAAGATTTTAACAACTTGAATATCCTACTAGATCAAATAACACTATTTTTTTTTTGTTAGTAATAAGATATTTTATTAATTATCAAAATATAGTACAAAATTTAGAATATCTGAACAATCCACCTTCCGATTCACAGTATCAGAATCAAAGGCAATTGTACAAAACACAAGGGCATAACAAGCCCCGACCCTAAATCTACCAACACCATCATTCAACCATATTTGCAGTGACAAGAAACAACCAAAAACATTCAGACACCGATATCATCTAAAACAAAACCACCCACCACCCATACATACTTCAACCATGACAGAGACAAACCTATACAAATTTTTAAAGTAAGAAAAACTATATCAAAACATACAAAACTCTATAGACATTGCAAACTTCTTCATTTATTCCTCGCAATTTTTAATGGTCCATTGACCCAAAAATATTTCAAATCAAATTTAGTTGTCGACGCCTCATCTAGCCTTCACACATTCTTTCTCTTTCTCTCCGGGGAAATGTTTAAGGGAATCACAACCTATATAGTCTTCAACTCGTCGCTCATCACGAATCATTCCCTCTTCCCATCGAAAAGAGCATGGATTGTTGCAAGGTGTCATTTGTGCCCTTCCTCTCCTCATTCACCAGAAACCCCACCCCCGTAGTGACCCTCTCCAACACCAACTTGTTGGCATTATTGGCATGAAGTTGTCACTGATGTCAACTGATGTGGCAAGATCACCGGTAAGTAAGAAGTGGTGATTGGTATAAGAAGAGCAAGATATGTGATGTCAATCCACATGTGAGTAAGTAGACAGAAGGGAGGCCACCAGTATACATGAATTGTGTCATCTGTCGGTAAAGCAGACTTATCAGTAAGACATAAACTGGGATGAAGGTTGGTTGTTTGTTTGTGATGAAGAGGCAGAATGTTAAAAGAATCACAACAACATCCGATGAGCATAACAGAAAGGATGACATGAAGACATACTGAGAGGCAAGATGAATTGTTAGGAGAATGTGCTATCGTTAAAGAGGATGTTTGTTGGTTATATCGATAAGGTGAACTGTGTCAGTAGTCAACCTTGGTCAACAAAGAATGTCAAACTGACATAAAAATCCAAGTAGAGGTGGATGTCGACAAACACAACAGCTGGATGCTAGGTGGTGATATTGCACAGGTCGATGGAGTGTGCATCGACGTAACAAGTCAGCAAGCAGGTTGACTTTTATGAAGAACCCGCAAGTCACAGAGGATGCCAGAAGATTACAGCTCGAGGAAGGCAAGCTAGCAAGCGATTGAACTGATCCTGCAACAAGATTTCATCTTCGTACCCATTTGTTGAAGGAAACAGTCGAGCCATTAATGGCGTATGACAGAGAAAAGTAGAAAAGCATGGTGCAAAGCTCCAGATTTAGAAAACACACATTGGAATGCAAAGCTTTGTTGGCTTTGATTGATGTCATAAAGATCATATCCTTGGAAAAGCAGATCGAAACAAATCATATTTGGATTGAGTTGGAGAAGGCAAAACCTAACATGACATTGTTTGAATGTGGTTTTTGGCAGGAATCCTAGATTATAAATGTGTAAGCTCGAGATAGAAATCGTTGATGATTGATGTGAAGAAGAAGAGCGAAGAGAGCTTGAGCATAGAGAAGGATCATCTTCCTTATAAATTATTATAAGAAAGTTGCAAAGTGAGTTTCCAGGCAAACCGGTAAGAGGGTTTAAACCGGTAGAGACAGAGTACCGATAAACTGTTGCAGGTCTGATAATTGAGCTAACATTTGAGGTGTGATTGGTCAAGAAGGCATCCAAGTGTGACTGAGTGTGGTGTGTGGCTGAGAGAGAAGAAGAGAAGGCTATTAACTGGCATAAATCTATTTGATCAAGTGTTGCAGAACTCATTTGCAACCAAAAGCTATAACTGTATCAAAATTGTATTTTAATATACATCACCAAGTTGAAGCTTGGTGCAAGGGTTGGTGCTTCTTGGGTTGGTGCCCTAAATATTTGTAATTCATTGTTTCACTTGTGAGGATAGATTGGAGCAATAGTCTCCAGCAGCATTTCTCACTGAGGTTTTTCCCATATTGGGTTTTCCTCGTACATCTGGTGTTGTGGGTTACATTTGTGTGTGTTGTCTCTTTTGGTATACATTTTTGTCTTACCGGTTTGATTGTTTAGTGCTTATGATAATAACTGATATTCTAAGGTTGTAGTTAAAAGAAAAATAATTTAGGAACCATTGATTCACCCCCCTCTCAGTAGTACATTGTGTTCAAAAATTAGTATCAAAGCATAGGTTCCCTATTGATTAAAGCTTGGGTAGATTATGGTCTTAAAACACAATGGCAAGAAATAAGTTTGCCTCCTCAAAAGATCCCATGTTCGATGGGTCTAACTATGCCTTCTAGAGCAAAAGAATGGAGACCTATATTTCCTCCCTTGGTTTTGATGTGTGGATGTCTGTCAAGAATGGGTATATTGTCCATAGTATTCCTCCCACTAATCTGGATACCGAGAAGGAGTACGAGAACAATGAAAAGGCTAAACATGTTATTTTGAGCAGGTTGTTTGATAATGAGTTTGTCAAGGTCATGCATTGTGCATGCGCAAGGAGACTTGGGATAAAATGTAGAGGTTATTTGAAGGAGATGCAAAAGTCAAAGAGGCCAAGCTGCAAGCACTAAGGGGCCAACTTGAAGGCAGCAAGATGAAGGATGAAGAAAAAATTGCAGACTACCTTCATAGATTTGATGGAACTGTGAATACCATCAAAGGACTTGGAGAAGAAATTGCAGATGAGATTCTTGCCAAGAAGGTACTTAGGTCTCTCACACCTAGGTATGATACTAAGGTTTATGTCATAGAAGAATCCAAGGATCTGAATATCTTTACAATGGATGAGCTATTTGGCTCACTAATGGCATATGAAATGAGAACAATCGGTGATACATCCTCAAGGAAAGAGGCAGGATTCAACTCCATCAAGAATGGCAAAGAAGTGGTAGTTTATAAAGGATCGAGTGAAGACTTTGATGCAGAGGTAGCAAAATTTGTCATAAAGCTCAAAAGAGGATACGACAAGTATAAAGGAAAGTTACCACTCAAATGTTTCAATTGTGGAAAATTTGGACACTTTGCTGCAAAATATCCTTATAATGAAATTGGTGGAGATGAGTCAAGAAGCTTTAGCTGATCTGTTGGTAAAGACAAAGAAATAAATGTCTACCTGCAAGGAAGAAGTGGCTACTGGAAGCAAAACAACCTATACACTATTGAGGATGATGCCACAGATGAAGAAAGTGCATTAGAAGATTACTACCATGAGAATGACAGAGAAGTTAATCTCTTTATGGTACTTGATGAACTGGTTGGTGAAGATGAGGAAGAAGAAAATATTGCGGCTGAAGTGGATCTAGAAGGTGAGCTTATAAGTTCTCTTAAGGAGTTGAGTAAAACAAGAAGAGAACTCAAGAAATTCAAGCTTGCTGCAGTAGATGAACAAGGTCTCTTGAAGCAATCCCTGGATGAGTGAAATCAAGTTATATCTGACTTGAAACTGCAGTTGGAAGAAGCCAAGAGGATATGTGAAGTTACATCCTCTAGCCTGATGAAGAAGGAAAAGGAGCATCAATATCTGGAAGCAGAAATAGTAAATCTCAGAAAGGAGCTTGAAGATAGTAAGGAAGAAATAAAAGTGAGAAGCAAATATGAAGGCAGCATCAAAGCCTTAGACAAGATGTTAAGCAAACAGAAGCAATCCAAAGATACTGGTGGATTAGGATTTGAAGAAGGTCAAAGTTCAAACAGCAAAGACACATCCAGTAAGGAGATACAATTCAGCTTTTCCAATGAAGCTGAAGAAAATAAGACGTTCATAGTAATAAAGGATACCGATAAGAAGACATATGCAGATGCTGTTAGAAACTGCCACACAAACCGGTATACACAATTAGTGAACTGGAGGCCATACTCAATGTACCGACATACAGATCTAAGGAGAAATGCAAGAGTTGACCATGAAGGTTTCACCTGAGTCAGCAGCATGAAAGGTAGACCCCCAGTGAGGTAGTCATTTACAAGACTAAGACAACCTAACCGGTATGTTTCGAACTTTCATGGTTATTGTTAGTGGTGTAACAAATTTGGGCATAGAATAGCTGATTGTAGATTAACCAATAAGCCCTCTATGAGTTATGAAAGTATAAATCCTTTTAATGCACTTTGGGATATGAATGTTGTATGTTATCAGTGTAATGGATATGATCATAGGAGTTTTGAATGTAAGAAGAATAAACCAGTGCCCTATAATAATTTCAAAGATTCATCTTTAAATGAAAATGTGAAATGCTATAACTGTCAAGAGTTTGGACATTTAGCAAAGTTTTGTAAAAACAGGAAGATCAAGTAGAAGAAGACAAATCCCGATCAAGAGTCGGTAGTTGAACCGAAGCACAAAATAGCAACTGACAAGAAGAAGTAGACCAAACCGGTATGGGTTGAGAAAGAAAAAGACAAGGTAGAATCAAATCTGATAGTGCAGACTGCCTTACATGCTGGAAGGAAAAATCTATGGGTTGTAGACAGTGGTTGTTCCAACCACATGACCAGTGATAAAAAGAAATTTATCAAGCTTGAAGACTGGAATGGTGGTTTAGTAAGTTTCAAAGACAACTCATCAATCAAAATAAAGAGAAAAGGTACTCTAAACATTGATGGAAAATTGAAAGCATATGATGTATATTATGTGGAAGGCCTAAAGCACAATCTGCCGAGTGTGAGTCAGATGTGTGACAAATGTTATAAATTCACCTTTGAGTCTACCGGCTGCCAGATAAAGAAAGAGAGTACCGGTCAGGTTGTGGCAGAAGGAAAGAGAACAAATGGAAATGTTTACAATATGAAGGAATGCTATGAGTCCTAATGCATGATGGGATAGGTTGATGAAAGTTGCTTGTGGCATCAAAGATTAGGCCACATAAAATTTGATAACTTAGTTGCAATAAGGAAAATGGGGTGCGTAAAAAATATTCCACCCATCATCAAACCGGTAAGCAAATTTTGTGATAAATGTGTGAAAGGGAAGCAGACTAAGGTGAGATTCATGACAAAAGAGCACAACACCTCAAGACCACTTGAAATTGTAAATACAGATATGTGTGGTCCAACTAAGACAAGAGCTCTTGCTGGTGAAAGATATTTTATGCTCTTTATTGATGATTGTTCAAGAATGACATGGGTCACTCTCCCGCAAGATAAATCACAAGCATTTGACAGATTCAAGATCTTTACGAAGATGGTGGGGAAGGAAAGTGGGTGCAAGCTAAAACATTTAAGATCAGACCGGGGTGGAGAGTTCACATCAAATGAGTTTGAAGATTATTGTGAAAGACATGGACTTAGAAGGCAATTCTCGGCCCCTAGGACACCACAACAAAATGGTGTGGTAGAAAGGAAAAACAAGACAGTTAAGGAGATGGCCAGAACTATGTTAAATGACGCCAGTCTGCCATACACATATTGGAAGGAAGTTGTTCATACTGCTGCATATACCTAGAACCGGGTTCAACTGAGAAAAAACAACAGAATGACCCCTTATGAGTTGTGGTATGACCGGAAGCCATCAGTCAAATACTTCAAGGTATTTGAAAGTAAGTGTTTTATCAAGAGAGATATGGATGGTCTAGATAGTGTTGACTCTAGGAGTGATGAAGGAATCTTTCTTGGTTATTCATCTAACAACAAGGCCTACAAATGTTACAACAAAAGACTAAGAAGAGTCATTGAGAGTGTGCATGTAAAATTTGATGAGGATATGCACAAAGGAAGTCAATCACAGGTAAACCAGTATGATGATTCTGGTCATGAAGGTGAGGAAGCTCAGTCAGACAATGAACCGAAAGAAGCATCCAAGAAGACTCCCAACCGGTATGTGCAGTTGAATCACCCAAAAGAGCAGATTCTAGGAAATAAGAGTGAAGGTGTGCAGACTAGAAGAAGACTTTCCCGGAATGATGAACAAGTGAACTTCTACCTCATGAATAAAGTAGAACCTAAAACATTCAACGAGGCTAGTAAAAGATAGGAATGGATGGATGTCATGGAAGAAGAACAAGACTTGGGAATTAGTCCCTAGATCTGAAGACAAGAACATCATTGGTACTAAATGGGTCTACCGGAATAAGATGAATGAAGAAGGTAAAATTGTTAGGCATAAAGATAGAGTTGTGTGCAAAGGATACTCTCAAGTAGAGGGCATTGACTTTGAAGAAACATTTGCACTGGTAGCTAGATTAGAAGCAATTAGGATGTTGATAGCCTTTTTTTTCCTACAAGGGTTATAAAGTATATCAAATGGATGTAAAATCTGCCTTCCTAAATGGAAATTTGGAAGAAGAAGTGTACATGGAGCAACCATATGGGTTTCTAGTACATGATGATGAAACCTTTGTGTGTCAGTTGAAGAAGGCCTTGTATGGTTTAAAGCAAGCTCCTAAAGCATGGTATTCAAGATTAGATCAGTACCCGAAGGAGCAAGGATTCAAAAAGAGGAGTGCTGACAACAATTTATACATAAAGAAATATGGAAACCACATGATCATTGTGGTTATGTATGCAGATGACATTATTTTTGGAGGCAATAAGGACACCCTTTGCAAATAATTTGTTGATCAGATGCAGTCAAAATTTAAGATGTCAATGCTTGGTGAATTGACATACTTCCTTGGTTTGTAGATATTACAACAAGATAAGGGGATCTTTATCTCACAAACCAAGTATGCAAAGGATATGTTGAAGAAATTTCAAATGGAGGACTGCAAATCGGTAAGTACCCCCATGGTGACCAGAAGAAAATTAAGCAATAATGATGAATCACCAGTGGTGGATCAGACATTGCATAGATCCATGATAGGCAGCCTATTGTATCTAACTGCTTCTAGATTGGATATAGTACAGGCAGTGTGCATGGTGGCCTAATTTCAAGTTGCACAAAAGCAGTCACATACAAATGCAGTTAGTGGAATTTTTAGGTACCTACAAGGAACACTCAGTTATGGATTGTGGTACCCTAAGAAAGGGGAATTCATCTTGGAAGCATACATCGATGTTGTTTGGGTAGGTTGCATTGTTGATCGGAAGAGCTCAAGTGGTGGTGCATTCTTCCTAGGTGACCGGTTGGTCTCATGGCATAGCAAGAAGCAGGATTTAGTCTCCCTATCAACTATTGAAGCATAATACATTGTTGTTGCTACATGTTGCTCTCAGGTGCTTTAGATGAAGCAAACCCTCAAGGACATACAGGTGGATATTATTGATCCTATTCTCATCTGGTGTGATAATTCAAGTGCCATCAACATATCAAAGAATCTGGTGATGCATTCCAGGACAAAACATATAGCCATCAAGTATCATCTCCTTAGAGAGAAGGTTGAAGGACGGGAAGTAAAGATGGACTATGTCCCTAACAAAGAACAAGTAGCAAACATTTTTACCAAACCATTGTCGGTAAGCACTTTTGAGTACTTAAGACACAATTTGGGAGTTGTGTCACCTGCCTTATGCACTTAAGATAACAAGGTGTTATATGGTTCAGGGGGAGTTCATAGTAGCATCTATAACTCTTGAACCACATCTCAGCACCAGTTGTAATCTCTGGTATCAGCCTAAGGGTAAGTAAGAAGTGGTGATTGGTATAAGAAGAGCAAGATATATGATGTCAATCCACATGTGAGTAAGTAGACAAAAGGGAGGCTACCAGTACACATGAATTGTGTCATCTGTCGGTAAAGCAGACTTACCGGTAAGACATAAACTGGGATGAAGGTTGGTTGTTTGTTTGTGATGAAGAGGCATAATGTTAAAAGAATCACAACAACATCTAGTGAGCATAACATAAAGGATGGCATGAAGACATACTGGGAGGCAAGATGAATTGTTAGGAGAATGTGCTATCGTTAAAGAGGATGTTTGTTGGTTATATCGATAACGTGAACTATGCTGGTAGTCAACATTGGTCAACAAAGAATATCAAACTAACATAAAAATCCAAGCAGAGGTGGATGTCGACAAACATGACAACTGGATGCCAAGTGGTGATATTGCATAGGTCAATGGAGTGTGCATCGACGTAACAAGTCAGCAAGCAGGTCAACTTTTATGAAGAACCCGCAAGTCACAGAGGATTCCAGAAGATTGCAGCTCGAGGAAGGCAAGCTGGCAAGCAATTGAACTGATCCTGCAACAAGATTTGATCTTCGTACCCATTTGTTGAAGGAAACAACCAAGCCATTAATGGTGTATGACAGAGAAAAGCAGAAAAGCATGGTGCAGAGCTCCAGATTTAGAAAACACACATTGGAATGCGAAGCTTTGATGGTGTTGATCGACGTCGTAAAGATCATATCCCTGGAAAAGCAGATTGAATCAAATCATATTTGGATTGAGTTGGAGAAGGCAAAACCTAACACAACATTGTTTGAATGCGGTTTTTGGCAGGAATCCTAGATTATAAATGTGTAAGCTCGAGACAGAAATTGTTGATGCTTGATGTGAAGAAGAAGAGCGAAGAGAGCTTGAGCACAAAGAAGGATCATCTTCCTTATAAATTATTCTAAGAAAGTTGCAGAGTGAGTTAGCAAGCAAACTGGTAAGAGGGTTTAAACTGACATAGACAAAGTACCGGTAAACTGTTGCAGGTTTGACAGTTGAGCTAACATTTGAGGTGTGATTGGTCAAGAAGGCATCCAAGTGTGACTGAGTGTGGTGTGTGGCTAAGAGAGAAGAAGAAAAGGTTGTTAACCAACAAAAATCTATTTGATCAAGTATTGCAAAACTCATTTGCAACCAGAAGCTATAACTGTATCAAAATTGTATTTCAATATACATCACCAAGTTGAAGCTTGGTGTAGGGGTTGGTGCCCTAAATCTTTGTAATTCATTTTTTCACTTGTGAGGTTGGATTGGAGCAGTAGTCTCTAGCAACATTTCTCACCGAGGTTTTTCCCATATTGGGTTTTTCTCGTACATCTGGTGTGTTGTGGGTTGCATTTGTGTGTTTGTCTCTTTTGGTATCCTTTTTTGTCTTATCGGTTTTATTGTTTAGTGCTTAGGATAATAACCAATATTCTAAGGTTGTAGTAAAAAGAAAAATAATTTAGGAACCACTGATTCACCCCCTTCTCAGTGGTACATTGTGTTCAACACAACTGTAGTCCATAGAGCCAATCATCTGCAACACACCCCATAGAACACCGTCAACCTCTTCTTTCCTACCCACCTCTAAGCCCCAAGCTACAACCATTGAAAGAATACCAACATTTGTGCAATAACGGTGCTCCATCGCAATGAATTCTTCACCCAATAAAATCTCCAACATTTGCAAGAAAACTTCATCATCAAATTTACATGGACTCTTTAGTCTCTTCTCATTGATCCTCTGCATGAAATACAATTGTTGGCATAGTGTAACCAGAGAGAATGTAGCTTGTATTTTGCATTCCCTCTGCCACATGTCGTCTGCATCGAGCACTAGCCAATAATTGCAAGCATAAATAATTCCTCAAGATTTGTCACATCCATTAAATGCCACACATTGTCATAATTATCCATTTGAAATGGCGACATTCCGCCTTATGCAATCTTAATGCCTAAATTTTGCAAATCTCCACACACCCCTTTTGTACCATCATTAAAACTCATGACCCACTTGGATAGTTTGTCTACAACCTCATTGCACCACGTCACACACGACCAATTTTGAATTTATCAAAGGTTGATAGAATTTGGGTTGCCATAGTTATAAATTTATTTAAGTTCCATGCACCAATCTCTCCTTACTTTAGAGCAATAATTATAATTAGAGAATCTCCCTCTTTAGACAAGCCCTATTCTTTACCCAATTTTAAGGTTACAATAGCTGCCTGGGCTTAAACCTCATTATTCATACCACTTGAAAGCTTTAAAGATCCAAAGGCAACAATGGTTCCTTCCCAATATCTCACCACAAATCTTGCTCCCAATAGACCAAGGTTGCCTTTAGAGGCCTCATCAAAATTCAATTTGAACCATCCTTCCCTCCACCTTCATCACTAGATAGCACTAATTTTATTTTGTATGAATTTCTTATTTTTGTTAGTTCATAATAAGCTTTATAATTCTTTGTTGCTTTACATATTTTGTAATTTTTGTATCTTATTGTTTATCTTTTTCTATTATTCTTAATTTTGTTTGTTATCTTTATCGTTCTTTTCTCTTTGTATTATCTATTGCACTTAATTCATTATTAGTTTACTATTGTTTATCTATTATACTTAATTTATTATTAGTTCACTAATATAGATTTATAGTTAGCTTTAAAAATCCTTGCTACTTTCTCATAGTTGATTATACTATGTAGCATATCTTTTTTTAATAGCTTTTTGTAAATTATATAATTTTTTATTTTATTTTCATTTTTATAATAATTGTATCACTATGTGGTAGCTTGTTATTTGTCGAGTGAAAATTTTGTAAACTGATGAAGATTCACAAAATGTGCGTTTCACGACAACACGTGGAACAATATCTCTCAGAAGGCAAGATATAATTCCTCCTAATTATAAGGGAGGCTCCCTCTTGCTACTACAATTATTTTCTATTTTTCCTACCTACTAACTTTACACTAATCCAGAGTACAATAACAACTTGGTTCTCTTCTTTCAAACTAGTTATATTCAATTCTCTTTTAAGATTAGACTTTCCCTTAAATAACTTCGAAAACTTGCAATAATACTATACCAACTAATTTGGAAAGTAAAGTGTTTGTGAAAGAACAAAGTCTTCCGTTACTTGTTTTTTTGTAAATGACCTAGGGATGGGAATTTGCACACTTAAGAACTCAAAGATTCTTTCTATGTACTAAGATTCATATCAACTATTGTAACCCAAATATATTGTCATCTCAAAGACTCACAAATATATTAAAATATATTCTACTCTAGCCAGATAGTCTGTATAGCACAAAGACTTTACTTTCTATCCTTCAAATACAACTTTTGGAGATGACTGGTATAAGCTCAAAGACTTAAAGAAATATCTTCTCAGCTAATTCCCAATGTCTGAATTTTCAAAGTAACTCAAAGATTAATTGTAAACACTCAAAAGTTCTTCAATATTCAACACCAATAACTATAACCAACTTTAATCATTCAAGAAGACATGATACCAATGACATAAGAACATTCATACCACATAAAAGATTGAAAAAGTGTCCTTATTACAATAATAACCCTCATATATATAATAGGGGGGTGCAACATGTTGGGTGAATATTTTGTCACCAACATACCAATGACAAAATATGTATTTCACACATGGCTATGTTGAGACAAAGTCTCTCCTCTCATCAAGGGGAGGTTCCCTATTAGAATTTTGGTATTTCAACAACTTGAAAGTAAACTCGGGGGGTAAGATCAGGGTGTATAATTCTCTTTTTTAGAGTTAACATATATCCTTTCACTTGATAAAACTTCTTACAAACTAATTACACTTGCTTACAATGACTGAAATATATCCCTAAATTAGCATAAGCACAAAGTCTTATGTGAGTAAAATCCACTTTCCAATCTAACAACTATTACAACTTGCAACTCAAAGTCTTCAAGCTATAGGTGAAACTTTCATTAACCAAAGGTAATCAACAGTAGTACAAAGCCTCCCACTTAATCACCATATCACAATAAAAAATTTAAATATGAAAGACAGGTCAAAGTCTACAATCACAATTAGAGTGCTCCTTCAACAACATAAATCAAATACCAATGCCGTCAAGGAATTAAAGAAAATATATAAGCAATGAACGAAAGAACATTCACTCATATACACAATTACTTGCCCAACTCAAAGTTTGGAAATAAAGAGAATTGTCTTCTTTATTTACTTGATTAATTCTCACAACAAAAGAGCTCAAAGTCTCACTTGAGTCAACAATTCGGTGGAGTTTTGCTAAGCATATATAAGATAAATATTTACAAATGAGGTTCCTCCTTTTATAGGAAAGGAGTTGAGAAAAATGTGGGCACAACTGACTAATTCAATGACTAAGTCCCATTTGACTACAACTACTTCATAAAATAAAAATGCAATTGCAAGAAAATTTGCAAGAAGAAAAGATGCAACTGCAAGAAAATTTGCAGGAAGAAAAGATGCAACTACATGAATTCTACTTAGTGTCGATGACACTTTACTCTTTATTCTCCCCCCCCCATCGATCTTATGGAATTCTTCAAATCTAGCCAGCGTAGCTTGCATCTCATATATATCTAGCGTTGTTGAACTGGAGATGGTGTGAACATAGGAAATTGAATCTCCAACTTTTACATATGCTCTTTTAGCTTTCTTCAGTATGGATGCAAAGTCATCCAGGTTAATTTGGATTTCAATTAACTTGTTGAATGATGACAAAGAAAATTCATCATCGACTAACTGGCTTATCATAGCAAGGAATTCCTTTTTAATAGTATCACTGGGTAAAACCTTGTGATGTGTATCATATAACTGGCAAGGCGACTTAGCTATCCTTTATGAAATATCAGCACATGCTTTCTTGTCTTGATCCAAATCCCTGACCAGTACCTTTGTTATTTCATTTTTATGTGCTAGCATTGCTCGAATTTGAATATACTCACCTCAATTCAATACCACATTATTCTCAACAAGGATATCTACCCTTCATTCTCTAAGTTAATCTCATAGTGCCAAAGATTTTTCAAACTCTTCTACCTCCTAGGATAATAATGAATGTACTTCATGTACCTGCACTTTCAAAATCTAGCAAGAGCTCGAACACAAAATTAAGGAGATGTGATCCTTCTAATTTCAAGCAATCAATCCATTCCTCTACCACCCTGCCCTTGACGTCCATTCCCTCTGCTTTCTTAAGTGTTGCTTCATCTATAGAAGAAACTATGGGCTCCACTTCTTGCGATGATTGCGTAACTTTAAGAAGTATGTTAGTCAATTGTTCACATTTTTGCTTCCATTCTATCTTCTCAACCCTTTCTTCATCAAGTTTGTGCACGAGAGAATTCAAGGCAAATTGAGAGTCTTGCTTAACGCTCCCATGTGTTTCCACTCCAAGTTCCATAGTTTGCACAGTATAATCTGTCAGTTGAATCTGATCTTTGTTTTTGTTTGAGGGTGGCACCAAGACATTAGTATATTTTCTTTTGGTCACTGGATCAACCAAGACTCTAGAAATAGTCTTGGGATTCTCGGAGACTTTCTGTTTCACAAAACCTAATTAACCAAAATCAAAATCATCTAGTGAGATTACATGTTTCTTTCTCTTAGGTGCCACAATATCCAACCATGGAGGAAGATCTGATTTTGTTGTTGGAGTTTCGTACCAGCCTATGTAGTTACTGGCACTTATCATGGGGTTTGACTTGTAGTTGCAGCAATTTGAATTACTAGTCCAAGGGCAGTTGTAACAACAACATTAGGGGCTTGAGATGAAGATTATATTATAATACTGGTGGAAACTAGTGGTGGAGCTTCTGTAGCATTGACAGTTGAAACTAGTGGCAAAGCTTCTATAGTAACAACGGCTAAAGGAAGTGTTATTGTTTGTTGTTCTTGAGAAACTTGCGCCATTGCTTCTGTAAAGTATAAGATTTAAGATTCAATCATAGACACAGGTACATCATCAAAACTAGGAAGGCTTGATAATGTCACAAATTCTTGATCATCTTCTCCTTGTGACCCAACAATGTCCAATCCTTCATAGTCATGTTCTTCATCTTCCTCTTCCGAGTTAGACTCAATAGAATGTATGGTTACCTGAGTTGAAGAAGGAACCTGTGTTTTTGTTGATGTGGTAAAAACTAATGATGGAATTGATTCCCCACATCCTATATCTCTTCTTCATGCAACATTTCTCCCTCTTCATGATCTTTTCCTGATTTTGTTGATGTTGATTCCTTGGAAACATCTTCATGTGCAGCTTGAGAAGATTCTCCTTTCTTTGGCCCTTTAATAGTAATCTTGTATTTTGGCCCTTTCCCTTTTGACTTGGGAGATGAAATCGGTAGTGGCTCCTATAAGTCATGTTTATTCTTGGTTCTCATTTCTAAAGTCTTGCCCACAAGACCTTCATCATCTTCCTCATCACCAAAACTCACTGAGAGTTGCTTCATTCTTATACCTTTCTTCACCAGCCATGCATAGGTATTTGCCATGATGGGAGCAAATCTCGTAGAAATAGAATTTTTTTTCTTTCTATGACCACTGAATAAGAGGAAGAGGAGTATTAGCAATATTGTTCTCGAAATAGATGGGATCCACAATATCATCAGTAGTATCTTCCCATGAATCTGGAATATTAGCCAAATTCAGATTTTCAATCTAATCAAGTGTGAGATGACTGAAATTGAGTCTCCTCATATCTTCCTCATCTATATAATCCACCTAGACATCTTCTAATCGATGCACGTGTACATAATTCATATGGATCTTATTCTTCATTCCATGGAAATCAAAGTTAATACGGGCTTTGAATATTCTCATTGTAACCCATTGCATTTCCTCTTCCATGTTCTTAGCTTTGGGGGTAGTCATCACTGAATATCTACCAATGGACTGAGTGGACTTGAGACTAGTATTGTGTGAGGAAAATTGTCTCTCGTGTACATATACCAACCAACGACACAACTCCATTACAATGATCTTGTCAAATGAATATCTTGGAAGCATAAAGGGTTCACCAATGAAACAAATACACGAATGTATGTGAATGTAGGAAATTGCAAGAAAACACATCCATACTCACAAACTTTATTATATGTTGCATCTGAAAGTCTCTTCTTCTACAATTCTTTATCAAATAAACACTTCCATACAACAAAGAAAACATCATTAACCCATCGGAAATGACTTCTACAATAGATGATTGTCAGCTGAGAGTAATAATCCCACATTGGGGTTTGCATTCTGACACCCTTTGTAGATAGTCCTGGAAATTGCCTCATGGAGGCAACTGCATATAATAGATAGGAAGTCATCTATAATTTCAAGGTATTTATGACTTCCTTTAATTGTTCGCAAATCACATCACTAATTTGCTCACCCCAATCTATCTTGTCATTCCCTTTTCTAATGATGTTCATGTACCACCACATCCATGTCTGAAAATAATGATAATCTGGAAGCCCCTTTATTCGTAATAATAAAGTAACGATGTCATTACATTCCTCATTAAAATCACTTCTATGAAAGAACTTTGGCCATCAAGATGTTGTAGAGTTTCGAGCACTTTGCAAGAAAATATTGTTGATTGTTTTCTTACACTTGTCTTCATTATCCTCATAATACTTTTATACACTGGCAAGAGTAATGTCCACCACTTCCTCTATGTAGGAACCCTTGAAAACATTGTTGAAGTACTCATTGTCCAGACAAATGACCACATTCTCCTCTGCATCTTTCACCTATCTTGTATTAGGATCAAAGTGTTTTGCTACTGCCAATACAAAATCTGGATCATGCGCTGCAACTGGAAAAGATGCATATTTGTGTATCTCACTTGCTATGAGATGAGTCATCTTTGAGGGAGCCTTCTCAACCCATTTAAGGAATTCCTTCATATCAACATGTCCAATTTTAGTATCCCAGATCTGATCCACATTTGATTTGACAGAGCTTTTCCAAGAACATATTCAAGTACTTATCGTACTTTTACTTCATCTTCTTCCATGTTGATTTACTGGGGGAGGGCTCGGACATTTGCCAACAAGCTGTATTTCAACATTATAGAAGATTGCACAAAAAATTAGCATTATAAAAATCACGCCTCACTGATGAAAATGACATTTGGAAGGTAAAAAATGACTTAGCAAGAAAAAGCAGGAAAATCAGCAAGTCAAGTTTTAAAACATGACCTGCACTTGGAAGGCCTTAACCTGAATATTGGGTTTTAAAACCCGATATGCATATTATCTCATGTGAGTGAGAATGTTAGGTTTTAAAACCCGACATTCTCTTAGGGTAGAACAAATTGGCAGGTCGGTTTTAAAACCCAACCTGCATCTCAAAAGAACACAACATGCATGTCGGATTTTAAAACCCGACATGCTCTTAGGATAGATCAAACTGGCAAGTCGGGTTTTAAAACCCGGCCTGCATCTCAAAAGAACATAATATGCATGTCAGGTTTTAAAACCCGACTTACTTTTGGAGGTAGATCAATTAGCGTGTCGGGTTTTAAAACCTGACATGCAAGTTTGGGTAAAACTACCCGCAGGTCGGGAATTAAACTCTGACCTGCACTTGAAGAAAAAACAAGGTGATTGACAGATTGTGTTTTAAAACCCAACCTGCGCAATGGGTAGATTGACTCAAGGTCAGGATTTGAAACCCAACCTATCGATAGGGAAAAAACAAGAGAAAGACATATCTTGGTTGCGCATCGGGATGTAAAACCCAGTGCCGACCAAGATAGGTAAACAGGGAAAACAAACCCTAAAAACCCAAAAAACAAACTCGACAAAATAATAAAAAATGGCAAATTCAGGAAAGAAAACAACAAAAATGATGACACCATAACCCTAGATGCAAGAAAGATCAGGAAGGAAAAGATGAGAATAAATAAATACCTAGAGATCACGAAAATCAGATAAAGAAGACTGCTAAAATCAAACTTCCTAGGCTACTTCGTTCTCC
Organism: Cryptomeria japonica; assembly: GCF_030272615.1. Taxonomy (NCBI): domain Eukaryota; kingdom Viridiplantae; phylum Streptophyta; class Pinopsida; order Cupressales; family Cupressaceae; genus Cryptomeria; species Cryptomeria japonica. The sequence continues at coordinate 120,306,276 of NC_081405.1, forward strand.
AAGCGCTTCAAACGAGAGGGAAACATGATAAAGATGCCTTTTAAAACATTTAAAATGAGTTTATAACCTTTAAAAAAAGAAGTGCACTTAAGTTAAAATGACGCGTTCTGCAGGTTAGGTTTGCTGGAAAGTCACCTGTAGGTCGGGTTTTAAAACCCAATCTGCAACTTTAATAGGATGGACCTGTAGGTCAGGTTTTAAAACCCGACCTACACACAAGGCAGACTTGCAGGTTGGGTTTTAAAACCAGATTTGCACACAAGGAAGACTTTGACCTCCCAAAAAAGGAAGCAAACTTGCATGTCGGGTTTAAAAACCCGATGTGCAACTTTTGGACTAAAACATGCAAGTCAGGTTTTAAACCCGATGTGCATAAAAAGGAAAAACAAAAAGATAACTCCATAAAGCAAAAATATACTTAACTAAAACACAAAAAATGATGCGACTTACGAGGTAAGTTGGTCAATCTCAAAGTATGTGAGATATGAAATGGACAAGTTTCGTAGGGTTGTCTCACGAATTTAGTCCTACTGAAATTGATGACAACACAACATGAAAATAAGAAATTATAACTAATTATAAGACTAAGTCAAAAGTAGAGTTCAAATTGACTTAGGACTTGTGCACTCAATAGGTGCACAAGAGAAAATACCAAAATACACCTGAAGTGTTAATGGGTAAAATGAAAAACCACTGGAAAAACATGAAAATGACTAAGTATCATTTTCCCTTAAGTTGAATCTCGTTTTTGGAACTCCTTGAACTTCTGAAAAACATTGTTTATTTGAATTCCATCAGATCCATGGGTATTAGTTTTGATGAATTTGACCTTGATGATGGAATCTTCCAAGTCGGTGCAACACTTCTTGTGCTTCCTCAAAATAGTATCCATAAAATCCAAAATGAATTGGAGATCAACCAATTTATCAATTGAGGACAAAGAGAAATCCTCCCTATCAACCTCAATAGTCACAAGCAAGATGAATTCTTTGATGATTACATCTGCTTCAAGTACCTTCTCATTTTCATCAAGAAATGTGCATTGAATCTCAAAGATTTTTGTTGTAATCTCTTTTTTATTATCCACACATTCTTTTAGGGTCTTCCTCACATCCTTGACTAGGCGCTTAATAATATTCATCTGGTGTTCCAAGGCCTCTCTCTACTCAATGTACATGTGGTGTGAAGGAATGAAACCATTTTAGATGAGGTCATCAAGATCATAATCTTCAAACTTCAACTAGGCTTCAAAATCCTTTTCTTGTATTTCAAGCTCTTGAGAAAAGACCTCTATTGTGTTATCTACTCATGTCTTCACCGCATCAAGATTGTTGACAATAGTACAAGCTGAACTTATGAATCATGTGCCTTGACCCATCATTTGATCCATCTATTCTTCTATAGATCTGCTTCGTGATGTTGCTTGCTCAACCCTTTTAACAACCCGTTCATCCCAGGATGAAGCCAAGGATGAAGCCACTGGTTCAACAATTTCTAAAAACTTGATCACTTTAATAAGAATCGAGGTGAATTACTTAATTAGTGCTTTGAGTTGATCCTTCTTGACCTTATCTTCATTGTACCTTGCAACAAGAGTTTCCAAAGATGATATGGTATCACCTGAAGTAGAATCATGAGTTTTTTTCCCAACTCAATCCTTTGAATGACATAGTGTGAATCTTGGACTTGACCAATAACTACAACTGGAGGAGGAAAATCAACCTCAACATACTTGTTTCTATTCCTGTCAACCTTTACCCTTGACAAATTTTTATCTTTCTTAATAGCCTTGAGTTGATAGGAACAAGTTGGCTAAAATCAAAATCTTTAGGAGGGATAGCTTGTTTCTTTCTCTTTGGTGCATTAGACATCAACCAAGGTGGTAAATTCAAATCATCATTGTCACCTGTTGTCATGCTCTGTGAATTGTACCTATACTTGCAAACACAATGCACTCAATAAATCATTACAAGCAATGGTCAGTAAATTGAAACAATGAAAAGTAAAACCATAGCTAATCGACTAATTGCCTCCTAGTAAATGTGAGTATGAATTTTGCTCTCAGATCTTAGTATGTAAATTCCGGTGACTTGACTACACTTAGATGGAGGATTTGAATGATTAATATGCATGATCTAGCATGGTAGCATGATTAAGCTATATGAATTCATGATTATCCTAGCATGATTAAGCTAAGAGTTAAGCTGAAATGAGCATGATAACATTGCTAAAACTGATAAACTATAAGCTAGATGCATATAGTAACAATGCTTAAGCTATGAATGAGATGGGATCAAATGATATGCAAAAATCATATGAAATTGGGACCCTTTGAGCTCCAAAATGAGGTACATTTATAGGATTTTCCAAGGCTAGGGGTGAGTTGGCATGAATCAACGGTTGAGATTGATCTGAAGATATCAATGGTTAAATTGGAGGAAGATGGCAAAGGGAGTTGGATTAAAGGGAACATCTGTCATCTCTATGGTGACAAGTGTCAAGAGGCTTCTAGAAGAGGTAGGATGAAAGGGGACATGGTGGTAGGTAGAATGGGTTAGGTTTAGGAATGGTTAGGTTTAGGAGTGGTAGAAGTTAGGAGAATTTGAATTTAGAAATTCAAATATTAGGAAAATGGCTAATTAATCTCAACAACTCATGATTTGATTTGTTTTAATTAATTAGGAGATTTAGAAGAAATGAATTTGGAGGGAATTAATTAATTTGAATTAATTAATTAAAGGAGTGAAATGAACCTATTAAATAAATCCTTAGATTTATTAAAATGAATGAGAGATTTAATCAAATTGCTTAGTGAATTCAATTAAATTGGGGAGGAGGGATTAATTAAATAATTGCTTATTTAATTAATTATCTTCAGACCATTTTTAAGTGTATACACCTGCTACCACATCCTAAGAGGGATTGATAGAATCCTAAATGATGGTGGTTATTATAGGAGAGGTCATGGGGAGGATTCTCAAGGGATGATTCATTGGATCTAGGGACTGCTTCATTCGTGAATTTATCAAAATCATCCATCATGGTTGTAGACATTTCAAACAACGAGGTAAAATTAGAAAATACATTCTCAATATTGTCATGCAGCATGTCTAAAGAGGACTCACTAACACTAGTGGAAGATACATGTATAACACTTGAAGGGGAAATACATGTGACCATTGGAGGGCTCGAGCTTAGAAGTAGAAACAGGAACTTGTAACATAGATGAAGGAGATGATACCTGAATTAAGGATTCATCTTCTTGTGTCATTTCTTCTTCATAAAATTCATTTTGTTCTCAATCACCCTCTTGTCCAGAAATTAACTCTTCATTATTATGTTCACCCTCTTCTTGTTCATTTGGTACTTCTAACTATGGTATCTCCTGAACATTGGAACTCGAGGGTTCTCCTTGAGCTTTTTGTTTCTTAGACCCAATCGTGAACTTCAACTTAGGATCCTTTGCTGGAGTGGCAGGGTCTTGCTTGTTCTTAGTTCTAATATCTAATGTTCTTCCCATTAGGTCAACAGTGTCATCATTACAACCAAAAGAGAAAGGTTTCATGGGAACACCATGCAAAGATAACCAAATATTAGTATTCGTAAGAATACTTTGAAATCATTACCTGATTGAATTACCTTCCTTTTGTGACCATAGGATGAGAGGCAACAGAGTAGAAGAAACCTTGTTCTTCTCATACATAGGATCCAAGATATCACCATCTTCCTCTAGATCATCAGGAACATCGACAAGGCCAAAGTTTTCAATCTGTTCATCAGTCAACCAACAATAGTCAAGTATCCTTACATCATGATCAAACCTATAATCATCCCAAACATCTTCAATTCGATGCACGCGGATATATGCAGGCCTTCTTCAACTTATTTCTCATTCCTCTATAGTCGAAGTCCTTTCTAGCCTTAAAGAACTTCATGGTGACTCTTCTCATCTCCTCTTCCATTGCCCAAGCTTTGAAGATGGAGTTGATAGAATAACTACCAATGGAAAGAGAGAACTTCAAACTTGTTTTATGAGAATTTGATTGGGCCTCATGCAGTGCATTCATCCGATGAGCTAGCTCCATCAATACAATCTTATCAGAGGGGTACCTAGGGAGCATGAAAGGCTTGCCATTGAAATAACCAACCTTGATATATGTGAAGGTTGGAAATCGAGGAAACATGCATCCATATTGGTTCACCACCTCCCAAGCATGATTAGACACACTTTTGTTATACAAGTTCTTATGCAACATAACCATGTAATAACCAAAGAATGCATCATTTACTCTCCAGAAATGATTATGACTATCCTAAAGAACCAACTGAGAATAGAATTTATTTTCCTCAATATGCCTCCTATCATAGTTGTAGATAATCTAGGAAAAATTTTCATTGAAGCCGCAGTGTACACCAAGTAAGAAGTCATATAGAACTTGAGTGTGGTAGGTACCTTGGTGAGCTGTTCACAATTGGCATCACTAATATGTTTTCCCCAAAATATATTCTCCTTGTTTTGCCTGATCACATGGATGTATTGATACATCCATTTATAGAAGGTATTAGAGGTAGGAAGACCCTTCACTTTGCTCAAAAGAGTTATCAAAGCATCGACCTCTTCAATGAAGTCACATCGGGGAATAATTTATGGCCATCTTGCAATGGTAGGTCTTGGGGTCTTCAACCAGTTATCATTTATGTTCTTTTTGCACTTGTCAGAATTCCTATCCAAATAAGCTATGGCTAATTGCATTGTAATATCAGTATATCTCTCAATACTGGACACTTGAAAATTGAATCAAAGATTTCCTCATCCAGCCTAATTAATTTATGTTCGACTTCATCCTTTACACTTCTACTAATTGGGTCAAAGTGATTTGCAACTGCCATTATGAACTCAGGATCTTGAGCAAACATTGGAAAAGCAGCAACCAGGTGAATTCCACTATTAATAATAGCTTCCATGTCATGATGTGAAGGCAGTTTCTCAATTATTTTAAGAAACTCAGCTAGGTCAACATGACCTATCTCTATATCTCTTATGTCTTTAATGCTTGAACTTATTAAAGAAGGAGGAAATACCATATGAGGGTCTTGCTTCTTGAATTTCATGCCTCTCTTGTTTGGAGAAGCCTTTGTCATTGATATAATAATAACATCGAGAGAAAAAGACATTCATCAGTATTATAATGATACATTTGATCAGTTGCTTTTGTTCATATGACTTGAACAAATCTTGAGAAAATAGTACAATTTGGCCATTAGGGTTTCCAAAACCCTCTTTAAATCTTTGAAATCACTGGAACTGATCAAATATAAATCTTAATTTCCATGTGTGATAAGTGAAATTTCAAGATTATAATTTAAAAAATTTACTTAAGAAAAAGTGTGGGTAAAGGTGTGATTCGGGTCCACAAACTTGAATTGCACTTTGGAAAAACAAGAATTAGGTGTAATTCGGGTTTATGGATCCGAATTACACTTATACAAAGTACAAATAATAAACCAAGTGTCGGACAGGGCCACTGGCTCACTTAGCAGTTAGAGAAACAAAGGAAAGCATAAGGTGGTCGGGGGGGGGGGGGGGGTTTCAAACCCGCCAAACACTCGATATTGTGTATGGAAGGCTTGCACCCCTGTTGAACACCAAAAACGGTTTACTCTACATTGATATAAAGGAGAACGATGGTGGTTGAGGTCGTTGACCTGCCGTACACCACCATGTGGTATGAGGCGGGCCTACGGCCTCGCCCAACATCGTAATGAATAAACATGACAAGGAAGATAAGGATAGTGTGTTTTTGGGGTCACCTACTTGTCACACACAACATTTGAATGGTAATAAAAATGCAAGGAAATAATAAATAGTAGTGCGTGGTGATGGTCGCAGACTCGCGACACACCACTGTGTGATGTGTGGCAAGCCTACACCATCACCTCACACTGATATAACATAGTGATACAATAATCAAAGGAATGAAAATTAAATAATTCAAAAGGGTTTAAGAAAACCATAAAATCACGGGGAAGAAATCATACCTGGTATAAAATTCGATGAAGTCTCCCTCTCGGCCTAAGAAAGATTAAAATGAAATGAATGCAAATTAAAATGCTAAAGAGAGATTAATAAACCAAGTAACAGTACTCCTATTCGAATTAGTCAACCGAGTAATTAATAACTAAAGTTTATTAAATACGTGCAAATCAGGTTTGTAAACCCTATTTGCACCTACAAGGTGTAAATCGGGTTTACAGACCTGATTTGCACCTGGATGGGCAAAATATGAAAATAGAGGTGTAAATTAGGTTTGTAAACCCTATTTGCACCTAAAGGACATACTTGATGTAAATCAAGTTTACAAACCCAATTTGCACCTAAATTGTATCTAAGTTAAAAAGGAAAAACAAGGGGGGGAAATGCGCTAACGTCAACAATAATGCCTTTTAAAGCATACAATGAGCATCAAAACCACAAACGAGCACAAAATTTGTGAGGTACCCTCAAATTTTCGAAAAACAAAAATTGAGGATAACATTATTATAGTACTTATTGTACATTTTTATTTTAGTTAATTTTCATTATAGATCTTTATACTCTCTTTATCTCTTAGCATACTAATGGCCTTTTTATTGTTCTATTAATCAATATTTATTTTTTTTGCTTAGTAAAAAGCCTTATTAATCAATATTAGTATAGTAATAATGTTTTATCTTTTATCATATTGTTTTCTATGTTAATATCATCTATCATTTTTTTGGTTATTGATTTTTTCCTTATCTTTTGTAAATAGTATATTAAACTTTGTGTTTTTATCTTATATACATATTTAGGCTTTTTACAGATCTTTTAATCTATAAATATTATAATTGTAATGTGTATGTTCTAATGAGGTCTATAGATATAAATCCAATTTTTACCTTTTGGGCCTTTTTCTCTTTGTTTTTAACCATGTATTGTCTTTCAACTCTCCTTGAATTTCTTGTCCTTTCTTCCCCCCTCTCTCTACACCCTCCTTTGTTATTGTATCTTTGTTTGTTACTATTTCTCCTTCTCTTTATGCACTCTTTCATCTTGATGACGGATCATGAAATGTGATTCAAAATGTTGATGCGAAAACTCTCACACAATTGAATCCAAAATAGAAAATCTATTAACACAATGGATTGTGAAAATTTAATGCCATTAATGTTGTAGTGAGTGCAATAAATTTTGTTGTGTCCAATAAATTAAGTGGTGTTAGAAATATAATTTAAGATGACAAAATAAATTTAAAGTAAATTTTGTCAAGACAAAAAACTATTTTCATATTAACTTACTTTGATAATGAGAAATGTATATAATAGTGCTCATGTTTTAAAATTATTAATATACTTAAAATTTGATTTAATGAATTAAATAAATTGGATTAGACTTGTGATTTCCAATATAAAATTCAATTGACAAAATAAATTTAAAGTAAATTTTATCAAGACAAAGAAATATTTTCATATTAACTTACTTATAACATGTATATAATAGTGCTCATGTTTTAGAATCATTAGTAACTAGAAATTTGATTTAATAAATTAAATGCATTGGATTAGACATGTGCTTTTTGAAAAAGATTAATTTATTTTTAATTTACATTAACTATTATCAACACGAATCAAAGATAAATGACATTTTTATAATTATTTGAAATAGAAAATTAAATGCAGAGAGTAAGATTGTTGCTCATTTTTTTTTTAATTCTATATGCTCATTGGCTAAACTAATAAAAGAAATTGAATGCATTAATTAGATGCATTAGTAGATTAAAAATAGATATAAAATACATTAAAAATATATGTTATTATAATGTATTAGCTAATAATTATGTGTTTAATTATTAGTCTATTATCCTCTACACTTAAGCTAAACTTAGACATTTAATAATATTATAGGTATTTAATAATTATTCTAATTATTAAATACACATTATCCCTTTAGGGTTTCTTTATGGTTGCATAATCTGCTTTTTAAAGGATTGTATTGTATTTTTTTATTCATTCCCTCTCTGAATGATGATCTTTTTTTTCAGAACCATTATTGTTTTTTTGTCTCCATTCTTCTCTTGTGATAGGCATTTTGCTTGTAGGTGTTTTTGGGATCTCTGAAGTTGTATTTCTCAACTTCTTCATGGTATCAGACCAAAGAATAGAGGAAAATAAATTTTATTAATTCATTGTCAAATTACATTACGCTAAATGCATATTTATACAATAGGTAACCATCGTTTTAAAGGAAGAAAATACAGAGGAAACAAAGATAACCACCATAAGACCTGAAATTATAGTGAAGAGAAGAAGAGACTGTGAAAATAATGCATAACATGCAATCTTGAGTTTTCCATATTTAACAGAGCAACAAATTGTGTTAGAACAAACACTAACATTGAGTGCTTAGTTGGAGTTTACATTAATCTAACACCCCCGCTTAATTCCAACTAAGGAGAAAAGGAAAAGAAAAGAAATCAAAAATAGGGAAAAAGGGAAAACTCAGTGGGAATACAACCCCCCCTCAAAATTACAAGAGATGCAACTATATGAAGTGCAAAAGAACATCCTTTGAGATATAAGAAAAGTGTGGAGAACTGTTGAATGGTAACTGCTGCCATAGTGCTGAATGAAAAACCTCCTCAAAAGCCAAGATGATGATCAAGATCAAGAATCTACATGAGTGCCCCCAATGAAACTACTCGAACGATAATCAGATGGCAAACAAAGGCAAACCATCTGACATTCAAAGAAGTAGGTAGCACATGAATCTGCACGAGTGACCCCAATGACACTACTCAACCATGCAAGAAGAAGCTACTAGTAAAAAATACAAGTACCAATAGTGAACTTATCAAACTTGGAAACAAAGCTAAAGAAGTAGTAGCACTAACAGTAGAAAAACTCCCTCATAATATGACAAAGGAGAAGCATGGCAGGTCCACTGAAATGATGTGTCACAAAGGAGAAGATGAAGGCAAGGTCTGTGCAAAAAGAGCATGAACAAAAGAAGCAAGGAGAATGCTCTAAAAAATAAAGGTTTACATCAGCTTCCATTCTTCAGAAATCTGCCTGCAAATAATTTGTCCTTCCTCCTAGCTCTCAGGCTCTGATACCATGTTAAATTTTTTACATAGTAGAATACATATCTAACTAGAAATTAAAAAAATAAAAAAATTTGCTAAAAAGCCGAATGCATATTTATACAATAGGTAACCACTGCTTTCAAGGAAGAAAATACGAAGGAAACAAAGATAACCACCATAAGAGCTAAAATTATGGTGAAGATAAGAAGAGACAGTGAAAACAATGCACAACATGCAATCTTGAGTTTTCATATTTAACAGAGCAACAAATGAAGGCTTTCATACCATTAAGAAGTTGAGAAATACAACTTCAAAGATCCCAAGAACACCTGCAAGCAAAATACCTGTCACAAGAGAAGAATGGAGACAAAAAAGCAATAATGGCTCTGAAGAAAAAGATCATCATTCAGAGAGGGAATGAATAAATAAATACAATACAATCCTTATAGAAGGAGACTATGCAACCCTGAAGAAACCCTAAAGGGATAATGTGCATTTAATAATTAAATACCTACAATATTATTAAATGTCTAAGTTTAGCTTAAGTGTAGAGGATAATAGACTAATAATAAAACAAATAATTATTAGCCAATACATGATAACTCTAACACCCCCCCTTAAGATGAACTTGGGGAGTAGCTAAAACAACCAAGGATTAAAAATGCATGTAAACAAAATGCATGAAAGTAACAATGGGTCCCGAAAACTAGGCCTGATGAGGTACCCAAGTACAAAAGATCTCTCACAATTGGAGAAAAGGAGAAAACCTCATGGGAAAAACTCCTCTCCTAAAGAGAGAAATAAAAGTGAAGGACTGAAGAAGCCTCCAAACAAGAGAATGTCCCAAAAAAAAGGAACAAAGGATGAACATGACGAACACCACTAAAGCATGAAGCTGCAAACACTATCAATATGAAGAACCTCCACTAAAATAGAAGATGATCAAGTAGAGAAGACTCTAATATGCATGAGTGCCCTCCAATAACACTACTCGAATTAAATGGAAAACAATGGCAAACAACTGAACTTGAAGATACAGATGGCAAAAAAACCAAAGTTTGAAGAGCTGATCAATCAAAGATGGAAGGTTGCCTCCAAAAACTAAGAATGAAAGAGTGTCCATACAGTAAATGATCCATCTCACCGAAATGCATAGGTAGCTAGCCATTGCATCCGCCTAGTACATAGGAACAAATATTGAATACATAGATCACTCCAATGAACCAAGGAAGCATTAGAACCAACAACCAACAAGAGAAACCTCCCCATAATGCTGACAAGGGAGAGGTGACAGGTACACTGAAATTGAATGCCAAGAAAAATTGCATAACAAAGAACCAAGAACATCGAGAGTGCAACAAAAAGTACAAACACATATAAAGACTAGTGTCGTGGAAGGAAAACTCACTTGACATACACCATGAGGCTAATGTCATGGAAGGAACACTCACATGACAAAGGTAGATGGTAAACAAAGGAAAACATCAAACCCCTCCCATGGCACTTTATAATGGAGTGCGAGTACAATAAGGCACAAGATGTGCAAGATCCTAAGCATGCAAAGCATAGTGGCACTTTATCTTAGTGTGTTTACAAAAAGGAAAATGCTTACAAAATGATGTATACAATTCTCAAAGAAGACAAAAAACTGGAAATACAGAAATAATAGCCAAAGATGAGTCATCCCACACAAAGAAAAGGATCCCAGGAGTTGAAACATCCAAGATATTCACCAGAGTGCATAAATGCAAAACACTGAATAAAATGTACTTGGAGAGAATCTGGAAAGAAGACCCATACCACTGGAAAGTGCAGAGAACCAAATTTCCAATGATATTTTGTGTGCCAAAAACAGAGTCTGGATGCTCAAGATATGCCTCTTGGAGTGCAAAAAATAACTTTTGGATTTGATGTAAAAAAAAGATATCAAAACAGTAAAAATAAAAGAACAAACCTCCAAATCTGAAGAGAGCTCGAAAAGAGCTTTCCGACTCCTATTCGTTTGCCAAAATCCGACTTTGTTTGCCGAATTTATGGCAAAAAAATGACCCCTATCAAAAAAGGCTTTGAAGAGGATCCAGGAGTGGTGACTAGGTGGAGGTGGCAGGTGGGCTAGGTGGTGGTGGCGGTTGGGCTAGTGATTTGGTCGCTGACCGCAATCCGCCGCCATTGCCCGCCAGCCGGCCACCACCGCCACCGCCGGTGCCCCACCCAATTTCGTTGCCTCCGCTCAGCCCGAGCGCCACCATTGCTAGCTGTGCCACCCACTGGCCACTGGAGCTCTTCCATACCCTATTTTTACATCCTTTTTGATAGGGGGTCTTTTTTTGCCATAACGTGGGCAAACTGAGTCAGATTTTGGCAAACGAATAGGTTTCGGAAATCTCTTTTCGAGATCTCTTCAGAACTAGAGGTTTGATCATTTGTTTTTGTTGTTTTGATGTCTTTTTTTGACGTCAAAGTTAGAAGTTCTTTTTTGCACTCCAGGAGGTATATCTTGAGCATCTAGACTCCATTTTTGGCACACGATATATCATTGGAAAGATGGTTCTATGCACTTTCCAATGGTATGGGTCTTTTTTTATATATTATGCTCTAGGTACATTTTATTCAGTGTTTTGCATTTATGCACTCTGGTGAATATCTTGGATGTTTCCAGCCTTTTGTCTTCTTTGAGCATTTTATACATCGTATTGTAAGCATTTTCCTTTTTACAAACACACTGAGATAAAGTGCCACTATGCTTTGCATGCTTGGGATCTTGCACATCTTGTGCCTTATTGTACTCGCACTCGATTATAAAGTGCCATGGCGGGGTTTGATGTTTTCCTTTGTTTACCATCTACCTTTGTCACGTGAGTGTTCCTTCCACGACATTATCCTCATGATGTGTTTCAAGTGAGTGTTCCTTCCATGACACTAGCCTTTATATGTGTTTGTACTTTCAACTGCACTCTCGATGTTCCTGGTTCTTCGTCATGCTATTTTTCTTGGCATTTAGTTTTAATGTACCTGTCAACTCTACCTTGTCAGCATTATCGGGGGGTTTCTACTATTGGTTTTTGGTTCTAATGCTTCCTTGGTTGATTGGAGTGACCTATGTATTTAGTATTTGTTCCTATGTACTAGGCGGATGCAATGGCTGGTTACCTATGCATTTTAGTAAGATGGATCATTTACCATATGAACACTCTTTCATTCCTATTTTTTGGAGGCAACCTTCCATCTTCGATTGATCAGCTCTTCAGACTGGTGTTTTTGTCATCTGTAGCTTCACAGGGATGGACAGTTTTTCAGATGGATGTGAAGAGTGCATTCTTGCATGGAGACCTTTATGAGGCGATTTGTTGGAAAATGCACACTCCAATGAGAAATTGTAGGTGATTGAAGGTTTTGTCATTGATGGCAACCTTGCAATCATATGATACCAGCAAGACAAAGAAATCGACATCGACACTGACAGACAAACTCTACACCAGCACACTGGACACCGACAGTGAAAGGAAGGATATCGACACCTTGGCCGACTTCAATTTTATTTGAAATGTATTTTATAATTGATTGTAAAATCATTGTAAGCCAACATGGCGAGTTGTAATATGACTCATATATGAATGAGATCATTTTGTAATAGGAAAGATGATGTGATAGGATGCGAGATAAGCAGACCTAATATGCGAAATATTGGTTAAGGATTTATGTTGTAGCAGAGCTTAAACCGGTACTGAATCTGGCATAGCAGATGTTGATTTGAAGCAGTACATGACATTGGATTAGTATATTCCATTTTTGTAAGTCAATGTAACTTCTTTTGTAATTAAGCAGTGAGCTTTAGGCACTTGGCCTTCCTGCATGTGCAGGCCCCTATTGTAAGAGTAATATTCCCTTATTGGCCAGTAAGTGAATATTGTGGGTCACAAATCCCATCGAGGTTTTTCCCACACTGGGTTTCCTCGTTAAAATACTGTGTTATGGTGTGCTTCTCATGTGGTTACTATTATTCTTATTTACTGCATTATTTCTGGTTTACCGGTACACAGTTTTAATATGTTTTTCATGTTCTAAGTCAAGTAAATTTATATATCGGTTAGATACTGATTCACCCCCCTTCTCAGTATCTTTGGGAATCCTAACTATTGGTATCAGAGCTTGGTCCTCTATTTTCAAAAGCCTAACAGCTTGATGAAGATCTTATCACCAGTAGAGATGGAAAACTTGAGAAAACAATTGGAAACAACTCTTGCAGACTATGATGCAGAAAAGGTGAAGAATATCAAACTTGAGGATGATCTGAAAGCTGCTCAGGGTATTATTCAAGCACTTCAAGAGAATTTTACTATTGCAAGGAACAAGAGGAGAACTTTGTGAAAAGATGCAAAATGAGGAAAATGAAAAGGAAACTCTTAATGATTTGATAAACAAGCTAAGACAAGAGATCAGTACAACAAAGAATAAGATGCAGGATATGACTATGAGATTTTGTAAAGAAATTGAAGATAGAAAGAAGAATGAAGAAGACTTGGTTAGAAGACTAAATGATGTTGGAAATGAAAACACAAGACTCAGTCATGTAAATGATATGTTGAAGACAGATCTTATGCACACACGAAATGACAGAATTGAACTCACAAGATAGAAAGAAATCTTGGAGAGTGAACTAACTACTGCAAATCAACACAAGGAGAAATTCAAGAAAAGTTCAGAAGAACTTGGTGACGTGCTGAAGAATCAGAAACCTAATGGTGATACAAATGGCCTTTTCTTTGAAGTTGGTGAAAGCTCCGATACTGCAAACAATCATGATCATAGCAAATCAGTAAGACAACCTACTGCTTACAAGTTTAATGGCAAATGCTTTAACTGTAACAAGTATGGTCATAGAGAAAATCAATGTAAATCTAGCAATTATGAGAACACTAATACACCCACCGGTCAATGTTCCAAATGCAACAAAATTGGTCACAATTTAGAAAATTGCAGAATGAATGTAAGATGTTATGTTTGTGGAAGATTTGGACACTTATCTAATCAATGCAGAACACATACTGGCATAGGCTATGGGAAAGCTATTCAGAAGAACAATGTGACTTGTTATGCCTATAATAAAATTGGACACATTGCAAAATTTTGTAAAAGTAAGGCATCACCAGAAAATAACAAAGGTCCTAGTTTGAAAGGTAAAGAAAAGGTTGAAGAGGTAAAGCAAGAATTCTCAAAACAATGGATCAGAAAGTCAAATCTGAATGTTGATGGGAATACTCCTCCACTGGTAGAACAAAGTAACACTCCACCGACAAGAGACTCTTCATCTAATTGAAGAAAAATCCTTTTGGGGTTTAGCAACAAAATGAAAAACTTGCTATTATTCCCTCAGTTAATGGTGAGAAGTTGAAATTGCTTCTATACCGGTAGATGACTTAAGTTATGACTTAACCGACAAGCATTAAATGTGGTAGTTGCCAAAAACAACATTATAAAGCAAGTGTTTTGACTCCTTTTTCATTTACCAAGCATTCAAATCCTCGAGAGTGCAAAAATTCTTGAGCGAAGGCATTCAAAGCGAAGAAGTGAAGCAATCCATCAAATCATTCATCCTTAAGGTAGATTGAGGTATTTATAGCTATGGCATCTTCATCCACTCCTGAATTTATTGCAAACCCTACTGTTCTTGAAGTTATTAAGCGCCCTAGACCCGTTTTCAAACTGGTTCTCGAAATTGCAAAGAAATATGATAGCATAGGTGCATTTTCTCAAATCCCTAAAGGAGTAGTATATGTTGAAGACCCTAGGATGTATATACATTGTCATATTGATGAATTAGGTGATGATGAATTTAAGAACATGTTTAAAACTATGATTTGTGATGAATCCAAAAATGTCAAACCTGAACATAAGATAGTAGAAACCCCAGGTTTCACTGAAATTCTTAGTATCCCAGATTTTCCCAAGGATATCATAAGGATTGTGTTAAGCAGAGTACACGGTGAATTTTTATGGTTAGAATCTATTCATAAAATCACAAAAGAAGTAGTAAAAGTTGTAACAGGGTTACCCTCCACTGGTAACAGACCGGACAAAACAAAGAAGGTCTCAAATGACACAGTGACAAACTTTACTGGTGCAACATTTGAAAAGAGATCTCTAAGGGTAAACGATGTGAAGGATATAAATGTCAGATTTATCAGTATGATCTTAGGTTATAAGGCTACACATGCAAATAGGTTAAACTCAGTTTCTAGCCTATGTATCAAGAGTGCCTATGATATGGTCAATGATAATGCAAGAATAGATATGTGAATGGCTTAAAGATGAGCTAATAGACAATTTGGAAAAGATTAAAGGAGATAAGAAAGGAACATTTAGATTCAAAAACTTACTTGTTTGTTTGATGTTGTACATAACTAAACAAGTACTCGGTATTGGTGCTAGAGAGTTTGGCTTTGACATCCTGGTAGGAAAACAACTATCAAATCTATTGAACATTACGGGAGAGAACAAAGAGAAAAACATAAATGAGCATTTTCAAATATTGAAGGCTTGAATGAAGACTAGAGTAAGACTATCACAAGCTATTGTGGATAAGTATCAAAAGGAAATCTATTTTGTGCTAAAAAAAGATGAAATTTGGATGGAGGCAGTTATCCCTAGAACTATTTGGGTAACTGAAATGGGCTATGAAATAGATGACAACATCATATAAACTTATGCAAAAGCCCTCCTTGAAGCTCCAAAGGAACTAGAAGAGAAAGTCTTTGGAAATGCTGAAACAATAGAAAGTACTATTCAATCTAGGAAAAGGGTTAAGAAAGTTGAAGCAACTGTAAGAAAAGGAACCCGACAGGCAAAGGCAATCAAGGAAGATGTTTTGAGACAAACTGGTATAAGTGAAAGTGAGTTGGAAGCACCTCAACCGGAAACTCATCTTTCACCGGTTGGAACTTATTCTGAAAGTGATATACCTACTATATTTAAAAGGGTTGAAAGAAAAAGAAAACCCTCACCGGTACCTTCTCCTACACCAAAAAGAACAAGACAGAAGCAATAGGCAGTAAGGCCTATGGCAAAGAAAATGACTCCTAAGAAGAAGAAGGTGAAACAAACTATTGCTCCTCTAGACAAACTTCTTAGTGAAATTACAAAGGATGGTAAGATGAAGAACATCAATAAAATGTATAATACACTATCAGCTGATGATAAGGAAAGCATAGAAAACAGTGTAATTCTACACTTAGATATATACAAGAAATTTTTGATGCAAATTGTTGATGAAATTCCAAATGACTTGTATAGGAGATTAGAAGCTAGAAGATTAGCCATTGTTGAACTGGATAAAAAGATTAAGATTGAAAAATTATTGGCAGTGCATCCAGTTAACTCACCTGATGAAATAGACAAATTAATCAGTGAGGCTAACCGGACAATATTTTCTACTGCTCACCGGCATGTAGCACTAATGGCTGACAGAGTAACTGAAGTATCTGAGGAAACAACAGATGGATGGGATATATTCTTTGTGGAAAAAGAAAAAGAGGAAGAATTACTTAGACCTAAGCTTATCAAAGTATATCAAAAGGATAGAGATAGGGGGAAAGGTAAGGTTGGTGGAACACCAAGCCTGAAAATAACTGACAATGTGCCCCCACCTTCTTCAGATACTCCATCGGTAGACACTGCTGAAAATCAATCGGCCACTGAGAGTATGAAGACTCTGGTAGAAGATACAAACCCTAAATCAAAAATTTTGTATACAGTAAATGTAGACACTTAGGAAGTTAACGTTGTGGTTGACAGAGAAACCACTGATGATAAAGAGAAAAATGTGACTACTGAGTCACCAGTTGCAGAGGTTGAGATGAACACATAAAAACCAACATAGACAAAGCAACCGACAGAGGATACCATTGAGAAACCGGTAGAAACAATAGATAAACCATCTGAAGAACTGGCTAAAGAGAGTTCAGAGGTACAAACTGAGAAACCGGCAGTTAAAAGCTCAAAGAAACCCTCTAAGACATGGATAGAGAAACCAAAACCAATATAGGTTGAAGCACAGGTATAGACAGAGACAGTGCCACCGACCCAAACTGAAAAGCATAAACTTTTGTTTGTAGAAATACAAACATAGACAAACCTACCAGAGGTCGAATCAAGCAAGGAAATTACCACAACCAGTAGCATGGCTATTATAAAGACTGTTGGACAAATATCTGGTACAACTATGATAGAATTTAGACCTACTAATGTAACAGAGGTCTTGTTAGATTCAATAAATAAGATCACTGAATGCAATGCACAAGCCTATAAGGCTATTGATGATACAATACCAATTCTTAAATTGATAGCACCAAAGTGCAGTGTTGAGAATAAAGATTCTTTAGGTCAACTAGACACATTGTCTAAGTTCATTACCGACAACCTACTAACTATTGATCAAATAAATGAGAATACATTTAAGGAGAGAATGATAAAAGAAAAAGAGAAATTATTTAAGGATATTGTAAAGGAGAACAAGGAAGAAATGGACACCCTTTTACCAAAACTTGGAGAAATAATCTATGACTTCAAGAACCTATACAGGGATACTTGCAAAACGAATGTATTAACAGAAGATCTTGACAAGGCGATCAAGAAAGCTCAAGAAAAGATAAATAATATTGCTGACAATTTGATTGGAACATCAGATTCATTTTTGGAATTAGAAAAGAAGATTGCAGAACAGGAAGAGAAAATAAAGAAGTTAGAAAATGACAAACAGGAAATAAAGGATAAGGCAAAGGACTTGAAATGCAGACTTAGTCCAAGACTTGAATACCTTACTTCTCTAAGAAAATAAATATCTGAGGCTCTGGTTCCCAGACTAAAGACACCAGAAGAGAAAATGCACATACTCACCGGTACAGTACAAAGAACACAAAAGGCAATAAAAGATAGAAAAACTTTCAGCAATGGTATAAACTTAGTTTTGACAGATATCTTTTAGATTGTAACCCACTGGTTACAAGAATCCAGGCAGGACTCCACTGACAACGAATGACAACCTTTGTCATTGATGTTAAAGGGGGAGTAGTGGAATGAGAAAAATGGTCAAAAAGGAAGGGACTTCATTTGCTCAGGGGGAGCATACAATTTTGAGCATACAGTTTTGGAAAGATAATTTTGGCAGACTATTTTTGGATATCATTTTGGACACCTTTTTTTTTTTTTTTTTTCTCACGACTGTTGCCATCAATGCCAAAGGGGGAGATTATTGGAAAATGCACACTCCAATGAGAAATTGTAGGTGATTGAAGGTTTTGTCATTGATGGCAACCTTGCAATCATATGATACCGGCAAGACAAAGAAACCGACACCGATAGACAAACTCTACACTGGCACACAAGACATCGGTAGTGAAAGGAAGGATACCGACACCTTGGCCGACTTCAATTTTATTTGAAATGTATTTTGTAATTAATTGTAAAAGCATTGTAAGTCGACATGGCGAGTTGTAATATGACTCATATACGTATGAGATCATTTTGTAATAGGAAAGATGATGTGATAGGATGCGAGATAATAAGACCTAATATACGAAATATTGGTTAAGGATTTATGTTGTAGCAGAGCTTAAACCGGTACTGAATCTGGCATAGGAGATGTTGATTTGCAGCAGTACAAGACATTGGATTAGTATAATCCATTTTTGTAAGTCAGTGTGACTTCTTTTGTAATTGAGCAGTGAGCTCTAGACACTTGGCCTTCCTGCATGTGCAGGCCCCAATTGTAAGAGTAATATTCCCTTATTGGCTAGTAAGCGAATATTGTGGGTCACAAATCCCAACTGAGGTTTTTCCCACACTGGGTTTCCTCGTTAAAATACTGTGTTATGGTGTGCTTCTCATGTGGTTACTGTTATTCTTGTTTACTGCATTATTTTTGGTTTACTGGTACATAGTTTTAATATGTTTTTCATGTTCTAAGTCAAGTAAATTTATATACCGGTTAGATACTGATTCACCCCCCCTCTCAGTATCTTTGGGAATCCTAACAAGATCTATATGGAGCAGCCTCAAGGATTTGTGCAAGATTCTTCTTTGGTTTGCAGACTTCGACATTCATTATACGGTCTCAAATAGGCCCCTCGGGCTTGGTATGAGAAGATGAACTCTTTCTTTCTCTGCACACTCTTCACACGTTGTCATCTCGATCCCATAGTTTATATTCAGCGTTAGGGGGATGCTATAGTTATCCTTGTGCTATATGTTTATGATCTCATCATTACAGATAGCTCATCCTCCTTGATTCAGGATATTCAGAAAGCTTTGATGGAGTAGTTTGAGATGACAGATCTTGGACTTTTGCACTATTTTTTGGGCCTACAGGTTACTCAGTCTTCTGATGGGATTTCTATACTTTAACATAAGTATGCTCTTGATATGCTTCATAAATTTGACATGATTTCTTGCAAGTCTGGACCCACACCATTTCAGTCAGGTGTTGTTTTGTCTGCCACTTTTTCTACACCTTCCATGGATCCTACCTTATACTGACAGTTGGTTGTACCTGACACATACATGCCCAGATCTTTCCTTTGTGGTTGGTCTCATCTCTAGGTTATCCCATGGTCCCCATGAGAGCCATTGGCAAGCTGCCAAACATATTTTGAGGTACATTTAGGGCACTACCCAGTTTGGCATTCACTATACTTCAGGATCCCCTCATATTGTTGGCTTCATTGACTCAGATTGGGCTAGTGATGCTCATGATCGGAAGTCTACTTCTGGTTTTATTTTTTGCCTTGGTTATGGCCCTATTACATGGTCTTGCAAGAAGTAGTCTGCTATTGCATTATCATCTACAAAGGTCGAGTATCAAGCAACGGTGTTAACTAGTTAGGAGGTTTTATGGCTTCGACAGTTGATGACTAAGTTTGGGTTTCCTCCTGATACTCCCACTATTCTTTGGTGTGACAATCAGAGTGCCATTCACATTTTCTGCAACCCAGTGGAGCACCAAAGGACTAAACACATTGAACTTCACATGCACTTCACCAGACAGTTGATTCAGGATGGCTTTCTCATCTTGGAGTTCCTATAGAGGAGCAGGTTGCAGGCATCTTCACTAAACCTTTCGCATCTCCGCGGTACCTTCATTTGCACTCTATGCTTGGGGTGAAGATAGTTGTCCTTGGGGGGTCTCATTGAGGCCTTCCTTCCTTCATGTTTTTTCCATCTCTTTTTGGAGTAGAGTTTTTTCCCAAGTAGTTTTCTCTATTTCTCCGATTTATAGAGATTTCGTTGTGATTGGGTACCTCATCAGGCTTTGTTGTCGGGACCCAAATTTGCCTTCTTCATGTAGTTGCATTTGCTTCATGCATTTAGTTTTTAAATACTCCCTAAGTTCATCTTAAGGGGGGTGTTAGAGTTATCATGTATTAGCTAATAATTATTTATTTAATTATTAGTCTATTATCCTCTACACTTAAGCTAAACTTAGGCATTTAATAATATTGTAGGTATTTAATAATAATTCTAATTATTAAATACACATTATCCCTTTAGGGTTTCTTTAGGGTTGCATAACCTCCTTTTATAAGGATTCTATTGTATTTATTTATTCATTCCCTTTCTGAATGATAATTTTTTTTTTTAGAGCCATTATTGCTTTTTTGTCTCCATTCTTCTCATGTGACAGGTATTTTTCTTGCAGGTGTTCTTGGGATTGAAGAAGTTGTAATTCTCAACTTCTTCAATATATAATTATCTATTAACCTTCATTAAATATTTTCTCTTGCTTTTAATTTTAAAAATGTAAACTAGTAGATGTAAATTTTAATTATTTTAATCACAATCTCTCATATTTTCTCTTTTTCACCTTTTCAATAAATTAAAATTGTCTCAAATATGATATAATAAATTAATTGTTTTCATTACCCACACTTTTTGAATAGTGACATGAAAATAAATTTTTAGAGAAAATGAAAAAAAAATTCATAAATTAAAATTGACTCAAATATGATAAAATAAATATATTGTACTCATTATCGACAATCTTTTAAATAGTGACATGAAAATAAGTTTGCATTATTAAAATTATATAGTCAAAATGAAAAAAGTTAAAATATTCACAATTTATAACACACTAATAAGATTGTTCACAGTTTTCTTCAAAAGAGTGGTAGATAAATTAATTTGATATTTTAAAAAAATTGAAAAAATATACATTATTAAATTTGGTCAAACTATAATATCTCCTACGATACCAAACTTTGTTGTTTCTCTTCCTACTCATTGCATGCCTTCTTCCCTGCATTTTGCCTACCCCTTGATGGATCATGGTGATGCCCTTTCCAAGGGTTCTTCACGGTTTGGCACTAGAGGTGTTTCTTCCTAAAAATGTCAGTGTGGCTCTTGGCACTGTGCACCAGAAGGTGTAGTGCCATAGCCCCGTGTGAAAGCCCTCAAACCCTATTCTCCTTGTGCACATTTTGACCTCACCTCAAGGGATGTTGTTTGCAAAAAGAGTGCCTTGATTCCCCCTCATTCTATGGTTGTTATTTCTCTTGGTGTGGGTATGAATACTATTTGTATTTATGAGAAAATTCATCAAAAGTAGGCTAATTATAATAAGGGAAATCTCAAAAACCCAACTAATTAACTAAATTCCATAATGACAATGAAAGTGTGAAATAATGTAATCTAATTAAACTAATAAAAAACTCCCTATTGCAACATCACTTCCATTGTTCTTTTGCTTCCTGCAAAATGTTGGCTCTAAGAGTCATGTTGTTATCTTGCAATGTGACATAAGAATTCAAAGTTTGTGATTATTGAATTTGGGAAATGGATGTTGAATTTATAGATTTTGAATGAAGAAATTGAATGATTAGGTTGAATTTGAGAACAAAATCGACCAATGGTTAAGATCAGTTGAGATAGAGTTGATTGGGTGTTGAACTCATTTGATTGACGAGTCAACTAGATTGATTGATCAGATGAATAGATTGATTGATTAGATGATTGAATAGATTAGTCTATTCCGAAAAGTTGATTTGGAGTTAAAAAAGGTGATTGAAGAGTTAACTGAGTTAACTAGTTAGTTGATTGAATTGATTGCCCAATCAAACCAAAAGTTAGTGCTAGTTAGAAATTTGACATGTGTTGTAGGAATTTGACATGAAATTCAAATTTCAATTGCATTTGATATGATTTTGGATTTTCAAAAACATGAAATGAAATGCACATTAATTGAAATTAGAATTTAGGGATTTTTGAATTTAATTAAATAATAAAGATTATTTAATTAAAGGTATTAAATCAAAATTAATTAAATATTTAATTAGTTATAAGAAAAGGAGGTTGCATGATTAAATGATCTGAAGGAAATATAATAACTAGTAATAATGAAGTGTGATGATTAAATTAGTTCTGAAGAATAAGAATTAGCTTAATTAAAAAATTAAAAAATTATTTAATTAATTAGGACAAATAATTAACATATTAACGATGAGACATTTTTAGGTGTCTACACTATGGAAGGTTATTTTAGAGATTGTCGCTCAGGGTGTTGCGAGCACTAGGGTAAGGAATGTGGGTTGGGAGGCATGACCTATCAGGAGTGTAATGGCCTCAAATTTTTAGGGGCCTCAAACATCAGTTCAAAATTCTCATGCAAAAGGGCTCCCACATTTCTAATTTTGGTTTTTCTTTGAGGATCTAAAAAAGGATGCACTTGAAGGTGAGCATTTCTACACCTCCAATGCATTAATTGCCCAATTCAATCATTTATGGCCAAAACTTGCATATCTACACAAATGGATCTATAGACACCTAAAATTGTTCTAGCCTGGTTAAATAAATATTTTATTTATTTAATTTTTTACCCTAAGCCTTCTATTGATTAAATAGATCTTTATTTAATTAATTAATTAATTGTCGTCTTCTAGCCTTTCCCTATTTAAATAAACATTTTATTTATTTAAGTCATCCTTTACCTAAATTTTATTTATTTAATTGATCTCACCTCTTCTATTAATTAAATAAATCTTTATTTATTTAATTAATTTTTTATCTTTTTCCCTCCATGACACTTGTCATTCATCTCTTATTCCACCTTTAACCACCTCTCTAATATTTTAATATTTTACTATTTTCTATACCTACCCTCTAATCTCAGCCAACCATTTATCCTTCCACCTCTTAATCCTATCCCTCCATTTTCTAGGGTACTCTCTATAAAAGAGGATCCTTTTATCCTTATCAATCCCTAATGCTCTAATACCTGAACGATACAATAGTAACTTGAGCGTCTACACAACCACCATATGTTCTTTGTTGAGCTCTTGTGCACACATAAAATTTGAGAGCAACTACATCAAGCAAGATCAACAACGATAGGAAACAATAGAGATCAAACCATGATGAGCATGTGAATGGTATAATCTTTCATATTTGATGTTTTGCATGTTTTTAGGTTCTTCATTGGTGTATGGTGTATTTCATTATAGAATTAGGGTTTTATGTGGATTTACAAAGAGGAGAATTGAAATGAATATATTGTAATCTCATTTATTTGGAGATAAATGCATACTTGGCCTCTCTTCTTGGTGGACTTTTTTTCCTGCAAAGGTTTCCCACGTAAATTCTATTGTTATGTGATGCTCTTATGTTGTTGATTTGTGCCTTTGCTGCTATCTTATAATGATATTGTTTTATTTTATTGTTAATGTAAGTTCACATAAGGTATTATATTAACTATGATATGTAGGTTGATTATCAAGATCATAAATAAAATTTGATCTAACCATAATAATTCCATATTAAAGCAACAAAAACCAAATTTGCATATCAGCTAAATTTTCATATTGTAGTAGTTCAAGCCTTTTATCTCATCCATTGAAGTCATATTTTGGTTACTTGGATAGAGATTGAAATTCCCCAATCTTTGGTATTAGAGATTGTGTTGGCAAAAATAATGAAGGAAAATTGAGAGGTGGGGGGTGGGGGTTGAATCAGTTTTCACCGGATCTACAAACTTAACCATAAAGATAAGCAAATTAATAGCACAACACACAACACCAAGATTTTGACATGGAAAACTCGGTTAAGGGAAAAACCACGGTGGGAACCTACCCACAGTAAGATGATACTCTGCAGTAGTATGTGAAATAATTACAATGGGGAATGCACCAACATTTAGGCACACTACTCAAAAGATAGTAATCTAGAAGGCTATAACCCTTAGGGAAGTCTCACTGACTTACAACAAGATTCAGACTACAATTTGGAAGAAATTAACTAAAAGGATAGCATCTCCAAATGCCTGATGACAGTTTCAGTTAAGCACAATTGTCTACTCTGCAATACCAAACTCTGCTCAATACACCACACCAAAAGATGAATCCTTGATAATGTAGACACAACCTTGATACCTAAATTACATGACAATATCACATATTTATACAATTCATCAACCTTGACAACAAGGTCGGCTAAACCATCAACTCATAATTACAAAATTACATCACACGATACAAAGATTGACTGCCAGAACAATATAATGATATACATTACATAACATGGACCTAAATTAAATTTCCAGATGCTCATCACCACCGATAATCACACCAAGATCAATCGCAACACGCTACACCACTAGGAAAATTGCATAACACGAAGAACATCATCAAATCAACAAAATCACAAAAAAAATTGCACAACGATCAATGCAGATCATCAAAACAAATAGGACACAATTAGGAAACACCAACAAGCAAGTTGGAATCATTAGTAACAACTACACCAACACCACTTATCAAATCTTCATCGATCAACATCTGAACTCAAGAACACTTAAACAACAACAACTATCACGAAGAAAGATAACTTGCCCAACACCAAATCATGAACTATCTGCAATGAAGATACACAAGACCATCCCAAACAATCTCTTAAAAACTCAACTCAATATTTGATCACACCAGATATACCGGAGGAAATACTGAACTCTGTAAAGCATTGATAAAAAAAAAACTGCAAACTGGATCATATGATATGATCAATTAGGTTTTCTGGATCATCAAATCCAACATAGAAAGATATAATGGCACTAGAAATACTCCATACACCATATCATAATCCCAATAAACCAATCTACAATCACCAGAATAGTAAATCACATGAATATGTTGACATCAATGACAACAACATATCCTAGCAGCAACAATGTCCAACAATCTCCCCCTTTAGCATTGATGGAAACATATGAATGTGAAAAATAATAAATGCAAAGAAAAGAAAACATCCTCTAACAAACTCCCCCTAAGATCAAGCAGATAAAATAATTTTTCACATGCTTCTTTCCCCCTTTGACAACAATGCCAAAGATATTCAAAACTAAAAACTAAACTCTCCCCCTTAGATAGACAAATCATGATTCTCTCCCCCCAAAATAGACCACCAATCCAACAGACTACTTCACCAGAGGAGAAACACCAACTCATCAATCCAGACAAAAAGATAAGACTATGAAGTCCACCAGATTGATGCAACTCAATGCATCTAGTTCTCATCAGGAGGGGTGGATACCCCTAACTTGTCTCTCAAATAGACAAATGTATCTGCATGCAAAGGCTTAGTGAAAATATCAACAATCTTTTCCTTTGTAGATACATACTCCAACTTCATTTCCTTTTCACTGACGTTTTCTGTCAAGAAATGATATTTTATTGATACATGTTTACTCTTTGAATGTTGCACCAAATTCTTTGACATGTTAATAGCACTGGAATTATCACAATATATGACAGTAGGCTCATCATAGATAACTCTGATATCCTTCAACATTTGCTTCATCCAAACTACCTGAGTGCAGTTTCTAGCAGCAACAATGTACTCAACTTCAATAGTAGATAAGGACATTGAATCTTGTTTCTTACTAGCCCATGAAACCAATTTCTTACCCAAAAAGAATGCACACTGGAGGTACTCTTTTGATCATCAACATCACCAACCCAATCAACATCAGTGTAAGCACATAACATGAAATCATCGTTCCTCGGATACCACAAACTGTAATCCAGAGTCCCTTTCAAGTATCTGAATATCCTCTTTACAACAGTGACATGACTCTCTTTCAGATCAACTTGATATCTAGCAGCCATGCACACAACGTGCATAATGTGAGGTCTAGTCTGAGTAAGATACAACAATCCACCAACCATAGATCTGTACAAAGACTGATTAGCTTTTGGAGATTCGTCATTTTTAGATAATTTGCAGCCAGTCACCATAGGAGTTCCAACTGGTTTGGAGTCATCCAACCCAAACTTCTTCAGTAATTCCTTCACATATTTAGTTTGAGATATAAAAATACCTTTTCCAGTCTGTGAAATCTTCAAACCTAAGAAAAATTTCATCTCTCCTATCATAGACATCTCAAATTCTTTCAACATATCACCGACAAACTTCATACTCAATTTATCATCTCCTCCAAAGACAATGTCATCAACAAAGACTTAAAAAATCAAATAATTATCATTCTGAACCTTAAAATATAGATTACTATCATCAGTACCTTTGCTAAATCCCAATTTCAACAAGTACTTATCCAATCTACCATACCAGGCTCTAGGGGATTGTTTCAATCCATAAAGAGATTTCTTTAGTTTTCATACCTTGTCTCCATCATCTGATAATGAAAATCCATCAGGTTGCTCTTTGTAGACTTCTTTCTCAAGATCACCATTTAGAAAAGCTGACTTGACATCCATTTGATATACCTTGAAACTTATAGGCAGTATATGCAAGCAACAGTCTAACAAGTTCAAGTTTGGCCGCCAGAGCAAAAGTCTCCTCATAATCAATTCCTTCTTTCTGTGAATATCCTTTGCATACCAATCTTTATTTATTTCTAACAACTTCACCAGCTTCATTCAATTTGTTCCTGAATACCCATTTAGTACCAATCCCATTCTTATCCGTAGGTCTAGGCACAATTTCCCATGTGTTATTCTTTTCAATCTGATTCAACTCTTCTTTCATAGCCCCTATCCAATTTTCATATTTACAAGCTTCACCAACATCTTTAGGTTCAATTTTAGAAATCAAACATACCTCTTTAACAACTAACCTTCTTCTAGTCATCACACCTTTATTTTTATCTCCAATGAGCTAATTTTCAGAGTGATTCAATCTTACATACCTCTGGGTCTTTTGATTATTCTGATTTTTAGGTTCATGCACCTCTCCATCGACAACAAAAACATTCGGGTTAGCAATCTCTGCCGGATCATTCTGCTTTAATTCTTCAGTTTGAATAGGAGTTGGAATAACACATTGACCATCATCATACCTACATGCTCTGATATCTTTTTCATAGTTCTCATCAACCTTTGCATTTTCACTTTCCACTATCTTTCTTAGTCTCTTATTGTAATACAAGTAGGCTTTTCTCTTTGTGAATATCCCAAGAAAATTCCTTCATCACTTCTAGCATCGAAATTTCCTATATCCTCATCTCTCTTGATATAACACTTACTTCCAAAAATTTTGAAATATCTCACAGTAGGAACATGACCAAACCATAGCTCATAAGGGGTCTTATCGGTATCACCTTTTATATGCACTTGGTTGAATGTGTAAATGACAGTGCTAACAACTTGTCTCCAATAGATCTTTGGAACATTCCCCTCAATCAGCATAGTCCTTGCAACATCCAAAATAGTTTTGTTCTTCCTTTTAACAACTCCATTTTGTTGTGGGGTTCTATGAGCAAATAATTGTCTTCTAATCTCATGCTTCTCACAGAATGAATCAAACTCACCGAAGAATTCTCCTCCTTTGTCAGAACACATACATTTCACCTTTAGTCTTGTCTCAGTCTCAACCTTTGCTTACAATATCTTGAATTTATCTGATGCTTTTGATTTCCACATCATTCTAGAATAATCATCAATAAGTAACATAAAATATTTGTCACCCTGCACACTTCTAATGTTTGTTGGTCCACATAGGTCACTATGCACAAGATCTAGCAATCCATCAGATGTACATTGCTTACTCTTGAAAGACATTTTTATTTGCTTACCCAATTGGCATTCTTTACATACTGGATTAACAGGCCTAATAATTTTAGACAGATCTCTAACAGCTTGAATAGAACTGATCTTAATCATTGAATAAAAATTAACATGACACATTATCTTATGCCACAACCAACTCTCATCAATTTGAGCAATCAAACAACTTTTCTGACTAGCATTCAAATGAAAGATATTACCTTTTGTCTTAGTTCTAGATGCAATCCCTATACCAGAGGTATTTAGGATATTGCATTTTACATTCTTGAATTGCAAATCATAACCTTTGTCAACCATCTATCCAACACTCAAAATATTATACTTTAAACCTTCAACATACATAACATCATCAGTGTTATGCTTACCATCAAAGGAAATATAACCTCTACCATGGATCACACATGATTTGTCATCTCCAAATATTACTATTCCACCATCATACCTTTCCATACTCACAAATTTGGTCTTATCACCGGTCATATGATGTGAACAGCCGCTGTCAATCACCCATTCATTTTTCTCTTCAACTATAGCAACTAAAGATTTCTCCTCAATAGTGCAAATTGTGGAATCAATAGGTACTGGTCCATCTTCTTTGATAGAAATAAACACAACTTCATCTCCTTCTAATTCTTCATCTATAACGCCTTCATCAACAACATAGTAACAATTCTTCTGATATTTATACTTCTGGTTAGACTTGTAAGGATTATCATACTTCTCATGCTTCTCATATCTATCATTCTTATCATACTTATCAAATTTACCATTTCTATCATACTTAGCCATTCTCTCCGAGCACCTAGAAGCAAAATGTCCTATCTTATTGAAATAAAAACATTTCAGAGACAATTTTCCATCATACTTTCTAGCTCCCTTAGGTAATCTCCGATCAATCATGCTTCAAGATCATCCAATTCTCTTTCTTGCTCTTCCATCTCTCTTCTCTCTCTTTCATATTTGGATATTCTACATTCATCAAGATCACATTTATGCTTTCTGGATACAGATGCTCTAGATGTTGTCTCAGACTTTCAATGTGGTTCATCAAATTAGCTCAGCTCAAATGCAACAATCTTTCCAACCATCATATCTCTTGTCACTGTAGTCACACTCCGGATCACATCAGTAGCAGCTACCTTATGTTTGTAAGAAGTAGGCAATGATCTTAGCACTTGAGCAACAATTTCATCTTCTTTAAGGGTTCCACTGACACATGTGATACCTAGGACAAGATCATTCACCTTAGCCATGAAAGTGTTAATGTTCTCATCTTCTCCCATCCTCAACATCTCATATTTCCCTTTCAAACTTTGCAATTTACCAACTTTGACTTGTTTATCTCCTTCATGCAGGGTTTCAAGCTTCTCCCAAATCTCACTTATGGTCTAAAGTCCCATTACATTAGTAATCTTTGAATTAGTCAGGATGCTCAACAATGCTTCCTTCGCTCTAATATTATTTTCAGCTTCTTTGATCTCATTAGTAGTAACCGATCCATTATGAGGAACAAAATAGACATTCTTTGTAATCTTCAAGTAATCTTCTCCAAGACAACTCAAGTGTACCTCCATCTGGTTCTTCCATATAGCATAGTTACTTCCATCAAATCTCAAACTCTCCTTCTTAAAGATAACACTTCCACTTCTAGTTGCCATCCCAGATCTCCTCAAGAGGTTAAGCTTCTTCCGAAGGATCTAGCTTTGATACCTATTGTTGGCAACAACAATGAAGGAAAACTGAGAGAGGGGGTGAATCAGTTTTCACTAGATCTACAAACATAACCACAAAGATAAGAAAATTAATATCACAACACACAACACCAAGGTTTTGACATGGAAAACCCGGTCAAGGGAAAAACCACAATGGGAACCTACCCACAGTAAGATGACACTCTATAGTAGTATGTGAAATAATTATAATAGGGAAGGCACCAACATTCAGGCACACTTCCTAGAGATCACTACTCAAAAGAAAGTAACCCAGAAGGCTACAACCCTTAGGAAAGTCTCATTGACTTACAACAAGATTTAGACTACAATCCGGAAGAAACGAACTGAAAGGATAGCATCTCCAAATGCCTGATGACAGTTCCAGTTAAGCACAATTATCTACTTTGCAACACCAAACTCTACTCAATACACCACACCAAAAGATGAATCCTTGTATGCACATACACCACTCCTTGATAATGCAGACACAACCTCAATACCTAAATTACATGACGATATTACCTATTTATACAAATCATCAACCTTCACAACAAAGTTGACTAAACACTCAACTCATAATTACAAAATTATATCACATGATACAAAGGTCAACCACCAGACCAATATAATAATATACATGACATAACATGGACCAAAATCAAATTTCCAAACACTCATCACCACTAGTTATCATGCCAAGATCAACTGCAACACGCTACAACACCAGGAAAACCACATAACATGAAAAACATCACCGGATCAACAATATCACCAAAAACTCGCACAATGATCAATGCAAATCATGAAAACAAATAGGACACAATTAGGAAACACCAACAGACACATTGGAATCATTAGTAATAGCTGCACCAACACCAATTATCAAGTCTTCATCGATCAACATCTGAACTCAAGAACACTCAAACAAAAGTAACTATCACGAAGAAAGATAACTTGCAGAGCACCAAACCATGAATCATTTTCAATGAAGATACACAAGACCATCTCAACCAATCTCCCAAAAACTTAACTCAAGATCTAATCACAATAGAATATACCAGAGGAAATACTGACTCTGCAAAGGACATACTAGAAAAATAAACTACAAACCGGATCATATGATATGATCAATTAGGCTTTTTGGATGACCAAATCCAATACAAAAAGATATAATGATACTATAAATACTCCATACACCAAATCACAATATCAATAAACCAATATGCAATCACTGGAACAATAAATCACAAGAATATGTTGACATCAATGACAACAACATATCCTAGCAGCAATAATGTCCAACAAATTGTATATTTCTCAACAAAACTAACTCAATTATCCACAATGACACACTTTTAAAACTATGTATTGAGACAAAATCAATTATTGATAACTAATTTGTGGATTTAACTATCCATAGACCAACAACAACTCACCAAGTTTGTGAATTCAACTACCCACAAAACAACAAATCACTCGATGATCCTCTTGCTCTTGAAAGGACTAGTGATGCTTCTCATGTAATGAATCATCCCTGAGCATGAAGTTATGTCAAGAAGATAGATATCCTCTTGCCTCCATTTCTTCCAAACTCTAATAATTCTATTATACTTTATCCATTCAATGCCACATTGATCTCTCCAATAACATGAGCATGCAATTTTCTGAAACACCCTATCATGTGCAACAAAGATGGTCCTCAAATCTCAGACAATGTTTTGCATACATGTGGCCACAATCAAAGGCTAAAAATTATGATGCCAATTTTAACCAATGATGGAGCCATACGCTAACCAACTGTACATACTACCAAATACCAAATCATCAAACAATTATTATGAGCCATAATCAAGCTTTGAACTCCTTCACTTAAACTTTCACAAATTTCATGAACTCGCCTATGCATCATGCTTGGATATCTATGATTGAAAAATTGTTAAAAGCAATCCATTCAAATACACAATTTGCAATAAGCCATAGTCAATTCACAATGCAAACTCACAAAGAAAAATTTCTCTGTCAAATTTATTTGGTCTCTCAAAATTCACACAAAACTATACAAAACAACAAAAAATTCTAACAATAACACAAAAATAGAAAAAAATATAGAGAAAAAATTACTTCCAAATGGCTTATGCTCCTTCTTTCTCCCTCTTGCACTCTCCAATTTCAAATTTGTTTGGCTCTTTTCCTTCATTTGTCCCCTTGTCCACAATAGTGCATGTTATTTTTGTGCCCTCATCCATGCCCATGCTCTCACTAATAGTGTTTCTCATGCCCCTAGTTGTTGGGGGGGTTTCATCTCTCTTTGGTGGTGTGCCTAACCCTCCCTTATGGTGGTCCAAGACCAAGTTGTGTTGGACTATAAGGAATTCAACTAGCAACATGGTGTAGTGTGTATATTATCCAAGCTTTGGCCTTCTCTTCGTACTAACAACATGGTCTAGTGTGCAAATTCTCTAAGATTTGGCCTTCTCTCCCTACTACATGGTCTAGTGTGCGGATTCTCCAAGCTTTGACCTTCTCTTCCTACTATTAGCATGGTTTAGTGTGTGGATTCTCTAGGATTTGACCTTCTCATCCAAAACTTCATAATTAGATTTTGGATTCTTAAAAGCCCTTCATGGCTGGGAAAATTAAGCTCTTTCCCTATGCTAAGAGCTTCTTCATTAGTTCCTTTACTTCTTCAAAGGACAAAAATTTGGTGTTGAATAAGTTGTAGACATGAGGAAATCACTTGCTCGCAATCAAAACCTGGACCACCTCATATAATCCCTCTTATTGAACTACTCAATGAGCGTTCAATTTAAATAAGTCTTTCTGATCTTTCCCTCCAATTTTTAGAGATTTCTTGTTATGAGGCCATATGCAACTCTATCGCTCTCTTCTTGAAGGTTGATGTTTTTGTTTCTTTTGTGGGGCATTATACTTTTTCTTTTATTTTGGTGGATATTAACATCTCCAATCCTCTTCATGGGGATGTGGTTTTGATGGTGGGGTATAGGCTTCTAACTCAATCACTTGATTATGAGGGCCTCCCTTCTCAGTGTTGTTGCTTCTTAGTTTTGGTGCTTCTCAATTGGACATTTGGCTTTAGAGTGTTCACTATTGTATCATAAAGACATTTCTACTTGGTAGAAGAATGCTCATGGTGATCATTTGATTGTTTATGTTGTTGATTCTACTTTTGATAACTCCTCCCAGGACGATTTATTTCTAACTAATGTGGCATTATCATGCCTTGTCGATTTCATTAGAGAATGTGCTTGCAACTTGTTTTTGTTTCTCTATGTTTGCTTCTTATAATAGATGACAACCTCTTGCCTTATTGCCCCTTTCCCCCCTCTTCAGGTGCTCAAACCCTCCATGGTGGTCTCCCCTCTTGGTTCTCCTTGTAATGGGTTGGATAATATTGTTGCTTGGACTATTGTTAGTAGGCGAAGGAAAGGCCTTCCATCTTCCTCTTCCCAAACTCATCCTCAAGTTGTGGTTGAAGGGCTAACTTACTTTAAATGTGGGTTATTTATAGTTCTGCTTCTGTGTGTTTTGTCCTATTTAGGACATGTTTATATTTTCCCTTGGGGATTTTGTTGTAAAGTGTTCAACATCCTAGTTTACTTCTTATCTAATAAATAAACAACAAAATTCTCCACACAAACAATCACAAGCAAAATTTCTCCATCCATAGGACAATTCACATGAATTGTTGAAAGAAAAATATATAGATTGTGTAGACTCTCACCTTTATTTTTTGTTTTGACATGTTTTGCTGATCCATATGGACACAGGAAATTGGACGTCGCAATTGCATACGCAAAAATTTGCAATTGCCCTAATATCATATCGCAATTGATTAGACATGATATCACAATTGCTTAAACATATCGCAATTGTTCTTAAGGATTGCAAATTCAAAAAATTTTGTGTCATTTTTACATTATTTTGTATTGTGCATCTAACCTTGAAATTTTATTAAATTCTGGAAAAATTTATTTTGCATATAAAATGTATCTAATCCAATGGCAGGAAAGGTGACATTCCGAATTTCAGGTGCAAGAAAGTCAAAGCAGAATAGGAGACAACAAAAGGATTATCAAGGACTTCTAAAGGATGAAAGGGAGCTCCGTGAGATCGAAGAAAGAGAGGAGATCACTCAATATCACATAACCATCCATCGCTTTTTAACCAACTATAAATTCTTTGACCAAATCGATGTGTTGGCTTGCGTAGTGTGGAACAATATCATTGCAGAATAACTCTTCTATCTTCTATCTTTTCTTCTGTTTTTTTGTTAAAAATTTCAAAATAAAAAAAATAAAAATATAGAAGTCACAATTGCTATCACATCATATCTCAATTGATCATTCATTATGTCACAATTGCTTACACAATAATTCACAATTGATGGTTTATCATTTCACACTTGATATGATATCAATTCACATTTGATTAGTAGGTTAGTCGTATTTGATAGATTTAGTTTTTTATTTTCTATTTTATTACATTCTGGTTTTTACCAGAATACCTCTCTGTCTGTGAAAAGACAAAACTCTGTAACCTGAAAATTAGGCTGGATAGCCCACCATGTGTTGACTAACATTATTATTTTTCTGCAGGGGTAGCTTAGAAACACTTCTTTTTGGTGCTTTAATAAATAACAAAAAAACTTTCATCATTGCTATGTTGGTTAAAATAAACACCATGTCTGTGTGGAGCAACATCTTCACTTAGAATAGAAAATCATTGCAATGGAAGGTTAAAAAAAAGAACTTTGTTTTTTGTGTCTTCAAGGAGATAGGCATTATGTTCTCCCCTTCAATGGGTGATCAGAAAACTAGACTCTCTTCTTTCACACTTTCCTTTATTTTTTGCAATTAAATCCTTTAGAAGGCCTACCCTCCCGAGTTACCCTTAGGACACCATTAAGACTGGTGAGAGGGGAACGACCTAAGTGGCAATAGCTAAAGCCAAGTAATCCAAGTCACTATAATCAAATGTGTATGTGATGAAAATAATATGCGATGAGTATTACATACTGTCACAATGACGTTATGCCTCCCTTAGTGCCTATACGATACATTAAAATCTGTAGAGCATAACTTCTACAGATTGGGAGACCTCCCTCAATAGAGTGTAAAACATTGCTGATTGTGACTACTTGAACGAAACCCTATCTAAACACCTTAGAAATTAGAAGCCAAGCCGAGTCAGTAACCAAACACTTATTTTATCACAGTGCAAGGGTGGGGAAGAATCGACCCCCAAGACACTCACCATAAATCTCCCAGGATAACGAACCAATTGAGAAGCAATCTTCTTTGATCTAATTTCCGAAAAAAGGCCAAAAAATGGGCGCACCCTAGCATGTGACAGGGTTGTTTGAGCTGACGGAGTATCAAGATGTGGGCTGTGATAATACTTGTGACCTTTTAACATTAGAAAAGTATTTCTAATATTGAATTGCCCAAATACAATGAAAACAAAATGGGGTCTTGAAAAAGATTCCAACATTCATGGAAATCTGAAAAAACTTTCCTAAACAATTGCTATATTCATGGTTTTATTCTTTTTGATGTGACTGGTATGCCCTTTGCTATACTTCAACAAATTCAAAACAATTCAAGATTCAAAGCAAAACAAAGTCAAAAGTTTCAGTGTTCAACAAGAAAAACAAGTGCCAACAACAAAACCAACGTCAAAACCAAACCTTTTTGCACAAATTCAAAGATGACGAAAATGTTACTTTCAAGTGATCATAGGTCCTAGGTATTCAATTCATGTAAAAGTTCCATTAGAATCATCACACAAAGTCCCCACACAAGTCATTTCACTAAAGTACTTAAGATTAGTGTCATGTCAGATTATAGGAATCAAGCCTAAGTCCATGGGTATTAGAGGAGATGGAGAATTCCCATTTGAACAAC
Source organism: Cryptomeria japonica (assembly GCF_030272615.1). Lineage (NCBI taxonomy): Eukaryota > Viridiplantae > Streptophyta > Pinopsida > Cupressales > Cupressaceae > Cryptomeria > Cryptomeria japonica. The sequence continues at coordinate 120,342,071 of NC_081405.1, forward strand.
CAAATCTTGGACCAAACATTGACCAATTACAAATAATTTATGGTTTAGACAACCTCGCTTGGAAATTAAGAGTCAATCGTGCCAAATATGATACGGTTGAGACCATCATAGATGATGAAATCCGAAAGTCTGTTCGCCTTGATGAGAAACTAAGGAAAAAAATACAAAGAGCAGCTCAAAAAGAAGCCATTAGACAATTGGTAGAGAAAACCATGGCATCATTCCTCAAACCATGTTAGAAAAAGAAAAAGTGTCCATCATTTTAGGTATCATTCATTCATTCTTAGAGTCTGCATAGTAATATTCAAACACATGGGTCTAAAAGGAAATGATCAATTCCCATTTGAACAACCAAATCTTGGGGCAAACAACACTCAATTATAAATAATTGACGGTTTAAATACCCTTGCTGAAGAATTAATAATTGATCAAAACCAATATGACATAGTACAGGCTGTCATAGATGAAGAAGTTCAAAAATCGGTATAGATAGACATAGACCTAGAAAACCGAATTAGAGAAGAGGCAGAATTTGAAGCTTTCCGACAATACGCTAAAAATCTCGTGTCCGAATTTTGAAATCCTAGATAGCAAGTCATCATCATAGATCACATTTTCTACATTTCAGGGTGTCATAGAAACATATTTAGTTGCATTTAACCAAGTCTTGCATACACATCTTAGAGAGTCAAGATCACTTTGAAGTAATATTCATGCCATTAACGCGCGCTCAAAAGGAAAAAAATCAAATGGATCCTAACAATGACCCCTTGGTCAACCCAACATGGAATATGGATCTATCCACACAACAACAAACACAAGGTTGCACACCCACAACAATGTCAATAAACCTAAACAAGATTCCTTCCCTTGATGAAATACGACATAATTTGACAAAGGAAGAGCTCGAAGTAGCCTAACAAGATCCCGCAACATTAATGATCCTCAACGCTCTCATTAATAGTGACAGAGATAGGTATCTCTCTCTCTTAGTACAAAATGGGGCCAAACTACCGCCGGGGGTAGATATGTCAACAATACTGCCACAAGGTGTGACATTAAACCATAATATACCTCAAATAGCTGTTACAACGCAAACACAAGCAACAATTGCTACAACAACACAAGGTATATCTCAAAATGCAAATATGGCTACAACCTCAATATAGTCAACAAAGATAGCACCAAGTGCCAATCTTACAATATGGGCAACACCAAATATGGCTACAACCTCAATACAATCAACAGTGACACCACCAAGTGCCAATCTCACAACATGGACAACGCCAAATATGACACTCCAAGCTCCAATATCTCACACCACTACCTTGGCAAATATAACTCAACCAGTAGTCTCGGTTGGTTCCATCTAGAATAGTCAGAATATGAATCCAGGGACAATAAGCTTGGCTCAGCCAAACGCTACTCTGCAATTTGCATACTTCACACCGCTTGCTGGGACTTATGGTACATAGTTACTTAGTTTATCTACATTTCAACAAGCTCAAAGGTACTCAAATACTATTCCTTTTGTAGGGAACATTCATCAAGTCAACACACCAATAACCCAAAAAGAAATTCTAACTTAACAAATGGAGAACCTACAAAAGCAAATGGCTAGTATACAAGTGGGAAATGATAAAAATAGCTATACCATGGAAGATCTATGTCCGTATCCTTTTGACAGAAAATTATACATGCCACCTTTTCCCCCACATTTCGAAACGCCAAAATTTGACAAATATAGAGGGAAAGGAGATCCTCGAGATCATATAAGAGAATTATTCACGACATGCATTGAAGTAGCTCACAATGATACATAATTGATGAGATTATATTCAAAGAGCCCGGGAGGGACAACACTAGAATGGTTTTCACACCTTCTGCCAAAAATTACTTCATGGGGAGATTAGTTGAGTTATTCATATCCAACTTTGCTTTCAACAAAGATAATCCAATCACTTTAATGGATTTATGTGCAACAAAACAAAAAGAAGGTGAGACTTTCAGTACATTCTTACAAAGATGGAGAGGCCTATATCGTAGATGCCTCAGTCACATCCCTAAAGAGGAACAAGTAGACATCTTTAATTAAAATCTTGTGCCTCCAATTAAATATCCATTGCAAATGAAATGCCTGAATAATTTCGAAGACATAACAAAAAAATAGGCATCAAATATGAGAAAGGCCTATTAGAACAAGGGATATTTAAACACCAAAAGGATAGTGGACCAACCACCAACACAAGCAATGAAAGACCAAAATTTTGGTCTAGAAACAAAAATGTCACAAACAACGGAGTTGTTGACACACGTATTGTGAACAGAGCTCAACCAACAATATCTTTACAAGGGCCAATTGATAAGAACCAATCTCAGACAAATGACACCAATGTGCTACAGTCAAATAATCCAAGGCCTCCAAGGATAGGTGCACCTAGAAGGAACTTCACACCCCTTGGAGAACCTATTGAATCAACACTAAAGAAGTTGATATAGATCAATGCTATAACCTTACCAGAAGCTAGGCCATATGAAACAGGTCCATTTAAGCCTGCTTGGTGGAATGAAAATGACTTCTACGAATATCACCGTAATAAGGGTCACAAGACAGTAACCTGCTACAAATTGAAGAACCTCATCCAAGATCTCATAGATCAAGGTGAGATTACAGTGGATAATAAAGAAACAAATATAAATCATACCATTTTCAAAGATCCTTTTGTCAAACATGACAAGGGAAAGGCTTCCAATTCTAATACACAAGACAATACTGCCAATAATACCAATGTAGCATTTGACTATGCCATTAACACACTAAGTGAAGGACACGAAATGGTAGCTACAATCATAGTGAATCCTAGAAGTAGAGATTGTATCGTCATTACAATAAGATCAAAAGTCACATTACAAGGAGTACCTCCGAACCAACCTTCAATAACTAGCAACTATAATATGGTGGATCAATTAAAGAGAACTCCAACCCAAATTTTATTATTTAAGTTGTTGTGCATATCACCAGCTCATAAAGCAGTCCTAGATAAAGCCTTACAAGATTCGGTTGTTGCTAGGGACATTGATGAGAACACATTTCAATTAATGGTGAGAAACTTGTCAGCCTCAAAGGTCACATTCACTGAACAGGATGTTCCTACAAACCGACTCATGCATAATGATCCGTTGCACTTAGAAGCTTTCATTGACCGAAAAAAGATTCGAAGAGTACTAATAGATGGTGGCGTGGGCCTCAACATATGCACTTTACATTTGATCAAAGCTCTAGGATATTTTGAACATTATATTGACTCTACTAAGAGAATCAATATTAAAGCCCATGATGATGAGGAATGCCATTCCAAAGGAATGGTGACTTTACCAGTACAAGTAGGACTGACTACAACAAATATCTCCTTCCAAGTACTAGACAAAGAACTGGGGTACAATATGTTGTTAGGTCACCCATGGATACATACAATGCAAGCAGTACCATCAATATTTCACCACTGTGTAAAGTTCCCATATGATGGTATAGAGATCACTGTCCATGGTGACTCGAACCCTTTCCAACATTGCAATCATTTAAGGGCAAGCTCAAACAATCAGGAAGCTCCTATTCACCTACAAAATGAATCATTATCAATTAAAGAAACAAAGAAAAACACACCAACCATATCTTCTTTGCATATTAAAGAAGTTGGTTGTGGAGAATATTCCATTTCAAGCACATCAGATGACAAACAATCAACATTTTCTCCAAGGTCCTTTGGGAAGCCTCAGAACACAACAAAGAAGCAAGATAAAGGCAAAGAAATAATAAAATATTCAGATTCTTGTTCCTTCATTAGATGGGGAGATCTACAAGAAGAATCTCTAAATGAAGATATTAATCACTGGATATATAGAGAGGAGGATGACATGGTAGTACCCAGGATACCTCTACATCAATATGGAAACGACTTCAAGATGTTACAAAAACATGGATATGATGGCACCACATGATTAGGGCTACAAAAGCAAGGAATATTAGAACCTATTTTGCCAAATGAAAACCCAAGGAATCAAGGCTTGGGATATAAATATGTGCCACCAATAACAAAATCTAGACAACAAACATTGGATATATTGAACAGGCCAAAGGTACCCTCATATTTCATACCTATAAGCTAGATGGATTTATTTCCACCTCAAAAAAGAAAGAGACTACCAACATCTCCTATCATAGAATCAGATGGTGAAGACATGAGGCAACTTCTGTAAGAACCTAACATAGATACATCTAGCAGTACAATACCCGAATCTTCTACACAAGCAAACATGGTAACAGATACAAGCTTAACACCTGCAAATGAACCAAATCCTTGGTTATTATCGATACTTTTTCCAAGAGAAACAACTTTAGCACCTCCATTTGAATCAGATAAAGAAATACCGCAAAGAATAATACCAGGCTTAAGAAGGGTATCCACAATACAAAGGAGATCCACTCAAATTCAGTTACCAAAACTAGAGCAGGTAAGTGATACATAATTAGAAAGTGAAATGTATATAGAAAGCATCACAAATTCTCATGACTATGAATTTCCATCTGACAATGAAGACAACTTGTCACCAATATATGATGAAGAAACAACAGATCATAATCAATTATGCATGATATTTGGATCCTCCAAAATGACAAGAGACAAAGACTTGCTCCTCATGCATCCATGTCTGATTGACTGGGGGCAAGAAGGAGAGCCACAATTAGATTGGTTCCAAAATGACGAAGCTATAGCAGAATTCTTGGGTGCAAGGGATGGATTCCCTTATAATGATCACAAAGTTGGCTATGCAGTAGATTTAGACAAAACTGCATATTTTGGAGAAGCGAGCTTTTCTCTTAATCACGACAATGATGATAAAGACAAACACATAATAGCTGCCCTACCTGTTGGTAAAGAAAGGTCAACATTACTGGTAGAAAAAACTGAGGAAATCAACATCAGTGATGCCGAGAAGGTTCATAACATTCACCTGGAAAAATCCCTTGATCCAGTGGAAAGAGAGAAATTTATCAAATTCTTTAAGCAAAGACCCATCAATTTTGCATGGTATTATGCAGATATGCTTGGATTAGACCCAGAATTAGTCTTACATCACTTGCCTTTACTTCCAGGGGTAAAGCCATACAAACAAAAGCTCAAGAAAATGCACCATCACATTGCCTTGTTAGTCAAAATTGAGTTACAAAAATTGTTAGATGTGGGTTTCATCAATCCTATAGACTTTGTTGAATGGATTTTAAATTTAGGTCCGTTTGTCATAACGAAAGTAATTGGAAATGGTTCTTATCATTTGCAAACAATGGAGGGAGATTTACTCCCCGATCCCATCAACAATATGCACCTAAAAAGATATTACATCTAAGGGTGGGTTCATTTCAATTCTAGTACTGCATTTGCATATTTCTTTACTGCATTGTATTATCCCTTTCTCACATAGTTACATCAATAAAATAGGGTGATTGTCCGAGTCATTCACCTGTCTGCACTAAAAGAAATGAAAGTTGTCTCATTTCCTAGATACTTGTTCATGAAGTCTTTAGGAGGCCTTTAGTCATTCATCTTCAACATCACATTGTGATTAAGCTTTATCCTTGGTTGGGTGGAAGTTTCACTATCAAGTCTTGTTACCAAAATCTATCAATTGCTATATCTTACACATTAATAAAAAACTCGAAGTCATTACAAATACCTAGTTGATCATATGGCTAGTGAAAAATCCAATATTCTTCTTCAGCGCTGCTATAATTGTCATACCTAAGTAGGTTTCATTACTTACAAGTCAAGGCAAGAAAATAAAAGAAAAAAGTGTTATGCCAATCTCAAGGCAAAACAAATATCATGTATACAAATGCAACAAAAAAGAGAAAACTTGACTATGGGAACATGCAAGTAACTCCATCAGGGCTATGGACACCTACTGGCAATGGAGCAATATTTGAGAGATTATAGTGCATAACCTCGTCGGAGTTCTAAAAGCTTGCTGGCAGTGAGGCTCTATCCAGGTTGCTTTTGAAGTCAGAATAACTCATGTAGCTAGCCACCTAGGATTCCAAGGGTCTTTAATGATTATAAGAGTAAGAATGAACTCAATTGCACACACATAGGCAAAAGAAGATAAAAAATTTCAAGAATTGATGGAGAAGTTTTTCGTGCCTCCATTCATAAATCTTGGTTACATAGTGTGTTAGGTTGGATGGTCTAAGTCTTTTGAGAATGGATTGAACTCCTATCTCCAAAATGTTTCACACCTTTAATCTAATTAGTGCATTTCAGAATGAAAGACACACACACTCATCCTTGTTCGAATAGGAATTACATTTTTGTCATGCATCCTGCATTAGCATAACTCATTTCAAAAATTCATTGTCCCCATCACATTATACATCATCATGTAAGGTTTGCATACTTGGGGGCATAACTGAAAAACTCAAAAACATTCAAAAAATGATCCTGAAAAAATCCAAAACGTTTGAAAAATGATCCTGAAAAAATCCAAAACATTCAAAAAATGACCCTTAAAAAATCCTAAACATTCGAAAAATGATCCTGAAAAAATCCTAAAAAATAAAAAATGACCCTGAAAAAATCCTAAAAAATAAAAAACAGTCCTGAAAAAATCCAAAAACATTCGAAAAACGATCCTGAAAAATACCAAAAACAATCAATATCGATCCGAAAAATCCAAAAACATTCAAAATACCAATTTAAAACTTGCAATAAATTGTCTCGCAAGAATCAAATACCCCAACATATTTCCAACAAACACTTCGCACGAAGTTAAACAAAGGATACAACTAGCTTATCAAAACTTCTGCAATCACACTAGTCAACTGTCTAATGTATAGATTTATCAAACTATCATTATGATCAACATCTTATCTTAAACAGAATTGGTACACTCGAAACCAGACAAATCGGTCTTATACGGGGTCCAAAACTTCTAAAACCAGACATTATCAAAATCACATCAAACATATCAAAGCAAAGGCACAGTCAATCTAACTGCTGAGTTTTGTCTATTTTGGTTGACTCTTTTTTATCAAATTGGCAAAGATCATTGCTTTTAGCTACTCAAGGATGTCCAAAAGTGACTAGAGAAGCCATGATGGGCACGATCCTTTTCTTTGTTTGTTGTTTGTGGTTTGAACCGATGAAGTTATGGGGAAATTTCTCTAGTGGGTGTCTGTGATAGGAGCATTCAGCATGTGAATGCCACACATACCTTGACCCCTAGTGTAATTCCCAGAATGAAGGGTTCATTCCTTGTCTGTTATGTGTTTGTTTCTTTGAAATGAGATATCTATACATCTTGGTTCCTTATACCCTAGTGTAATAAGCCCCATTGTTATATAATAAGGCTCAATGATGACAATGTATTGCACTACAAATAAAGCAATGAATAATTTCTCATCAAAATTTCTATCATATCATCCATTATTACATCAAAATTTGGCTTACAAAGATTGATTCAGTTGATTGATTATTTTCTATCATTTTCTACTTCTAACAACTAACAATTCTTCTAAGATCTTCAACATATATTTTGACACACAAAAATAATATATAGGCATCATCACATTACATGTTCATTACCATGTCATACTCATAATAAAGTTTTCATCAACCATTATGCATCACAACATAAAGCTACATCAAATCACTACATAATATCACATTCATATTGCATTCATCATCACAATAAGGAAACATTAGACCATGAAGTTCACCATCAAAAGCTCATCAAGAATGCATACCATATATATCATATAGAAATGTGTCAAAATAAATCATATCTACATCATCAAAATCAATATCCAATCTCTCAACCTATACTGCCTCTATCAGTAGGTGCATCTTGACTAGCTCCAGCTTGTTTGGACGATGCTCTAGGTGGACCCATCACTCCCCCACTACTAGTTTGTCGAGAAGTAGATCGACTTGATCTTCTCTCCATGAAAGCACCAAAACTAGGTTCCCCCTGACCCTTAGGGATAGCTCTCTCATAAATATGCTGATAATAAATAGCCTCCTGTGCTGCAACAAAATATCTATCTGCTTGGCTATGTGCCTCTGTCACTGACCCAAATAACTGATCATATGCATCCATAGTGATCCGAGTCTGCCTAACTGCCTCATCCCTCTCCCATTGTAATCGATCTCTATCAGCAGCTATCCGATCCCTCTCCACAATCAAATCCTCCATTGCATGCCGATATTGATCCCTATCCTCCATCCGCTGCTACTGCAAAGTAGCGACCAAGTCCTCTAAACACCTAACCTGATCTCTCAATCCCTCCTCATCTCCTCTATCCACACCTACAGACTCTGCAGCCTAGGGCATCTCCACATCATAACCATCATCCCCACCCTCATCTCCATCGCTGCTTGATGAACCTAATCCTGACTCATCACTATCATCAGATCTGCTCATGGATGCAATCTCTCCACCAATTTCTACATCCTCCCTATCACTATCCACCTGCCCTACGATCGATGCTATCAGATCTATACCTCCTCCACCTCTACCTCCTCCATCCCTACCTCCTCCACCCCTATCCTCTCCACCTCTCCCTCTAGGACCCTTGCCATGTCTAATCTGCTGAGCACCAATTAGAACTATCAGATCTGTCAAAGGTATAGGTCTATGTTGTATCCACCATACACTATACTGCACTATGCACCCTGGATTTGCTACACCAAGCTGCCATCCCCACAAAATAGGAGTAAGAGCATCAAACTCAACAATAGCAACATGAGGTTGTATACAAGCACCCCAATCACCAACCTCTCGAGTAGTGTGAGCAAAATAAGTTGTCACATCTAGAATACCTTGTACTTCCCTAAACTGTCTGAGCACACGACCGGGAAGATGCATATCAATAACCTTGTGACTACCCACATCTCGACCAATAAGATATCTCTGTTGTCAACAAAAAGGAAGATGGTGAGCATCATCAATCCAACCAGGACAAGTAAGATAAGGTCTCCATGAGAAGTACTGTAAGATATCAATCTGATGACGCCAATATAAGATGTTACCTGATGCCCTATGCCTCACACCAACAGTATACCCACAAGTATATGGCTTCTCTGGCTCTAAATCTATATGTAACGCAAGACAAAAAATAGCTACGTGCTCCCAAGCACATGTCTGAAGCAAAGTAATACCACATCCAACTGATTTCTGCTGCAAGTAAATAATCCCATGCATTTGATGATACAAAGCCGCAAGAAGACAAGGACCCCAAACAAACACATGTCTGTCAATAATCATATCATGTATAACACATCCTCATCCAATAGGAAAACCATGGGTGCGTCTATCAGGAATCAATAATCCAACAACAATACACGTAAGCACAACGGTGAGATCATCATAATAAAAATCATCCCAACCAATATTATAACAACCACGGATATGTAGATCCTGCTCCTCACACTCGAACAATGTACACAAAGCTGAAATACCATCATCACGATCAAACGTAACTCGCCTACCAGATATTGGAATGTGTAAAATATGCCACACATCCTCAAGTGTGATAGATGCCTCACAGGTTGGTAGATGAAAAGAACATGTCTCTGAATGCCACCACTCAACCAAAGCAGTAATCATAGCCCTGTTGACCATAACCTCAGGCAAATACGTTATATAATATAGTCCAACCTATCATAACAAAGTGGTATTCTCTGCATCCAACTCATGACATCGATCAAGACTATCTGACCATGTCTGCCTAGCAAGAAGTACTGGATAACATGCCTGCATTTGGACAATATAAAAATGAGTCAACTATGTCATCAAAACTATTAGGATGCATAAACTGAAGGAAGAAAGGCCTTTATTATCAATTGTAATTCAATAAAACATCAATTGCGAAGCGAAATAAGCAAATGGGACATATTTATGCAAAATAAGCAAATATGACATGATATAAGCAAATGCGATACGATATAAGAAAATGTGATCTAAAACATTCGATTGTGATACAATTTTGTCAAGTGCGACACAAAGTTAACAATTGCGACATAAAACATCAAGTGCGAAGCGTTAAACTCAATTGTGGCAATATCGATACTCAATTGCGACATACATGAAAAATGACACAATAAAAAACGATTAATTTTTTTGCAAAATACAGACAAAAAAAAAAAAGAAAATCAGGCAACTCACCATGCCACCAGTGCCAGGAGGTCTTTGATAAGATTTCACTCGTTAAGATAAATGCAACCTCACTCAATGACCTGCCATTTCGCTCCAAAGACGCCAGAAGCTCTAATCTCTCTAAGAAATTATTTTAAACAAAAAATACAAATGAGCTCAAACCCATACCAATCCTCAATTTATAAGCTCAAAAAAATTAGGGTTTCTTAACATAAACGCCTGTGGACCCCTCCAGCTTCAACGCAATTTTAAACATAGCAAACAAGATTGAAACTCTTTCAAACTTCATATTATCACTATCTAGCATATTTCCGAAAAATCGGTCTTCGATCCAAAAATTTTCGATCACTTTTTCTGAGGGGGCATTATACCCTAGCATCACCAGGGCATATTGGGGCAGTTTTTCTTTCTATTTTCTTTGAAACAACGTCATTTCGACATTGTCTCAAAGAGGGGAAAATGTAGACACCTAAAAAATATCTCTTTAATTTTACACTAATTATTCGTCTATTTAATTAAGTAATTCTTTAATTATTCGATTAAACTAACTATTTCTTCTAATCATCGCCCTTCAACACTTCTAATTATTCTATTTCTATTCTCAAATCATTTTTTATAATAAGTAAATAGTTGCAGAAGGGCAACACCCTTGTATTAATCAAAATAAGAGAATACAAGGCCCGATTCAGTGAGAGCGGTAGGGGGAAAGAACCAGGAAGAAAACCCCCTACCCTAGCTCTATTCCTTATATAAAAAAAACTAGCAATGGAGGCTGGATAAGTACAAACATCAGTTGACAACTTATGGAAGTAGATAACAGAGGCCTTTAAACAAAAAAAAACAATAACCAGAATAGAGAAACCAGACAGAGAGGTGACAACCAGGATCAATGGGAGTCTTTAGAGTCATCATCCATAGGAGCACGAGCTGCATCCAGGATTATAGGGCATTCAGTGCCATAGTTCAAGTGAGCCGCCAATTTTGCCTTCTCCCTAGGGAGTCGGTAGTCGTTTGGGAACCACTCCTCTCCAAGCCCAAACCCCCACTCATTACCATCAACCAAATCTCCATTCTCCAGAATACCAAATCCTTTTGCACCCGCGAACTCTTCATCTCGAAATTTTTTTTCCCTCCATTCCGACGTGAAGCCGTTTTGAATGCTTGCCACTTTAAGCATAAATTCAATATTCCTGGTAATGACAGGCCAGGTTTCTTGAAGAGCATCAAAGTCCAGAGAGTTCAAAATCATAAACTTCCTCACCTCCGCCCCATTGCCCAAGAACATATAGTAATTTTGGGGAAGCGGTATTCTCAGGTTGGCATTAATATTGTCCAACGCAACATCAATTTCCCCCAACAGGCGATGTTTAAACACCATTTGAGTTAAAAGCTTTGCACTCTGCTTGCTAGTCCCCATGTATATCACCATTGCAAGGAAAAAGGCCAGGATATCGACATTGGCTCTGTACCTGTGATAAGCCATAAGGAATTCCTTACCTAGTATCCTTTTAAGGCTGTGAAGAATTCTCAAATCATTTTAATCAGTTAACCCTATCTCAATTATTAATTAAATATCAATTATTTAATTAATTATGACATTTTTCTTAGTTAAATAATCTTTATTATTTAATTAATTCAATCTCCTAAGTTTAAATAATTTCATTTAAATTATTTAAATTAATTAACTTATTCCTCCAATTCCCCAAATTATAATTTCAATTAATTCCATCTAATTTCATTTCATATTTCCCCAAATTCGAGTTTCAATTAATTTCATCTAATTTCACATCACCAAATTCACATTTCCCCAAATCTGAATTTCAGTTAATTTCATGTGCATTTCACCATTCAAATGACCAAATTCAAATCCAAATTAAAAATGAAAATGAAACTCAATTTCAAATTCCTACAACACATGCTAAAATTAGAACTCATTGATCAAATCAGTTAACTCATCAATCATCCTTTTTAACTCAAAATCAATTTAGTCTTCTAATCAATCAAGTGAGTCATCTCCTCAATTTATTTAGTTCACTAATCAATCAAGTGAGTTGACTAATCCATCTATTCAGTTCACTCTTCAATCAATCCAGTTGACTACTCAATCAAATGAGTTAACAAATCAATCAATTGAGTTCACTGATCAATCAATTTCAATTGTCTATCAATCAACACTTGAGTTCTATTGCTCACCCCCTTTGTGTTGAAAATCTATAAATTCAACCTCTCTTCTCAATTCAGCCTAGAATCACAGTCTTCAATATTGTTGCTTATCTTATGCAGGAAATCAAGTGCAATACTCGAGAGCCACCTAATCAACAACAATGGAGAAGAGAAATGGAAGCCTTGCTATGTCAATTGAGGGAGTCTTAGATAGATTGTTTCAATTCAATTGATAATAGCATTATTTCATTGTTATTTAGGAGTAATGATTAGATTTAGAGTTGTGATTCGCTCTTTGATAATCTGATTTATGCAATTTATGCCTATTTACTGCCTGAAGACAAATTGTTTGTAGATAAATATTTGAATTGTTTAGAGAAACTCTTGCATCTCCCAAATTACCAACAAAGCTCTTGCATTTGCCACAAACTTAATATCTATGATCAAGCACAAAAAAATACAAAATAGTGCATCTGGGACTATTAAAAAATTGATTTCTCTCACAATTTGTTTACAACCAACAACAAAAAGGGATGAGTGAAAACCTGAAGTTGCCCTTCTTCATTATATATCCAATCAACATTTTCACTTTACACGTTTCAAAATACATATAAAATGATTAAAAACCAAAGAACATACCACCCTTTCATTGCATATTTCAGTGCCTAGCAAGGATTTTCAACCACTCATCATAGTTTTAAAAACACTTCCTTAATCTCTGGTAAATAGTGTTAATAGACAATTTATTCATTCAAAATGCCCAACACAATGGTGGCAGCCTACAAATATTCAATAGCCAAAAACAAGCTTGTTCAACACACACACATCTTCTTTGCTTAGTCATACAATGAGTAATACCAATACAAAAGTTCATGCCAAAACTAACAATTGTCAGCCGCATAGATCTTGAATTTGCTTTGATACCATGTTAAAATGGCAGAGTAACCACAAAAACAAATAAATTAGAAAATTATTACATAAAAATAATAGAAATATAAAATGATATTGACTTGTTCAAAATAGATTTTCAATACAATGCAATGAATTTTTAAAACCTTATTTTTTCTTTAGGAATGTACTTCGCAACTAACTTAACTAGAAACTAACAATACCTTTACCTTCATTCAATAAACCAATGATTGGTTGAGCTCAAAATATGAAGTTAAAAAAGCTAGCAAGAAATGGGGGAAAAAATATTGAACATTGGTTGACTTAAAAAATGAAGTTTAAAAAGCTATGCAAGAAATGGAGAAAAAATATATATTTATCACAAAACACACTGTGTATATGAATGACAATTTTTTTTTAATTGAATCAAAGCAAAATTACAAATAATAGAAGCTACAATAGGTTGTTGTGGTTGGAAGAGGATAAAACGACTCAATACAAAATAAACATCTCAAGTTAGCACTAATTAGAATGACCCAACAATGGACATTACAAAGTAGCTCCATGACAACAAACTTTACAAAAGTACCCAAAACAGTTGTTCTGAAGTTGATTACAAGGCATGAGCATGACAAAATAATTTGCAAAAGTCCAAATGGCAGCTATTCTGAATTTGATTCACTTGCTCCCGGAGTTGCTGAAATTTAGCCATAACTGAAGCATTTCTCTTGGTCAAATTTGGAACCCGTGACTGCAAAAAAGCAACTTGAAAAACTATGTCAGAGTAAAACATTAAGATACTAGTTTCCTAACAATAATTATTTGAAAACACAGTAGTACATCTGAGCTTCCAAAAATATCGTAGAACAATTTGTCTAATAGAATCAACAATCACATCATTATGCAAACCAAGGCCAAGAAGAGCCTCTTTCCAATTTCACTTATGCTGAAAAATAACAAATTTTTTTTGAAGATAGAATTCCATTGTTTCCTGACAATAATTATTTGAAAACACAACAATACATCTGGACTTCCAAATATGTCATAGAACAACTTGTCTAATAGAATCAAAAATCACATCATTATGCAAACCAAGGCCAAGAAGAGCCTCTTCCAATTCCACTTATGCTGAAAAATAACAATTTTTTTTTTGAAGATAGAATTCCATTGTTTCTTGACAATAATTGTTTGAAAAAACAACAATACATCTGGACTTCCAAGTATGTCATAGAACAACTTGTCTAATAGAATCAACAATCACATCATTATGCAAACCAAGGCCAAGAAGAGCCTCTTTCCAATTCCACTTATGCTGAAAAATAACAGAATTTTTATTGAAGATAGAATTCCATTGTTTCTTAGCGATGGGGCAACCCCAATATATATGTCTCATAGTTTCCCTACTATAGAAGATAAACTTTCTTAAGTGGAAGAAAGTTAAAATGAGATGAAGCAAACCACTTCTACTCCTTAAAAAAGTTGCATTCTATTGGAGTGTATATTTTCATGGACAACTCAATTGGAACTAATGATTGCACAAATACGAAAAAAGCCTTTTACTTGTTTTTCAACCCAACCCAATCAAAAGTGTTAAAGTCCCACATGTCTTTAAAATATCGAATGCCTTTCTTATACAAAAAAAAGCATGCTTAGGAAAACAAATAGCTAGAAGCTGGTTATGGTACTACACTAGTTTTTTCCACAGTATTGATGGTGATGCAAAGCCGAAGCCATGCTACAAGGAGGAATCATTCCACTAGAGAAATTGACAAACATGTTGCCAAGCCTTCCATATGGATTGTAAAGGTAAATATGCCTTTATTTTAAAAAAGGGAGCCATGATAATCTTGTCCAACCAATTGATAGACTGCCATTTTTTATTAGCAGCAACTAGAAACACTCGATTACGAACCAATGTTTTCCATGGTTCATCCCCTTTGACAACTCTCATGATCCATTTCCTAGCAAGACACAACCCTTGAGTTTTAGGATCAATGATTCCCAACCCACCCTTATGCTTTGGTTGAATGCAATGAGATCAAGAAGAGGCAATATATCCAGCACTACCATCCCATTTGG
Organism: Cryptomeria japonica; assembly: GCF_030272615.1. NCBI lineage: Eukaryota > Viridiplantae > Streptophyta > Pinopsida > Cupressales > Cupressaceae > Cryptomeria > Cryptomeria japonica. The sequence continues at coordinate 120,357,410 of NC_081405.1, forward strand.
ACCAAAGAAATTTTCAATGCATCGAATGACATTTATTGCAATGTATTCAACTTATGCCCATCATGTAAAAGCATGAAATACCCTTGGGCTTTTAGAAAAATACTTTATAGCTTGGAGTGAAGTAGTATAGGTTCAAAGGGAAACATGACACACTAGCATAGCCTAGTTCAAGTATAATTTGGTTTCTCCAATGCATGTATGTTCTTGGTAACTCAAGCCTTAAAAAAGTTAAGACAAACCTATTATACCACATAACTAGATAGATCAAAGAATTAAAAACTCAAGCCTTAAAAGAGTTAAGGAAACTTATTATACCACATGTTGTGACATAATCACACATCACCCCATTCCAAATGGGGACCCCCTACTTTTTAGGCCCTCTTGGTCTTCGTTTTTAAGGTCTTTTGTGGCAGTCTCATCAGTCTCTCTGAGGTTGCAAGTGAGCGGGGTCAATTTGATCAAGTCTGCTTTCCATTTGAGCTAATTTGGCTAAGTCTAGGGCTTGTTTTGTCAGTTTTAGGGTTTATGCCTTTAGTCCTAGATTTTAGGGGATTCCTTTTAGGGTTTTTGAAAAATGAATGTTGCATTGGAGTCAGGATCCTCTAAGGATCCCACACATGAAATTTGAGCAAATTCTGAGCAACTTTCTATTTTTAGAAAGTTCCTATTTTTTAGGGATTTCACTGCCCCCTGAAATGTCTTCATTTCACCAAATATCAAACTTAATATTTTTAGTAAGTTTCTATTTTTAGAAAGTGTCCATGCGCCCCGTTTTGGTCTAACATTGACATTTTGAAAAAGTTTCTATTTTTGGAAAGTCTATTTGTGACAGGTCCTTGTAGGTTGACACTGAAGACCAGATATGCACGATCATTTCTAAATCCGAAAAGTCAAAGAGTAGGCAGAGTGATAAAAATTATACTGTGTGGGAATTAGTCCAAGAATGGAAAGCTTGAAAAATATTCTAAGTCCGAAAATGCACCTATATTCCTGAAATGGTATCCCGAGGCATCAATTTGTATAAGTCTGAAAATGAACGAAATTATCAATTTCCACCACCTAGGTGAAATGGCACCCAAATCTAGATAAGGACGCCAAATTGAAGGGGTCATGGAAAATTCTTAAAACTTGAAATTCCTTCACACATGCAAAAATGTGCCCATGCATGAGGAAGGGTGTTAAAATCACATCATCATGAAAGATGTTGAACAAGGTGAAGTCCATCTCCAGGAGGAAATAGCGCCTAAGACATGAGTAGGGCACCAAATTGAGCTAAGTATGGAGAATGAACAAATGCCAATTCCATCACCACTGGAAATCAACACTCAGGTCTTGGGTGAAGCACTCAAACAAAGAAGTCAAGGAAAAAACACCACAAAGTCAAAATTCCATCATCAATTGCATTCAACGCTCTAGATCAGAGGAGGGCGCCAAAGTGGGGTTGTCTTGGAAAACTCCAAAATATGAAATTCCATGCCTAAGTCAAAATAGAGCATATGAGAAGAAGTTGGGTGCTAAAACCTCAAGGTCATTGAAAAAACAATAGTCAAAATTACCTCCCTAAGTCAAAACAATGCCTAAGGTTTGATAAGGGCACCAAATGGGAGAAGGCGTGGAAAACATGAAAAGAGTTGAACTCCTTGCCAAGTGGAAAATAGTGCTCAAGGAAGGATCTAGGCGCTAAGACAAGGTATTCAAGGAAAGCGTGGAAATGTTGAATTTCCACCACCAAGAGCTTCTAGTGCCCAAGGGGGAATAGAAGGCGCTAAAGGAGATGAGTCATGGAGAAATCCAAAATAAGTCAAATTCCTTCACCAGCATGAAAATCCGCCCAAGGACGAGTTAGGGTGCTAAGGGAGAGGGGTCTTGGAAAAATTCAAATTTGGTAAATTCCTCCTCCTCGTCAAAATTCCGCCCATGCTAGAAGAAAGGAGCTGGAATGAAGGGGGCTTCAAAAATTCAAAATTTACAAAATTCCTCCTTCATAGTGATTGGGCACCCATGCTAGAAGAAGGATTCCCAAAATCAAATGGACATGGAAAACGAATGAAATAAAGAATTCCATCACAAAGTGGAATTAGAGCCTAAGTCAAGGAATTCAAAGTTTTGAAAGGCAAAAGGGGAATTCGAAGGTCAGGAATGGAATGAAAAAGCATGAAATTCCCTCAAAAATATTTTAGAAAAATCCATTTTTAGACACCAAATCTCGTCTGAATTTCAATTTTTTTGCAGATTTGAAATAGTGAGAGAATTCTCCCTCCTGGACCCGGTTTCTAAATCTTAGGAAAGTTCCAAAAATATAGGAGATGATGAAAAAGTGTTGAAAATATCCTCCGAGGTGTGAAGGTCAAAAGGCTTCAAGAAAATTCTTCCCAAGTCAAAAATTCTCTCTCTTAAGATTTTCTCTCTCATAGGGTTTTGGTGCCAAGTGGACAGATAAGAAGGAAAATCAAGTCAAACTTCCAAAAATCCCTCCAAAATTCAAAAAAAGGAAGTTGGTGAGTTGGTAGGGGAATATTCTAAATCATGACACACAACTCAATGCAATGAAAGAAGTTTCCAATTTTGAATTCAATTACGGAGGTGGGGCCCATTTGCATGGCATCTTGGAGAGGAAAGTATGATGCACAATTAAAACAATTGCCAAATTTGATTCCTCTCAACTTAGCAGCACGCTGGAGAAACTCTATATAAGCATGAAAGTACAATTCATTTCTCATGTGCAAATTTCAAGAAGGAAGAGTTGGAGAGAGAGTTGAAGAAATTAGGGAATTTTCATCATTTTAAAGAAGCTTTGTTCGTAGGAGGCACTAACTTATTCTTGAAATGGCAGAATCCTGGAAGGTGGCAACTATTACCAGGCATGCGCAGATAAAGGTTGAGATGAAAGGATTCCTTCCAGAATCCAAGATGGTGTCCAAGTGGAAGGAAATCAATGATACAAATTTAGGAACATTCAACAAGGCTACCTTCAAAATCAAGATGTTTGGGACAGTAGGGCACAATCCATCTCCTACCTCTGCCAAGATTGTTAGAAGTCGATTTGTTGTGGCAGCTAGTTTTCCCCCTTCCATCCAGTGTTCGAAATTGATCCTGGAGTGTGCAAAACATTACAATCTGGAGAGAAGAGCTATTTTAATTGCATATGGCAAGCTTCTGGCCAACTTGACTGCAGAGGCTATTGGTGAAACTTTTGGGATCCCTTCACATCATTTTATGACCTATAGGACCATGAATGGAGCTAAGGCAGTGTCTGACATAGGTCCTAACACCTATGCTAAAATTATCAACAAAAGGTGGATGCTGAACCCTATTCCACACATTTCAAAAATGCCAAAGACACCATTTTTGAGTTCAAGAAGGAGTATGTGGACCTAATAATGATGCTGGGCAGGATAATGGGTTGTCTACATGCCATAAATTTCAAACCATGGATATTTTTCTTCATTGGCGAGGTCATGAATGACAATGGATTGGTAGATTGGGCCAGATTTATCAGCCACTATGTTCATAAGCAGCTGAAATATTTGAAGGAGAGGAAGTCCCAATCTTTCTATATGAGCTCCTATGTGATTTATACGCTTGCAAGGATGGGTGGCTTCGATGGTTTGTTGGGAAAAGGAGTCATGGGTTGCAAATTGACGCAACTAAAAGTTCATGAATGTTATCCTCAATTGCACTTCTACAATACTAATTCTTTCAAGCTAGCGAATGACACTTTCACCATGTACCTGACTAGACTTATGCAGAATGAGCTCCACACAAGGGTGTCACCACAAGCTAGGGATTTGGTTCATAAATTCGAGGCCACGTTCCTACAATTTCTAAAGTTTACATATATCAGGACACATGGATTTGCTTTTTGGCCATATAAATTACCGAGGTATCCATATGATAAACTAATGTTGCTGGAGGTTATGAGACAGTTGATGGCATATGATCAAATTTAGAAGAAGAAAAAGAAGTTGTCTATTGAATTCCTAGTCATCCTCGAGGACTATATGGAAGTGTTCCTGAACCTTGCTGCAGCTGAGAAGGCAACAAAGGAATTGGCATTCTACTGCTTGGCGTATTACACCACCAAGTCTCACTACGATCCATATCATAAGATCATAAAGGTTGCAGGAGTGAATGTTTTGCACAAGTTTCACCTAGAAGACTATTGGGTAGGTGCCAAGGATGACTTTGAGGTCAGGAAGAAAATATTTTTCCGGTTGCCCCTTGACACAATTAGGATAGGTGAAGTAATGTAGGTGCCTGATCAAGTGAGGGAGGATTTAGACTAAGTGCAACTTGAATTTGAAAAGGTGAAGGATCAACCCATCTAGCTCCCAGATTGGTTAGAACTCGAAATAGATAATTTGGACATTTTGGCTAGACCAGTTCCAAAATTCACCAAACATTGGGTACATTGCCATATTAGGAGGTTGAGAGAAGGAAATGTCCACCTAACTTACCAGTTTATGGGAAATTTGGATTCCCACAGTAAAGCTACTGAAGGATCTTCACAGGCATAGGCTAAGGAAGGAGAAGTTCGATAGAAAGGAGTTGAGCTTGACAAAGGAAAGAGTGCTCCAAAGAGGTCGAGAATAACAAATAAGAAGGAAGTCCAATAGGAAGCCCAACATGAATCTTAGTAGGAAGTTCACCAGGAAGAACCATCACAGAAAAGAGTGAGGGTGGAAAGGATGCAATCGTCGGTTAGCTCTTCCAGCGTGCAAGAGGTAGAAATGTTTACGCAAGAAGATCCATTAAATCTACCTCAAGGCAATGTTCCCTACAACGCTCTAGCATAGGATGTTCTCAGCATCAGTGCTTCACACAGGCCAAATCATCCAAGGATACAAAGATAAGAACTTTCCTCTCATCCCAAAGAGCCATGTCAAGATAGTTTCATAGAAGCCATCCTTGGCGAAATGGAAGAAGTTTCACAGGAGCATGAACAAATGGAGATTCAAAATCAAACAATTTTGGTTCCTAATTAGTTGAAGGATAGATTGAGGAAGGAACCTGAAGAAGAAATTGATTCAACACGAGAGTTGGAAGAACTCCTGAAGAGGATGGATAAACCGACAGAGAAGAAGGCACCCCAAAAGTTCTCCAAGGTTGTGAGAGATGAATCTGGATCCCGAACTTTGCATATAGCTAAGCCTACAATAGATAAAGACAAGAATGAAATCACACCAGAGGATCACATAATTAGATAGGTTGTTTTAGGGCATGGTTCCACTACGCAGGTTATGGAGGATTTCAAAGGGTCTTCCTTCACAATGAGGGAGAAAATGCAGAAACTGAAGGAAAAACGTAAAAGGCTGAAAACTAAAAATAGGGCCTTGTGCAACTATGTCAAGGGTTTTAAACAACCACTCAGGGAAGCCGATCCTTCATTCATTCCTCCTTCTCTTCCTCAAGAGGATGTTGATGAAGACGACACAATTAGGAAAATAGCCCATTACACTAAGGAATGGGTAGAGGATGTCTTTGCTGCCGCTGGGAAATTCATTGAGTACTTGGCTCATCTTCATTCCAGATTTGTTGCCCTTCTGAACAAATTGGAAGTAGCAGATGGTCTTTGGGAGGATGTTCACATCTATCAAGACCTCACCATTCTGTGACTCAAAGATTTGATGACACTAATACATTTGGTCTAGATTTTCGACAGAGAAGGTATATTGTGACCAATTTTTTTTTTTTTGAAAACATGCCCGAATTCAGTGGAATTCCGATGGTAATTTGACATTTGGTTTCGACGAAAAAGGCATTAGCAATGAAATATGTTTTTTTTTCAAAAAAGTGTCTGCGTTCGTCAGAATTCTAATGACAATGAGCATTACTTAAGAAAAAAGAAAAAGAGGGCAAGTCATTTGAAGCCCGCGTAGGCGTCCGTGTCAACTCTAACCCCCGACAAGATCAAACCCGCGTTGAAGGTATTTATGCATTGCAATCTCACGCAGAAGGTAGATTCTTCACCTTAATTTCATCATGCAAAAAATTACACCATTCAATAGATTCCTTTCAAGAGATTCTACAACTTTTGCTTTTATACATGATAGCTATGCCAGCATTCTTGTGGGATATTGACCGATTGTGGAAGCAACTTTTGGAGTATGAGAGATTCCTTTTTAATGCAAAATATGTTAGGAAATGAGACATGTGGTGGTTAATTTCCCAAGTTTTAGATGCAAATTGGTCAATCTCATATTCATATTGATTATCCAATCTCAGGACAGATGGCTCCTGGTCAAAGGTGTGGTTTCTTGAATGCGTAATCCCTATAGGAATCCACTCCTCGTAAAACCATAGATCTATGATTAAGGAGTGAGCGTTCAAGTTTGTTGGAGCAATCCCTTCCTGCCGTATACATGTTGATTGATCATTATTGTATGAGCTAATATATAGGGCGGTGTCTGCCTCTAGCTATTGAATCGATGGAGATCAAACCAACGCACAAGCAAACAATGAGAATGAATATTATTCAAGTGATTCACAACCTTCATTTAGTGTCGTTCGGGCAAGCCTTTCTTTCTCTTTTTAGCCAACCTAACACACCCGACCTGGAAGCCCTAGGGAGATACAATTGTGTTCGGTTCAGCGCAATCCCAACCTAGAAGGGGTGGACTGAAAATATCCAACCACACAACTTATCATTTTGTTTTTGTCTCTATTCTATCCCATGCTCTCAACCAATGTTTGGAAACCTAGAGAAGTGTGTCGTACAACATAGGAGTCCAATCCTGATCCACAAACTAAAGAGATGACTATTTAAATGCTCAGATTGGGAGGTAGATTAATAGCACATCGCATGGCAAAAATTATTAACCACATTTTCATCATGAAAGATATCATTAGAGTAAAATAATACACTACAACATTAGTGATTAATTGTTGAGGGCGGTTGCAATTTCTAGGTGGGCAATAGCTAGGCAGATGGATTCATATTTGCTCTAGGTCAATGGGTATGTTTGGCCTTTAAGAATTTCTAATCTCTTATAAATCTTGGTGTTGGGGTCACGATTTGTAATTAACATACAACATAAAGCTAGTCTATATGACCCTCAAACCATTTTCTTACCGTCTCGGGTTACCCTAGTTTAGGGTATTGGCAGTTTTTACTAAATCTTCTCTAGTTTAGGGTATTGGAAACTATCTCTCCTTTTGCATAGTTTTAGGTGGCATACAAAGTCATTTCCTTCTTTGTCTTCCTTGCGGCCTCAACCTCAACAATCATCTTTTGCAAACTTACTTTCTTCAATACTCTCTTCTTTATCCTTTCAAAGTTGAATTGTAGCCACTTAGGAACATATAGATTCTCATCACTTTGGATGGATGGGATCATGGTAGTTACAACCTACTTTGGCCTTTGTTCTTCATCTTGTTGCTTGTGCACCTATGTTTAAAATTTTGGAGGAGTCATCTTGGGGGTGGGGGTCTAGATAGATCCTCTTTTTCTTGTTCTCCATGCTTCTTTGACTCCATATTCTAAGTTCCTTCTAACTTATATTTCATTTTCATGAGTCAACTTATAGTTCTTAATTCAGTTATAGTCTAGTATCTTGTGTGTTGATTGTACCTCTTAGTTTGATAAGGTTTTGGGTGGATTTTAATTTCTAACTTTGAGGAAATTTTTTCCATATAAATGTAATTTCAAAATTCATTTTGAGGGTCTAAGAATTGATTATTTAAGGTCCAAGTTTAGTAACACTACTTAGTTTGTTTTCTTTCAAAAGACATTTAGCAAGAGGCTGTAGATTGAATACTTGTGCTTTGCTAGTATATTTTGAAGAATTAATGGAAATGAAGTTCATAGTTTGCAATGGTATTGGTAGTCTTTTTTGATTGCTTGGTATTCTTCTATTTCTTTCATTTTCCTTAGTCCTGAATTAATATTTACATTTATGAAATATCTTCTTTGTTAGAATCAATTTGTGCATCTTTGAAAGGAAATAAAAGAGCAAGGAAAGGAAAATTAATCCAAGAAAGTTTATGATGAAGTAATAGTTACCATGAGAAAAGCAAAGACCTTGGAGCATCACCCAAATGAGAAGAAGGAGGCACAAGAACTTTTGAAAGGGGAAAAGCAAAGAAAAACCCCTTGTGATATTATGAATGAGGCAATGCCTAAAAATGAGAGAGAGAGAGAGAGAGAGAGAGAGAGAGAGCAAGAAGCTCTTTACAATATTGTCATTAAGAAGAAATGAGAGAGGAGGCATCTCTTAAATAGAGATGAGGAGAGGAGTTACAAAGTAACTCCCAAATCTATGAATGCCACCATTCATAAAATGTGTGTGCCATGTGTCCACATCCTCTTATGGAGGAAATCTAATATTCCTTAATAAAGGAAAATAAAAAAAATGACTTGTCCTCACACATGTACTAGAGGACAAATTACATGTAGGAATTCCAAAGGAATATCCTAAACTAAATAAAAATAAACCTAAGCTAAGTAAAGATTAAATATTCTAACACCCCCCCTTAAGCTTTACTTGGGGAGCTTACATCAAACCCTTCAATGGGTTGTAATCCAAGATTTTTACAATGAAATTGGAACTTTTCTTTACAAAGTGGCTTGGTCAAAATATCTGCAACTTGGTCTTCCCCCTTGCAATAGAGGAGTGAAACTTGCTTGTCTTCAATTTGTTCTCTAATAAAGTGGTGTTGGAGAGCAATGTGTTTTGTCCTTGCATGGAAAACTGGATTTTTAGCCAAGGCAATGGCACTTTGGTTGTCACAATACAATGGAGTTGGTTCGTGTTGAGGTAGACCCAAATCTTCAAGTAATCTTCTAAGCCACAAGACTTCTTTGGAAGCATTAGTGCATCCTTTGTACTCAGCTTCAGTGGATCCAAGAGAGGTAGATTGTTGATTTTTACTATTCCAAGAAATTGCTCTTGAACCAACAAAAAAACAATAACCACAAGTAGATTTCCCATCATTGGGATCTCCACCTAGATCGGAATCAGTAAAACCTTTTAAAGTAAAATCAGAATTTGCATCATAAAACAAACCTACATTAATTGTTCCTTTAATATATCTTAAAATTCTTTTAGCAACTTTAAAGTGTGTTTGTTGAGGTTTAGACATGAATCTTGAAACCAAACCAACACTATAAGCAATATCTGGCCTAGTAAGAGTTAAATAATTTAAACTTCCAACTAATTGTCTATACAAAGTAGGATCAACAAGAGGAGTTTGCATATCAAGCATTAACTTAGTGCCTAATTCAATAGGAATTGAAACATGATGAGCATCATTCATTTTAAACTTATCTATGAGATCTTGAGTATATTTACTTTGAGATAAGAAAATTCCTTTAGAGGTTTGCCAAATTTGCATTCCTAAGAAATAATGTAAAAGACCTAAATCAGTCATTTGAAATTTTTGATTAAGTTGAAACTTAATATCAGAAATCAAAGTATTGGAACTTGAAGTAAGAATCAAATCATCTACATACAAGATAATAATTATAATATCATCTTCACTATGTTTAATATACAAGTTAGGATCATTTTTACTTCTAATAAAGCCTTGAGAAAGAAAGAATTCATTAATCTTTGCATACCACTCCCTAGGAGATTGCTTTAATCCATAAATTGATTTCTTTAATTTACAAACTAAGTGTGCATTACCTTCTTTAATAAAACTAGGAGGTTGAGACATATAAATTTCCTCATGTAAATCACCATTAAGAAAAGCACTTTTAACATCCATTTGGTGAATAGGCCAATTCATTCTAGAAGCTAATGCAAGCACAAGTTTAATTGTAGGCATTTTAGCAACAGGAGCAAAAGTTTCATTATAATCTAAGCCTTCAATTTGAGAAAAACCTCTAGCAACTAATCTAGCTTTAAATTTACTAACTTGATTATTAGCATTCAATTTAGTTTTATAAAGCCACTTGCAAGAAACAAGATTTTTGCCATGAGGCAAGGGAACTAAATCCCAAGTTTGGTTAGAAATTAGAGTATCATATTCTTCCTTCATTGCTTTTTGCCAATGTGGTTGATTTTTAGCTTGATCAAATGTTTTAGGATCATTAGAATTCATAATAGTAGTCATTAAAGCATAATTACAATAATTAACTCTCCTAGCTTGAAGTTTATCCATTCTAGCTAAGTATTCATCACTATCTTGAATTAAAGATTTAAACCATTTAGGTCTTCTTTTAGAAGTAATGGATTCATCACTAGAAGAAGAGTCATGAGGAGTAGAGTTATTATTATCATCATCACTATCACTAGAAGGAATAGAAAGAGATGCATTAGGAGTAGGGTTAAGAGAAGGAGGTTGGTCCTCCACAAGCACAACTTTGGTTTGACCAAGGTCATCATCCTTCACTTTAGAACAATCATGAATGCCTTTTTCTGCAATACAAACATCTCTTGCAACTTTTACCTTGTTAGTAATAGGATTGTAAACTCTATAACCTTTAGTATTTTCATCATAACCAACAAAAATAAAAGGAGAAGATTTAGCATCTAATTTTTTTCTTTTCTCCTTAGGTTTGTGAACATAAGCTATGGAACCAAAAATTCTTAAATTCTGCAAATTAGGCTTTCTACCAGACCAAGCTTCTTCAGGAGTTTTATCCTTTAAGGCTTTGGTAGGTGTTCTATTAATTAAATATGTTGCACAAGCCATAGCTTCAGCCCAAAACTTGTAATCCATATTTTTAGCATGCAATAAACATCTAGCCATTTCAACAATTGTCCTATGCTTCCGTTCTGCCACACCATTTTGTTGTGGTGTATAAGGAACGGTAAGCTCATGTTTAATTCCAAAAGATTTTAAATAAGCATTAAATGCATTATTGACATATTCTATTCCATTGTCAGTACGAAGAATCTTAATTTTAGAACCAGATTGCCTTTTCACAAACATATGAAATTCAGTAAAAATATCAAGCACTTGATCCTTACTATGAAGGAAATATATCCATGTTCTCCTTGAAAAATCATCAACAAAGGTAAGTGCATACCTTGAACCTTGGATGGAGGGATTCTCCATGGGACCCAAGAGATCACTATGAACGAGGTGCAATTTAGTGTATGCCCTCCAAGATTGACCATGAGGAAAGGGTTCCCTATGCATCTTACCACTCATGCAACCATTGCAAACAATTTGAGAAGGAACAATACTAGGCAATCCATCAACCATATTTGCTTTTTGCATCAATGAAATATAATCAGAATTGAGATGGCCAAGTCTTTCATGCCATATAGTAAAATCAACAGTAGTGAGCAAAGAATACTTTGGAGGAGCAAATTCATAGAACTTGAATAAGTTATCACTATCCATTTTAGCAGTAGCAATAACATGATTAGTGTTTGGATCAATGATATAACATATGCCCCTATAAAAGTTAATCTTATAATCTTGACAAAGTTTAGGAACTGAAATCAAATTTGATTTTAATTCAGGAACATAAAGAACATCATGTAATGTCCCATTAGGAACATTCACATCACCAATAGCTTCAACTTTACAACTATGATTATTAGCTAATTGAACAGGAATATTAGAAGTATCGGGATGCAAAGATTCAAAACATTCTTTATGAGAAGTAACATGTTGAGATGCACCAGAATCAATAATCCACTCAAGTGGTTGAGAAACATTATAAGTACATGTAAATGCATGACGAGATGAATTACCATTATTATTACCCTTCTTATAATGAGGTTTATGTTGATTATTTTGATTATTTTGATTCATGGGCTTTTTACCATTTTGTTTCTTAAAACAATTATTAGTAATATGTCCATCTTTCCCACAATATGTGCAATGGGGTCTTGTTTGAGAATTATTCCTTTGATTATGGTGATTATTATTATGATTATTATTATGAGAATTATTATGATAGGATTTAGAATGAGATTGATAATTAGAAGATTTGTGATTGTTATGATGATTATTATTATGATTATGATTATGTTTATTATTGTTGGATCTAAAGTTATTATTATGATTTTGATTTTTAGACATAAAAGCATGTTCGGTACTTTTAAGAGTACCAAATTGAATTAATTTAGCTTCCTCTTGACGCAATAAATTACGAAAAATATCATATGTTAATTGAGTAGCTAAGCTAGGAATAGCAAGTTGAGCATGAATATTCGTAATAAATTGTTGAAATTGACGAGGAAGACATTTTTTAAGAATAAGATGAATTAAACGTAAATCAGCTAGAGTAACTCCTAAACCAGTTAATTGACTATTAACAGAATCAAACTTTAATAAGAATTCATCCATAGTTTTAAAATCTGTATACCTTAGATCTTCAAGTTGATCTTGAAGTTGAATTTTTCGGGATTCATTTGAGCTATCATAAGTAGTTTTTAAAATTTCCCAAGCTTCATGCGCTTTTGTACAATTTCCAATTAAAACATACAAATCAGGAACCATTGAAATACCAATTAAACCAAGTGCTTCCTCATTTTGAGCCTTCCATCTATCTAGGTCGGCTTGAGGAGCAGATGTAGCGGGTTCAAATGTTTTATCAGTCGCAACATCCAAAAGGTGTTTGAAACGAAAAATAAACGAGATATGTGTTTTCCAAGAATGATAATTGGAACTATTTAATTTAATTTCTGGAATTAATGTAGACATGATAGCAAAATAATAGTTTGTAAAAAAAATTACCCCTTTGATTAAAAAATAAAATTAACCTCCTTGATTTAAAAATAAACCAGATTTGAGTAAAAATTATAACAAAATTTATGTAAAAAAAAAAAGTTATATTCAAATCTTAAATAACAAATTTAAAGGATTTTTTTAACTTTTAATTTTATTTAAATAAAAAATAACTTTATCTATTCTTTAATTTGAAGAATAACTTGAAATTTTTAATAATAATAAATAAAACCATTAATAAAAAAGACTTTACTAAAAAAAACGTTATGTATTAAAATACTTTATTAAAAGGAAATTATAAACTTTTTAAACTTTTTTTTTTAATATATTAAACCTGATAAATTTTTTTAAATAAATGTGAGAGATAAAAGGCTTAAAATTTTAAATCTTTCTAAGTTTTAAACTAAACTTATGCATAAAACTTCCAATCAAATATTCAAAGTTGAGGAGACAAGCATTCACGTGAGCAAAGATGCCAACTACCAACTATGCAAAGGTGCAGAGACGTTGAATGCAGGTTATGATGATTTGCAGGGAATACACAGTGCAGCACAGGGAAGTTACAGTAGAAAATGATCATTAAAGGATACCTTAACCTCCATGCAGAAATCTGAATGACTTAATTTGCGTAAACAAAACACTACGAATGATCCTGTAACTGAAGCACTCACAGTAAATCAATAGCAGAAAAAATGTTTAACAACGGAAAGATGCAATCCCTGTTGATAGGAAGTTTACCAGTTCGAATCCCTGCAAGTGTATTGCCCCTTGGGTCAGTCGTTGCACGTGACTGGAGTAATGGGAGGTGTCGAGGGTCCTTCCCCGCTAGCAGGGTTGAACGTTAATTTTTTCAGAGGCTATCTTACAGAGGCTATTTTTTGCTTAGTTTCTAGGGTTGCTTAGTGTCTATTTGCTTGCAGCATTACAATATTGAATAATACAGTGATGAAGCATGGAGAAAGAATGGACAACTACGATCCGCAGTGGGCTGAATCAGAGCCAAGGCCGTGGGATCCTCCTCTCACGGACGAGGGGAAACTGCAGGCGTGGAGGACGGGTCAAAAGCTCAGAAGGGAAGGAGGAAATATAACCAGGGTTTTCTGCTCCCCTTTCTTGCGCTGCGTTCAGATGATCACGCTAACGCTCCTTCCAGTAAAAATGTTGTTATCGATCCTTCTAAGGTTAAGGTATCAATAGAAATTGGTTTATGTGAAGTGAGGGTTAAGGTAACAAGAATGAATACAGTATATCTAATGCTCGATAGTTCAGGTGCAACGATAACTGAAATCAGGTAAACGAGTGCTTGGAACTGGTATTTATTAAGAACAGTTGGGCTGCTATGAAAGGAAAAGATTAGAGAGACAGATCAAAAAATATATTTTTACAGAAGACTCTGATTTATATGCTTATAACACCAACAGAACTGATGCTACAACATTTAACGGATTACCAGAAGTTCGAATAAATATATTTTCTTTTGTAATCTTCTTCTTCTTGTTTTTAAAGTTTCCTTTATTTAAATCTTTCTTTCTGTCAATCCTTATAAAAAATAATGAGTGGAATGCTAAGACTTACTGACTTAGATATATAGATATTAAATTTGAAGGAACTTTGAAAAACAAAACAGATACAATCATACAAGAAGAACAAATTTAAGTTTGAGTTTAATCCTCATCAAATTTAAGTTTAAATAAAGATTATCCTTTTTATTTATCAATAACACCTGCAAATAAAGATGTTAGGACTGAATGGCAGATTTAAACAAATTGAATCAGAATAGTTGTAAGCAAGAAAAAGGTTAAAATCTGCAAGTGAATCAGAAATGAAATTTAATAATAAATTAGTTTTGGCGGCAAGCCGACCAAATAAATTAAGAAGACTAAGTTTGGCGGTAAACCTTCCAAACTAAATGAATATGAAATCTAAAGTATGCAGGAAAAGAAGTTAGCACCGGAGTTTTGGCGGCAAGCCTTCCAAAACTTTAAAAATAATTAAATTTAAACTAGAGAGAAGGAACTTTGGCGGAAAGCCTTCCAAAGCCCTTTTTTAATAAAAACTAACTAGAATAGGAGATCAAACCTGCAGGCAAACTTGTTAACAAGTTTGAAAAAACAATTAAAATCTGAAACTAAAACCTGCACAATAGAAAATATTAGAAAAGAACTTCTTCTCCTCTCAAGAATGCCTCCAATAAGGTGAACTCCACAGAATGGTAACCTTCATCAATGTTAACTTAAAACAAGGATTAGAAACCTGCTCTGATACCATGAAAGGAAATAAAAGAGCAAGGAAAGGAAAATTAATCCAAGAAAGTTTATGATGAAGTAATAGTTACCATGAGAAAAGCAAAGACCTTGGAGCATCACCCAAATGAGAAGAAGGAGGCACAAGAACTTTTGAAAGGGGAAAAGCAAAGAAAAACCCCTTGTGATATTATGAATGAGGCAATGCCTAAAAATGTGAGAGAGAGAGAGAGCAAGAAGCTCTTTACAATATTGTCATTAAGAAGAAATGAGAGAGGAGGCATCTCTTAAATAGAGATGAGGAGAGGAGTTACAAAGTAACTCCCAAATCTATGAATGCCACCATTCATAAAATGTGTGTGCCATGTGTCCACATCCTCTTATGGAGGAAATCTAATATTCCTTAATAAAGGAAAATAAAAAAAATGACTTGTCCTCACACATGTACTAGAGGACAAATTACATGTAGGAATTCCAAAGGAATATCCTAAACTAAATAAAAATAAACCTAAGCTAAGTAAAGATTAAATATTCTAACAATCTTTCATGGTGATTGAGACTAATAATGAACATGTGAATGAATAGTAGTAGTTGTTCTAGAGCTTTCCTTGGTCTCATTTTCATGTTAGAATTGGCAATTTTGGCATGATAAATTATTTACATACAAGGTTATTTCTAGATTTTGTTGATAATGTGGGTTTAGGTAATACTGATGATTCATTTTCTCATAGCCTTGTTCTATCTTTTGCAATTTATTTTAACCTTTTAGCTTAGGCAGATTGAGAAATCGACATTTCAACTTGATTAGTGGCATTTTCTCCTTGAACAAACTGGCCACATGAACACTTTGTTATCTTGTATCATTGTTACCTTGGGAGGTATGGCTTCCTAGGAAATGATAAATTCTAAAGGTAAGCTAACTTAACTCAAGGGACTGAGATGGTATCCTACCATGAAAGATGATAGTTCTAAGCAAAAAACTACCTAGTGATATGAAAGTTGATGCAAGATAGCAAGGGCAACAAGGAAATTTATTTTGAACTTTGACAAGATTGAATCTTTGGGTGGAAGTTTGAATGGATTGATAGCGAAAAGGCATGGTGATGTAGAGAATCCAATAAACTCAACCAACTAGGGAGATATTTCTCCCAACTCACCTATTCAATTAGTTATCAACCCTTCACTGACTCACAAGACCCCTCACAAGGCCACAAGTTACTCAAAAGGATTCAATACCCCAAAACACACCCATACTCACCAACCCTCACCCAACCATTGAATTACACTCAAATAGGACAAATAAACATGTCGAAGTCACAATCCAACTCTCCAACATTCAATCACCACCAACACCCTCAACCCTTATTCACACAAATCCTCCTTCAACTGGGTCTTCTAATCCCCCCTGGTACTCAACTCATAAAATGTATTAGATATCCAAAAACCAATGTACTTTCGGACACTCTTACAAATACCACTCAACATATACCACCATGGGTCTTTACCCTCCCAACCACCCAAAGGTCAAAGGAAGATTCACTGCTGCAACACTCACTTTTTGTGACAGTCTCAAGCACTTAGGACAATCACTCCTTTCATGGCCATTCTTCTTCACAACAATATCTAAAATTAATTATGATGATAGTGTACCTCCTTAAACCTTCCACCAACACCAAACTCAATACCAAACTCCTCCCCAATCTCGCTAATGGACTAACTCAACTCACTGTCAAATTGTGAAAGTCAATGCAAGGTTTAGGACAGTCATATACCCTCACGAATTGATGGGATTTTTTGGTCACCAAACACTTGGATTATGTTTATAACTCCCTCAAAAATTCCCCAATCCCTTAAAAAGACCATTCAAGGATTTTTGAGTCAATTACACCATCTAAACTCCATGCATACACTGTGTTCTCAGTTTAAGATACAAAAATCAACACCTTCCACATATTTGCACGTGCCAAAATGCTCATGAGACCCTGCAATGATTAAGAAAACAAAATACATGATTTTATGGGTCATCCATGCCTTGAAATGGATTTATCAACATGGAAATGACCCCTGATGCATTTTAGTTTGCCTCGGGTTACCCTAGACTAGGTTTTTGACAGTTTTCACCAATTTGGCTATAACTTTTGCAATACAGAATGAAACAAGATGAAACCAAAGGGAGATTGAAGAGGGTTGACCCCTATAACACATTAAAGAGATTTTTCAAGCAAAATAACATGCCAAGGAACACCAAACTCCAATATAGCAGTTTGCAATGTTAAAGAACTCAAAAATTGTAGGGTAAAACTAAGATATTCATTAATTGTGCTTAGTTACAATGCTCAATCGACCCTTGGTCATGGAGAGTGCCTTATTGAACAACTCCAAATCCTCCCTCAATGGTTAGAACCACTTTTAAAACTTGTCTCAACAAACTAAGACCTAATTGCTCATAAAATGCACACAACGTTACTTCAACAATGTTGAAAATATTAGCAACTTTGTCAAAAATTGTTCCTAGACTCAACCCAAGACCACTATGACTCAAAAATGATAGAAATAGGTTCAAATAGGTCTATAAGACCTTTACATATCATTAAACATCACTGTTGGCATTACATTAAGTTTGTTGGTATGATGATATTGAGAAGGTTGTTGGAGATTGATGATATAATTGATAAAGGATGATTACTGTCTTAATAATATTATTTTGTCATTGATGTCAAGCAATTGATTTTCTGATTTAGTATGATGTTGCAATATCTTAAAGAGTATGTTTTGATGAGTATAAAGATGTCGGTAAGTGACACAGAAAGAATGTGAAAATGAAGGGGAGTAATAAGTTATTCAATGGGCAACTATTACCGAGTTAGACAGTGATGAGATTATGTTATTTTGATTATCCTATATATGTGTATTCGAAGACTGAATAAGAAGGAGAAAAGATTTCATGCAATAGAATGAGTAAAGGTTTGATACTATTCTATTTTACTGAGCAAGGAGCCAGTTGGTAAATTCCGAGGTTATCGGTGTCAGTTAAAGAAGAAAGAAGTCACCGAGCGTTGTCAACAAGCAAAGCTATCGAGATAGTAACCGAGACAAATACAGAATGTCTACCGAGTAAAGTTTAGAATTAACCAAGCATCAACCGAGCAGTAACAAAATGCATTGGATGAATAAATACATTATTAAATGAAGGATGTCAATGAGCTGGAGATTTATAGAAGATTGGAATGTCGTACAAGAAGTTTGTTAAGGATCAACAACAATAAAAATTGAAGAGTTAGAACTACAACACAGATTGAATGGTTATGATCGAGCACAAGTACCAAGGAAGGAATACAAGTTTCAAGGCAAGATAAAACATTTTTCAGTTCGAAGGATTCAATGAACCTAGTCAAGTTTGAAGATCTTATGGCTAAGATTAATCATGGGAAATGTGATTAAGGAGATTAAGTAGTTAGGAATTGCTTATAAATAAAGAAAAGTTGATGAACAAAGGATGCAGGCAAATAGAAGAACAATGATGCTGCAGAGATGATTATAGAGTACAGAAGACTGAAGAACAAAGTGAGAAGCCCAAAAAGGAGGAAGATAAGTCTTTTGACAAGATTATTTTGAGCACATAGAGTCTGCTATAACATTTCAGATGTGAAGTTGCAGATATATTTTATTATTGTTATTTATTTTTGTAAGTGACAGGAAATCTCTTAACCGAGTGGACCTAATAGTCTTATTTGTAAATCCTCTAGAAAGGTAACATTCTAATTGAGTGTTTGAAATCCTTTGACAAGGTCACTTCTAACAGAGTACAAGATTCTGATAGATCTGAGGGAATTCCCTTGACTGGGTCACATCTAGCAATGTGTTTATGTAATCTTTAATAGGATTGGCTTGTAACCGAGCATACCCTAGAAGAGTATATTTTCTTCGTGGGTCTGAAATCCCATAGTTGTTTTTCCCTATTTGGGTTTCCACATTAAATTTGGTGTTAAATGTGTTTTGACGTTTCAAGTTTATCAGTTTATGAGTTTGAATGATTTACAGTCATAGTTGCATATCAAGTAAGTTATACCAAGGTTGAATCTGATTAGAACATTGTATTGTTAGTTTATCTGATTCACCCCCCCCTCTCATTTAACTAACAATCACATTTGACCCATTGAGACATATTTGCAACATAGTGACAATTTTGACAATATTGATCATCATGACCCCCACTAGGACTCAATACACCATCTAATGGTCTTAATGACATTTATTACATGAAACGTGGTCTTCTAAGACCTTATTAATAACCAAACTCAAAAACCTTGATCTATTACTAAATTGGCTTCATGGTGGCCATCTTGTGCTAGGTGCTCTTGCCCAAAAGGATGATATGATACAGTGTTGAGAAATATGAGGGGGGAGTGGTAGGAAATGTTAAGGGTAGCTGCTACGTGGAGAAAGAGGAGGGAATGAGATGTGTGGGGAAAGGGGGACATAAGGGATATAAATGATGGAAGAAGGAGATACATGGGGGGGAAAGAGGTTTAGGATGTGGGCGGTAGAAGGGGTTGGAGTTAAGATATGCTGGGGAATAAAGTGGAGTAAGGGGGTAATGAAAGGGTAAAGGGGATGTAGGTTATAATGGGAGTTATAAGGGGCAAGGAAAAAGGGTAAGGGGGTAGGGTGGTAGGTTAGGATAGGGATAGGATATGGGTAGGCTAGGATGGGGGTAGGTGATAAGATGGAAAGGGTAGTTTAATAGGTGTGTGGTAGAGGTAAGCTTAGGGAAATAAAGGAAGTAAGACTTATGGGATGTGGGTTAGAATATGTGATTATAGGGGAATAAAGGGGTAAAGGGGCAGGTATCATGGAGGAGAGTGTGAGATATAAGGTACGAGAGGAAGGGAGATGCTAGGATAGAATAGGGGTAGGGGTAACGTGGAAAGAAAGTTAGTGGAGGGAGGTGAGGGTGTAAGATGGAAGGGTAGGTTTAAGTTAAGATGCGAAGGAGGTTAAGGCATGGGGTATGAAAGGTGGATAAAGGATAGAGGATAGGAAGGTAGGCAAGTTAGAAGGTATGGTAAATGGAAGCAAAGAGTGCTAGGGGAGGTGGAAATGGGAGGAAATGGAAATGAGAGTGATTGGGTTTGGGTGCCCACTGACAAGATTGACAGAATTGGAAGGGATTTTGTAATTGTTAATGATATTCTTGTCACAAACGGATGTTCGACGAAAGGGAAAGGGAGCTGCAGTACCTGAGCACCTCTCTAGGGATGTGGACTCAATAGGATTAAGCGATGATGACCCTGGAAATTCCACAAACCCTATAGAATTGTTAAAAAAGTCTATTAAAAAAATTATTAGAGAGATTGTTGCTTTGGTATCCATGGAGCCTTAGACTGATGAGATACGAGAGAGGGTGCAAAAATTGATTCGGACAACAGACAACTTGCAAGTAAGTAGTTATAAAAGCTTTAATTATAACAAAAGTTCAATAATGGTTTATATTTCATACTCTTTTATGTCATTAACTAAAATATGTATGTGTTGTTTTTACAACAATTTATGCATCCTCATGAAACTGGTGGCCATGATCAGGGTGTTGCAGGTAGTTTAGGTGATGACGATTTTCTTGGCTTATCACTTTGAGTACCCAAAATACATCATACTTGATACTATCAATATTCATAATAAAGGTTCATCCTTGTTTACAATTCTTGCACTTTTCATATTTATAATGTTTTATATATTTAATGTATTATTCTTCAGGTGCTGTCAATGTTCCCGTGTAAATGTTGATGACGCCTCATCAGAGGTTAGCCCCACCTGTATTGTCGACTGCAATGTCGGTAACACGTAGCATGCAGACATCCTCTACTGTACGTCATATTGGCCCACCCACTGTTGGTAGATCCCTCTTTTGCTCTATCTTCTGTTATGTGTTTATTTCCCTTCAAGCATTCTTTCTTGGGGGCATTTCATAGTGGATTCATTTTCTACAGCAGGAGATGCACATGAGGATGTGCCAGAGGTGACTACTACTGATAACATACCATCATTTCCTGGATCTTCTCGTATTTCTAGTATAGGAACGTTGCAGGCCATATTGGTGGTGAGCGATGAAGAAATGATTCTCTTAAAGATACAAAAGGTTCTAGGTACTTTAAAATTATTATTATATATAGACTAATTGTAATTTACTTTCTGATCACTCATTTTGGACTAATGATCCCATGAATTTTTTGTAGGAAATGATATTTCTTATAAAATCCTTAGTGACATTGCATTGTAGATATTTGGGCCCACCATACGTAAAAGGTGGAACATCATATGTGAACTAACCCTAATCCACTATTTTGATTTCATATCATTGCTAGAATAGTTTTCCTTTGATCCATTTCTTGAACTATAATAAATGTAGCTTCAGTTCATTTCTGAATCTAACAGGTTTGTTTTTTCTTTAAAAGGTGGAATGACCAAGAAAAAAGGTTAAAAGATGAATTGACAAACCACATGGTTGAGTGGTTTGGAAATGACACCTTTGACAAAACCAAGCTCCTTGAAAAAGCTGGCACATATCTAAAGTATGTGAGGGACCAATGCAAGACCCATTTAGAGAAGAAAGTAAAGTACGAGCGTCCCCCAATGATTCCGGAGAGGGAGTGGAAGGACCTGATTTTGGATGCCAAGGAGAGAATTGAAAGGAAAAAAGGAAATACACCACCAGATGCCAAAAGAAGGTACGAGATACTATTAAGAATGTAATTATGTACTAATTAATTACTCTTTATATTTATATAATCTAACATATTTCAAATTTTTCATAGAATAAGTGACACGTCAAAGGCAACCAAGGCAAGACAAGAAAAGCATGAGCAACACAAACTGGCTTTGGTGGTTATATGAAACTTGCCGCATGAATTGTAAGTATCTATAAATGAAATATCACATCAAAATATTTATTAATTGCAAATGATTTTTTTTTTAATCAAACATTGCAAGCAAAATTCACGATACCAAGAAAAATTGCAGGGCTCTGAATTCGATAGAGGGCCCACAGAAGATGACAAGAGAATTACCTACTAGCAAGGCTATATAGCTGTGGCTGATCGACTACGAGAATTGAGTGGGAAAACACAAGATTCTGGTGCATATGTCACACAAGTAAATAAGCTAAATGAAAATTGTTTCAAATTGAATACTTTACCAATAATCTAATTGATGTTGAGTTCCAACATAAAGTGACTATATTTGTTTTAAATAAGCAAGCAATGATAACAATGTGCATGACATTGGAACGCAACCTGCTAATCGTGAAACACCACCTACATATGAAGGTCTGGATGTACATCCCAGTAGTGGAGGTATTCATTTGCTATTCAAATTTATTTATGTAATTATTAATACAATTAAACATCTTAATTTGTAATTAGAGTAGTAATTAATGTAACCTTTTTTGTTAATATTTTAGAGCATGTAGTCGGTGGTGACCAAGTGGAGCATGATTCGAGTACACAACATCAGGAATGTGATGTTCCCCAATCAGGTAAGGATGACCACTGTTATTCCTTTAAACAATTTTAATTGCAATTGGTGTTCAACATTAATGTAACCTTTAGTATTTCAACTCCTGATGATCTAGAGGGTGTTCAGTATGTTGAGGTTGAGGCTAGACAAAATGATGTGGCCCCATAAGGTAAAGAGCGCAACATTTATGTTCTCTAAATTAATGAATTACTTGTAACAATAATAAAAAAATGTTTTGAATTTAACCCATTTCTTTGTTATTGCAGAGGACCCACCGTCACTTCAGTGCCCTCTTCCTTAGTATAGGACTAGGCATACATCGAGATCATGAGTAGAGGGCGGAACAACTGAAGAGGGGGGAAATGATGAAGAAAACGATGTTCCACTTAGTCTTTTCATAGCTTCAAAGAACAAAAAATAAAAATGATTGTAATCTACCTTATTTGATAATGACTGATTTTTATGTGTTAATGAATGGTTATGAATGACGCGTGTTAATTAATATTGATGAATGTTGCATGTTAATTAATCTTAATCAATGTTATGTGTTAATGAATGTTATGTGATATTAATGAATGAATGTTATCTTTTATTAATGGTAGAAAGAATGAATGAATGAATGAATGAATGTTAGATGTTAATAGGGAATTTAGAGTGATGTTAGGGTGGGGGATGGGTCAGATGAGCTTCCACCTTCATGTGGTTGGCCCTGTTAAGTAGAGAATATTAAACTATTCTCAAAACCAAGCGAAGCTCAATAAGATAACACACTTTTCAATATTTCATTATGTTGCATAGTTAATCTTATTGAATAATGTATATTGAATCTTAATTGCAGGGTCCAACATAGCCAACACGGACAACGACACCACAAGTTGCTAGGTATAATGAACTCCCATATTGTCTTGTATGTACACCAATGGTATGAGTTGCTTCTAGTTTTGATATCCATGGTAGGGCTGTAAAAGTCATGAATATGCCTCATCCTTGTAAGTTTTTTTATTACTTGACATTTTCTTTAGCATTTTGTTACTTCATGAATGGGATGTTTTCATATGTCTATTCCATGAATACCTCTCTCTTATATGCTTCATGATCGATGTGTCTTCAACATGTCCACTCCATGAGAACCTTTCTCATATATGCTTGTACCTTATGTGTATTTATGTATTACTTCATGGTTTACATGTATGATTCATGCCTTGCATGTATGTATGGTTTGTACTTTACATAGCTCCTTCATGCCTTATGAGCATTACTTCATGCCTTGCAGTCTTCTCAAAATATTGCAAAATCATTCAACAAGAAAAAGAGTAGTAGAGGCTACATACCAAAATAAATTAGATCTCCCTCTTTATTTCCTCACTTTCTTCCCCATTTTCTTCCTCCCTTCTTTATCACTTCCCTTTTTCTTTATTTTTCCTTGATATAAATAACCTTTTCTCCTTATTGTTCTTCATGAATCCAAAGACTCCTTTACACTCCCCACTTTACATCCATGGCAACTACCTCCATAAATTCACTTAGTGTGAAGTAAATATTCTCTTCTACCATGGCCTTCATATATCCTTTCAAATATTACCATCCATATATATATATATATCAACCTCATTCTAAGACTTTGAATCTGCTCTGCACAGTTTTGCTTCACATTTCTCTTATGTGACAACAAAATGTGAGGATTTAAGAGAAGCTTCAAATCATAATAACCCTTAGCATTGGTTCAAAAAGAGTCTCATATTATGCCTCCTAGATTGGATGGCTCTGATCCTCATCACACTATTCGGCTTTTTCCTCCTCAGTGGATTGTTTGTACTCGTGATGACAGAATTGTGAAGATTATATTTCAACAATTTTTCACTTTTTTTTCTCGCTTCTGATTCAACGAGAATCGATTAAGATCCTTACGGTGAAATATTTTTGTCCACCTTTGGTCAATGAAAAGAAATGCATTGTCATGTATAAAAGAGAGGATGGAAGGTGGGCACGTAGTCCCACAAAGAGACATTTAATACTATATATATATATATATATATATATATATATATATATATATATATATATATATATATATATATATATATATATATAAAGATGTATGGTCTAAAAAAGTCCACAATATATATTAAACTACCATATGAAATTGAAGAGTAGCAAGTCAATCTTTCCTATCCCTAGCCTATTGTGCCTTGTTAGACAATATGAATAGAACCTTAGCATCATTGATCATACTCACCACTTTTTATTTTAAAATTTAAAATCAACATCCGCCTCATTTCTAATGTTGGTAAGGTTCACTATTTTTAAAAGAGTATTAGATAAAAGATTTGATGGAACAAAATTGATAGAGGAAAAGAATAAAAACTTTATATTTTAGATGTTAAATGTTTTTTAATATATATTTTCTATATGATAATTAACATTTTAGGAGTAGTTAAGGATAAGGAGATCATTCTTCTATTCGATAGACAATCGCCATCCTTATGTTATATTCTACTTTTGTTCTAGGAAAGCTTTTGATCTTTTGTAATTAGTGTGGGTTTTTTAAGGTGACTCTTTATATGTCCTAAAATTGTATTAGGCTAATAGCTTCTACTCTTGTTATAGTTTGGTGGCTCTGAACAATGGCTCCTTTGAAGAAGCGTGATCCTTATAATTTTGGCCTTTTTGTAATTTTGGCCTTCCATGATGTGAAAAGAGGTTATGTTATGAATAATGGTCCAGATGATTTAGTTATTTCTTATTATGTTGAGTATGAGTAAATTTGGGCTTCCTTGGCTCTGGTCACTATTTTCTACTAACTATTGTGATTTAGTGTGATTTGAGCATGGACTTCAAGTAATCAAGAGGGTGGAAACAATCTTCGAGTGTTAGGGGGTATGCGGCCTTGACCAAGGGATGAAATTATTAGGAAAGTACAAGTGATTCATGTGTAGATCAATGTATCATTCACCTATTAATTCCTAGCAACATTCTCAAATAAACAAGCAAAGAGGTATGTTGAGCGCATATATACATTTTATGTTGCCATGATATAAGTAAGATATCAAACATGTAACTTAGATTGATTTGCAATTTCATTCATAAATATTAGATCTTCCTTGTGGATTTTGAATGCATAATGTCTCGTTGATTTCAATATCTTTATTGCAAGTACTCTTTTCAGCATGAAACTCCACTCATTGCGGTCTCTTACTAAATGGAAGTCAGTTATCCTATCAATGATGATATGTTTTGCATGCATTTTATGGGGAAATCTTATTAATAGCTATGGTTGGGTTGTTCATTGTTTTGTGAAAATATATACAAGTAGATTGGGACATTAGAGTTATAAACACCGTAAATTGTGTTTGAGATCATTGTCTTAATTGTAACAGTCAATCATCATTGGCTTAAGGCCGCACCAACACCATTGTGACACCAAGGTTTGTGCATACTGGTGTAAGGGCTACACTTAGGACATTTCATTACCATTACATATCCACACCTGGGGTTTCCAAACACAACTTGTTTGAGTAGGCAGTATCAGTGGCTAAATTGTGATTGTCACAATTGGTACCAGCTACAATCAACCTCATACCAACATCCATCACTTGCATAAAGGACATGACCAGATACCAAACCATCACATGAAAATAGTCAATACTCGAGATCAAGGACATAAGTAGATACCAAAATAAACATATGACAATATCCAATAATAATTGTAGTCACACAAATCTGTCTAGCTTAATTAAATAAATATTTGCTATTTATTTGATTAAAAATACACTAGCCATTAGTTAATTAATTCATTTTCAAACATTCTCCTATTAATTAAATAAATTATTCAATTTATTTTAATTAATTCATTAGACCGAGTTCACAAATCAATTAAATAAATAAAATCTATTTATTTAATTAAATCCCCCTATTCCTCTTATAAATAAAATAAATTAAACATTTATTTAAATCATTATCCCCCCCACTTGCATTCTCCTAAAAATGCAACTTGCACACATTTATTGAAATAAATGAATTTTTATTTTAATAAAATCCTATTTTCCCTCACCCACCAAATCCAATTGCATTCCTAAACCCCCTTCTAGATTCTTCTAACCCCCTTCCTAATTAGCCTAATCCATCCCCTAATTATTATCACATTCCTAAGCAACATGGAGTCACTTCTCAAAGACTTCAAAGTCTTTGAAAAACATTTAATGCTTTGTGTGTTCAACAATTTAACCTCCAAAGTCTTCCAAAACCACTAATGGCTCTTACATGACCATTAATGGCTCTTACATAACCATTTATGGTTATTTCAACTTGTCTCCCCAAACATTTATTGCTTTGACCATGTTTATCCCTTTTGCATTTGCACAAGAGTTTATCCATTGGATAAAAGCTTTATTCTTTGAATAAAGAGTTTATTCATTCAACTAACCTTGACCTTAACTCCCAAGGTCATGTCAAGCATTTAATTCTTATTCCCTCTCCTCTCAACCTATCTCACATTGACACTTGTCATCCTGGGATTGGGTTGAAAGCTCTCACATGGATTTGAAATCATTCAATCTTGACCCTTGTTGAGATTGCTAAATCTCAACCATCCATTACTCCATTTTTCTTATAAATAGAGCTCATTTCTTCATAATCCAGATCCTAAAAATTTGTATGCATTTAACCTATAGGCATTTTAGAGAGCATTTAGCATAGCAATCTAATAACTTGTTATTTTGGTTAAAATCAATCATTTTTAATAGCATCTAGTATGTTAGCTTTTCATTTTACATTTAGAGCAAAATACTCAAATCTCAATCTTCCATAAGCATCCATAGTGCAAAAAGCTGCTGAGAGCTACACTATTTTGGAACTTGGAGAGGAGCGAAACAAAGGAGAAGGAGCCAAGAGCATATTAGGAGGTATTTGGAGATGCCTCGTCATATTTGCTTCTTTTGTTAAATATTCTTTCATGTTCTTAGTATCTCTTTTGATATGTCTGTTTAGATTAGCTTTTGGTTAACTAACACTAATGATTTCTTGTGTCTTGTGTTGTTTGTCATTTGCTAACCTTATCCATTTTGCAGAGCATCATTTGGTGAACCCGACGTGAATCAAAAAACCCAAAAAATCATTTATTTTTGTCCAATAACATGTTTGAATGTTGAAATTGTCACACAAGTTGCGCTTTAGCGCTATCGATCACGTTATAGCGCTATTGAAACTTGTTGTTCTAGCGCTATTGTTCTTAAAATAGTGCTATTGTATCAAGTTTAGCACTATTGATATGGTTTGAGCACTTTTGACCCTGTTTTGGCGCTATTGATCCTATTTGAGCGCTTTTGCCTTCTCTGTCTTTTTTTACCTTTTAGCGCGTTTGTGTTAAATAGCGCTTCTGTTTAAACACAGACTAGCGCTATTGTAACATAACGTTGTAAAAAAGACCTCGTAACCAAAAAAATGAAAATTTTTAGGCTTGTGGAAGCCCCCCTTAGATATGGATTTTACTAGTTATTGTTTGTGCAGGTTTAAAAACTCACCTATTTAAAATCAAAAACTTTATTTTGGTGTTTTAAGAATTGAACAAACAAACTTTCCCTTGCTTTCCAGTTAGGATCACTTGTTTTTGGTGCATTAAAACTGAACAAAACAAAATTTATTTTCTTGCAAGTTAGGAAACACACTTTATTTGGTGCTTAAAATCAACACTTCAATTTTCTTGCATCAAACTAAAGAATTTAAAATCCACACTTCAATTTTTGGTGCACATAAAATACACAATCAACTTGATTAAAACTTTTGCAAAGTGATTTTCCTTCATATGTGCTTCAATTTCAGTTGACCAGGATTTTCAAAATTCTAGTTTACTCAAACCTTTGCATTTGAAGTTAAAAAGAACACCATGAATGTTGGAGCAACATCTCCAAATAGTTAGATCACATTGCAATGGCAAGTTAAAAAGAACAAGTGTTTTTGTGCTTGGCACACTTGTGCAAAAAGTTGGTCGAGTGGTCCCACTTCTAACACACACTATCCTCTCCCTTGGCTTTCGTGGTCCTAGGTGCAAGAGAAAAGTGTTAGTAACACTCAAATTTTTTATCTTTTTAAGAGAGGCCTGCCAAGAGACACATCACTCTTGGGAATGACCTCACGCGGTAAATCCTTCGAGCTGCTATAGAAATCATGTGAGAGCGAAAGCTGTAGCCTTGGGTATAGTTGTTCCTATAGTGTAACTGGCCGAAAGGACAAATGGGCCCCACCACTAGTTACAAGGCTCTTAAGTGAGTCACTGCAGAATGAACTTATGTCCAAAAACATCAAACATGACTAAACACCTTTAAGTAGTAGCCCACCCATTCTATTGATTGAGGATATTTGTGATATAATTTAGTGCAAGAGCATAGATGGTTATGCTCCCAAGATACTCACCATACATATTTCCTTGAGTAGAAACATAGCTTTTTGAAAAGTCACTTGTGACTTGATAAAAGTGGTGACTCCCCCATCATAGGGATTATCTATTTGTTATGCTCATGCAAGACTTAGTATATCACATCCTTACCTGCCACGACGAGATTCATAAGGTATGTAGTACCAAAGTCAAAGAAATATCAAGATGTGGGCTAAATTTATCACAACTGGCCATTTGACCTTAGGGATAAAAAGTGTTTGAAGTGTTTTCGTTTTAGTCAAGACCAAGTAAAAATTGAGCCGACTTCAGGCTTTGGAAATGCCCCTTTAAAATACATCTAAAGGATGGGTCATATAAAAGTCCAAGGATTGGGTTGATCTAGACCCATACTCATTTGTGCCTTTGAGGCAACATTCTTGTGTTTGTGTGCTTGCTTTGTTTTCTTGTCAAAGAAACATCAAAAGAAAAATCAATTCCAAAAACAAAGTATTCATCCAACCAAACATTTTTCAAAACAACCAAAAATATCATAAACAAAAGTACAAACAACAAAGAATCAAACTTTATGACCATTCTTCACATCTTGCGAAAGAAGAAACATCATCAGAATATCAACTTGAAAAGAAGACCATTGAGCTCAAAGGCTTTGATCAAAAGGAGGAAATTCTTCTATCTAAATAGACAGATCTTTGTCTCTGATAGAGTTTTTCTGTGTCACATGCCTCTCTACCTTCAAGGCAAAATAAACAAATTTGATTTAGAGTCATTGAACCGTAGAGCTTTTATGCAATATAGAGCTTTGAGTTATCACAAAAACCAAGGAGGTAAGATTAATCCCAAATTTTTCCCAAACATCTATATCACATACAACGTAGCTCGACAAATACCACCAACACCCGAAAGGGAAGAGGTAGAGTTTGTCCCATTTGTGACACAAAGCTTTTATTGAAGTTAAAAACATTTTCATCCATTATCTCACTCATACATCATCACTTCATCATCAATCCGTTCCAACTCTCAAAACATCAAGAGGTTCTTGTCCCAAGTTCTCTTTTTAGATGTTGCTTGAATCAAACACATCACATCACTTTTTAAATCGTTTCTACATCTAGGATAAGCTCATCCTAAGAGACACATCTACGCAGGTTAAAACTAGTTCATGAGTGAATCCTCTCATTACTAGGTAGTTAAATCTATAACATATCTCAGATTTCTCTAAACCTTATCACATCCAACCTTATCAAAAAGCAAACAAGCAATTCAAAGAAGGAATTTTGGTTACATCCACCTTTAAGTGCTAGAGATCCACACGCAAAACACTTCACCAACCATCAATCTTTCATTTCATCAACAACTCATCATCATTTTCACACAACTTCAATAAAAACTTATAAACAAAATGGCCCAAACCCGATCACAATCAAGGCAACGAGAAATAGAAATGGAAGAATAAGAAGAGGAAAATCTCAATGAATTTCAAGAAGCACTTAGAGGAAATGCAAATGATGAAAACCCAAGTACTCCCACTCCTGCAACAATAGAAAGGGCCCAACATAACCCCCTCTTTAACAAACTTTTTGACGAAATACTCAGGAGCAATGCGGATGCTCACTTTTTAAAGCTCACTCAAGAAGGAGCAAAACTCCCCTCTAACTTTGATCTTGCCCAATTAAGACAAGCATCAGAACGACAAAGTCACCATGAAGAGGAAAGAGGTAGAGATCCCATCAGATATAACATTCCTTGAGGTAACCCACCACCTCCTCCTCCAAATGAAATGGAGATGTTGCGGCAACAAGTCGAGAATCTCGCCCAACAACTTCATAGTGGTGTCAAAACTAACCAATTCTCACTCAATGACATCTGTCCCTATCCTTTTGATAGGAATCTTTATATGCCACCCTTTCCACAAGGATTTGAAACACTCAAATTCAAAAAATATAGAGGAAAGGGAGATCCTCGTGATCATGTCAGAGAATTTCATTCCACTTGCCTCGAAGTAGCATATGAAGACACATACCTAATGCGCCTTTTTCCCCAAAGCTTGGGCAGAAAAACCACATCATGGTTTTCCCGACTATCAGGTGGCATTAGAACATTTGAGGAACTCATCCAGAAGTTCCTAGCTCATTACTCTCATAACATTGAACGCGACATCACCATGGCCGATCTGTGCAACACTAAACAAAAACCAGGTGAACTATGCTCATTATTCCTGCAACGATGGTGTCAAATGTTTAGCAGACGTTCTCTTCAGTTACTTGAACGAGAACTAGTGGAAATATTCATTTCCAACTTAAACAAAGAAATGGAATTTCACCTGGATGTCAAAGACATAGACTCTTTTAATGAAATGATCACCAAGGGTTTGAAATGTGAACGGGCCCTCATTAGGAAAGGACTTATCAAAATCTATAATGAACCAAAGGATAGTCCTCACCCACGTTTCAGTAGTGATAAACCAAGCTTCTGGAACAAAAATAAGAATATCGTCAATGATGGGGTTGTGGATGCCCGGACTATAAAAAGTGCACAACCTGTCATTCGGTTTGCAGGATAGATTCCTCCACCTCAGAATAACACAAATGTTTCTTCCAATCAAGGTCGTATCACATCTCACGATGAACCTAGACCTCGTTAGCAAAAATAAAAACAAACATACACTCCCTTAGGGGAACCCATTGAAACAGTATTGCGACAACTCATTTCTCAAAATTTGGTCACTCTACCTAAAACATCAAACTATGAGCCTCAGGTCAAACTTGCATGGTGGCGAGATACTGAACACTGTGATTTCCACCAAGGGAGAGGACACAAGACAAGTAATTGTCACCGATTGAAAGATCTTATTCAAGATCTTATTGATCGAGGTGAAATTGAAATCGAAGAACATGACCCAAAAACAACAAACAATGATCATCTGATGTTCAAAAATCCACTTCCATCACAAGATCAAAGGGGTCCTTCCACTTCCAGGTGAGGCACTGATACCACAGATTATACACAGGCTGCATAGAATTACACTATAAATCCCCTGTATGATGCCAATGAACAAGTTGCAACTATAACCATCAAAAATCCCAACTCCAATTGCAATGTTGTTACACATTGCGACAAGGTTACCATAAAGGCAGCTCCACAAGGCACCACCTTCATACCAAAGTAGTACAATCTTGTGTAACAATTAGACAAAACGCTTGCGCTTATATCCATTTTAGAGCTATTATGCCTATCCCCCTCTCATAAAACAATCTTGGATCAAACACTCCAAGAGGCGTCAGTCCCTGCAAACCTGAATATAGACCAATTTCAAGCCATGGTTGGAAGTCTAAAGTCATCACCTTGTCTCATTTTTTCTGAAAGTGACAACTCTTCCTTCCAGCAACCTCATAATGCCTCGCTACACATTGAAGGCTTTATCAACCAGCATAGGATCAAGCGAGTCTTGATCGATAATGGAGCAGGCCTGAATATTTGTACCCTATAGTTGGTCACAGCATTGGGATATGCCATAGAATCAGTGGATCATCGCAAGAAGATCACAATCAAAGCTTATGATGATGCAAAGCGTTCATCCAAAGGAGCGGTGGTACTACCAATCCAAGTAGGCCCTGTGGTAAAACACATCATCTGTCAAGTTCTGGACCTTCCTCTGCCATACAATCTATTGTTAGGAAGACCTTGGATACATGCCATGCAAGCCGTTCCATCTACCTACCATCAATGTATCAAGTTCCCACATAACGGTGTAGAGATCACAATCCTAGGTGATGCATATCCTTTTGAGTATCGGCGTAATATCAGCCATCAACCAAAGATTACCGTTCCTAATAATAGAGAAGCCATTTCCTCCACCTCCTATATAAGTCTCGCCTCTCTTGCCAGTTCAAACACCACTATACCAAAGCAAGAAAAGCTTAAGATGAAAATAGCAGAGGAAGGTCTTGGGGAATACAACTTGAGTCAACTCTTTTGTGTGGGACGAATGCCCACTTCTCCTAGAACACATGGTAAACCACAACAGTTACTCCAACAACCACTAATCACGCCAGCATGTGCTTTGATGCCTTTCATCCTTGGAAAGAGTCAAGAAGAAGAAACCCAAGATGAGGACTTAGCAGAATGGATCTATAAAGATCCCATCACCACTGATATACCGTGAGTTAAGCTTCCCACAGATCAATATGGCAAAGGTCTCCTCATTATGCAAAGAATGGGGTATGATGGTCAGAGTGCTTTGGGATATTGCAAACAAGGACGACATGAACCTCTACTGCCGGAATTAAAGCCCAAAGGTAATACAGGCCTAGGCTTTGAAAAAGAGATCTTTCCTAAACTCAAATTCAAAGGAAAACCTAGCAAACCATTATGTCAGCCTGCTGCAAAAAGGACACCTTTCATTATCAAAGTCACATCAAACACCATCACAACTGCCCCACCGAGGCTCAAAATCCCAACACCATCTACAATGCCCATCATCCCACCAATCAAACCAGTAATCCCATCCACAGTAGCCATCACATCAATAGTACCATTAGCAGCAGCAACTGTATCAGAACCCGTAGCAGCATCTATGGCACCAACAGTACTAGCAAAAGCAACTGAGTTAACACTACCGATATTACCCGTATTGGATTCCTTAATCCCCATCGACCTTCCTGCAACACCAATCACACCTACAATATTTAACTCAAAGGACATCCTAGTATGGTATAGTAATCGGATGCTGGAAAGTGACTCAGAGACTGACTCACATGAGTGGGAATTTGATTCTATACAGCTTAACACTTCAGATGAGGAAGACACATCACTACTTCCGCCACGCAAAGACATCCCTGTTTACAAAGAAGCACAGATAAAGACCACTAGGGTTCCTAAACTGGAAACACCTTCCACAGACCCTATGTCTCATCCTACTCCAAATTCTGACAGGGAGAGTACCATCGACAACCTTCACCACAACGTCTTAACCCTCTCTGATACATCTAACACACTTAACCTAATCGATGAAGTAATGCCCATTATCCATCCTAAACTCATCGAATGGAACCAACCAAATCCCCCATGTCTTGACTTCTTCCAAAATGATGAGGCCATCATTGACTTTTTGGAATTAAGGGATAACCTACCAAGTGGAGATCACAAAGTTGGATTCACCATAGAACTAAATAGCGCAGGATACTTCGGGGCGGATGCCAAACCTTTCAGCTACAAAAATATAACAATAAAACATGGATCTTCCAATGAAAACCACATCGTGGAACTGTTTGATCCAACAAAAGTAAAAAGAAAGAGCGTATCCAATGGTGAAAACCTCTCTGAGGCGCCTGAGGATGAAGGGTTTGACACGCTTCCTGCTAGTACACAACAGGAATGATCAACGATTCTCATCGAGGAAACCAAAGGATACAATGTGGGGACTCCTGAAAATCCTCACCTCATACATCTGGCATCTCTTCTCACTCCAGAAGAACAGCCTAAATTTATAGAGTTCTTTCAAAAGCATCAGATCAACTTTGCATGGTCATATGTAGACATGCCTGAGCTTGATCCTGATTTAGTCATGCATCACCTCACCATAGCAGAAGGAGCCAAACCTGTCAAGCAGAAGCTTCATAAGATGCATCCTCAGATTGCAGTACTAGTCAAAACAGAACTCAAGAAACTCCTAGATGTTGGTTTCATTAGACCAATTGATTATGCAGAATGGATCTCCAACATTGTGCTTGTCGGCAAACCAAAAAGGGGCATCTGCATTTGTACTAACTTCAGAGATCTGAATAAGGCCTGTCCTAAGGATGACTTCCCCCTACCAAATATCAACATCATAGTGGATTTGATAGCGGGACATGCCATGCTTTCACTCATGGATGGCTTTTCAGGATACAATCAGATAAAGATCGCAATAGAAGACCAACATAAAACAACCTTCACATGTCCATGGGGCACATATTGCTGGAATGTAATGCCTTTCGGTCTCAAGAATGCAGGGGCAACCTATCAATGAGCCATGACCATCATCTTCCATGACATGATGCATACTATGATGGAAGATTATGTTGATGACTTACTAGCAAAATCACTCACCAGAGAAGGACATCTCAACATATTAGATAAAATCTTTGATAGATTGGAACAATACCATGTTCGACTCAACCCAAAGGAATATGTCTTTGGAGTAACCTCCGAGAAGCTTCTAGGATACATTGTCTCAAGCAAAGGTATTGAGGTTGACCTAGCAAAGGTAAAAGCAATCATGGACATGCCACCACCAAAGAATATCAGTCAACTAAGGACATTACAAGGGCGGCTTCAATCCATCCGAAGATTCATTGCACAATTGGCTGATAAGTGTCACCCATTCACACACCTGCTACACAAAAACATCCGCTTTCAATGGGATGCTAGATGCTAGCAAGCATTCCATATGCTTAAAGACTATCTCATAAATACACCATTGTTGATCCCACCAGATCCAAGTAGACCGTTATTACTCTATATCTCAACAATAAGTACAACATTGGGTGTACTACTGGCACAACATAATGCACAAGGGAAAGAGTGTGCTGTTTAGTACATTTCTCGAACACTGGTTGGCTATGAACTCAATTACACACCTATTGAGCAAGCTTGCCTAGCAGTAATCTTAGCAGCCACTAAACTGAGGCACTATCTGTTAACACACAAGGTACAACTCATTACAAAGATTGATCCACTCAAGTATTTACTCAGTAAAGCAGCATTGACAGGCCACTTGGCCAAATGGGTGATGATTCTAAGTGAATTTGACATTGAGTATGTGGACCGTAAGGCTATCAAAGATCAAGTTATTGCAGATCAGTTGGCCGATGTGCCACTCATAGGAGATCATTCTCTCATTTCCAATTTTCCAGATGAAGAGATATTCATGATCACAACAACACAACCATGGAAACTATACTTTGATGGTTCGTATACTAGGCATGGCTCGGGGGCAGGCATTTTGTTTATCACACCTCAAGGTGACAACATCATGAAGTCTTATAGGCTCACATTTCCATGCACCAACAACATAGTAGAGTATGAGGCCTTGATCACAGGACTTAGGCTAGCCATACAATGGAAATTACAAGAACTACAAGCATATGGCGACTCCCAACTGGTCATTCAACAAGCAACAGATGAATATCAGACCAAGGATGATAAACTCATGCCATATAAGCAAATGGTGGACAATCTAAAGGCATCGTTTACTACAATTACCTTTGAGCAGGTACCAAGAGATCAGAATCGAGCTGCTGATGCCATGGCTACCATCTCATCTCTCCTAGATCTTCCACAGAATTCAACACACTACGAGTTCTTGGTGGAACAACTTTGGATCCCCGCTTATGATATCCCCGAATCCGAAATGATATGTCTCCTTATCGGTTCTGAATCCCCATGGTACGGTGAGTTCTACACCTATCTCCGTGATCACACACTTCCTCTTGACCAATCAAATAACCAACGCAAGACATTTATTTGCCAAACTGCTCGATATACCATTATTGTTGAAACCCTATACCGACGTAGTCTTGATGGTACTCTCCTTTGATGTTTGGAACAAGATGAGATAACAAAGACCTTGGAAGAGGTACATGAAGGAATATGTGGAACTCATGCAAGTGGTCCTTCACTAGCCAAGAAACTCATGTGATTTGGATACTATTGGCCATCCATGGAAAAAGACTCCTACTACTTTGTCAAAAAGTGCAAAAAATGCCAAGTTCATGGAGACCTGATACATGCACCAGCATAGGAACTGCAACCCATCACAACACCATGGCCTGTTTGTTAATGGGGCCTTGACCTTGTGGGTAAAATCCATCCATCTTCATCCAACGGCCACAAATTCATTATTACCGCTACCGAATATTTCACAAAGTGGATCGAAGCTGTTCCACTTACCCAAGTCACCGACAAGCAGATCGCCTCATTAATCCTCAATTACATCATCTGCCGGTATGGTGTACCCATGTCCATCATCACAGATAACGGTCTTCCTTTCAAAAATCAGGATGTCCGTGAACTCTGTGAGAAATTTCACATCCAACACCGCTTTTCCACTCCCTATTACCCACAAGGCAATCGTCAGGCCGAAGCATCAAATAAAAACATATTAAGGATCCTAAAGAAGACAGTCAATGATGCCGGTCGTGATTGGCACGTTCAACTGAATCTAGCACTATGGGCATATTGAACTAGCATTCGAACCCCTATAGGTGCAACTCCTTATTCATTGGTCTATGGTGCAGAAGCTATCTTACCTATTGAGGTCGAGATACCATCTCTACGAGTTTCCTGACACAATCTCATTGATGATGAAGCTTATAGAGTATCCCATCTTCAGGAATTAGAATTACTTGATGAGAAGCGACAAGCTGCCTACAACCATCTCAAAGCTTATCAGCAATGCATGAGCCGAAGCTACAATCATCAAGTTAAGCCTCGTATGTTCGAGGTGGGTGATCTTGTTCTTCCAAAAAATCCTCGTAACCAACCAAATAGAGAACATCAAGGAAAGTTTGAATCAAATTGGCTAGGCCCATATGTTGTCACTACTGTATTTGGGTCTGGGGCATATCAGTTGGCTACTTCAGAAGGAGAACTGCTAGCAGATCTGATCAACAACATGCACCTCAAACGATTTTATACCTAATCTATACAGAGCATCAGGCTCCCCTGCATACCAGAAAAAAACAATCCAAAAACATTCAGATAAATGTCCTGAAGAAAATACAAAAATGTCAAAAGAATAAAGAAAAATCATGCATCCAAACGGTGAACAAACACTCCGGTGGCACCTTGGGTAAGTGCGATGGTGAAAACCTGACAAACAGGCGCCACTCGTAAAGGCTATGGCTCCATTATCTTTCAGGCTCATTGCGATCACATTCATACATACACACATCCATCCATCCAAACCATGGCTTGTTATTTGATCTGTAATCAAAGAAAGTACTTCATGCGTCTTGTATCCTGCTTTTTCATAGTCATGTCTAACTTGGGGGCAATGCCCTTAATCTAGTTGATGGAAGTGGATTCTACATTACTTGTGATTCATTCGGTTCATCATTCAAAACTGTCTCACAAAATCCAAAAACATTAAAAAATGTCTCACAAAATCCAAACACATTCAAAAATGTCTCATAAAATCCAAAAACATTCAAAAATGTCTCACAAAATCCAAAAACATTCAAAAATGTCTCACACAATCCAAAAACATTCAAAAAAATCACAAAATCCAAAAACAACGGAACACATCGGAAATCACACAAAAACATGGCAACACCTTGTACATACTCATCCACGTAGATACCAAGAAAACATTGAACAAAATACTCGCACAAATGATCACTTATCAAAATTGACCAAAACAATCGACATCAACAATCAAACTATCTTCAAAAAGGATGCATCCTTCCTTACCAAAACGAAGACAAAATGACGTTTTCTTTGACAAGAAAATTGTGTTAAGCTATCAAATACTTGGTTGATTTGTGAGTAATTCATTCGTTTCTATATATCAAGTTCCTACAACATTATTTTGTATCATTTGCGCATTATTTCTGATGAAGTTCTGGGGCATGTACTAATGGTGTCTACGTGGGAAGTTCACCAAGCTATGTGATCTTATGCAAAATGCAGTCATAGATCATTACGGCTTGCTGACTACAATGTATACCTCGACCATATGAGCATGAACCATTACCAAGGATCCATATTCTTTATTCTTTATGTATATACTATTTGTTTGCACGAACAATGCTCCTTCTTTGGTTCCTCCTCATCCAATTCGGATAAAGGTTTTATCTCTTATTACGGTATGCACTTATTTCAGGATATGATCAATTCAAGATCAAGGAGGACGATCCAAGTCATGCATGAATGGAGATGATCCTTGTCTATTCCGCAAGCAATACTCTGGTTGACTTGACCCTTATATCAAGTCGTTTGTATTAACTTGCTATATAAAATTCATGTAAGAAATACTCAGGTCATCTTGAATCATTATGTCAAGATGCTTGTATTCTCTTCCAACATTTTAATGCTCAATGATGAAAATAGAGCACTATGGATCGTCATTTCATCTCATCTGTTTATATATTGCATTTTGTTGCATATCACCCATCCATTCACTCATTCATATGTAGGATTTATATGCAAATGTGACCATTAAGCTGGTCTTGGATACAATCATGACCGAGTACTCTGATACCTCATCAATGCATCATGCAAAGTCTCAAAAACCTTGCATTCCTCATGGTCATATCATCATTACATTTAGTTGCATTTTACATTAAGTACATTCATGTCATTTTTAAATTAACATTACATATAGTTCATTTTGACACTAGTCTTCATTAATCATTTGCATCATTGCATAATCATAAATAATTAGATTCATTCATGAGATCAAATTGTCCTTGATTATATTAAGCCATTTACTATACATTCATTTAGTATCAGTTATCCATTATCATTTTATCATCCTTTATCATTTATCATTGCATACATTCATTTATCTATTCATTAGTTAAAAGGTGCATTCATTCATCCATTATTTAGTATCTTATTTATGCTCATTTTAGGATTCATTTACATTGCATTTATTATCCTTTTTTAATTACATTAAGGTACAGTTATTAAACCATGAGTTGCATTATCATCATATTATCATTTTTACTTAATCATATTTAAGCATTTAGAATCATAAAACCATTTTTTTCCAAAACACATTGGTTCATGTTATTATATATCCATTATACATAGGCATTCACCTAGACATTATCATCTAAACATTCAAACTTTACATTTTTGTTTATTTATATTACATTCATCTAAAAACATCTAGATACATATCTACACATAAACATCATTCATTCAAACATTGCATTATCATTATCTCATCATTGTATTAAAATAGGAAACACCAAAATCCTGTTCATAAATCATCATAAGCATACATCATCATCATGGCATTACATACGTAAAGCATTACATCAAAATAAAACATGCACACATGTACAACCTGCATTCATATGTCAGTATCCAACATCATAAATCATCATAAAAACATGCATATAAGAAACATCTCATCAATGCATACATGTACACGTATCCATCTAAGCAATAAATTCATAAACTCATCATCCTACATAAACATCCATACATATCAAATGCATATCATCAAAATAGGGGATCTCCTCATATATATCATCTCATATATCAGAGTACAATGAAGTCTACAAATCGGCTACCAAGAGCCATCCAAGATACAATCCAAAAATAAACAATGATACAATACACATGCAAAAATGCTCTCTCAGATGCCACTCTAACCAGATGCTGTACCACCATCGCCACCTGCTCCCCCACTAGTCCCCGCACCAATTGATCTATCTCTCCGTGGAGGCCCCATCAAACCCCCACTCGCTCCTGCATCCCCTGATCTCTCCCTCTGTAGAGGACCCATCACACCCCCATTGCTCTGTACCCTCTGTGATCGCTCTGATCTGGCCTGTCACATCTGTGAATAGCTAAGTGCTTGCTGACTAGCTGGCACCACCTACTCATATAACCCCCGCTAGTAGTCTATCTCAGCCTATTCTCACCGCATCTCCCTCATCACCTCCCTCATCGGCCCTTGTGCTCCTATTCCAACCTGGACTCTCTCCTGCAGCTCTGCTAATCTCTCCACCGCACTATCCCTCTCCTGCAGCACTATAGCTAGCTCTGACTCTCGTGCAAATAGTTGCACATCTCTAGCCGCCACCTCCGCCTCCAAATCCTCTACTCGGGTCTGCAAATGTGCTATCATATGATCCCTAAGATCTCCAGTGGCTCCCTCCCCAGTATCCATAGCAGCCTCACCTATACCACCCTCTCTAGTAGCTCTCTCACCTTCGTCCATTGGGGTCTCCCTCTCCATACCTCTACCACCCAGTCTAACTCCTCCCTGCATCAGCGGTCCTTGTGATATCTGTAGTGGCAGTCCACCTCTCCCTCTCCGCTAAATCCAAATCCCCAACCCACCACCTCCTCCACCACCTCCTCTTCCATCTCCACCATCTCCTCTCCCTCTTCCACCTGCCCTCAATCCTTGACCTCCTGCCCTCCTCCGTCTCCATCCCCTCTCATCCTCAAAATCGGGCACTAGCTCTGCTGGATCAGATATCCGTAGAATCGGATGCACCGCCTGGTACTGCGTGTACTCCTCTGATACCCCTGCATCCACGACCCTCGGTCGCATGTCCCATGGCCTCGCCTGCAGCGTCCGAAACTCCACCAGTGCCTGGTCATACGACAGCACTGGCCCCCATGCATATCTCTCCTGAATCACCCGAGCATACTCCCCTGATCCACTAGGCAGTCCCTGCTGCCGTCCAAACTGCCTCATCACTCTCCCCGACACCGGTCTCTCTACATGGTATGAGGTCCTCCCAATGAGGAATCAGGTCATGAACACATAGGGCAGTGCCTCCGCATCATCATCCCAGGGCTTGCACTCCAGGTATGGTCGCCATATAACTGCATCCAGATCATCTAATGCCCGCCGCCACCACTCTAACTTCCCCAAGTGGGGCTGACTCATCATACCGCTATACATAAACATATATGACTGATCCACTACACAGAACCTAAGACTTACTGGTCGCGTCACTGGTAGGTGCTTCCATGCCCAAATATGAAGCAGCGTCACTCCCACTGCTAAGGAACCCCTCTCACGGTAAACCACCTCATGAAGCTCCTGATAAAGGTGCGCCAGCACGCATGGCCCCCAAGCAAATCGGGTCCCCTCGGTAATCATCATCTCGATCACCTGCCCCCACCCAATGGCTAGACCATGTGATCGCCTGTCTAGACACAATAGTCCTCCCACAATGCCTGATAGAACTGCTGGTAAAGGCTCGTATAATGCAACTATCTCCTCCCACGCAATGGAGCCATCAACAATGAACACATCTTCATCAAAGAACCTCTGAACCGCTAGAGTCCCCCATGATCTGTCATACGTGACCAGCTCCCCTCGATTCAGAATATGCAGGATGCGCCACACATCCTCTAGGGTCACTGTCATCTCCCCTTATGCCAGATGAAAGGTGCATGTCTCGCTATGCCACCGCTCTGTTAATGCCGTAATCAATCTGTGATTCGTCCGAATCACAGGCATGTGCATCACATCATATAATCCAGTCGCGACAATACAATCAATCTCTGCCTCTGTCAACCGATCCCGCAACCCCTATGTCGCCAGATGTCTCTCGCGTAATTGCAACACGCCTAGGTCCTCCTGCACATGGGCATCCATCAATCATCATCAGTTGTTTTGTTTCAAACTTTCTTTAGTTTAAACCTAGACTATCAACAGATACTTTGATCAAGTATCTTCAGGTCTCAACAGGTAAGCAATCATGGCAACCTAGACTTCAACAGACATTTATCCTAAAAATGACCTAAGTCTCATCAGGCTGCTATGGTTCAAAACAACTCCCACTTCACATTGCCATCCATCCATCATTGGCATTGGGAGATTTTATTCATGCAAACTGGGGCATCTATTTTATCCTAACACAAAAGTGCTATTTTGCCCACAAAAACACTACTTACCTACAATAGCGCTGAAGTCCTAACAAAAGCGCTCAATCAGCTATCCAAAAGTGCTACAACTACAAAAGCGCTAGAACAATAACACAATAGCGCTGATTCATAACAATAGCACTCAATTAGGCACTCAATAGCGCTCATCTATCAAACGCGCCTAAACTAGCCTACAATAGCGCTAAAATTTTTAAAAGCGCTCAAACAACACCTCAATAGCGCCATTGCGGCACAGTAGCGCTAGTTAATTGGATAATAGTGCCAAAACATAGTTTCAGTGCTATTGTTCCGACTCAACTTGGACTCAGCAAAAAGCGTATAAAAATGCATAAAAATTCAAATTTCAAATTTGCGTACCGCTGGTCCATAGTCGTTTGGCTACTGGAACCGACGAACTCGCTCGAGACGGTGCTCTGCTACTGGTACCGACATCCTGACTGCTAATCGCTCCTCTCAAAAGTCACTATCAGAGCTATAGTTTCACACTGATCGCGGTCACAAATGATCCTGTTTTCACCCCTTTCTCCCCATTTACACCCTTCGCAATCACTGTAACTTCCCCCCTGCTCACCACCGTGGTCCCCATGCACTTCCTGAGCCCCCCATTTCTCCATTTTCCCCCCGATTTCTTCTATTTTTGATCAGTATTGCTAACTTCTTTTCTTCTAACACCCTACCAATTTTCATGCTTGATTTTTTGAAAAAAATTTCGGCCCATCTCTCGAGGGGGCATACCACCCATTAAATTTACATTTTATGGGGCATTTCTTCACACCAATTTTTCTTTCTTTGAAACGACAGGATAAACCGCCCCGTCTCAAAGAGGAGCAAATGTAGTCACACAAATCTGTCTAGCTTAATTAAATAAATATTTATTATTTATTTGATTAAAAATACACTAGCCATGAGTTAATTAATTAATATTTAATTAATTCATCTTCAAACATTCTCTTATTAATTAAATAAATTATTCAATTTATTTTAATTAATTCATTAAACCAAGTTCACAAATCAATTAAATAAATAAAATCTATTTATTTAATTAAATCCCCTTATTCCTCTTTTAAATAAATTAAATTAAACATTTATTTAAATCATTATCCCCCCCACTTGCATTCTCCTAAAAATGCAACTTGCACACATTTATTGAAATAAA
The DNA here is from genome assembly GCF_030272615.1 of Cryptomeria japonica. Taxonomy (NCBI): domain Eukaryota; kingdom Viridiplantae; phylum Streptophyta; class Pinopsida; order Cupressales; family Cupressaceae; genus Cryptomeria; species Cryptomeria japonica. Next base: position 120,400,965 of record NC_081405.1, read on the forward strand.
TGAATTTTTATTTTAATAAAATCCTATTTTCCCTCACCCACCAAATCCAATTGCATTCCTAAACCCCCTTCTAGATTCTTCTAACCCCCTTCCTAATTAGCTTAATCCATCCCCTAATTTTTGTCACATTCCTAAGCAACATGGAGTCACTTCTCAAAGACATCAAAGTCTTTGAAAAGCATTTAATGCTTTGTGTGTTCAACAATTTAACCTCCAAAGTCTTCCAAAACCACTAATGGCTCTTACATGACCATTAATGGCTCTTACATAACCATTTATGGTTATTTCAACTTGTCTCTCCAAACATTTATTGCTTTGACCATGTTTATCCCTTTTGCATTTGCACAAGAGTTTATCCATTGGATAAAAGCTTTATTCTTTGAATAAAGAGTTTATTCATTCAACTAACCTTGACCTTAACTCCCAAGGTCATGCCAAGCATTTAATTCTTATTCCCTCTCCTCTCAACCTATCTCACATTGACACTTGTCATCTTGGGATTGGGTTGAAAGCCCTCACATGGATTTGAAATCATTCAATCCCGACCCTTGTTGAGATTGCTCAATCTCAACCATCCATTGCTCTATTTTTCCTATAAATAGAGCTCATTTTTTCATAATCCAAATCCTGAAAACTTGTATGCATTTAACCTATAAGCATTTTAGAGAGCATTTAGCATAGCAATCTAATATCTTGTTATTTTGGTTAAAATCAATCATTTTTAATAACATCTAGTATTTTAGCTTTTCATTTTACATTTGGAGCAAAATACTCAAATCTCAATCCTCCATAAGCATCCATAGTGCAAAAAGCTGCTAAGAGCTACACTATTTTGGAACTTGGAGAGGAGCGGAACAAAGGAGAAGGAGCCAAGAGCATATTAGGAGGTATTTGGAGATGCCTTGTCATATTTGCTTCTTTAGTTAAATATTCTTTCATGTTCTTAGTATCTTTTTTCATATGCCTGTTTAGATTAGCTTTTGGTTAACTAACACCAACGATTTCTTGTGTCTTGTGTTGTTTGTCATTTGCCAACCTTGTCCATTTTGCAGAGCATCAACTGGTAAAATTGTGATTGTGACAATTGGTACCCTTAGGACAGTCATTAATATTTGGTCTATGACACTTTTTTATGACTTCTAAATGCTTCTATGGGGTGTGTAGGGGTCCCAGACACCTCTTCCAACATTCCATCCAAGGCACGTCACTCTCACCTATCTTATATTCCACTTTCTCAATGCTGCTATCCTAGAGGTCCGATACATGATGAATATCAGACCAATCAATCAAATTTAGGATGTGTCTCGGAGGTTTTGGAGACTTGCAAGAAAGAGAAATGAAAATACATATTTACAAGAGCATTTCCAACTAGTGGTGTGAGTTTTTAACGGTGAAAAGGCCAAAAATACATTTTTTTCCCACTCATTGGAAACCCTAGTGAGGGTTTTAATAGTTTTTGGAAAAATAGTGATATCTTCTTCAAATTTCAATGGATCTCAATGCTACAAAATTTGAAATGAAGGTAATTCACTTCTCTACCATATCTAATCGACTTCTAATGAAAATATGATTAATTTCACAATTAAAAATAATGAGAATCAGGCTTAAACATTTTCGTATGAACAAAAATCTCCAACTTCATTTAGTAAAACTTTCAAAATTCATCAAGACAAACTTGGGTGGTGTGACAAAGGGCCTATTTATGCCCATCCAGGTGGGTTACAATCTCAAACCACCAAAAACCAACCTCCCAACCAAATTTTAAAAAGTTGTCATGACAATAATGACAAATTTTTACAATTTTTACAATTTTTACCCAATGGACCTCAAACTTTCCCAATTAGGTCAAAATACATCCTAATGGCCTCAAATGGCCTTATTTACATGAAATAACACAAAAAAAACAAAAATCTCAAATTTTGACCGTTTTGGCCAAACCTATGTCCCTAGGGTGCTCCTGCACCATCAAACCATGCAAATTAGCAAAAACAAATGTGTTTTGGAAGTTTTAATGAGAGAAGCTATAACGATTTCTACCTCTCAATAAAGAAAAAAATACCACAAATCTCATTATTGATAAGAAAGTGTTCAGTGATTCATAGAGTTCCCCGAAACTCTTCAACAAATAAATTTAACAATCTCCCCATTGGCCTATCCTCAAGTGACAAACACAAAAGACAAGTTTAGAAACCATTCTATACTACGAAATCAAAATGCATACCTTTTGCATTGGTGAGATGTGAAATTGGGCTTGTAAATTTTTTTGCAAAACCATCCCACATTTTCACCTTTATTTATTTTATGAATTGGAGCTTGATCTAGGAGGTTAGACAAGTTGTTTTGTAGGTTGTAGTAGTAATAAAGTGCTAGAGGAATTTAGAGAGAAGTATTCTTGTAACCCATTTGAAGGAATAACACAAGCTTTGTTCTCTTTGGTGTTGTTTTTTTCTCACAAGGGTTTCACCATGCCAATCACATATTCTTGAAAGATTCTAAAGCCTTTTTAACAAACCCACCCTATGCTCATCTTGCAATCGTAATGTTTCATGAGGTGACAATAGCTATGAGTTTTAGGGGTGAGTACGTTGAGAGTGTCGTCTGGTGTTGGTGTAGCATTCAGGTCCATATTCAAAGATTTCAAACAAAAGAGGACTTTGGAGCCAGCAAGTCCATATTCAAAGATTCCAAGTTTGAGATCCTTAATAATTCTCATTCTTCTCGAGGTTCCTAAGTAGCAGATTCGTAATGTCACATATTGATTTATTATGATGGTTTTAGGACCATTGCTTCCTACTAGATGATTGAAATGATGTCAAATTTATGTATATTATATTGATCTTGTTTTGATCAACATTATTATATGATGCCATGATGCAAATTGAGTGGGGTATTCATTAGAGGGTAACTAGTATTGGTTAATGATCACGTTTTATAGATATGAGCATAATCATGTACTTTATATCACTTGAAAATTGTATGATTTAAGAGTCATTCTTATCATGAGAGTTGTAAGAATCAAAATTGTGTTTATAACTCTTGGGAGATCACATAAGTGTGGTAGAGATAATCCATTGATGAAGCATATAGACTGGTTTTACTTTTATTACTATTTTACAATCAACATTGGTTTATGGATTATAGATGGACCTTTTGTTTTAGCTAGGTCATCATCTCTATTTTACCTAAGTGGGTGGCAGCCGACGAGCAAACTGTCTAGGGTAAAGGGACCCTAGAAAAGGTTGAATACCCAATCCTTTATATACCATCATGTTAGATGGGTTTTAAATAGTTTCAAGAACTACGAAGTCTCTGCGCCTTCACATAGGAAAGACCATCTGTGATGAGCTCCTGAGACACTAGGTCTAGCCCTTAGGTTTTGCAATTCTAATTTTGGTTTAGTCTCGCCACTCTTTCAAAATCTTATGTATTCTCTATTTATCTATGCCCTCTTGATTCAATTGTGTTAGCTTTTTGAAATGAATTTCTCTATCCTTTCTATCGAATCGCTTTATCAATGTCTTGCTGAAATATTCTAAGGTAGTGATCGAATCTTTCCCTTGAACCATCATGCCATGATACCGCCATTTGTGAGTAATCCCCTCAAGATGCAAGTTGGCAAACTTGATGGCCTCTTCTTCAAACTTAGGATTGAAAAGGAAACATGTGTTCAATTTTTGCAACCAAGCTCTTGCTGAATAGCTATCAGATACAGTAAAGGTGGGAATGATGATCTTTCCAAAGTAGTGTTGAATGTCCTTTTGGGACTGTTCATCACATCTTCTCCTCCTATGCCCATTCCTTGTCTTCATCTCATACTATTTTGTAAAGGAAGTGTCTCTTCATATGCCAACACTTAGGGCATTGTATTTATCATGAAGTCTTGTCATTTCATCTCCCTGATTGGGTTGCTCTTCTTCCATTGGTGTTGTCCCTTCCTTTTCCAGAAAATTGGCTTTAAAGGCTCTTGTATTTGGGTCAGCTAATTCCCTATCAGCACCAGAGCTGCTCCCTTTGATCCCATTTTTAATAGGTTTACCAGTACTCAGTGGTTCATACAGTCCTCTTAGGAGTTGGACCATCTCAACCATGGTGCCCCTCATATTAGCTTGAAACCAGTGCCCCTCATATGTGTATTCCTTTTTTTTTTTTTTTTTTAAATAACCATCGGAATTCCGATGGCAACTAAACTTTGCACCGACCACCAAACCGTCGGACCAACAACATCCTCGTTGGTGCAAAGTTTTTGGCAGCCGTTGGAATTCCGACACCAACTGAAGTAACATCTGATGAGGATGTTGTATGTTCGACGACACTTTCTTGTCGGACGGTTGTCGATGCATATTCGTGAGGGAGTGTCAGAATTCTGACGTCCATCCAACAACATTTTTGGCCAGAGGAGCGGTCATGGCCGTTGTCGGAAGAGTTCACGATGTCGTCGGAATATCGACGTTAAATGGCATCATCGAAAAGTCCGACGATAATTTTTCGACGACTTCATTTTTCGGCAGTTTGACGAAAAGTAGTCAAAATTTCGATGATAGGCCGTCGAAAATTAGCCCCGAATGTACTAGTGTGAAGATTTTGAAGCAAACATTGATAGATGGGAAAGTAATCCAAGAGTACAAAATCTACGACTTCTCATGGTGGTTTTGCATTGTTTGCTTCTTAAAGATTACCTTTGAAAGATTCAACATGGAGTCTTTAGCTTTGAAAAACTCAATCAGAAGGGTGCAAGAGGAAATCATCAGTGTGATTGAAGCATTGTTCGCAAAGAAGCTGAATCAGAATGGAGTGACAATAAACTTCTTGAGGGATCAATTGCACGAATTCTTCTTCATTGGATCATTTTCCAAACAGCACTTTGAAAATGTTTCTTCATTTTCCAATACTATGAAGAAAGCACAGGAAACAATGGTAGAGTGGGAGAAATTTTTCTCCAAGAGCGAAGAGGAAATCACCCTGATGGAGTACTAGATTGAGAGTGTGCCAAGTGTCACTGTGGGTGAATTGGAAGCTATCCTCTCCAAATTCATTGTGTATGCAATTAATGAACGCGACAACGATCATCCGTTCTTGGATGAGGATCTCTTGAGTGATTAGTGGTGGCATACTTATTATAGGAATATTTTGACCAAGTGGTGGTCCAGTCAATGCATGGCGAATTTATGGAGCATCTTTTGCATGCAGTCATCATATTTATGATTTTATGATAGATTATTTACACATGTTGTCGTCGCATGGAGTGGTGGACATTTAGGAACATTCTTTGCATGAGGAATATTCATTGCGTGATGGACATACTTGATGAAGTGGTGCATTTAATGCATGAATGGATGCCATTTTTGGGCTTTTTTTGAATTAATTATATATCGGCTTAATGGGCATTAACTGTTGATTCCCATCTTGTTGCATCTTGAGTGCAAAATCTTTTGGGGAAAACCCTAATTATAGTTTGCATGTCCTCAGGATTTGGGGCCTATATAAAGGGGTGACCCCCCTCATAGGAGGAGAGATTGAATTATGAGATTGTTGCTTTAAGTTTTGAAGCAAATGACTTAATACATTGTTCAATTGTTGGTGTTTTCTCATGTTGCCTTAAGGATTGCATGGTCTCACTCTCTTCGTTTAGAATAGATTTACTTTTAAGTTATTAGATGAATGAGATTTGATAGGATTTGTTGTTGTAAAATACGAGCTCATACCTTTTGTTTGAAGCTAATTGTTACTTACTTTGTAAGGTTAGTGTGAGCCTATTTTATGTGTGGACTTAACTTCAATCATCGGGTGGATATTGTTCGATTTGATGGCATTCATTGGTAATTTGAAAAATTATTTCATAATCCCTAAGATTGCACTGCCTTCGTGTAGTTGTGCTATGTTGTCAAAGCGAAGCATGGTTTGATTTTGCACAAGTAATCCCGTCTCTTTGTTCTTAGGATTAGATTAGACTTAGCATATCTCCATAAACCCTTTCCTTATTTACTTTCAACATTATTCCAAACCCTAAAAAGTCCCAAAAAACATTGTTATTCAAAGCTATATCATTCACATTGAATCCTCGAACTTGCATAAATTGTTCAATCTTCTTCAAGTGAATACGTAAGGCCCCTTGGATTACAAATAAACACATTAGCCAATCAAGTCACGTCTGTGCATGAAGGAACCTTGGAGTTAGCCATTTGATCTTATCACAATCTTAGCATATGGTTTAACTTTGTTCAAGAGAGAGTAAGGTGACCATTGGTAACTTTATTCTATGTTAAATGTTGTCCTAAAAAACCCGTCAACACCACATAAGTAGACAAACCAAAGAATTAAAAATCCTAAAATGATTATAAGAGGATGTTAGTCTTTTTATAATTGGAATTTGGCAATAGTATGTATTGCATACATGTTTTTTATGAGTGTAATGAATATTGATATTTATGGTGGTGCTTACATTTTGTTATGAATATCAATATTTATTATGTTAAAGAATGGATGAAAGCAAACCAAATCTTTCGGTAATAATATTTTTTAAAGTTGTATCATGTAAAATATTCAGTATTTAGAAAATTTTCATTTGATCAAAATTTCATAAATAAAAGGAGATTCATTTTAGTTTTCACATTTGGGTATAGCATACAAACACGTCATAAAAAAACATACATTTCTTGGTGTGGTATTGAAAATCATCCACAAGATCATTTTGCCATGTTTGTTGAAAAATTTGTACACCTCAACAACTATACAAAATTGTGGATTTCAGCCACAGCATGTGAGTAAATACTCTCCCAATTGTAAGAGAAGGATCCCCCTATATAAACTAATTTAATACATATGGGACAACAATTTTCCTTCTTCTTTCAAGAAAAACTAATATTCTTTCCTCTTCACTGAAAATAATAGCAATTAAAAGCAAATATTAGTAACAACTTGTACCATAAAATGTATTAGAGTTATCATGTATTAGCTAATAATTATTTATTTAATTATTAGTCTTCTATCCTCTACACTTAAGCTAAACTTAGGCATTTAATAATATTGTAGGTATTTCTAATTATTAAATACACATTATCCTTTTAGGGTTGCATATTCTCCTTTTATAAGGATTGTATTGTACTTTTTCATTGATTCCCTCTCTGAGTCATAATCTTCTTCTTCAGAACCATTATTGTTTTTTGATTCCATTCTTCTCTTGTGACAAGTATTTTGCTTGTAGGTGTTCTTGGGATATTTGAAGTTGTATTTTTCAACTTCTTCATGGTATCAGAGCCTACATCTGTTGCTACTTGTTCCTGATTTTTCAGAAGATTTTTTGGAGTCATTTTGGGCTCAAACAAACCTCATGGTTGGATTTAGGAGGCTGATTGGACATATTTTGATATATAATTCGACTATTTTCGGTGACAAAGGCATTTGGGCATGATTTTTTATTGACACATTTTTCGAGAAACGGAAATCCATACGGCCGTCCCTGCACCTGTGTCAGAAATATTTTCAAAAAAAAAAAATCAACTGGTTGGTAAAAAAAAAATTGATTGCTGGTTTTTAAATTTTTTTTTGTTAAAAAAATAAAAAATCAAGTTGGTGCATGTTAAAAGATTATTATTTTTAATTAAAAAAAAAAGTCAACCCTTTGCAATAAAAGAACATTGCATCAACGCCGACGTTAGTGGTACAGTCAGCTCTTTATGGCCCTTTTTGACCCTCTTTGTGCCCTAAAAGAGGGGTTTTTAATGTTTTGGCCATAATTTGGGCATACAATATCAGTTTTTGGCAAACGAGATATCAATGGAAAGTTGGTTTCATTTACTTTCCAGATATATGAGTTTTATCACCTAGTTTTACTACTAGTACATTCTACAACCATTTGAAGTCAGAGATGTTATTTTTAGTCCCAAGCTCATATATTTTCGCTAGTTTCTTCATTTTTCACGATTCTAGCGGTGTTGGGATGATGTTTTAGAGCTCTTCACAACCATCCATGCAATTTTACTAGATTTTACTCCAGGTACATTTTATTAAGGTTTTTGTGTTTTCACACTTTGGTGAATTACTTGGACATATGAGATCATGAATGCTTCTCGTTTGCATGGGATGACTTGTTTTTGGCTGTTCTTCGTGCATTTCCATCCTTTTATCTACTTTGAGCATTGTATACATCAGTTTGTAAGCATTTTCCTTTTTGCAAACGCACTGAGATAAAGTGCCACTATGCCTTGCATGCTTGGGATCTTGCACATCTTGTGCCTTATTGTACTCACACTCCATTATAAAGTGCCACGGGGGAGTTTGATGTTTGCCTTTGTTTGCCATCTACCTTTGTCACATGAGTGTTCCTTCCACGATATTAGCCTCGTGATGTGTGTCAAGTGAGTGTTTCTTTCATGACACTAGCCTTTATGTGTTTGTACTTTCTACTACACTCTCATTGTTCCTGGATCTTCGTCATGCAGTTTTTCTTGGCATTCAGTTTCAGTGTACCTGTCACCTCTCCCTTGTGAGCATTATGGGGGGGTTTCTCCTGTTGGTTGTTGGTTCTAATGCTTCCTTGGTTCATTGGAGTGAGCTATGTATTCAACATTTGTTCCTATGTACTAGGCAGATGCAGTGGCTGGTTACCTATGCATTTCGATGAGATGGATCATTTCCCATATGGACACTCTTTCATTCCTATTTTTGGAGGCAACCTTCCATTTTCAATTGATCAGCTCTTTAGACTTTGGTGTTTTTTGTCATCTGTTTCTTCGAGTTCAGTTGTTTGCCTTTGTTTTCCATTTGATTCGAGTAATGTTATTTGAGAGCACTAATGCAAATTACAGTCTTCTCTACCTGATCATCTTCTATTTCAGTGGAGGTTCTTCATATCGACAGTTATTCTTCGACAGTGTTTGTAGGATTCATCATGCTTCAATGATTCTTCTACTCTTCTTTTGTTCCTATCTTTTGGAACATTCTTGTTTGGAGGCTTCTTCGGTCCTTCACTTGTATTTCTCTTTCTGGAGTAGAATTTTTTTCCCATGAGGTTTTCTTTATTTCTCCACTTTACATAGATCTTTTGTACTTGGGTACCTCATCAGGCTTTGTTGTTGGGACCCAATTTGCCTTCATCATGTAGTTGCATTTTTGCTTCTTGCATTTCATTTTTTAGCTACTCCCTAAGTTCATCTTAAGGGGGGGTGTTAGAGTTATCATGTATTAGCAAATAATTATTTATTTAATTATTAGTCTACTATCCTCTAAACTTAAGCTAATAGTATTGTAGGCTTTATTAAATACACATTATTCCTTTAGGGTTTCTTTAGGGTTGCACAACTTTAGGGTTGCACATTCTCCTTTTATAAGGATTGTATTGTACTTTTTCATCGATTCCCTCTTTGAATGATAATCTTTTTCTCTAGAGCCATTATTTCTTTTTTCTTCCATTCTTCTCTTGTGATAAGTATTTTACTTGCAGGTGTTCTTGAGATCTCTGAAGTTGTATTTCTCAACTTCTTCAAAATGAAAAAGAGAAAATGAAGTTTCCTGAAAACCCAAAGATTTCTACTTCCTCCGGGATGGGAAAACAATATCAAGCTCAAAGTCTTGAATATCTGCAATCCTATCAACCTTTTGTAATAATAACTTTTCAGAACCAAATGCAACATATAGTAGCATAAAGTCTACAAATAGAATGCACTCAAACTAATCTATATGAGAATCTATCGCAAACACAAAGTCTTGAGATAATTCTCAACTCCAATTGTAATTTTTAAACTAATTTCACTCCCAATAGTTGCAACACAAAGTCTGCAATTAGATGAAGTGAAGCTCATTTTAGTAGCCTTCTACAATTTTCAAAGTAAGCACAAAGGTATACCCAAAAATGACATAAGAACACAAAGTCTAAAATTCCTCACTTCTTTTATATTACTCAAAGATGACAACTTTACAACTATAAAGCTCAAAGTCTTTATGAGTAGAAAATCCTACATATTTTTCTTGCTTTCCAAAAAGATAAAAGATACAATAGACCCCATCAAGTATTTATAGGAGAAGAGTCTTGAGAAAAAGAAGGGAGGATTCCAACTAACTTGGACCTTTTCAACAACTAACTATGACTTATTCAAGATTACAAGTCCTATTCTAAATTGACTTGTAATAAACTTACTTGCAATTACAAAAGAGTTTCTACAAGTAAAATTGTCGAAAGGAAAACTATAATTTTGAAATATAAACTAAGTGTTGAAATATAAACTAAGTGTTGGTAGCATGTTTGGCCATGCATCCTTCAAACTTCTGGATAATTCCTTGTAGCTCATCAAAATTTGGCTCATGAGTGTTCTTAGCAATAATCACTGTTTTGATAATGGTATCGTTGCAACTGAGAATCATAGGATTATGCTTCTCAAGAGTAGCCTGGATTTCCTGCAGAAAGATTTGGTACTTCACCAAGGCTCGAATTGATGTAACTGAAAATTGTTCATCCTTCCATTCTTGCTAAATCTGAAAGAACATCTTCTTTTGGCAACAACTCCCCATTCTGATTTACAATTTTACAAGAAACTTTCTCACAACGAGAAACAATATCTTGCAGCACTTCCATGCGCAATCCCAAAGCATCATCAATTTCTTCAATAAGTGCTTTTAGAACAAGGGATTTATTTTCTAGAAGTTCTCCAAATTCTAGATACATAGTTCTAGTAAGAAGGATGCCATTCTCTTGTAGAACATTCAGCTTTTATTGTGGCATCCCGTGCCAAACTCTCAAGTTACTTTCAACCTTCTCGGGATTTTGTTTGAAAGTTTCAAAAGTTTGGTTCAATTATTTCTGATAATTTCCAGCTTGACCATCACTTGGAAAACTTCCTCCAAGACCCGAACACATAGATTAGTAATTTGATCTACCCAAGAATCTAGTGCTTGCATTTTCTGAGAAGCTCTTTTAATTTCCTGAATCGATTCTTTGGCATTCAAAGAAGTCGAAGGATTGGTCCCTTCTTCAGATGACTTAGTAAGCTTCTAAATGACTGAGATAAGCTACAAATTCTCCTCCTCCATCTTGTCTTTCTTCGTAAGGAGTTCATCATACCGTTGTACCAAAGAAGTCACTGAATGCTGAGCATCATGCATGACAACTGCATGTGTTTGTTTACCAAGCTCCACTCTAGTGATTTTATAGTCAGAAGCTTGCATCTCTTCATGTGGTTTATCTACAATTGGCTCAACAATTTTTGCAATTTTCATCTTGTTGTTGTCAACTGTCACTCTCAAGACTGTCTTATCTTTTTTAGCATCCTTGGGTTTAGATTGTTTGAGCTGCTAAAAATCAAAGATATCAGGAGAAATTTCCTGCTTCTTTCTTTTAGGAGTGAAAGAGCTTAGCCATGGAGGTAAAGCCATTGAATTTGCCTCATAAGTAGTTGGAGGTGGGGAAGAGACAGTTTTAGTTTGAACTATAGTGGTCACCTTGGGAGAAGTTTTTGTTTGAACATTTGAACAACAACCATGGCCCGTTTAGTCACTGAAGAATGTGAGGCCTGCAACATGAATTTGTCAAAACCAGAAGTAGAAGTATCAATCTCTGATAATGACAAGTTAAGCAAGGAGACATGGGTAGGATTATCCTCAAAGATATTCAACAAATCCTCCTATGTGTGATCAAGAGATGGTTTTGCTGCTGAAATTGGAATGACACTTTGTGCATTCACACTCAATGGAATAGGATCAATGTGGATGGTGGAAAAACAAAAGTCCACATCTGTGTCAAAAGGAGATAGGGGCAAATCCAAAGGGATTTGAGGAGGAACTTCATGAGGTGATTCCGAAGTTGTGGACCTAGGAGCATCATTTTATTGTTGTTCTTCTTTTGGATCTTCAGGATCAATGGCGTGAATATGAAGCTATGGTTTCTCTTTCCCTTTCATTGTCACTTCTTCAGGAGGAATTACCATCACTCTGCTAACTGTCAATTTGATCCTTGTAGTAGAAGAGGAAGCACCTTCCTTGTTATCAACTCTAATTTTAGACTTCGTCCGATAGGCCCTGTAGAATAATCTTCTTTTCCAATCTTGATTTTGATGAGTCTAACGCCATTACTTTTGAGCCAAGCATTGGTTTTTGTCAAGACAAGCTGATATCTATCCATAATGGAAGTGCATTCCTTCTGTGACCATTGAATCGATGGAAGTGGTGCTTCATCGACTCTTTTCTCAACATACTCAGAATCAAGTACATTTCCATCATCAACCATTCCTTTAGCAATGCTTGCTAGGTTCAAATCAACAATCTACTCAAGTGTGAGCCTACAATAGTCCATCCTACGAATCTCCTCTTCTGTGCGAAGATCAATCCAGATGTCCTCTATGTGATGCACATGTATGAAAGATCTTTTAATGTTTTCTTTCATGCCCCTGTAATCAAAATTTGCCCTTGCTTTGAACCTCTTGAGTTTGATCTCCTGCAACTTAGTCTCCATTGCTCTGGCCTTCGTGGATGTCATGAGAGAATATCAACCAATCTGCAATGGGTTATTAGAAGATATCCCCATTCTAGCCTTATGTCGAACTGATTGTTGTGCATGAATTGCCATGAGTTGTCTACCCAATTCCATAATGATTTTGTCAGTTGGATATCTTGGAAGCATGTATGGCTGTCCACTATAGCATCCAACTCTCAAGTAAGTAAATGTTGGGAATTGAAGGAAAAGATGGGTATATTCATTTGCTCTTTCCCACACAACATTTGATACTCTTCTATTCTTCAATGTTCTGTCAAATAGACACATGCAGTGGCCATAGAAAGCATCTTGGACTCTCCTATAATGCAACCTGCTAGGTCTCAAAGGTAGCTAATCATAGTAATCCCACATAGGCACGAGTGAGTGATCACCCTTGGTAGAAAGACTAGGGAAGTGTTGGAGTGATGCTGCTATATACACTGAGTATGAGTTCATGTAGGTCAAAGTGGTGGGAACTCTGGCAAGCTACTTACACAAAGTGTCACTAATGATTTCACTCCAAAAGATGTGCTGGGATTGTCTGATGAGTACAATGAACTGGTACATCCATGGTTCAAAGATGTTGGAATGCTCTAAACTCATGATTTTGCTCAAAAGGGTAATTGTGTCACCAATTTCTCCTTTGAAATCATAGCGAAACAGCTTCACTCACCGGGTAAGACAAGTTCTTGGTTCTTGAATCCACTTGTTGATATTATGCTTACATTCCTTCTCCCTCTTCATGTAGTATTTTTTTGCACTTTCCTTTGAAATCTCTACATAAATAGGAGTTGTGGGTATTTTGAAAATCTTTTCAATAGTTTCAGCACCAAGACGGATAACTACCTCACCCTCATCATCCCTAATAGTTTTGGTTTCCTGATCAAAGTGAGTGGCAAAAGCAAGAACAAACTCTGGCTCCAAGGTAGCCACTGGGAAGGAAGAGGCAAAATGGAGATGACTATCCAGCAAGTGCTGCATGTTATGATCCACAGGGTTTTTAACCCTTGAGAAAGTTTGACATATCCACATGTCCAATCTCTGTATCCTTAATCTCATCCAATGAAGAAGAGACTTGAGAAGGAGAGATCTCATTTTGATACTTGTCGTATTTGTACTTCATCTTCTTTTGGGAAGATGATGTTGGCAAATCAATCATTGAACAAGAACTTGTAACGCTGCGATGAAAAATCCAGAAGTGTTAATGCAAATATCACGATCTGTTGAAAGAGCCATATGATCTTCTTGAAAGGGGAAAAAATCAACCCTAGACCTAAAATTCTTGGAGATGGAATGATGAATAGACAAGAGGTTTTAAAGACTGAGTTTTTGACCAATTTTGGATCTTGGGAGACGTATTGCAAGTATGAAAAAGGAAACAACTTCTGGAAAGACATAACTGCAATCGGGTTTCTAAATCCCAATTGCAAGTAGACTTGAAATGAGAAAAATGAGTGAATGTGTGATAAATGGTAAAAATATGGTTTTGACATGAGGGAAACTGAAGCTTATGACCAAGGATAGTAACTATGGATGACTATGAATGGAATTTTGAAGAATATTTTCATCTTGACCACATGTAAAACGGGAAAAACTTTTACTTGTAATTAGGTTTATGAAACTCGATTTTGAATGGGTAAGTTTTAAAACAACTTTTCATATTGCAATTTTGGCAAAAGAATATTAAATCTTTTCAACCAAAGGGGAAGACCAACATCTCACTTGTAATCGAATTTTAAAAACCCGATTTCAAGTAAAGAAGAAAACTTAAAATGTGGGAAAAACAATGCAATCTGCAAATTGCATTCAAGAAGCTAGGAATTTGAGAAGAACTTATGCAAATCCGAATTCAAGCAAGAACAAGATATATAAAGCATAAGAAAAATAGAAAAACAAAAAACAAAACTGAAAATCAGATACCTTGCTTGAAGAATGCCCTAGATCAAAGCAAATGGACTTGAGAGAAACCAAAATGCTCTTATAAATAGGTAAGGAAGCTACCACGTTGTGATTGCAATCAACAAACAAATTGATTTTGCTTTTAAGCCTCTCCACAAAAAATGGCTTGGAAAGAGAAGTATATTTGACATGAAACACTCTACAATGGAGGAAAAAATGCAAGACGTGTTTGCAATGTAGCAACAAGGGCAAACTTCAAGCTCCAAAACATGGCAAAAACGTCTCCATGAATGCAAGACGTGTTTGCCAAAACTTTTTTCTCTAAAAACGTGGCAACTACCAACGATTTCCAGTAGCATAGCAAGAACGTGGGACAGATTCAAGAGAAGAATGCCACAAAAATCAGATTTGCGAGAGAAAAATGCAGATCGGGTTCTTCGTTTCCAACTTCAAGCAAAATGTGCCCTGCAAAGATGCAATCGGGTTTCTAAAACCCATTTGTAAGTTTTAAATTGCATCACTTTTTCCTTCACTTGAGCAAATTCGGGTTTCTAGGGAACAAAAGCACAAAAATAAAGAGCAAAATGACTTGTAATAGGGAAATAAAATCCCTATTACAACTTAAAGCACAAAATAGGAACTTTTATGAGAACTTACAAGTTCTCATTAAACTTGTATTTTTAATTTAACTTGTAATTTGTCTAAAAAGTTCCTACAAACAACTTAAAAAACAAAAAGGGAAAAGGGAAAATAAAATGCAAGTTACAAGTTACAAGTTTTAAATAAAGTGCACTTGTAATTGCTAGAAAAATCCCCTACAATAAAACAAAAAAGAAACTCTAAACTTGCAGAGGAAAGAAAATTTTCCACTTGCAGTCCAGAAAATAAAATTAGATTTTGAAGGAATGACATAGCCAACGAACTCGAAACGCAATGAAATTTGAAATGTGGATCGAGGATGAATCGAAGAACAATCCAGTTCAACAAGAAGCAAAATTTTTGCCTCAAGAAGCATGCCTTATAGAAATTTTTCATTTTTGAACAAATTTTTAAAGGGGTTGTCCAATTTTGTTAATGCAAAAATACAGACAACATGCCATTTGATGCGAGAGAATGCACCTCACAATCCTGACCTCATCACTTATGATGTGAAGGCCTTCATTCAGCAAGACTTGATACCTGGTGGACTCATTTAGAACCATTCAACTTCAACATCAAACCAAGAGCCCCATTAATAAAAAAACATATATTTTTCACTAAAAAAACATATTCAAACACAAAAATTTTACTATACAAGTAAATAATAGAAATGATACATTTTCAATTTAGAGGGGAATAAAGCAGTCCAAATATCTATTCCAAAATCAATCATTTGTTGAAACTTTAAACATTCAATACTTAAATATCAAATGATTTATGAGGCACTTTCATTCATATTTTCCATAAAGATAATATTGAGCTTAAGAAATTTACATCTGCTTCATTGTTGGAGATTAAATAGGATTTTGTATTATTAAAAAAATTATGATTATTTTGCAAACCTTTTATGACCATCATAGTCAAGCATTTTAAATAAAACATAAATACAAGGAGTGAAATATGACCTTGATTTACATATAAAATATAATGTTATTAAGTTACATGTCATGAAATAGCTTGTATGTCTTTGTATCTATTGCAATGAATCTGATTGCTCCAATTGAGCCTAATAGTGCCACAACTGAATAGCATACAACAATGGCAATATTCAAGATACGTAAAAGATGGAAAATCAAGTTATTCCTAGGCTTTCTTCCAACTTTTAGAAATGCAAGTGCTGGCAAAATAAAATCCAATGGAGTAAATCCAATTGCCCCACAAAGAGCAACAAAATCTCCAAAAAAAGGTAGAGCTGCAGCGCAGAGAGTAACCAATGCAACATAAATTGATGTACAAAGAAATCGAATAATGTAGTGTTTCAGCATACGAGTCCCTCTATTTGGTATTAATTTCTCCTCAAAATAGGCATATGTTGGTCTACAATATATCTGCAAGGAAAAGCTAGTCAATAAGAATCTAGGCCCTTAAATTCCAGAAACTGAAGTGAAATAATTCAGGTATAATTGAACAAGCAGGCCAAATTCTTTCTGATGGTAATGACATGAACCAAAGAGTAAACATAATACACTACTAGGAAATTTTCAACAACAAACAATTGGAGGGATAACTAAAAAGAAATGAGATCATGGCTAACAAACAATACTATAAAAACATAATGAAATCAAGCGCTGAAGAATCTTAGAAGTTTGTGTTGTTGTGGTTGCCATTGATGTCAAACTTGTTGTTTTGGATAGTTGTTGGTCCGGAAAGTCTGTGGTGCAGAGATATCTTGTTGTATTGGTGTTGCAGTTATTCTATTGGTTATTTCGGAAGTGTTTGGGTCTGGAAAGTGTTACTATTATTGCTTGGTGTTGTTATCTTCTTTGGTTATGTTTTTGACATTGTGGATATGGTAGTTTTGTGGTCCAGAAATATCTTTGTGTTTTTTGGATGTTATGGTATATTTTAGAGCTAGTTGTGAAATTCTATGTTAATCCTATCTTTTGGTCCGGATATGATTTTTGGAAGGAAATGCAATGTGTCATGGGTCTCACCTGTTGAAATCCGATAGCTAGATCGGATTATGTATGAGCAAATTACTTATATTGGGCTGGGCCCAAATTGTAACAAATGTAACTTGTAAAGCATCTAAATTGGGCCCTATTACAACACCCAAACAAACATAACATGCTCTTTGTAAATTGTAAACTAAGCCCCAAAATTGAGCGCTAAAAGCTAAAATGAAAAAAATGTAATTTAAATTAAGCAACCGACTTGGAGAAAGTGTAAGGATGAATCTTGTATATCCTAGATCTCAAATCATATATTGTACAAGCAGTCTTCTTCCTTAGCGAATTCTCAGTCAAGCAACTCAGCGATCTTATTAATGGGAATTTGTCATCAGCTCTTCAAGCCTAGCGAAGTGGTTCTCAAGCTTAGCAAATTTGCCTTCTAGTGTAGCGAAAGCTTGGAGAAGCTATATCAGACATCTGCAACATCAAACTCTTGCAAGACTGAAACTTGGTTATTACAATCGGTGAATTTGTGCCAGCACTACAACGATTTGACTTGGATGAATTGTGAACTAGTTGGTTGTCTAAATCAGATAAGTAATATGATCTGAATGATGCTTGTAATTTTGCTCATATATAGAAAAGTTGATCTGGATCTTTGATGTTGGGTTTTTTCCTCCAAGAGGGAGGTTTTCCCAGGGTATCTTTGGTGTTCTTTGTGTTATGTACATGTTCATTTCATTTACTTTCAGAGATTAATTAATTCTGATAAAAAACTAAAATGGTATCAAAGCTTTAGGTTCATTATAAAGTAATCAGATTATCAGTTATCCTTCACTTTCAGTTGGTTGTTTTAGTTTTGCAAGATGGTTACAAGACTGAAGGTAGAGGAAAGACTTGATGGTGCTCTCAACTTTACCTCTTGGAAAGTCTATGTTCTTCTTGCCCTTGAAGAGATTGAGCTGTTACAGTTTGTGGAAGACAAAGATCTGTCTGAACCCTAAGATCCAGATGAGTTAAAGCAGTTCAAGAAGAATGCTCTTAAGGCAAAGAAGTTTCTAATTGATTCTGTGAAGGATCATCTTGTTCCAGTCATCTCCAAGTTACCTTCAGCCAAGGAGATGCTCAAACACCTAGAAGGAATGTACGAAATCAATAACATCAGCTGACCACTTACTCTAAGGCAACAACTTTTTCAAATCAAGATGAGCAAGAGAGATTCAGTCATGTCCTTCTTCATGAAAATTTCTGAATTGAAGGACCAACTTAGCTCCATTGGAAGTGAAGTAGTGGATAAGGATATTGTCATGATTGCATTAAATGGTCTCCCTGATTCTTGGGATCCATTCATTCAAAACATAAGTAGAAGAGCTGAATTTCCCTCATTTGATCGTCTTTGGTTTGATTGCATTCAAGAGGAATCTCGCCTAGCTGCAAGAGGAATGCTCAAGGGCACTCATGGAGGTGACCATCATGTGCTTGCATCTCATCATGTCAAAAGAAAAAGGGTAATCATTGGAAGAAGAACAACTTCAAAAGAGAGAGAGACTTCAGACGACCTCCTGCTTACGATTCAAGGAAGAAGCCAAGAGATTTTTCACGTATCCATTGCTTCAGATGTGATAAGTTTGGACACTATGCTAAAGAATGTCAACATCTGCCCATGCAAAGAGAAGTGAACCTGAATGAAGTTGCAGATTCGAAGGATAATGAAGACTTCCTCTTCATTTCTGCCCTATCCAGCAATGTGCCAACTGACAACAACACTTGGTTGATAGATAGTGGTGCATCCAGACATATCACGAGATACCGGGAGCACCTCTCAGACTTAATGGAGGAAGAGTCCAATCTTCATGTGGTAATTGGTGATGATGTTCAATATTCGGTAAGAGGTTTTGGCAATAATTCTTTAAATTTAGAATCTGATATCTCCTTACATCTTAGTGATATTTTATTTGTTCCTGGAATTAAAAGAAAATTACCATTTCTACCCTAGAAGATAAAAGTTATCAAGTAGCATTTTCTAAGGGCTGAGTACTTGCATGGCCTAAGAAATCTAGTTTTAAATTTGCTCGTGTTATTGGAAATAGATATGATAGTTTGTATAAGCTTTCAACTCATCCCGTTCGAGCACTCATTCATGAAGCTCCCGAATCTAGCGAGCCATGGCATAGAAGGCTTGGCCACCTTCACCTTCAGGCACTTCCCTCACTTGAAAAGATGGTTAAAGGTATGCCTAAACTTAGTCATTTTCATGATGATACTTGCAAAGGTTGTGCATTAGGTAAGAACACTAAAAGTCCATTTCATAAAAGTGAAAGTAGAGCTTAGGAAAAATTAGCACTTGTTCATTCTGATTTATGTGGACCCATATCTGTTCCTTCACCTAGCGGATTTCTATACTATGTTACATTTATAGATGATTTTTCTAGAAAGACTTGGATTTACTTTCTAAAATCTAAAGAATCCAATGAAGTGCTAAGTAGGTTTAAAGAATTTAAAGCCCTAGCTGAAAACATGTCTGGTAAAAGGATTAAAGTGTTAAGATCTGACAATGGAGGTGAATACACCTCAACTAGTTTCAATCACTTTTGTGTAGAGATGAGAATTAAGAGGGAATTTTGCGTTCCCTACAATCCTCAGCAAAATGGTGTGGCTGAACGAAAGAATAGAGCCATTGTTGAAGCAGCTAAAGCAATGATTCATGATTAGGATCTGCAAACCTTCTTATGGGCCAAAGCATCGAAGACTGCAGTGTACATTTGGAATAGATGCCCTTACCATATCCCGAAGAACATGACTCCCGAAGAAGCCTTCACTTGAGTCAAATCGGATATTAGCCACCTAAGAATTTCTGGAAGTCCTGTCTATGTTCACGTGCCAAAGGAAAAGAGAACTAAGCTAGAGCCATCTGGGAAGAAAGGTATCCTTGTTGGATACAGTGAATCCTCCAAAGCATTTCGCATCTACATTCCAAGACAAAGGTATATTGAGGTAAGTAGGGATGTCACATTTGAAAAAAATATTGCTTTCAAGAAATCTAAAGGTTCCCTTGTCAATAATGATAAAGAAGTTAATGATAATCAAGATATGGATATTGATACTAACCTTGCGATTCAGAGGGAGTCCATTGAGCCTCCTAAACCTATTGAGCATGGTGATCTTCCTGAGCCTTTGGATCCAACTGATGAACCTAGAGATATTGTAGTTAGCAAGAAAACACCACTTTGGGTTAGGAGCACAATTCAAGAAGCAAAAAAGTTTGCAGCTCCCCAAGGAACATTTAGAGAAAGTCAAAGGCCTCAAAAATTCTCAAATTATGTTGCAATGATGTGCAATATAATTGAGACTGAACCATCAAGCATAGAAGAAGCAATGAACCAACAAGCATGGAAACTAGCTATGGACGAAGAGTATCAATCTATCATCAAGAATGATGTCTGGGATATTGTGCCTAGACCTAGAGGCAAGTCTGTTGTTTCTTCTAAATGGTTGTTTAAAATTAAACATGCTGCTAATGGTAGTATTGAAAAATATAAAGCTAGATTTGTAGCTCGTGGTTTTTCTCAAAAGGAAGACATAGATTATGAAGAGACATTTGCTTCTGTTGCTAGATATACTTCCATTAGAACTATTATAGCTATTGCTGCAGCTAAGGGTTGGAAGTTACATCAGATGGATGTAAAGATTGCCTTCCTTAATGGTGTCATTGAGGAAGAAGTCTATATTGAACAACCAGAAGGATATGAGACTCACAATAGAGAAACTCATGTATGCAGATTGAAGAAAACTCTTTACGGCCTCAAGCAAGCTTCTCGAGCTTGGTATGAAAGAATTGATAGGTATTTGGTTAGTTTAGGGTTTTGTAAGAATGATGCTGATCCTAACCTATACTTTAAAGTATTTAATGGTGAAATGATAATTCTGGTTTTATATGTAGATGATTTATTTCTAATTGATGAAGATAGTCTCATCATTAGATGTAAGAAAGAATCAGCCACTAAATTTGAAATGAAAGATCTAGGTTTAATGTATTACTTTCTAGGATTAGAAGTATGGCAAAGATCTAATGAAATTATACTTAGTCAAGGAAAATATACCATTGATATATTGAAAATATTTGGTATGCTGGATTGTAAACCTATGTTACTCCTATGGAAACTAATTTGAAGAAATTGAGTTTATATGCAGCTAACTCTGATTTTGCAGATCCATCAGAGTACAGACAGTTGATTGGATCCTTGATGTATCTAGTTAACACTAGACCAAATATTTGTTATGCAGTGAGTGCCCTTAGCCAGTTCATGAACAAATGGAAGCATGTTCATCTTGTTGCAGCCAAACATATCTTGAGATATTTGCGACGCACAGTAGGCTATGGGCTGAAGTATCCAATCAACACTATCATTACCTTGGAAGGCTACTTTGATTCTAATTGGGTAGGAAGTGCAACTGATATAAAGAGCACTTCAGGAATCTGTTTCAGTTTGGGTTCTACCATGATTTCTTGGGCCAACAGGAAATAGTCCTCAGTTGCATTGAGTACTGCAAAAGCTGAGTACATTGCATCAAGTGTGGCGACAAGAGAAGTAGTATGACTTCACAAGCTTCTTGTTGGGTTGTTTGGACAACCTTGGGAACCGTCAGTCATTTATTGTGACAATCACAGTTGTATTAAAATGTCTGCTAATCCTGTGTTTCATGACAGGTCAAAACATGTGGAAACTCATTATCACTATGTTCGTGACATGGTACAGAGAGGTACCATTTAACTAAAATATGTGAGCACTGATGAGCAGATTGCAGATATTCTCACCAAGCCTCTAGCTTGTGTGAAGTTTGAATACTTCAGAGAGAGACTTGGAGTTGTTGAGAACACAGCTCTTGCTGAGAGGGAGTCTCAGTCTCAGTGATGCACTGAGTTGCTTTTGTCCACCCTTTGCCGGCAATGCAAGGTGGAGTCACCCTCTGCGGGCAATGCAATGTGACATTGGATCCTTCACAGGGAGAAGGTTGACCTGAAAGACCTCCTCCACCCTTTGCAGGCAATGCAAGGTGGATCCATCCTCTGCGGGTAATGCAAGATGGATGTGACACAAAGATTGATGATGTGCCATAATCCTCCCTATCTAAGAGGAAGTGTTGAAATCCGATAGCTAGATCAGATTATGTATGAGCAAATTACTTATATTGGGTTGGACCCAAATTGTAACAAATGTAACTTGTAAAGCATCTAAATTGGGCCCTATTAGAGCACCCAAACAAACATAACGTGCTCTTTGTAAATTGTAAACTAAGCCCCAAAATTGGGCGCTAAAAGCTAAAATGAAAAAAATGTAATTTAAATTAAGTAGCCAACTTGGAGAAAGTGTAAGAATGAATCTTGCATATAACAAGATTTATCCTAGATCTCAAATCATATATTGTACAAGCAACCTTCTTCCTTAGCGAATTCTTAGTCAAGCAACTTAGCGATCTTATTAGTGCAAATTTGTCATCAGCTCTTCAAGCCTAGCGAAGTGGTTCTCAAGCTTAGCAAAAGCTTGGAGAAGCTATATCCATTGTGCTGATTGAACGCCAGACATCTGCAACATCGAACTCTTGCAAGACTGAAACTTGGTTCTTACAATCAATGAATTTGTGCCAGCACTACAACGATTTGACTTGGATGAATTGTGACCTAGTTGGTTGTCTAAATCTAGATAAGTAATCTGATCTGAATGATGCTTGTAATTTTGCTCATATATAGAAAAGTTGATCTGGATCTTTGATGCTGGGTTTTTTCCTCCAAGAGGGAGGTTTTCCTAGGGTATCTTTGGTTTTCTTTGTGTTATGTACATGTTCATTTCATTTACTTTCAGAGATTAATTAATTCTGATAAAAAACTAACATCACCATAGTGTGTGGAGATCCAGATAAAAGTAATTTGCATTGGAGAATATGTTTTGGCCCGTTAATTTGTCTATATGGACATGTTACGTGTTGGAATGTTGTGGGTATGTTTCGATGTTTGCGGATTGGTGGATAGGACTTAGAAAGATGTGTTTTGGTCCCCTCTTTCTCCTTGAGTGGATCAACGTGTGTGTTTTTGGTCCGGAAGGTGTATTTTGTTTTAGGCTGACTTGGTTCAAATTTTGATGATATATCTTGTATATAAATAATGTTTGTGATTGAGTTGTGTGTAAGCATATGACAAAGAGTGTGATGTAGAAGATAGTCTGTGAAATTCAGTGAAGAGAAGAGAAGAAGAGTTGTGTTCGAATGATATACAAGCTGTTTGAGACTGTAGCAGAAATATGAGACAATGTGTTGACAGATGAGGTCTGAGTTGTGTGTGTTGATGTTGGTCGCTTGATGCAGAGTTCAAGGACAACTTCATGATCAGGAGATCCTTCTTTTCAAATCAATTTGGTGTATCTTGCCTTGTTGTAGTTAGCATCAGGTTTGCAAGTCATTTTTGTATCTTGCCCCAAGAGTAGTTAGCCTTGGTCAGCAAGTCCGAAGCAGTGAGCTCTTTCATTGTAATTTGATATACATAATGGATATATTTTTGTGGGTTGACACTCACCGTGGTTTTTCCTCGTTTTGGATTTTCTACGTACAAATTTTTTGATGTTGACGTGTTGATTATGTGTCGTCGTTCAAATGTTATAAGTTACTACATTAATTTTGGTTTAGACTGATTCACCCCCTCTCAGTCCTGCCTTGGGTTCAACAGAATCGTTATATTGTAAATTGGTAGCTCCAACGAGAAAATGTTTTGACCCCTAAACCAAGTAAGCTCCACCAAAGTGCCATTGTGAAAATACCTATGCCAAACGATGTCAGGCCTTTTCCCCTTCACTGCAACTCAGACACGTACGAGCTTCTTCTTGCTGATTTATAATCAGCCCAATAGGGGCCTACTGTCAGCCATTTGTATGAGCTACAGGAAATACTAAAGATAAACCACAGGCTCATGATTACCATTAGGATTAATGTTCACAATTCAAGAAAGACAATATGGGGAATAAATGGTGGCCAGATTTCCTAAATCAACAGGATAACCTTGTCTTCTAATGTTCATTTTTCTAAGTTGTTCTTTCTGAAAAAATAAAACAAATAATTGTGGACTTGGGAAAATTTTAGATTATTAGAAAAGCATGTTAAGGTTTTACAAAAAAAAAAAAAAGACAATCAAGCACAATGGTTATATGTCTAGGTCATAAGGTGTAAAACTGGCAAGATTAGCAGAGAAATTCACTACCAGTTCTAAAGTAGAAAATCATTTATGAAAGAGCATCAACAGTTGGAAGTGATAATAAGTTGGAATTATTAGAGAACTGAAGTCATGTATTCCTGTAAAAATAAACACAAAATAATGTGTATAAGCAAATTGATTCTCCAAATACAGGATCACATTTTACCTGAAAACAGCCTGAAATCTGAATCACTGTAAACAAATTCGCCATAACAATTGCCCATGCAGGGGTTGTCAAGGAATTGAGGACATATGCTTCCACTGCCGATCCAAATGCCCAGTAACCTACAAATGCAAGCGTCCAGTAGCTTACAATGATGACTGTGTATGCTCCTGAAACACCTTTGTACATATTTTTTTTTGCAGGGTCCCTAAGAGTCGACTGCGTAAGAAGAAAGGTGGTGTAAAATTTGCAATGGTTATATTAAAAAAAAAAATCTGAAGATAAAAATTCATTCTATTAGACAATGCATGATTCCATAAAATGACGTCCACAAAATAATGTGTAGATTTTGGGCACAGATTTTGACCTTGGGAGGCAGCATTGGTAGGCAAATACATTTGTCTTGAACATATTTATAAGTTATGACTGATCAGTCGATCCATTAATAAAAGTAACTGTCTCAGTTTTCTCAGGGATCTGTTACGACATGAGAAAACTACAACAGATCTCCTTCAACAGCTTTTAACCTTGGAGGTTGCATTCATAGGCAAATATATTTGTCTTACAGAACATTTCTAAGCAATCAATTATCAATCAATCGAATGATAATAGTAGTTCTGACTCAGATTTATCAGGGATCTGTTACTACAAGATAAAACTACTAAACTCAATTTATTTAAAAATTATAAATGTACACTTCTATCCATAAAGGTTATCGAGCACATTCCTACCTGTATTTCAGGTAGCATTGCATCTCCAAAAGAAAATGCTATTGTTCCCAAAGCATTGAAGGCTTTGAATATCTTGGTGGCTGAAGTACCATGCAATTGATAATCAACTGAATCTCGATTCATCCGCAATCCTGTTTGGAAAAGATACAATTAATCTTTCCTCAGATAAAGAGTAAAGAGTTTACACTCTACAATAATTATCAGAAAAGGTGTTTTGACATTTTTTACTATCTTCCGCTACATATACACAATGATTATGAAATAAGGAGCGGGAATGAGAAAGAGAGGAAAAAAGAGAGAAAGGTGGAATGGAGGGAAGGAAGAGAAAGCAACAATGCAACAGGAGAGAAGGCTTTCTAATTGTAGCCATCATTGAAGTTTGAGAATATTCTTTATATGTATTTAAAAAACAATAAAAGAAGATAATCTGACTACTGAGTTTCTAAAGTTCTCTTCACACATAATAACAGCTGTTGATGAACATGAAATGAAAAAAGCTACTAAAATTTAGTAAGTTAAACAGACTGAAATAGAACAAGCCAGCAGGGAGAACCAATCAAACTATCCAGAGGACATATATTTTATACATCTATCATTCCATGGGGATCTGCCCAAAAATGGAACATTTTGGGGATGGATGAAACTTCCCACCTTCACCTGCAGCTGAGGATTTCCAGAATTCATCCTCCTCTGCAGAGGACCTCCCTGCAGGTGATGGGGGGTCCCATGCCAGCCAAAATTTGTGTCATGATAATGGTTTTGATTTGTTTCAAAGCTTTAAACAAACAGATAACATGATGGCATGTAAAATGGTTGACCTTGGAAGAAAGAAGGAATATTTACATGGTTTTGGAGGCAAAATAGACTATTAAAACAGCTGATATTGTTTTTGTTTACTTCAATGCACACTCTCTTACTTAACTTTAGGAAGTTGGTGATCAGTTATTTCCTATTCATCTCAGTAGAGAGTAGAGGAGTTAGGGAGTGGGGTGGTTTTCATATATGCTTGTGAGTTTCTACTGACTGCTCTAAGGAGTTTCTAAAATCAAATAAGAAAATAAATAATAAGACTGAGTAACGACATTAATCCTGACTTCAACTGTACAAGACTCATCATTTCGATCAGTCAGATAACCCAGCTTCACCAAAAGTTCTTTGAAGAATGAAGATTTCGTCAGAAATAAAGAGGATTTGGTTTCGGAGAAAACATAGGAATTGCAGGGAAGACTTATATTTATAATAACATAATATATTTATTATTATTTAGTTCAATAATTGTGAACCTTAAAATTATGTGTGTGTAATAATTGCACCGTGAACCATCATCCCCTCATTCCAAAACTCCATGGAACATAGGATAAACCTCATTTACACTAGATGGATGATTCTAGATGTTTCAAACAAATGGGCAACTGGTTACAAAATTGTATGAACCAACATATATATGTCCTTGCCTACTTTTGTGATCTCTGTTATCTTGTGGTCAACCTTAGTAAAACTAAGGTAATGATTTTCAGTATCTCTAAACGTCTTTTTTCTAGATTCTAATTCTTTATAAGGGGGGTCCAATTTTCTGGTCTCTCCTTCAGCATGAAGATTGCCTCCTATTCATGTCTTAATAAAGGATATGCTTCTCTCTTGGAACACTAGAGTTTCTAGACCCACTTCCAAGATACATCTTTTTGATAACATCATCAAGCCCACAATTTTGTACAGCTTGGAGGATTGTGGACATAGGTAAGGATCCAATTGTTAGGCTCATGTTGAGAGAGTCTAGACTCTCATGTTGCAACATCTTATCAAGTGCAAGTGTATTGTTCCTCAAAGCATCGTCCAAGTAGAGTTTGTTGTCTATCCACTACGTCTTGAGATTTCCTTCTAGTTAATTTCTACATACATAGACCTAGCTCCATGGGTGACTCTGCTTCTAGTCATGATAGATATCTATATTTGGCTCTTTGTTGTTCTAAGAGGATTGCCTCACTGCATCTAGTTCAACACCAATAGTGTTGGTACTCAAAGGCTAGGTTACTCTTGTCATTTTTATGACATCGTTGGTCCATCAATGAGAATCGATCAGAGATATGTTCCATGGACCAGCGCTGCCCCGATTGATCAATGACAAGGCCAATGGTCATGAAGTGTTATGTTCTATGGACCAGCTCAGGAGCCAAGTTCTCGAGCCTTTTGAAACCTGGAACCCTGGAATCCCGAAATTCCAAGTTCCTAGGCCTTTTGAAACCTGGAACCTCGGAATCCCGAAATTCTAAGTTCCCAAACCTTTTGAAATCTGAAATCCCAAAATTCCAAGTTCCCAAGACTTTTGAAACCCGAAATCTTGAAATTCCAAGTTTCCAAGCCTTTTAAAACCTGAAACCCCGGAATCCTAAAATTCCTATGTTCTCGACTCCTCTCCCCTTGCGGTAAGGCCCAACTTCTGACTTCTGATGACTTGTGACACTTCCAGATGACATAATCAACACTCAAGGCTCTTAATGCTCCACCAACCCTTGCGACTTGTCTACTTTCTTTCATGGAGCTATAGGGGCACATTTAATGTTTTTTGCAGGATTGCCATCAAGTGGAGTACAGGGCCATGCTTATTTATGGTTACTTGATGGCCTTCATGTCAGGTCTGCATGCTTTGACTTTGGAATGTTAGGCAATCCACCTTCTAGAAGTACTTTTCTTCTTGGAATGCCTTGTCAAAGTATGGCTAGGTTGCTTGCATGCACACCATGTTAGATTTGTGCACCTCCTTGCCTTCCCAGACTGACATTCTCTTGTGCACGCCAGGGTCAAGGTTTCCCCTCCTTGACCATTGGTCTCTTCTCTGTGACCAGTTTTCTATATATAGGTTGTTAAGCTTCATTGTAAAGGGTTATCTCCTTGTTGGCTTGAGCTACTCTTTTCTCTTTCATTTCTCTTGAAGATTTCTATATTTTCTTTCATTTCTACAACTGTAAGTTTGCCATTGGCCTGAGAATGAATTGAAATTGTCATTCTTGCCTCCCTTCAACTTATGTTTGTTGTGTATGTTTCTTTACCTTCATTATAAGTGTATGTTTTGTGGCTTTCTCTCATGTATATGGTGTGTTAACTTGTTTCTGAGTGTGATTTGTGGGAAACCTTCTCCCCTTTTGACATTCAACAAAATTCTAACCTCCATACATGCATTGAGGTCATTCATGCAACTGAAGTTTGTGCATCTCTAGGGTATTTTGATTGATTATTTGTGTCATTTTGGGGTGGGGAGAGGAACATCTCTAATCTTGGTGCATCACCTCCTTTCATTTTAGCATTCCCTTCTTCTCTTTTCCTCTACAAGCTGTTACGATAGGTTTAGAAGTAGAATTTGGAGTGTGTTAAGTTGGTTCAACTCTTGCACTTGGATTGAGAAGGAAGTCGGCCTTCTCTAGAGATTCAACCCCATTGAGCAAGGTCCCACACTTCAGGGTTGTTTCCATGTTTCACGAGGTTGTTGAGTTGATAGCTCAACAAGGGTGCAAACTTTTGTGACAACAGTTACTTCTTTCTATCAACATCTTGATCAACAAACTACCTCCTTTTATGTATTCCTTGGATGCTCCTCCTTAACTGCTTCCTTCAAAGGAGACCATCACTAGGGATATTAGAAAGGGCATTTACAAACAATACATCTAAGTCAATGGACCTCTCCTCCAATGCCATGCAATCCAAAGCTTATTTTTTATGCTGAGCATTTCCTATAGGTCAAATACAGTATGCTTTGCCGCCCTGACTATCTCGTTGCATGGCTTGAGGTTCCCCCTTGGCTAAATGAAGGTATGTTCCTATCAACTATAGGTTGATATTGATCATCATATTGCTAACCTTGACTAGATTTGTTGTCTTTGCTCCCTTTTAGGGGGTTGAGACCAAGGAGCATTTCATCTTTATATGCCCCATTTATTATGAGATTCGAAAGAGATATAATTGCTTGTATAAGGATTTAAGAAATAATCTCTATATTCTTTAGATATTCACACCAATGGTGTTTGACTCTTTATCTTCGGGAGGCTATCATCTTTTGGCACAAATCCTTACATGCAACTTCTCGGAATTCTAGAGCTCCCAAGTTGATCACCTCCTTTTAGCACACTGGGTTAGCCCTAAATAGCCTAAATGGATACTATTACTTCTCTCATTGATGCAAGTAGGCCTATGAGATGACATCTCTCACAACTTTTGCTTCAACATGTTCCCCCTCTACATTATGAACCTATTTCTTCTTAACAACGTGGCCCCACTTCCTATTGTCACCTTAGATTTTCTCCTCTTCACCCCCTCTCCATTCATAGGAGTAAATGCATATTATGCGCCTTTTCATTGCTATAGGTGCTACTTTCGCCTTGGATGTTAGGTGTTATACTAATGGGTTACCTCTCTTGCTCCTTTGCACCTACCCATTAAACATTACTAGATATTGTATCGATCACTTCATAGTGATCAACAATGGCATTGGTAAATATGCCATTTCTAGTTTAGATAGTGACACTTGATGATCTCCAGTTTTCCTCTATGGTTGCTCTTCGGGGTTTTTGTTCCCCTTCCTTGGCCTATTTGTACCTATTTCCTGACTACTTGTTTTGATGGTCCCTTATTGTTTTGTATTTTTTTCTTTTCTACCCTATTTTCCCCCTTGGTGGGATTGTTCTAGGTTCTCATCCTAGAACTCTCTTTTGTATATTGTCATTCTCTGGAATCCCATTGACCTACTTTTGGTCATTCGTCAACATTAATATAATTTCTCTCTTAAAAGTTGAAAACAAAACCTAACCCACCCTAAGAGTGTCCTCAACCCTAGATCCCACTAGGTGCAGTCACCTTAGATCACCTTTCTAGGAATGATACTATGATATAAACCATTTTAATTCATCTTTAACATTTATGATTTGACAGGTGACATTGCACTATCAATTATCAGCGGCATTCTCAATTATATATTCAATCTTTCCCATTTTGTGCAAAATATGGTTATTTTTACATATTGTAACCCAGACACATTTGTACAAAACCTCCGGGAAAAAATTGGTGAACTGCTGAACCCATATCCCAACCAGCAACATAGTTGTAAAGCATTCCTCTTATTCTTTCATGAAGATAATGAAGATAGAGAGGGTTTTGGATGAAATAGCCTAGGGAGTTGAGGTAGTAAGCCAGTGTGCATTTGCAGAAAGATGCAAACCAACTGCAAATGAACAGATACTATAAAGATGTTGATTGTTTCCTTGAGGGCCTTGCAAAGGCAGTAGCTTTGCAATGTTGCAAAGTGATAATGGCAAGAGAAGGCAAAGGCCTTGCACTGCTAGAGTTTCTTCCCACATTGGATTATGTTGGATAGGCTCTGGTGTTTATTCTATATTCTTGTGATGTTTCTAATTCCTGTTTTTTGAAATTCGTATTGAGTACTATATTATAAACAGCACTTAAATAACTCATTTTTAGGCAAAAATGACTCTTTTTTAAGGAAGCTCATAAGGTAACGGTCCAAATCAACCATGCTGTTTATTCAAAAGATGAGATACGTGTTGATAAACTACTACTATACTAATTATGAATCAGAAGAATAACACATCATGGATCAAGAAGCATGTACTCTATAACTGCTATTCTTTCTCCAGCATTGATGATTTGCTGGATGGGTTATGGAAGGTTCAGACTATCACTCAATTGAATTTGAGGTTTGGTTATCACAATGTTAGAAATAATGAAGAAAAACATAAAAGAGTTCAAGACAAAACAAAAGTGCATATGAATAGAAAAACCAGGAACACTTGATGCTATTGATAATGACTGTCAAGTTTCCTTTTTCCTTGTTTCTAAATGTTAACTACAGATTAATATTGACAAAAAAAAGGTTGTGTAGACCAATCAATAGCATAAGATTGGCAAGGCAACTTGACGGAATATCATCACCAAGAAGAGCCTACTGGCATACACTCTTCCATGGATTTTAATCAATTTCTTGGAGACAAGCCAGTCGTAACTTCCCCACAGAGATAGTATGAAGGCAAAACGAAATTAAATATACAAGTCATTAATTCAATCAAGAAACTTCGTAGATATGCATACCATCATGTAGAGTGACCCCAATAGCTGTTAAAGCAAATCCCATCGTGCTGAATGTACAAATTGCATTCACCCACCTTAAGGAATGGATGTCAGGAAATTGGGATAACAACAACTCATACACTCCAAAAAAAATGATGAATTCTTGCAATGTAAGACTACCGCTACTATGATAGTGTTTATAAATTGCCTGCAGAACAAGAAAATTAAGACATGAGCGAGTAGTAGTACACGAGCAGAAACAAATATGATAACCACTCAAGTTAGCATTACCTTAAGGCTGCTAGCTGCAGCAATTTGAATAGCAATGTTGTTTCCCACAGATGCAATCTGCTGGAAAAAAGTAACTGCCCAGTAACCCTTTTTTCCTTCATTCATTGACAAATACAAACACAAAACCATGGTTCAATATTCAGGATTTATCTTTTGGTTGGCAAGAAAGATAAGTGCAAATGAAAGTCGCATGGCATTTTCAACTGAACATAATATTTATGAGTTGGTTGCTGGCATGTTCAACTGGACAAAATATTTATGAGTTGAACAAACAACCATGAAACCTTTGAGGGTCAGCCCTGATTTATTTGATCAAATGGAATTCTTGAGCTCTAACATTTCAGGATAAGCATCACACAGTTTCACTACTTCGTTTATATACATTAGGAATAAAAGGACAACAAAGTTGAATCGAATCAATCCACCAATATGATCATAAGAATTCAAGTATAACCTTCACATTATTTTCGACTTATTGTGTCATTGATGTGGAACTTCAGAGTTTTCAACTTAGCTATTTTACAATCGGAATCAGCGTCTGCTCGTTCAATCAGAAATTAGTTGACCACTTTTACAATTTTTTCAGAAATAAATTATCACTAAAATATAAATATATAATTCACTTCTACATATATGATTATATCAAAAGAACATATAATATTTTATGTTTTAAATAAATTCCTATATTTCAATCTTCGCAGAATTGCAAGATACAGAGCACATAGCATAGCAGAATATGAGGATTAGCAAAACGGAATACCAAAGATACTCTGCGCAAGTTTTCTGTAGGTGTCATGACGTACACCATTCCACTTCCACAACGAAGCAACCAGGAAACTAGAGTACCACGTGACCATCGTTCCACCCACCAAACTCACAACTCCTGCAGTAGAGGAAGATAAAAATTATAGAGATATGATTTTCACAGTTCTTTAGAAAATAATTGTATTAAATTTTTTTTGACATTTCGAATCAAACATCATGATCAATGATCTATTTTATTGTGTTTACCTGAACTTGCCTTATTATTCTTCATGAATTTGATCCAAAATAGAAAAAAAAAAACTCACACCATTGTTATTTAAATTATATAGATTACAAAAGAAATTATACTAATACTCTAGTGTCCAAAGTCAATTAATGGTACTCCATTACTTACAAGTAAAGGACTAGGTGAGAAGAACCATAGGTTCTGAAAGCAAATAATTTAAGACCCATGACTTAAGGGGTAAGTCTATAGCCCTTAAACAGAGAAAAACTGTACAGTTTAAATACAAGCCGAATGGGGTTGAATGAGATGAGCTTAAGGAGTAAACGTATAGATCTTTCATAACGAAGCATTTCGAATACCCCAATGGATGAGCCTATAACCCCTGATCACCATGACTAAGGTGAGAGTTACACACAAAAAAAAAGAATTTTCTCAGATGACTTTATTTTTTATTTTTTATTTTAATTACATGAGAGTTGTTTTCTCAAATGAGATGAGCTCGTGTAGTGAATCACAACAGCTTTCATAGTGAAGCTCCTGATTGAGAACCCCAAAAGATATGATAAATTATAGGTCATGGACCTGAAGCCCAAAATAAAACAAAGTTTAGTGGCAACTATTCTCTCCAAAAGAGAGCCACAGAATGTAAGGGTAAGAAATGGTCAGCCAAGATTAAGTGGAGGTAATAGTAATCTATGTTGTCAGAAACAAGAAATCAGAAATGGAAATTTATATATATATATATATAAAATCAATTTTTTTAACAAATGTTCTTTAATAGATCATAATCTTCTTTTCAATCATCTTATTATATATATATTTAAATTACTTTTTAAATTAATTTTAAAAAACAAAATAATAATTTAAAATAACTAATAGATTTCTCTGTATTAATTTTAGAAAAACTTAAAAAATCAAAACTCCCAACTTCTGTAAATATTTAGAAAGTTGAAAAATCTACACTAAATATTTAAAAAACTTTAAAAAAGAGATTATAAAAATCCTCACTGTGCAGAAATTTTAGATAAATATTTAGAAAAAGTTAAAAAGACAATTCCTAATGCCTGGCACCCCTCAGAAACCGGTTTCTCCAGCGTTGAAACGGGTTTCGTTGGTTGAAACAGGAAACGGCAGGCTGCCGTCCCGTTTCTGGTAACAGAGATAGTAATCGAAGCCAATGACCAAAAGAAAATAATTTTAGTCACAAATTGGGAACTGCAGGCCAAAAAAGAAAAAGTTTACTTAACAGGGTTAACACACATCGAAACAGAACACCAAAAGAAAACAAGTTCAATAACTATCTTTCGTTCCGAAAGAGTTAGCCACAGAAAGTAAGGTGAAGAAACTAAAGAAATCAAAACTAACGGCCGAAAGAAAACAATTTTAGTGACCGATAAGGGACCTGCAGGACAGATTAGATAAACTGTAGCTAAAAGATATCGAACAGAAACACAAAAAGAAAAAGAGTTAGTGACAATCATTCTAGCCAACTACATATAGCCAAAGAAAGGAAGGATGAAAAACAATTCAGTGACAATCACTCTAGCCAAAATTTATAGTTTAGCCAACGAAAGGAAGCATAAGAAATTGGGAACCTGCAGGCCAGGTCAAAGAGGCCAGAGCGAAGGGCAATGGAGCATAAGCAGCCGGTGTGGCGATTGTTGTCGCCACATGGAATGCCGCATGTATCCATGTGCCTCTCCCATCTGAATTCAACCCATCAACAATCTCTCCCTTCTCCACTGGAATAGTTTCTTCTTCAGTTTCAGTGGTGCCCATGATTTTCCTAACAGAATTGTACTAGCCATTCCCTGCTTCTGGACTTCTTGTCCAAGAATATAGTACAGGCTTAGAATGAGTCCCATTGACAATGGATTCCTTCATCCAATGGAAGCTGATCTATTTTTTATGGGCTTCTATTTTCAACTCTAAATTTGAAAAACGATACTCTGTCGGTGCCTATTGATTCAAAGTCAACAGCAGGACCCTTGACACACCAGACAAAGTCTATTCTCGCTCCAAAATGGCAGTACGGATTGACTAACACGCGTGTTAGTCGCGTGTTTTACAGTGTCGATTTTGTAATAATTAGTTGTGGTTGACTAACATGTTGCTATCATGTTGTACGAAAGGTCTATTTTGGAAACAGAATAGCTTCGGCCCAAGGTCACACCATTGTCTATGCAGTACTCATTGCTTATTTTGTGCCCGATTAATGTTGGATGCGTCTATTCTGGCTTCAAAACAACAGTACGGATTGACCAACACCCATTGTTTATGCAATACTCATTGCTTATTTTGTGCCCGATTAATTTTGGATGCGTCTATTATGGCTTCAAAACGACAATATGGATTGACTAACATGCACGTTTTACACCGTCGATTTTGCAATAAACGACTGCGATTGACTAACACGTCGCTATCACGCTATACGGAAGGTCTGTTTTGGAGCCAGAATAGCTTCGGCCATTAATGTTCAATCCTGGTGAAGTTTTTTTTGTTTTCCTAATGAAGTCCATACATGGAGCATCGTAGTCTAGGTCTCATTTTTTTAATAATGTTTCAGTTTTGTATTCAACAAGATTTGATTTTTGGTGGGCTCATTTAGAATAATTCAATTTCACCAGTAGATCATTGATAATCATGATAAAGTTTTAATCTAATAACATTGCAAATCTATTTCATATAATATATTACAAACATAAAAAATATTCCACCAATTCATGATCAATTTATGTTTTACATGTTAGAAATTAAATTAATTTCCTTTACCTTTCCTCTCAAATTTATGTTAGGTCTAAACAATTTTTCAATAATGGAACAAGCATAATTTGCTTTGAGTTATTCTTATATCATATTGGTCTTTGAATCTTTTAAAGGAGAGGTTTAGGTTGAGGACGACATATTTGAGGTGAATATCTATTATTTTGATATCATTGACAAGAATTGTGACTTTCATTTATCTAATTATTATAAAATGTTGTGATTTTTGGTAGTTTTGCATATTTTTCCCTTTCAAAACTATCAACTCATTTGAGAATCTCTTCATAAGTTTTTTCGTTTCATCTCAAGGTCAATATTGAAGAATTATTACTTACATTGAGATAATCGATGCAAGTTTTGATAAGAATCGATGAAGGAAACATGTTTTTTTATAAGGAATTATAGGTAGAGATAACAGGGTAACAAGATTTTATGAGTTGTGGTTTAGAAGAAATCTAAAGAGGGTAATAAATTTCAATAAGCAAAGACAATAATATGTCCTGACACAACTCTTTTATAAGCTTGTATTCTTAGCTTTGATTGTTATATCATATTGAAGAGCACACAATATACAGGGGTGGTGGGTGAATTAGTATATAACAAATTTCCACTTAATTAAACATTAATTACCATTAATAACTTCTCCAAATATGAACCTCAAAACATCAAAGCAACATATGCTAATTCCTTAATGATGTAGTAGTTAAAGAATATAGAACAACACATAACCACACAAAGAACAACAAATATGCGTAGAAACCCGCAATGGAAAAAACCACAGTGAGAAGAGTTGCTTGGATCTATTGTCCAAATCTAGTATCACAAAATAAAGATCACTTATAATATGAAGTAGGCACCAACTTACCAGAGACACCAATCCCCAATTGCATTTACAAGCACCAACCCACATGAGGCACCAATCCTCTACACCAAGATCTAAGCACCAACTTAATACATAACATATCAAGAATTATGAAGTATGAACTGCA
The DNA here is from genome assembly GCF_030272615.1 of Cryptomeria japonica. Classification (NCBI taxonomy): domain Eukaryota; kingdom Viridiplantae; phylum Streptophyta; class Pinopsida; order Cupressales; family Cupressaceae; genus Cryptomeria; species Cryptomeria japonica. Next base: position 120,437,155 of record NC_081405.1, read on the forward strand.
AACCTTCAACTTTCAACATATAGCGTGTTATTGATCTAAACAACCTTTAGTACCTCCCCACACTGCATATAATCTTTTCATGAAACTTTACAATGATTGGAATGTAACTCACACAACATCACCCTCAAATTCGCACATCAAACACATATCAGATAATTACATTGAAGCCCAAATTACATAGCTTTTCCAACATTCCAGGATAGATCCTAGATCACTATATATATGCATTGTTATTACAATTACATTCATATGTTGGCCTAAAAATAAAGATGATTGAATCTGCAAGTTGGCTACAAACATAACCCTTAACCAAACATGTAATGCACTAGTTCCAATAGGCCACAAGCTACTCTAGAAGAAAGAACACGCTACGTGTTTTCCAACGTAGCCTTATTTGGTTCCAATGGTCACCCATGTGCTACCTCCAATGAGAACATGTTGCAAACCTTTTGTGCATCAATATAGAGCAATGGCCTAATCATCCAACCCACATAGTGACTATTTTGTCACTTCTAACTTCCTTTCCACAAAATCCAGACTCCAAAAACTATGAAATATGATAAAACCCTCCTTTCAAGCCAATTAACATAGCTCTCAATTGTGAAGGAATGTGGAACATAACAAGTTACCATAGCAAGCCCATTGTCTAGGTAACTTACCTCAAACACTTTCAAATCATCTCTATTGACTGAATTTAGATGTAAGATAATATTATAGATATATCTCAATTGATTCCACTATCATAACTAGCCATTGTACTTGTGAAACTCAAATGTTTAGATACAAACATGACACAAATAAAGTATGATACCTTCAGACCTCAATTTATATCCATAATCTGCCAACTCCATTTTGATACTCCTTTGACATCAACAATACATTATGAAGGACCTTTCCCCCTAGATTAGATTACAAGAGTTGTTTCTATATTTAAGGTTCTATAAAAAGGCATGGATGTGTTAATAGGACCTTCATCTATTGGTGAAGTTGAATGGTTCTTAATGAGTTTGCTAGGGTTCAAGTCTCAGTGATTGAAAGGATTTGACAAAATAAGGATGAGGCTGGGATCCCGCCTTAAGCAAATTTGGTGGAAAGGATACCCCTCAATATTTGGCTCTAAGTTGAAGAGGTTTCAACCTAAGGCTTGTGCTCTTGTATTGGGTAGCTAAAACAACTTTTTGGATGAAAAATTCATCAAAAAAAATGCATGGAAGTCATTTCTAGAAGTTCCCTAACCTCTATTGATATTTCTCCCCAAGTTTCCTTAAATCTAATAATAAAACTTGACATTGTTTCCATGGATGCTCAATAATTGTTCTCAAAATTTAAGGATAAATTACCTCCCTTATCCTTAGATAGATTGTATAGCAATGTTCCTAAGGCACCTTAGCTATGAAATGATCAAAATTTATAGAAACTATTATGAGCTCTTATACATTTAAATATTTAGTAAGTAGAGATACAACCACTTTTGTCTATATTATATATGATAGAGGGAACATAATTTGTTAATATTTTTAATTGTTGGAAACATGAGTTTGTTGTCATTGTTGAAAAATTTGTTGTCTTGGAAGATTGTTGTTGATGTCAACCAAGGTTTGGAAGTTGGTTTGAAAGTATGTGATCGGTGGTACTATATCGGGTGACTACTCATTGGTTCATATTGATGTATGGAGATTAGTGGAGATTGGTGTAGATGATATATCTAGTTGTCTTATGACTATATCAGAGCATTGAATATGTATTTGGATGTTTGCAACTGTTGATAATTGGTGTCTCAAACTCACTGGTATAAATCTCAGTCAGATGGCATTTGGTTTTTGCAATGAGCAGTTCAGTTTGTCACCCCTAGCTGTTAGCCGAAGTCATAGTCCTCCACCGAGGCTATGTGGGATGATGGGGAAGAAAAGGAAATTAACTCTTTCTTCACCCTGCACAAGCAGAAGATAAAGGCAAATGAGGTTGCGAGATACCGGGGAGAAAGGAGACTTGGTCTCTCTCACCAACCCACGAGACACTGAGGAGTGCAAAGAAAAGGTTGTGGGATACTAGGGAGAAAGGAGACTTGGTCTCCCTTTCCAACCCATGAGGAAATTAGAAAGAAGTAAAAATAATGTGGGCCAGCAAGGACAGGAGAGGGAAGTCTCTCCCCACCAACCCACGATAATTTTAGAACCAAGGAAAGAGCGATGTGGGCTAGAGGGGAAAAGGAAGGCACATGCTTCCCTGCCACCCCTCGAGAGATTTCAAAAGGTCGTGGATGAAGTGTGGGCTAGTAGGATTAAGAGAAAGCGAGGACACATTGTCAAAGTCTTGGTGATGAGTAGTCTTTTTGACGAGACTTTGATGTTCGATAAGATATTTCAAGAAGGATTTCGAAGACATACTCTTGGCTGATAAGACCATGTAGATAAGACATGAGGATTGTCTAGACGATACAACTGATATTGATAAGACATTGAAGTTTGATAAGATGATTCTAAGGGAGTGTTGAAGTTCTAGTTCTTGTCAATAAGCCATGACATGAAGTGGGGTCCACAGTTGAGCTATTCTTGGTCTACCGAGTTGTTTGTTGATGATTGGTGTGAATGGGAACATTGGCTGATAGCCTTTTGAGACTTCGTGGGGACCACAATGGACTCATGTTGACCTGTCGAGTTGTCTGACAGTTATTAGTACAAGTTGGAATTGACTCAGTGGATTCGGTGAAGAATACTCCGTGTCTATTCGATAGTTCAAAAATTTTGATGGTTGGAGCCATGAAAATTGAAACAAACTGCTTTCTAGATAGAGGAATAAATGTCTAAGGAAATGGTTGGAAAGGTTGGTCGAGGGTTGGAAGTTGGTTGATTGTGTGGTTCTATTGGATGCCAAACGTAATTTGTGCATAGTGTAGTGTTTGTAATTTGTTGGCAACAACAAAGAAGGAAAATTGAGAGGGGGGTGAATCTATTTTCACCGAATTAAACAAATTAAGTACAATCTCATATCTGATCAACTACAACAAACAAAAAGATAATACCAATGATATCAACACACATAACACCAAAAAATTTGACATGGAAAACCCGGTTAAGGGAAAAACCATAGTGGGAACCTACCCACAATAAGATGACACTCTGCAGTAGTATGTGTAAATATTACAATGGGGAGTGCACATGCATTCAAGCACACTGCCTAAAGCTCACTGCTCAAATTATAATGACCCAGAAGGTTACAACCCTTAGGGAAGGTTCACTACCTTACAAAGAAATTCAAACTACAATCTGAAAAAGTTGAACTACAAAAATAACATCTGCTAATGCTTGATGACAATTCCGATTAAGCTCAAATGTTTGCCCTTCACTAATCTTTGTTCAACACACCACATCGAAAGATGAATTCACTTGATCACACATACACCACTCTCTAATAATGAAGACTCAACAACCATCACCAAATTACATGAATATTACACCCATTTATACAAATCATCAACCTTGACTACAAGGTCGGTCAAACCCTTAACACCTAATTACAAAATTACATCATACGATACATAAATCAACCACCGAACCAATACAATGACATAGACAACATAACATGGACCTAAACCAACTCCTCAAATAGACACCAATGCTAGAAATCTTGCCAAGATCAACCGCAACATGTTACATCACCAAAAATACCACATAACACAAAGAATATCACCAGACCCAGAAGATCTTCAATAAATCGCACAAGGATCAATGTGGACCACCAAAACAAATAGGACATGATTAGGAAACACCAACAAGCATGTTAGAACCATCCGTAATAACTGCACCAACACCACTTATTCAAATCTTCATCAATCAACATGCTAACACTCAAGAACACTTAACAACAACAACTCAGACAAGAAAGATAGCTTGCAGAGCATCAAATCATGAACTATTTAAAATGAAGATACACATGAACATCCCAAACATTTTCCTAAATCCGCAACACATGATATGATCATACTGGAGCACAATGGATCAAACAATAGAACACTGCAACACTGAACACTGAAAACCAGTCTCCATACCAGAATCCTCAACTTGATCAAATCATCACATAACATCATGGAGTCAATAAAGAATGAAGTAGAGACACTGAACCACAAATACAAATCAATTCTCAACAATCACCAGATCACCAAAACATAGGAATTTTTTGACATCAATGACAACATCATATCCTAGCAGCAAAAATGTCCAACAATCTCCCCCTTTGGCATTGATGGCAACATATGAATGTGAAAAACAATCAATGCAAAGGAATAAATCCACACCAACAGATTCTAATAAACTCCCCCTAAGATCATGCACACAAGGCACCAAGGATAAGGCAATTTCTCACATGCTTGTCTCCCCCTTTGACAGCAATGCCAAAGACATAAACAAAATAATCTTCATTCCCACTAAGAAGGATAATCTTGCACCCTTAGAATACACTCATAGATCTGAACAACACACTTACTACTCTAGCTAAGTAGCAGCACCAACTCACCAACCCAGATAAGAAGATAAGACTCTATAGTCCATCAGATTGATGCATCTCCACGCACCTAGTTCGCATCAAGAGGGGCAGAGACTCCTAGCTTTTCTCTCAAATACACAAATGCGTTTGAAAGCAAAGGCTTAGTGAAAATATCTGCAATATGATTCTTTGTAGATACATACTCCAATTTATCTTCCTCATCACTAACTTTCTCCCTCAAGAAATGATACTTAATTGATATATGCTTTGTTTTAGAATGCAATACCAGATTCTTGGAAATATTAATAGCACTTGAATTATCACAATAGATAACAGTAGGCTCATCATACACAACTCTAATATATTTCAACATTTGCTTCATCCAAACTACCTGAGTATAGTTGCTGGCAGCAATAATGCATTCAACTTCAACAGTAGATAGAGATATAACATCTTGTTTCTTACTTGCCCATGAAACCAACTTCTTCCCCAAAAAGAAAGCTCCACCAATAGTGCTCTTCTGGTCATCTACATCACCTGCCCAATCAACATTAGTATAGGCACATAGCATGAAATCATCATTCTTCAGATACCACAATCCATAGTCAATAGTTCCCTTCAAATATCTTAAAATCCTCTTCACATTAGTAACATGAGTCTCTTTAGGATCAACTTGAAATCTGGCACAAAGACATACAACATGCATAATATTTGGTCTAGTCTGAATCAGGTACATTAGTCCACCAACCATAGATCTATACAAAATCTGATTAGCTTTCTGAGATTCATCTTGCTTAGACAACTTGCACCTAGTCACCATAGGAGTTCCAACAGGTTTAGAATCGGCTAACTCAAATTTCTTCAACAATTATTTCACGTACTTAGATTAAGAAATGAAAATACCTTTACTAGTTTGAGTAATCTACAATCCTAAGAAGAATTTCATCTCACCTATCATAGACATCTCAAATTACTTTTGCATATCATCAACAAACTTCATAGTCAAATCATCATCGCCACCAAAAATAATATCATCCACAAATACTTCAACACTCAAAATGTTATCATTCTCAACCTTAAAGTATAAATTACTGTCAGCAGTACCTTTACAAATCCCAACTTCATCAAATACTTATCTAATCTAGCATACCAGGCTCTAGGGGTTTGCTTCAGTCCATACAATGCTTTCTTCAATTTTCATACCATATCTCCTTCATCTGATAGTGAAAATCCTTTCGGTTGCTCAATGTAGACTTCCTCCTCAAGATTATCATTCAAAAAGGTTAACTTGACATCCATCTAATATACCTTGAAATTGTTGTAAGCAACATATGCAAACAATAATCTAATAGCTTCAATTCTAGCTACAGGAGAAAAAGTTTCTTCATAATCAATACCTTCCATCTAAGAGCATCCCTTACATACCAATCTTGCTTTATTTCTCACCACTTCACCAACTTCATTTAGTTTATTCTGGAACACCCACTTAATACCAATCACATTCTTGTCTTTAGGTCTCAGAACAAGCTCCTATGTGTTGTTCTTCTCAAATTGATTCAACTCTTCCTCCATAGCTTTTATCTAGTTCTCATCCTTACATGATTCAACAACATCTTTAGGCTCAATCTTAGAAATCAGGCATATCTCTTCAATTGCAAGTCTTCTTCTAGTCATCACACCTTTATTCTTATCACCAATAATATGATTCTTGGAATGATTCAATTTCACATACCTTAGAGTCTTCAAATCATTTTGATTCTCAGGCTCTTGAACTTCTTCACCAGCAGCAACAATACCTAGAATAGCTATCTCTACCAGATTACTCTGCTTCAGGATCTCAGTTTGTGTAGGCTTTGAAACAATATCTTGATCATCAATCTCATATCCACATGCTCTGATCTACTTCCCATGACATTCATCTGTTAGCATTTGGCATTATAACAGACAATGGGAGATTGTTGGCATTTCAATAAGGATATTGAGATGGTTGTTGATGATTATGGATATAACTGATTAAGGATGTTTATTGTCTTAATATTATTATTTTGTCGTTGATGTCAAGAAATTGATTTTCTAATTCAATATGATGTTGCCATATCTTGAGAAGTATGATTTGAAGAGTATAAAGATGTCGGTAAAAGACACAAAAAGATTATGATGAATAAGAGGATGAATAAGGTATTCAATGGGCAACTATTACCGAGTCAGATAATGATGAGATCATGATGTTTAGATTGTTTTGACATCATACATATGTTGTAAATTGTGAGGTTAATACTATACTATGTTACCAAGCAAAGAACCTAGTCGGTAAACCCTAAGGAACCTAGTTGGTAAACCCTAAGGTTATCGCTATCGATTAATGAAGGCGGAATATCTACTGAGTGAAGTTTAGTATTTATCGAGTTGTAATCAAGTTGTAACCGAGTTGTTACCGAGTTGTAACCAAGTTGTAACAGAATGCATTAAATGGTTACATGCGTTATTTAATGAAGGAAGATAATGAGATGGAACTGATTAAATGATTGGTATGCCGTAAATATAGTTTGTTAAGAATCTATAGCTATGGAAGATCGATAGGAAGATCTACAGTTCAGATTGAACCGCAATACCCTAGCACAAGTTCCAAGAAATATATGCAAGTTCCAAGGCGAGGTAAAATGTTTTTCAGATCGGAAGATGCATTGAACCTAATCAAGCATGAAGATTTGATGGCTATGATTGATCATGGGAAATGTGATCAAGGAGATTAAGCGGTTAGCTAATTGTTTATAAATAAGGAACTATTGATAAACAATGCATGCAGGCAAGTGTATGCACATGGATGCTACATAGTGATTATCGAGCACAAAAGCTTGAAGACCTGTTTGAATAACAGAGTATAGAAGCCCAGCAGATGGACAAGATTAGTTCTATGTCTAGATTGTATTGAACAAATAAGAATCTGCTTTAGCATTTTAGATGTGAAGTTGCAGATAGATTTTTATTACTGCTATTTTGTGAAAGTGACAGAAAATCTCTTAATCGAGTGGAATTAACAGTCTTATTTGTAAAACCCTCTAGCAAGTTGACATTTTGATTGAGTGTTTGAAATCCTTTAACAAGGTCACTTCTAACAAGGTGAAGATCCTAACAGATCTGAGGGAAATCCCTTAACCGGGTCACATCTAGCAATGTGTTTGTAATCTTTAACAGGATTTTCTTTTAACCGAGCATACTCTAGAAGAGTATATTTCTTAGTGGGTCCGAAATCCCAGAGTGGTTTTTCCCTATTTGGGTTTCCACGTTAAATCTGGTGTTATGAGGTTTATGATGTTTATATGCTTTTGAGTTTGTATGTTTAGCAGTTTTGGTTATATTATTGAAGTATATGTTACCGAGGTTGAATCTGATGTTTTTATGGAAGATTGAGTTTGTATGATTCACCCCCCCCCCCTCTCATCTTGTTGGCTATTGGATTTGTACTTATATTAAGTATCAGAACTATCAATTGGTATCAGAGCTTTGGACTCCAAAAGAAAAGTTTAAAGACACTTGAGTTAAAGATCCAAATATGTATAAGAGGGATGCACCGAAGCTGAACAAGTCAAGTTTCTCTACATGGCAGAAAAGGATGAAGCTGCATCTATCAGGAGTTGGAGAATATGCTGTATATTATATGGAGAATGATTTCATCACACCAAGAACCTATCCATTGATAATGGAAGAGATAAAGGCAAAGCAAGAACATATCCAAGCAATGATTGAAATAACATCTGCATTGACCAACTCAGAGTTTAATGATCTAGAAGGATGCAATGATGCAAAGGCAATGTGGGATAAGCTCATATCTGTGTATGGAGGAGATGAACATGTTCAAAGAGCAAAAGTAGATAGTCTAAGAGGACAAATTGAATCTATGAGGATGAGTGAAGGTGAGAACATAACTCAGTACAGTACAAGACTAAAGGAGATTGTCAATCAAATCAAAGGAGCAGGTGGGACTATTGAAGAAAAGGATATAACAAGTAAGTTGTTAAGAACCCTTCTACCAGCTTATGCAATCCGAGTCTCTGCAATCAATGAATTAAGGTCTGTACCTAATATGCCAGTTTCTTTAGATGCTACTATTGGTAGGCTACATGCATTTGAGTTAAGTAACTTTGATAACAGTGGATCTTCGGTAAATAAAGTTGAATATGCATTTAGTTCTTTTCATCTTGATGAATCTAATGATTACAATGAAAGAAAGTATAAGTACTCTGAAGGAGATCACAGTGGAGCAAGTGAAAGATTTCGTAAGAACATGGAAGAAGTACACAAACTGTATGAGGAAATCAGAAAGCAAGAAGAGTTTGAAGCACTATTAGCCAGAAGGTTACCGAGAGGCAAAGGTAAGTATAAAGGAAAACTACCTTTGAAATGTTTCAATTGTGATAAAATAGGACATATAGCTTCTAACTATCCTGACAAAGATTCTACTGAAAAGAGAGATTACCGAGATGACAGACAGAAAGATAATCATTACAAAGGACACCGAGACTTCAGAAGAAGAGATAGAAAGACATGCTTAATAGCCGATGAGGAATCCAACGATGATAAATCAGATGAAACTGATACAAAGGAAGTAGTTTATGTGGCTATCAAAGATGGATCAAATGAAGAAAGGTATGAAGAAAAAGCCCTAATATCTCACATAAACACTAATGATTCTTGGATCATAGATAGTGGATGCTCACATCATATGACTGGAGATAAACACAAGTTTATTATATTAGAAGATTATGATGGAGGCTATGTAAGATTTGGTAATGATGCACCATGTCTGGTGAAAGGTAAAGGATCTATAACACTTCTTGACAATGCAAGATGCGATGATGTTTATTGGGTTGAAGGTTTGAAATACAATTTGTTGAGTGTAGCACAACTAAACAACACAGGTTACCGAATAGAATTTCAGAAAGAAATTGTCAAAGTTCATGACAAGAATGGAAAGTTAGCTGCTACCGGGACACAAACAAAAGGTAACACATTTGACCTTGACTCAACTCGTAATAAATGTTTGTATGCAAAGATAGATGATACCTGGTTATGGCATAAAAGGTTTTGTCATGTAAATTTTGATAATTTGATCAAAATAAGCAAGCAACACCGAGTAAGAGGTCTACCGAGTCTTGAAAAACCTGAGAATGCTATGTGCCGAGGATGCTAGATGGGTAAGATGACAAGATCAAGCTTTACAAGTAAGTCTTACACTTCTAAGGGAATTTTAGATCTTGTGCACATTGATCTTTGTGGTCCTATGAAAGTTCAAAGTTATTATGGTTATAAATATTTCATATTATTTGTGGATGACTATTCAAGGATGATGTCAGTAATGTTTTTAAAAGATAAATCAGAAGATTTTCAAATGTTTAAATGGTACAAGGCAAGAGTTGAAAATGAAACAGGAAGACAACTGAAATGTCTTAGGTCAGATAGAGGAGGAGAGTTCACATCAGATGAATTCAACTTATTCTGCAATGATCATGGTATTAAAAGACAAGTCTCTGCACCGAGAACTCCACAATAGAATGGAATAGTTGAGAGAAGAAACAGATCTATTGTGGATTGTGCTAGAACACTGATGATTGAAAAGAAAGTGCCACAAACATTCTGGAGAGAAGCAATAAGCACAACAGTTTACACCTTGAATTGAGTACAATTGAAGAAAGGTACTTTGAAGACACCATATGAAATCTGGTATGATAAGAAACCTAATGTAAGTTATTTTAAAATCTTTGGAAGTAGATGCTATGTTCAAAAAGATGATAGAAATGGCAAGTTTGATCAGAAGAGTGAAGAAGGAACATTTCTAGGTTATTCTTCTAGAAGCAAAGCATTTAAATGTTTGATCAAATCATCTAACAAAATAGTAAAAAGTGAAAATGTGAAAATTGATGAATTTGCAGAAAGAAATGATGAAGGAAATTCCAAGGAACTAGAAGACTATGATGAATTTGTCTATGTTCAACCGACAAGTCTTACCGAGAAGTCTATTGAAGAAAATGAAGAGAATATCCAGTTACCGAGTGATGAAGAAGATCACACAGAGCTTACCAAGCCTGTATTAGCCAAGTATGTCAGAAGACATCATGCACCAAGTCAAATTATAGGAGATAAGGATGATCCAGTGATGACAAGGAACAAACTGAGACATAACACATGTCTGATGTCTGAATTTGAACCAAGAATAGTGAAAGAGGCATTTAACATTGAAGATTGAATAAATGCTATGACAGAAGAGATAGAGCAAATCAAGAAGAATGACACATGGACACTAATCCCAAGATCGAAGGACAAAAATGTAATTGGTACAAAGTGGATTTTTAGAAACAAGCTAAATGAAAAAGGAGAGGTCATTCGAAACAAAGCAAGACTAGTTTGCAAAGGTTATGCTCAAGAAGAAGGAATTGATTATGATGAAACTTCTGCACCCGTTGCTAGACTTGAAGGAGTAAGAACATTGTTGGCATATGCTGCTTTCAAAAACTTCAAGGTATATCAAATGGATGTCAAATCTGCATTTCTGAATGGAATATTAGAAGAAGAAGTTTTTATTGAACAATCTGAAGGATTTGTTGGAGACAATAATAAAGATCAGGTATGCAAATTGAACAAAGCTTTATATGGTTTGAAACAAGCACCTAGAGCATGGTATGAAAGGTTGCACTCTTATTTGATTAAGATTGGTTTTATAAGGACAAGTGAGAACAACAATATGTACATGAAGAATGATGAAAATGGAATACTGATCTCAGCCATATTTGTTGATGATATTATATTTTGTGGAAATGACTTTCTATGTAAGAACTTTGGAAATGAAATGAGCAAAGAATTTGAGATGTCATTAATCAGTGAGATAAAGTATTTTATAGGTTTACAGATACTGCAAATGAAAAATGAGATTTTCATTACTCAATCCAAGTACATAAAGGAAATCTTGAAGAAATTTGGAATGGAGGATTCAAAACCAGTAAGTACTCCTATGACTACCAACTGTAAATTATCAAAGAATGATGAATCTGCATTTGTTGATGAGACACTTTACCGATCCATGATTGGAAAGCTACAATATGTTGTTCACAGTAGACCAGACATAGCACATGCAGTAGGTATAGTTGCAAGATTCTCTATAGATCCTAAGGAAACACACATGACAACAATCAAAAGAATTTTTAGATACTTGAAAGGCAGTGAAGATTATGGCTTAATATATCAGAAAGAAAATGATTTTGATTTAAAAGTTTATACTGATGCTGATTGGGCAGACAACATTGATGACAAAAAAAGCAAAAGTGGAGGAGCTTTCTTTTTAGGAGAAAGACTAGTGAGTTGGCTTAGCAAGAAACAAGGATGTGTTTCACAGTCAACAACATAAGTTGAATACGTTGCTGCAACATTGAATTGTACCAACATTGCATGGATCAAACAACTGTTGGAAGGTATAAATGAGAAAGTTACCGAGCCAATAACTATATTCTGTGACAATACTAGTGTCATTAACATTTCAAAGAATCCTGTTATGCACTCTAAGACAAAGCACATCTCTATCAAATATCATTATCTTAGAGAAGAAGCTCAAGAGAAGAAAGTGGTGTTGGAGTATGTTAGCACAAAGGAACAAATAGCAGATATCTTCACCAAGCCACTACCAAGGGACACTTTTGAATATCTCAGAAGTAAGTTAGGGGTCCTACCCCTATCTTCTACTCACTAACCGAGTTCGGTGAAAGTATCAATCCGATGACTCTATCGAATATCTTTTAGGAGTTGATGCTAACTTACACACTTTAGGATGTTTTCTAAAGGTGTACAGGAAATATTGTAGGAAATATTATAGGAAACAATACAGGGAACAGGAATTGAAGACAAAATGCTCTAACCGAGACTGAATTAACACCTTACAACAAGAATTCACTTCATACAGGAAGAAATTATGTCTTAGTTCTTTACTTTTTGGCATTGTTGTCAAAGGGGGAGAAAACTGAGAAAGGGGAGAAGACTGAAGATTGGAAAGAAGACAAAAAGAAAAAAAGAGGAGAAGTCTAATGTATGGGGGAGAAGTTTGATGACAATAAGAGAGAGCATTTCAGCATTTCAGAATCACAGCAATCCGAATCTTTTAAGGTCAAATCAATGGGTTTTGCCATCAATGCCAAAGGGGGAGATTGTTAGCATTTGGCATTATAACAGACAATGGGAGATTGTTGGCATTTCAATAAGGATATTGAGAAGGTTGTTGATGATATGGATATAACTGATTAAGGATGTTTACTGTCTTAATATTATTATTTTGTCATTGATGTCAAGAAATTGATTTTCTAATTCAGTATGATGTTGCCATATCTTGAGAAGTATGGTTTGAAGAGTATAAAGATGTCGGTAAAAGACACAGAAAGATTATGATGAATAAGGTATTCAATGGGCAACTATTACCGAGTCAGACAATGATGAGATCATGATGTTTAGATTGTTTTGACATCATACATATGTTGTAAATTGTGAGGTTAATACTATACTATGTTACCAAGCAAAGAACCTAGTCGGTAAACCCTAAGGTTATCGCTATCCGTTAATGAAGGTGGAATGTCTACCAAGTGAAGTTTAGTATTTACCGAGTTGTAACCAAGTTGTTACCGAGTTGTAACCGAGCTATAATAGAATGCTTTAAATGGTTACATGCGTTATTTAATGAAGGAAGTTGATGAGCTGGAACTGATTAAATGATTGGTATGCCGTAAATATAGTTTGTTAAGAATCTATGGCTATGGAAGATCGACAGGAAGATCTACAGTTCAGATTGAACCGCAATACCCTAGCACAAGTTCCAAGAAATATATGCAAGTTCCAAGGCGAGGTAAAACATTTTTCAGATCGGAAGATGCATTGAACCTGGTCAAGCATGAAGATCTGATGGATATGATTTATCATGGGAAATGTGATCAAGGAGATTAAGCGGTTAGCTAATTGTTTATAAATAGGGAACTGTTGATAAACAATGCATGCGGGCAAGTGTATGCACAGGGATGCTACATAGTGATTACTAAGCACAGAAGCTTGAAGACCTGTTTGAATAATAGAGTATAGAAGCCCAACAGATGGACAAGATTAGTTCTATGTCTAGATTGTATTGAACAAATAAGAATCTGCTTTAGCATTTTAGATGTGAAGTTGCAGATAGATTTTTATTACTGTTATTTTGTGAAAGTGACAGAAAATCTCTTAACCGAGTGGACTTACTGGTGGACTTAACAGTCTTATTTGTAAAACCCTCTAGCAAGGTGACATTTTGATTGAGTGTTTGAAATCCTTTAACAAGGTCACTTCTAACAAGGTGAAGATCCTAACAGATCTGAAGGAAATCCCTTAACCGGGTTACATCTAGCAATGTGTTTGTAATCTTTAACAGGATTTTCTTTTAACCGAGCATACTCTAGAAGAGTATATTTCTTAGTGGGTCTGAAATCCCACAGTGGTTTTTCCCTATTTGGGTTTCCATGTTAAATCTGGTGTTATGAGTTTTATGATGTTTATATGCTTTTGAGTTTGTATGTTTAGCAGTTTTGGTTATATTACTGAAGTATATGTTATCGAGGTTGAATCTGATGTTTTTATGGAAGATTAAGTTTGTATGATTCACCCCCCCCCCTCTCATCTTGTTGGCTATTGGATCTGTACTTATATTAAGTATCAGAACTATCATCATCAACTTTCACATTTGCACTTTCCACTATCTTCTTCAACCTCTTATTGTAGCACTGGTAGGCCTTGCTCTTAGTAGAATATCCCAAGAAGATTCCTTCATTACATCTTGCATCAAACTTTCCTAAATCCTCCTCTTTTGATATAACATTTACTTCTAAACACTCTAAAATATATAACTATAGGAACATGACCAAACCACAGATCATAAGGAGTCTTACCGGAATCACCTGTTATATGTACCTGGTTGAATGTGTAAATAATAGTACTAACAACTTCCTTCCAAAAGGTTTGCGCAACATTTCCTCCAGTCAACATCATTCTAGTAGCATCCAAGATTGTTATGTTATTCCTTTCAACAACTCCATTCTGATGAGGAGTTATAGGAGCAGATAACTATCTTCTTATTCCATTCCTCTCATAAAATGTATCAAATTCACCACACGTGAATTCTCCTCCTCTGTCAGATCTCAAACACTTCATCTTCAATCCAGTCTCAGTCTCCACCTTTACTTTGAATATCTTGAATTTGTCCAATGCTTTTGATTTCTTCTTTAGAAAAGTCACCCACATCATTCTAGAGTAGTCATCAATCAACAACATGAAATACCTATCAGCATACTTCTCACTCTTGTAGGACCACACAAGTCAGTATGCACAAGATCCAATATACCATTAGATGTATACAACTTACTCTTAAATGGTGTTCGTGTTTGCTTTCCCAACTGACATTCCTTACATACAAGATTAGAGGGCTTCACAATCTTAAGCAAATCTCTAACAACTTGAGTATAACTTATCCTTATCATGCAGTCAAAATTAACATGACACATCCTCCTATGCCACAACCAACTTTCATATATTTGAGAAATCAAATAACTTTTCTCACCGACATTCAAGTGAAAGATATTACCTTTAGTTTTAGTCCATGTTGCAATCTCTATACCAGAGGCATTCAAAATCTTGCATTTACCATTCTTGAATTGCAAATCACATCCCTTGTCAACCATCTGTCCAACACTCAAAAGATTATGCTTTAAACCTTCAACATAGAAGACATCATCAGTATTATTCTTACCATCAAAAGATATAGAACCTCTACCACGAATCACACAAGCTTTATCAATCTTACTATACCACTATCATACCTTTCCATATTCATAAATTTACTTTTATCACCTATCATATGATGTGAACAACCACTGCCAATTACCCATTCATATTTCTCTTCAATCTTAGTATCCAAAGCTTTCTCCTCAACAATGCAACTTGTAGGATTCACTGAATTGGATCATCTTCCTTGATAGCAATAAATACAAATTCATCTCCTGAATTCCCATTGTCTAATTCCTCATCTGTCAGACCTTCATCAGTAGCGTAATAGCATCTCTTGTGATTTTTGTACTTCTAATAGGGCTTATAAGGCTTGTCATACTTATCTTGCTTCTCATATCTATCATGTTTATCATGTCTTTCAAATTTATCATGCTTATCATACCTAGATATTCTTTCAAGACACATAGAAGCAAAATGTCCTATCTTATTACAAGAGAAACATTTCAAAGGTAACCTTCCATTATACTTACCAGCTCCCTTAGGTAATCTCCGATCAATAAAAGCTTCAAGCTCATCCAACTGTCTCTCCTTCTCTTCCATCTCTCTCATCTCTCTTTCATATCTTGAAACCCTAGATGAAATCTATCTTGGATCATATAGTTGTTTCCCAAATACAAAGGCTTTAAATGCAGTCTCAGATTTACCATGAGATTCTCCAAATTCGCTCAACTCAAATGCAACAAGCTTGGCAACCAACATATCTCTAGTAACAGTAGTCACACTTCAGATCTCATCAATAGAAATAAATTTAGCTTTGTAAGTAGAAGGAAAGGATCTCAGTACTTTAGCAAAAATCTCATCTTCCTCAAGAGTTCCACTGACACATCTAATGTTCATAACAAGTTCATTCACTTTATCCATAAATGAAGTTATGATCTCATCTTCTTCCATCTTCAATGTCTCATATTTTCCCTTCAAACTTTGCAACTTAGCAACTTTAACTTGTGCATCTCTTTCATATAGGACCTCCATATTTTTCCATATCTCATGTGCAGTCTTCAAACTCATCACATTAGTCTTCTCTTAATCGGTCAAAGCACTTAGCAACGCTTCCTTAGCCCTTATGTTATTAACATCTTCCTTGATTTCATCAGCAGTGACCGGTCCATTCGGAGGAACATTGTAGATATTCTTTGTAATCTTCCAATAATCTTCTCCAAGACACTTCAAATGAACTTCCATTTGGTCCTTCCAAACAGTATAATTATTTCCATCAAATCGGGGACTCTCCTTCTTGAACACATAGGTTGACATCGCGGATCTCCTCAAGCGATTAAACTTCTTTTGGAGGATCTAGCTCTGATACCACTTGTTGGTAACAATAAAGAAGGAAAATTGAGAGGGGGGGGGGGGGTGAATCGGTTTTCACCGGATTTAAATAAATTAAGCACAATCTTAGATCTAATCAACTACAACAAAAAGAAAGATACTAAAAATGATATCAATACACATAACACCAAAGTTTTTGACATGGAAAACCCAATTAAGGGAAAAACCATGGTAGGAACCCACCCACAATAAGATGATATTGTGCAGTAGTATGTGTAAATATTACAATAGGGAATGCACATGCATTTGGGCACACTGCCTAGAGCTCATTGCTCAAATTACAATTACCTACAAGGCTACAACCCTCAGGGAAGGTTCACTACCTTACAAAGAAATTCAAACTACAATTTAGAAAATATGAACTGCAAAAATAACATGTGCTAATGCCTAATGATAGTTCTGGTTAAGATCAAATGTCTTCCCTTCACCAATATCTTCTCAACACACCACAACGAAATATGAATTCAATTGATCGCACATACACCACTCTCTAATAATGCAGACTCAACAACCATCACCAAATTACATGAATATTACACCCATTTATACAAGTCATCAACCTTGACTACAAGGTCGGCCAAACCCTTAACACCTAATTACAAAATTACATCACACAATACATAAATCAACCAATGAACCAATACAATGACATAGACAACATAGTATGGACCTAAAGCAACTCCTCAAACACACACCACCATTGAAAATCTCGCCAAGATCAACCACAACACATTACATTACCAAAAATACCGCATAACACGAAGAATATCACCAGACCTAGAATATCTTCAATAACTCGCACAAGGATCAATACATACCACCAAAAAAAATAGGACATGATTAGGAAACACCAAAAATCATGTTAGAACCATTTGCAATAGTTGCACCAACACCACTTATTCAAATCTTCATCGATCAACACACTAACACTCAAGAACACTTAACAACAACAACTCAGACAAGAAAGATAGCTTGCAGAGCATCAAATCATGAACTATCTAAAATTAAGATACACATGAATATCCCAAACATTCTCCCAAATCTACAACACAAGATATGATCACATTGGAGCACAACAAATTAAGCACCAGAACACTGCAACACTGAACACTAAAAACCAGTCTCCATACCAGAATCGTCAACTCGATCAAATCATCATATAGCATCATGGAATCAATAAAGAATGAAGTAGAGACATTGAACCACAAATACAAATCAGTTATCAACAGTCACCAGAGCACCAAAACATAGGAATATGTTGACATCAATGAATGCATCATATCCTAGCAACAACAATGTCCAACATAATTTGTGTGGGATCGAGTTATATCTACTGTTTGTAATGATTCTTGAATAAAAACTGTGAACATACACCTCAGAGCTTAATCTATAACTTGTATGTAATTGACATTTTACTATAATACAAGACATTGGCTTTGGTGGTGGGTTTTTTACTGGTAAGGGTTTTCCCACGTAAATTCTATGTTTTCTATGTGTTAATGTGAATATTTTGTTTACTTTGTTATTTTGGAAATGTGTATCTTAATGTCTGTAATCCAAAATTAAAATTAATCTCTACTCCTCTCTTCTTTGATTTTAGCACTATGGAAGGCGTTTCTGCATTGTGCTTTCCTTACAACAACTAGATAAGTGTGATTGTTTCAATGATCAGTCTGTCAAACTAGGTTTAGCTTTCTAGTCCGCATTATGCCACTTTGATTCATCTTTGATTGCAATTGTTTTATGATGTTGTTGGATATTAAATAATACTATATCAAAGGTTTTATGTTCTTATTTCATCCACAATTGATTTGGTGTTAGTCTGAGCATCAATTATATAGTGATAGTGTACCTATTTGCAAGAATGCTTCACATTCCTCCATTTTCTAGTAATTTTGGTGTTGTAGTTCTTTGAAGTAGTATTTTTGGTTTCAAATTATGCTATGTTGTGCATCCACATGTATTTTAGAGGTCCATGCCATATTTTGAGTATGTTTTGATCGGGTTGCTTTATCGGTTTTATTCTCTAGAGCCAACTTGAGTGTTTTGGTCCATGCGGTTGCCTGCAGAGTTGAAAGCGATGATTTTGGATTAATAAGAATGTGTGCCGACATGGTGTGATCTTTCACACATCTTTTTCTCCTTATGTATTTATTTGGAGATTTTTTTTGATCCGATGGTTTATATTCTATATGTTACATCTAATTAGGTCGACCTAATTGATGCATTTTCTTTAAGTAGATGGTATATAAAGGAAGAGATATTTTGGAGTATTGTAATTGAGTGTATTATTTGAATGAGAAGTTGTGCATGGTGTTTCAAGTAAGTGTGAAGGTGTGCAAGTGTATATGAGCAGTAATGAAGTCAATTTCAGATGTTGAGAATAGTGAACTGTGATCAACATTTTAGATAATGCGCTTCTACTCAGTTAAAAAATGATTACTCTTTGTAATCAAATATATTGTATCTTGTCCCAAAAAAGTGATTTTTCGTGTTTTTCAAGTCATTTGTACCTTTCCCTAAGGTTGTGTGCCTTAGCTTGCAAGTCCAAATCAGGAGTAGTGAGCTTCCTTGGCCTAGAACCTAAAAATTTCTAATTAGTTTTCATATAGTAAGATAGTTCTCACCGTGAACTTTTCCTCATTGGGTTGGCCAAATAAAATCTTGGTTTCATTGTGTGATTGATGTTTTTATTTCTATTGTTTACTTTTACACATAGGATAATTGGAATTGAATGAAAGGTTAAGATTTAATATATGCTTATTCACCCCCCTCTCAACATCTGGAAGTGTTCAATAATTTGTATCAGAGAAAGGTTCCTAAAGAAACTATCTTACAACTGAAGTACATCCAATATTTGAACACAATGTTTGAATCTAAATATTTGGATGCTATGGAATCACTCCAGAAAAGGGAATTATGCTCATAATAATGGTGGGAGCTCAACTCAATAGAAAAGGGCATTATGTTCAAGAAATTTATTCAATCCTCTATTCAAAATATTTATAGAGAAAGTAATATATTTGTGGATGTTCTTTCTAATCAAGGGTTATCTTGCTCATATTAGACCTATTGGGAGTATGTTTCTCTCCCACCAAATGTCAAAGAGAAAATATCAAATGAGAGACTTAAAATTGGTATATGTTATAATGTCTACTATGTTGATGGTGTAAGATCATGACTACTTGGAAAGATGATAAGATAGGTGGGATGGTGGACCCATGTCTTTATGGGTACTATCATTGTGATATGATTAACAAAGATGATTTATAGAATATTTTGCTAATCCAATTTTAAGTAATGATGGTAGCATGGTAGTGATTTGTATGTGTCACAATGATCACCATTTATTTTATATTTTAAGTATTACTCATATCATCATTGAGGATGCTACTAGTGTTGCCATCTTAAATCCTTACGTATGTAACTTGTTACTACTAGTTGCATGATTGCAAAGTTAATTTTGTTAAATATTCTTTAGAAAGGGTGAAAAAGGATGATAATAAGGAATTTTGTAGTAACAATTGGAATAATTATTAGGTTTCCTTTATAGTTTGAAAGATTAAGCAATTTTTTTGTGAGATTGTCAATTTTAGAGGCTTTAATATTAATTTGGATGAATAGAGATGAAATTACACTTTTATGCCCTATTTCATTAATTTGGTGGACTCTTCTACTGTGGTTGAGGGTGGTGGTGTTCATCAAGAGGGAAGTGATGGAAGTGGCAATATGGGAGGGCCCATGAAACATTCAAAATCCATCTCTTCTGAGGCGCTTTAGCAAAACATTGAATTGTGGGGAATTTTTGATGATGTTGGTCTTACCCCATTTTTCCTTGCCATGAAAGGGTATAACAACGAACCAACTTCTAATTTTTGTAATTCTTTGGAGAATGGAAAAGTTATGAGTGGTAGCATGCGTTTCTTTATGACCCTTGAATTAATTGTTGAAGTGATGGGTTTACAATGTGATGGTTTGAAAGTGGCTAAGTGGAATGATGGAAAATTTCAAAGATTCATTGACAACTTCTTTTAAGAGGGTGAAAAGACTTACCAAGGCTTCTTCCCAAGGGAAAATTTTAAATCCTACGGAAAAAGAAATTGTGTCAAAGGGGGAAGATGGGGATTCCATTGATGAGGATTTTAATCCCCAAATCTATTTGGAGAGCCTCGAAGAGATTTATCATGAGGTGGTTGATGATGATAAGGGACTTGAGGAGGATTATTTTGAGGGTAATGTTGAAAGTGACAATGAGGAGGACAATGTGGATGATGTTTTTGAGGTTGATATTAGGGAGGAGGATGAATACCATAAGAGGGACGAGGTTGAGATGTCCATATGAACTCAATTTGTCAAGGAAGAGAATGTTGAAGAAGTTGGAATATGTACTGATATTGAGGGTACTAATTCTCTTAGGGTTCAAGTTGTCAACCTTCATGTTCTTGTTTTTGACCTAGATTCTAAGATTGATTCTATTAATTGTGTTGAGAGAGTCAAAAGGATGGAGTAGGCTCTCAATAGGATTATTTCTATAACTAAAGGAAACATGCTTAAAGTTGTCATGGGAACTATTTCAAGGTATTCTAAGTTAAGGAAGCAAAAAAATAAACAAAACAAGGAGAACATCTCTAAAAGTTCAAGGTAAAAAAGAAGAAGATTAAAGAAGAATGGAAGTAGTCTCTAGGCTCCCTGAAGAAAAAATGGAACCTTATAAAAGGTACTTCTGAATGATGGATCTTGTTGTTCTCTTTTTTTGTTGTGTCCTTGTCTGTTTTTTGGTCAGTTTTTTTTACTTAGGCCTATGTACCTATTTTTAAGTTGGTTATTGGCTTGCATACCTCCTCTTGTAGTTCTAGTCTTAGTAGTTGACATTTGTGCCTCCTCTTATATCTATAGTCTTAGTGGTTGTCTTTGGTTTGTGTTGTCTTGGTGGTTGCCCATGGCCTGCATGTCAATTATGACCTTGGTATGGGCTTGTGTGCACTTTTGGTTTTAGTCTTCTGTTATTTTTTGTGTTCTAATTTGAGATCAAGGCCCTATCACTACTTATCTAATAAAAAATTAATATTAAAATATTGATAAATAAAACAAAAGAAAACATAATGTAATACATGAAAATAAAATAATATTACTTAATTATAAATTTAATATATTGTGATAGTTGCCTATAAATGATTTGTTAAGATGTTGAAAATTTGATGATACTCAAAATTCTTTGCCTAAGTTGCAAAAGCGCTTGGTTTACACCATATATGCTTTGTTGCTCAACTTTCCTCTTCCTAGCAATGGACCACTGAGTGTGATCCAAAAATGTCGAGCAAAAAAGCATACACAACGTAAACCAAAAGCTTTTGCATCTTAATCTAATATATTGTGGAAAATAAATGCCAACTAAAGTTTTTGTCTTTTAGTATAGGTTACTTGTACAACTACAAGATTCATGCAAGCATAAATACAGTAATAAATGCTTTGACTTCAATACTAATGAATGTATCTTGAACACTCTTGTTGGATTCTTTTCTAGTTTCTAGCTGATCTTGAAATGAATTAAGATTTTTTTAAAATATAATTTTAAGGGTGGTTTTAGACACTTATTTTAACCATCACCTAACATTATAATATCACGTTGCATCTTACTGACAACCTCCTCCCATTTTCCAATCTCCTTCTAAATTCCTCCTTTCATTTTCCATCCTTAATAAGTGAATAATCTATTTACACCCATTTTAAAAATAAATAATAATTTTTTTTCCATTTTTTCATTTATCCATTTTCAAATAATAATATCCATCATCCATTTCCAATAAATAAATAGAATTCAAATATTCAAATTGTAACCCCCTTCATTATTCCTCTATTTCTTATCCCATACACACCTATTCATCCAAATTAAATAAACAAACAAAGATAAATGATGTGAATCATCTAAAATTTTTTAAAAAAAATCACTCTTCAAAGAAATATCACAATAATAACTATATACCTATATGTATAAACACAAAATTAAAATCACCTTATATATCATTTACATTTTTTTGTTCTTTTATGCTTTGGACGATATAAGTTCAGAACAATGAGAATCTTGCCCCAAACATACCTTTCGACTCTTTCTCGGAAGTCTTGTCGGCATTGGAATAGATAGGATTAAAGCGTGAAGCATGAAGCGTGAAGCCGACGCATGGCGGGACCCACCTCTCTCCCTCAATGAGCTGTCGCCGTCCAATTGGTGGTATTAACGTCGATTGTTTTCAGATGTAATTGCATGTGTCTCCACGTGGATGCCACGTGGTGGCTCTACTACATTGTCTTTTTCTGATGGCGATTGGAACAAGTGCTTGGTGTCTCCTTTGTTATCTTTTTTTTTTAATGGAGGAGGTTGTGTTATAATTAGGTTAGTACAAAATTATTGATTACATCAATTTTAAGAGTATTATTGTGTTTGGAGCGTATGATGATGTGATTTTTGCATTAATTTATACTTTGTTTTGATAGGAGATTTTACAATTAATTTGAAGTATTTTAAGGAAATAATATATTATAAGATAATGGTGTTTTTATTATTAAATTAAGTAGATTATAATATGATGGATAAGCTTATATCTAAATTAGAAGTCATTCTTTGATTGTTACGAGCGAGGGTAAGTATTCTATTAATTTGATATATTTCGAGAAATTAAAAGATTTTAATTTTACATGCATATTTTACTAAGTCACATTAACATGACGGTTCTATTCTATCAAAGTCATATAAGGTTTGTACTTGAATCTAATTGCATTCTATTTTAGTTTGGTATTCTATATGTCAAAAGCTTATGTCCCACTTTTTATGTGCTTCAAAGTTATGAAAAAGGGATTCCAATAAAAATATATGGGATAATGTTCAACCCAAATCACAACTAATTAAAACTATGTTATGGTCGGTTGTTTCTAATGTATTCTCACAAATTAAACTTCAACCTTTGTGGGCAAGGCAAATAACATGTGGTTGTACAAAAAAATTGTAGAGAAGAAAATCATACTTTGTCATTTTCCTCATTTATTTTAAACTCACATTTGACTTTGTAATACATATGATGTCCTAACATTCACTTGAACATGTTCTGAATATAAGTTGACAAAACTCAGATAATCTATCATCTTGCAGTCAACCTAGTTTAAGTGCTCTTAATCCATTTTGTGTTATACTTGTTCATACATCTAGATTAAATTGCAAATTCAATTTGGTTCCCTAGATAGAATCATGCGAACAATTTCACTCTCTTACTTGTTTTCTACTTATCCCAAGAAAAACCTTGCACCAGATTAGATCATTGCATATTAGCTTGCACACCAAAATACTCAAATCAAGCACCCATTCAAGGACAATCCTTGGGACACTAGAGAGCATATAAGGATCACATCGAAAGATCATCAAAATAAATCAATCACACCAACGACATTATCCAGTGGCAACATTCAAGAATTGCATCAATTATCTACATTTAGTACACAGGAATTTTGGATTATCTATTAGTAGCAACATTCAAGAATTGCATCAATCATCTACATATAGTACACTTAGAAATTTTGGATTACCTATATTTTTTGTATTTAAATCTTGTGAAATTTGCATAGGGATTGACTTTGACTTAAGAAGGGTTCATACTTTAACTTTCTTATAAAAATTGTCAAAAGGTGCTTATAAGCCCCAAATTAGTCAAGTAAAAGCATATATCTTTGATAGTACACATTTTACAAGAGCTCGCAACAATAGGTTGAATTTTTATTATACAACTATACTCACATCACCCTTAAAACTCTATATTAGACATATGTTTTTCCTAGTATAGTGTAGAGGTAATGAAAGTGTGTGGTATAATAGTCTTATTTTGTTTTTTCAAAAGTTAGTAAGTCTTTTATTGCATGTAGTTATGCAAATTCTTGAAGTATTCATATAGGTTGTTGTGGCTATATTTGTTCCTCATCTATGATGTCTTTTATAATGTTCTAATAGAGCTATTTTTTTGCATGTGAATTGTATAGTATGGTTCATTGTCGGTTTCCCTTAGTTTATTTGATTTCAATACTCTTTCTTCCTTTTCTTAGTCAACTTAGGTGTAGCTAGAATGCAAGGAGTAAACCTACTCCAAAGGGTAGTTTGAAATAAAAGTCCCACATTTGAAAATGTTGACATGATTAGTGGGGATAAAAGGAAGCTTAGAAGCTATACCTAATTAGACAATTTCATTGGACAACACACTATGTAGTAAAATAAAACATCAAGTCATTAATTATAAACTACAAGCCATGTTTCTTGAGGGACTCCTTCCTATTATAAAAATAATGTATAGTTAAGTAGGTTTCCTTCTTTTATGGACATGTGTACTTATTTAAATAATCTTGAATTGAAATTGTTGTCATGTAAGACATTTAGTAGCTATTTTTTGCATGGATATTACACATCATCTTACCCATCCAAATTTTAAAAGTCAAAATTTCTAAAAAATAAACGTTCTAAAGAGACAAAGGATAATCTGCATCACATGGATAATACTTCTAGTGTGTCTTTTTTCAAGCCTCATACTCTTTGCAAGTTTACTAAGTTACAAGATTCCTTGGAAACTATTCTTCAAAGTTTAGTTATCTTTGATTTGATTACTCTTCCACATATTTATCCATTAGGTCCAAGTAGAGGACTACTTGAGCTCTACAATGGAAGTGCATTTTCTAATTTTAATAGAGTTAATCAACACCATGCCTAGGTTTGTATGGAGCTAAAACACATGATTTGATTAACAATAATATGATGATTGAAGGTTTTAGTGAAGTGGGCAATATTTTGGTTCCTACCCCTAATCAAAATTTGAATATTTATAATAATTTATTTCTTTATCATTCTAATAACATTATAGCATCCCAAGAACATGATTTCCTTACTATGGATCATTCACATGTTGATTAAGATACTAAAGATGATTATTATGTAGATGCTTATGATTCATTGCATAAAAATACTTAAGGGTAATGTAAAATCTAGAGATACGTATTCCTCATCTCCAACTACTTCATTGATCATATTTTTTGATGAGGATATCCCCTACAATAAGTTTATGGTGCATTATATATCCTTGCTAGTATTATCTAGACACTTGACCAACTCATTTCATTATCAATCCTAATTGTCCATATAAAAAATGTACTAGAGAGAACTTATCTACAATCATATTAAGAATTAATAATATGCATATTCAAGAGTATTAGTAAAGATGAATGATAAAATTTTAATTAAAAAATTGGGCTCATTTGTTTACAATTGAAAGTTGATTGTAAAGATCTACCATGTTATTTTATCATTTAATTCCTCTTTTAGACAAATTTGATGTATTAATTAGCAAACCATAGATCAAGAAATGCAAATCAATGCCTTTAGTTCTACGCCAATGTGTCAAATTTGTATATGAATCTAAGGTGTTCAAAGATGAAAAAGATCAAGACAATTATCTAATTTGAGTCACTTTATACTATATATATTGGTCAAGATACCCAACTAAGTACCATATGAATCAAAGAGGATGCACAAGATTTATACATTTTTTTTAGAATAACAAAACAGGGATAATGTATGCAAAAATTATGGAGATGAGAGAGATAAAGAGTATCAAGTTACATACCTTATGATATCTAAGAATAAATATCTTGATATCTTCATGTCTCCCAATGATTCTTATATAGAAAAAATCATCTCATGCACCAAGAAAGCAAGAAAAAATGAGAGAAATGTATCTCAAAAGCCTATATGTAATTTAAGGAATTTGATACAACTAAAGACAACTACTTTAGACCAACAAATATTTATATTACCTCAAATTAGGATAGATATACTGTAATAACCCACCATAAATTAACTCAACAAAATTGACCATTCTTTTTTTTTTGGTTTAATTTAATCATTGTGTTTGATTCAATTGCATACTCTGGGCATCCATCCATTTGGATTAGGCATTCATCCATCCGGGATGAGCATCTAACCATACAGGTTAGGCATCGGTCCATATAGGACATAATATTTCATCTATCCAATATGGGATAGGCATCTACCCATACAGGGTAGGTATCTATCCAATCGGGATAGGAGGTGCTTTGGCCAGAGACTTAGACTCATCGAGACCATTCGGGTCCTGAGCCACTCACTAAGTACTACACTCTTCTAACAGAAGTGCACCGAGGTCGCCGTCCTTAGGAGTAATTAAATAACATAATTCAAGCTTGAATTCCACCTCAGAATTTGGCTCAAAGCCTCGGGAAGTCAAGCGAATCCATACGAGATTCCTTCCGAGTATGCATTGAATTACTTTTTCCATTTTATTATACTTATCTTTCAAATTAGGATTCTTACTCAATCCTTCTTTTTACCAAGCCTAGACCCCACCCACGAATGC
Organism: Cryptomeria japonica; assembly: GCF_030272615.1. Lineage (NCBI taxonomy): Eukaryota > Viridiplantae > Streptophyta > Pinopsida > Cupressales > Cupressaceae > Cryptomeria > Cryptomeria japonica. Next base: position 120,464,223 of record NC_081405.1, read on the forward strand.
CTGAGTATTAGGGACAACTCTGTCCCAAGACTACCTACATACCCGTTTTGGCACGGGATCAAGGCGTAGAATATGTAGTTCTATTTTCTACTCTAAGGTTTGATGTAAACTGATTAGTGGGTACGCAACCCTTTCTAGGGTTAATGTCCCAGACAGTTTCTCTGTGGTTGCTACCCACGATGGTAGCGCTTAAGCAAAGGCTCAAGATGGCCTATTGCTTGTGGCCTAAAACAACTAGATCCTAATTCTTATCATAAGCGTCACCCTTGACCAATTGTCAATCGACAACAATTCTTTGAGATTAAATCAATTTTATAAAAGCATTCCATTCAATCAACCATAACAGGGGTTTACTATGGTTAACTCAGTGGATGAAAGATCATTTCAGAATTATCTTATTAAATTATCGATCCAAGGGGGATTACCCGCCCCTTGGATTTTAACTTCCAAGTGTCCCTTATTAATCCTCGACGATTTACAGGGACGATGCCACAGACGTCGTTGTTGCAGCTTTATTAGGCGTTAAGTGCAGTAGTTCAACACGACGACATTACCCGTATGCGTGACCCAAAGGCACTGTATATACTGAATGCTGCTAGGTTTTGGTTTTCCAACATCTTTTATTTAATTTTCTAACTTATGATAAACATCATACTTGGAAATAATTATGAATTGAACGTGTATAATTAGACATTGCAAAGCTCAATTAATTGAATTAACTACTTGATGAATTACATGGAATAAAAACCATAACTAAAATTATTTATTATTCAAAACTTGAATTATAACTTGCATAATAATAACAATTAGGAAACTTGCATAATAATAATTAAACGTGTAACTTGTATGGAGATGGAAACGCCAATAAATGTAATCAATGTAAGGAATTTGCATGAGGCAAAGGTAGTGTAAGTTACATGCAAGAATATCGCCTATAAAGTCACTAGTCCCAAAAATAGAATTTAGCTTCAAATCATATTGACATGGATAAATTGCTAAGTGGATCTTAAGAAGATGTAATTTAATTTACAATTTATAAATTTGCTAAAACTAATTATAAATCTAAAAATTTGCCTAAGTTTAAATTTTTTATTAAACTAAAATTTATATATAAAAAAATAAATTAACATTATACAAATTGCCACGAATTTAATTGAAATGGCATTTAAAAAAAAGATGAAAGGGAGGAAGTGGGAGTGGGACCCACGGGTCCCATCACCACTGCGGGTACTGCGAAAGCAGGCCCGCAGTGGTGAGGGGACCCCGTGGTCCCCTCCACTGCCCTACGACCACTGTCATGATAGTGATCGCAGGGGAAGTGGAGGATACCACTTCCCCGATGGTTACTAAACCGCCTCCACTAGCCTGCACGCCGCCTGATACTCATAAATTCTGAATGACGTGATTTCAAAATTAAAATTGCTTGCAATGTTTAATATGTTCATTTTCATTTGATATAAATTTAATAATATATATATGTATATATATACATATACATGTATATATATACATGTATATATATACATGTATATGTATATATATACATGTATATATGTATATATACACGTATATGTATATATACATATACATGTATATGTATATATATACATATACATGTATATGTATATATATACATATACATGTATATATATATATGTACATATACATACATGTATATACATATATGTATATATGTATATATGTATGTATGTATATATGTATACATGTATATATACATGTATACATATACATGTATACATGTATATATACATGTATACATATATACATACATACATATATACATATATACATATATGTATATATACATATATGTATATATACATATATATACATATATATACATATCTATATATATATGTATATATACATATATGTATATACATATATCTATACATATATGTATACATACATACATACATACATACATACATATTTATATATACATATACATATATATATACACATATACATACATACATATACATATACATATACATATACATATACATATACATATACATATACATATACATATATATATATATATATATATATATATATATATATATATATATATATATATATATATATATATATATATATATATATATGTGGTTATATATTTCTGTTTTATTTCCAGTCTATTTACAATATAAGAGAGATATAAATATAACAAAAGGAATACTTTATGTGAATATGAATTTAATCACAAAGATGAAACAACCCAGGGAGATTAATTCGTTCCTAGCAATGTACAGATAATTGAAAAATAGATGATTATGTTGAGTTAAACAAAGCTTTCAGAGGAAGGATTTTAGGAGCTAATATTTACAGAGAGGGATTTAGTTCCTTATTCACAGAGAGATTTATTTCTACATATAAAAATAATCATGAAATCAAATGAGAGTAAAGATTCATTTACAGGGATGAGTAACACAGAGGTTTATTCACAGGGAGATATATTCTTCAATTTCAACTGATATTCACAGAGAGATTTTCTTTCGGATTTCTATTCGAAGAGCCAGAGAAATGAATTTGAGGGAAGAAATAAGGATTAAGATTCAAATCACACAGGGAAGAGTTTTAATCTCAGAAAAGAGATTTAAAAATAAAGGAAATATGATTTTTGCACAGATCTACAATCTTTGGAAAAACAAAAAGCAAGATTATGTGCATATTTCCTAAATAAAATAAATAATAGAGCTGCCTTTTATTCCTAAATAAGAAGAAGAGATTTATTTATTCATTCACACAGAGACAGAGATTTATTTATTTTTATATTCAATATCATCTCTAGTTTTCAAGAGAAAACAAAAAAGCATAAATATGATTTTCTACCTTTGAAATAGATTAAATAAAATATGCAAGAGAAGTCTGCATTTGTATTTAAAAAGAGAAAGAATTATATCACTGCAATTATTTAAAGAAAACAAATAGATTTTCTTCCTATCGAGCAAATAAAAAAATGATTTCTTTCAGAAAACTATATTCAACTAAAGAATCTAGAAACTATATATATTTTTTGATAAATACAAATTCCTCATATGACAAAAGGAGAGAACCTGGTTTACTGAAGCTTGATGTTGAATCTTCTAGCTATCCTTTGATCCTTCCTTGCAACTTGAGAGAGATCCTTCAAACAACAACTTAAAAATCCTGCAACAAAAATGAGACTACCAAAGAAAAACTTGGGAAATTTCCTTCAAAACATAATCAACTCCCTTCTTTGAAACTTGCATATCATTTTATAAGAAAAATCCCTCCCTTCCACTATCTAGAAAATTTTAATTAAAAAGGAGATTCTTTTCCAATATTGGACTCATGCAAATTGATTAAACTTAGTGGGGGAGTTACATGCAAAGTGGTGGAGATTCCTCTAGAAGCTTCTTATTCTTCCTACAACATGTGCCATTATTGGGAGTGGAAAATAAATAAAAATAATTATATTCTCCAAGTGTGTGTGTGTGTGTGTGTTCATTTTATTCTTTTATATTTATTCAATTATTTTAAGTAATTTAACCAAAAACATAATAGAATTGTATTTAAATCAAAAAGTGATAGAGGAGGGTTGTGACATATACTAATGCCTATACACAAAAATAAAGATCTTTTTGAAGGAATAATTAAAATTCTTCATATTGAAATTAAGAGCCTTTTCTAACTAATAACACAAACAAAATCAATAAAGATTGGATTACAAAAATAATAAAGTTAGTAAAATTTGTTTCGAGTTAAGAATAAAAACATAACCTAACACCAAACTTAGGGTCTCCCAATGATTCTTATATAGAAAAAATCATCTCATGCACCAAGAAAGAAAGAAAAAATGAGAGAAATGTATCTCAAAAGCGTATATGTAATTTAAAGAATTTGATACAACTAAAGACAACTACTTTAGACCAACAAATATTTATATTACCTCAAATTAGGATAGATATACTAATGCCTATACACAAAAAAAAAGATCTATTTGAAGGAATAATTGAAATTCTTCATATTGATTAAGAGCCTTTTTCTAACTACTAACACAAACAAAATCAATAAGGATTGGATTACAAAAATAATAAAGTTAGTAAAATTTGTTTCCAGTTAAGAATGAAAACATAACCTAACACTAAAATTAGGATCTCACTATTTAGACACCAATGCATAACATAGACACCCTTACATAGTGTTGCATCCTTCACTAGTTGATTCTAAATTGTCAAAAATTCTCACATTGAGTGTTGAATATGTCCCAACCTAAACAAATGGTGATAGGAAATATGTTGGGGGCATTTTAGGGGTTTACCTTGGTCAAACCCTCATTTTGGTCCTTACCTATAAGGCCAACCAAGGAAAGAGATGATAAAAAGAGATCTTTTAAATCCTACTTGTATTAAGGACTAAGAGAAAACTATAAAAGTAAAATGCTTGATAATAGACTCAACCTCGGTCTACAAGGAAAAAAATCATTGGTTGTGAAAGAGTATGAAAATGTGAATCAAAAACCTTAAGAATATGATTACACCTCTTAACAACTTTAAAATCAATAGGCATGCAAGGAAAATAATCACATAAGAAAACACTACATAAAACATGCCAAGCATAACACAATGATTTATACGTGGAAACACAAAAGGGAAAAACCATGGTGGGAGTTAGTACCCACAAGATTCACTATCAACAGAATAGAAATCTTTGACCGGTTAAGGTCTTACAAATATGCCCTGTGAGGAGTAGACACTGTTAGGAGTCACCTGGTGAAGGGATTTTCTATGATGAGCCCTGTTAGGAGCAACCTCACAAGAGGATTTAAACTCAGATATTGAGCTACCCTGTTAGGGGATTTACATATTAAGGCATGTCAGGAGCTACTCGGTTAAGGGATTTGACTATTGCAACTGTTAGGATAACAACAATTGAATGATCTTCATATAACACTTCTGTGTCTGATAAGATCTGCTTCAGTTCCTCTAAAAATTCAACAACACATCAATACAGAGCTTCACTAATCACCGCACAATCAAAATTGCATCCTTTGCTAATGATCTCACATGTACTTATCTCATAACTCATCACATTTTTATAGACGTCAAATTAGTCAGCTCATAACCTTGGAACAATTTCCTAGGTTCAATGAATCTAGACAAACTTATATTGCACACCTTACTTATGTTGGCCACTGACATAACAAACCAAAAATAAAACAAAATTGTACCGGTTTACTGATCTTAGTGACTTTATCACTACCGGTTAAGTGTTCTTCCAGATAGCCTGCTCTACACATTAAATCTCGATCATCATGTCGAATCTTCTAATGCGGTTATGAATATAGCACCAAATACTTGTCTCCATCACTCCTACAGAACCACATCATCCAACTCTTCATCAATCGCCTGTACCGATTGCTTGAATGCAATTGTGTTCCTGTTTACCAGTTGAAGACCTATTTGCCGGTTCACTGTTAAATTGTCTTCTCTACTGGTTGGCTTACAAGACTTATGCGACTATAAAAACATAGTTGCTATCAATGACAACATAAAACAAGTCACCAATCAACTCTTTACACCAAAACATCATCATCAAGCCAACAATTTGTTGGCAATTTGGAGAAATTGATTATGTGTTGCATTGATGTCAACACTAGCTGCTTTGTTGTCTACTGACTTCCGGTAGAGTGGTTGGATTATCATGTTGATCTAGAGATTTGTCTCCAATTTTAGTCTGGCTATTGGAATTGGTTTGGATTGGTTATTTGTTGGCATTTGGCATAATTGATGCATATGAGGTGATGCAGTTGAAGTCTGATGACTGCACCGGTAAAGGATATAAGTTTATTTGTGATGAAGAGATCAAGATTCTATGAATAGATGACATGATCATTTATTGGTGTTGTCATTGCTAGCAACTGATGTCAACTGATGTTCCTGATGTTTTGTTTTGTCATATTAGTGATTTGGTTTACCAGAAGATAGGGTTTACCAACAGAGAACTAAAGTTTGTGAAATAACACTTTAACCGGTAAAGAAGAGTTGTTTTGATTGAATCAAACAATCGACAATGTTTGGTGATTTTTGGTTTGGATGGTGAACTTGTATCATGAAAAGATGTATCTGACTGAAACTAGAACTTGTGAAGATTATTGGAAGGCGTGTTTCAAATTTCTAATGAATTTTTGCTAAGGTTTTAGTAGGGTTTAAGATCGGTGAAGAAATCATCAAATTGATAATGATTTCTATTATAACGGTGATTAACAATGAGTCTACATGAAGTTGGTAACACGACACAACCTGCGTGAAAGATTTCATTGTTGTTTTGGTGTGAATCAAGGAAGAATTTATTGGGAATCAGCGAAACTCTTAGTAAAGTGTTTTGAGGGTTTGACTTTGGTACAAATCGGATTTTTGTGATGGGTTACAATCAACCAATGATTGATATTACATTGTAATTTGTTGTATTGATCTGTATAACGATCTGTGATGATCTCTTATGATTTGAATTGTAAATTCATGATGTAATTAGGGTTTTGTGGCTGACCTAGTTGAGATGGCTATTTAGAAAAAGATAGTTGATGTTTATGATGTCGGTGGTCTTATAGAATGTATTAAGCCATCCAAGTCAAGTGTGAGATCTTCCTGAGAGTTGTAGAATGTTGTGTATAAATAGATCTAATCAAGCAAGCAGAGAAGTGCAAGTAACAAATCATTTTCTTACTGTTGTTCCCTAACAGTTGCAACAGGTTAAATCCCTTAACTGGGTAGGTCCTAACAGGCCTTAAACATTTAAGTTCCCTAACAGGGAAGCTCTCAAAAGAGTGTTAAATCCTCTCATGAGGTTGATCCTAACATATCATCAAGCCCCTAACCAGGCTGCTAGGCAAATCCCTTAACCGGGTGACTCCTAACATGGTATGCTCCTATTCGGGTGTATTGCAAGCTCCTAATAGGGCGTACTTCAAAAGAGTACAAATATTTGTGGGTGCCAAATCCCACCGTGGTTTTTCCCTATTTGGGTTTCCACGTCAAAAAATTATGGTGTTTCATGTGTGAAATATTTTTCATGTGATGTTCTTGTTTATGTTTCATTTCATGCATTATTTCTGAGACACCGGTTGTGATGTTTTATCAGAAGTTTATTAGAGGTTACCAGTACTGATAAGGATTTGTTTGTGAAAGTATTTGATTTGATTGATAAGGTTAAGAAGTTAGTAAATGATCAAGTTTATATGATTGCTTTGGTGGTGAAAGTATTGATTATTATGGTAAATGATTTGATTAATGTGTTAAGAAAATCTAATAAAGAGGTTGTTAGATCTGATTAAAGAAGTTGAGATATTTGTTAAATGGTTTCAAATCTGATATAGGTTTGATTTTGGGTTTAAAGTTTTAATTGGTCTTAATATTGATTCACTCCCCCTCTTAGTATTAACCAGATCCTCATTGGATTGACATTATTCATGTGTTCCTGATGAGTATCACATTCAGTTGGTTCAGGATTTGATGATCTGGATGCTAGCATATCTTCTAGTAAGCCTTTTGGTTACCAGTAAGGGTTCTATCGGCAGCACTTTGATGAAGATCTTTTGGTGAATTTGATAAGTGGTGTTGGTGCAGCTTTTGGAAGGTTATCAGGATGTTGATGGTTATCATGTTCGTGTTCCAGTTGATCATGGTGTTTCATTTGGCTTATGGCAACTTATTTTGGGTCCGATGTTATTCTGTTAGGTTATGGACTGGTTTATGTAACATGTTGGTTGATTCTCCCGATGCGTCACCGGTTGGATTTACTACTTGGTTTATGTTGTTTTGATCTTAGGCCGACTTGGTTTATCATTGTTTTGTGAGATTATGTAACAGCTCTATTTTATTATCTTTTAGGTGGCCAACCTAATTGTTTAGGTTCCAGGTTGGTATAAATATTATGTAAGATCTCTTTGTAGATAATGGTATGTAAGTTATAGGATTATTTGTGTGCGAATAAAGTTGTAATCATATGCAGAGGTTTTGGTCGATCACAGGTGATCGAATTGGGTTTGTGAAAGAGGTCTAAGACCTCCGGTATTGAGCTTAACCGAAACTGTACTCAGACATAAGATATGTTATTCTTGTAGCTCATTCATCTTTCTAGATTGTAGTCTGGATTTATTTTGTAGTCAGTGAGGCTCCTTTTGTGATAAGCAGTGTGCTCTAGGTTGTTGGCCTTCCTGCATGTGCAAGCCCCTTTTATTGTAATCACATACTTGCTATATAAGTATTATCTGACTATGGGTAGGGTTCCCACCATGGTTATTCCCTTTACTAGGTTTTCCACGTACAAATCATGGTGTTATGTGTTATGGATGGTTGGTAATTGTTTTGTGATTTATGTTTATGATTAATTGTTATATCTACTATTCCAGTATTTGGTTTATGCATTCTGGTAAAAGGTTTTATGTGCTTAAATTTTTATAATCTATTAACAACTGATTCACCCCCCCTCTCAGTTGTCCATCGGTTATCCTAACAATTGGTATCAGAGCTTGGTCCTCTCTGCAAAATCGTAACCACCTGATGAAGATCCTATGGCAACTAATAGTTCAACTACATCTATTTTTCAGAGAGAAACCCCTAAGCTTGATTCGACAAATTACAACATACGGAAGATTCAAATGGAAACTCATTTGAGATGTATTGGGAAAGAGATTTGGGAGGTCACGAAGAAAGACTATACTCCTCATAATTTGGCATCTGGCAATACTCCTTCGACAACCTTGGATAAGGACATTGAGAATGATTGTAGAGCTAGAGAAGCATTCTTAAGCGCACTTTCTGAAAATTATGGGATTAACTTACCAATAATCTACAAAGGCTATATGGGATAAGTTGGAGGCTCTGAATGAAGGTGACCCTACTATTAAAATTGCTAAACTTGATGGTTACCAGGTAAGGTATGAGAATCTAAAAATGGAAGAAGATGAAAGGATTACTGGTTTTATGGAAAGAGTTAATGAAATTGTTATGGGAATTCAGTGTTGTGGTGGATCTCTGAGTGAAGATGAGATTGTTTCTAAAGTATTGAGAGCTTTTCCACCGGCTTACAAGATGAAGGATACTACAATTAATGAGATGAGAACAATGGCTAACACTTATGTTAACAGGGATATTTTAGTTGGAAAATTATTTACTTTTGAGCTTGAAGAATTTGGTCCTCAAGGAGCTGCAAAGACTGAATTTGCTTTTCACACATCTGCATAATCAATCGACAAGAGTGATTGGAAAGACTTATATGCAAAGGAACTAGAGTAAATGAAGCAAGAAGATGATGAGTTTGAGAAACTTGAAGCCCTATTTGCTAGAAGAGTACCTAAAGGTCTGATAGGAAGTAAGTATGAAGGAAAATCACCTTTTAAATGTTTTGCATGTAATAAGATAGGTCCTTTTGCATCTAGATGTCCTAAAAGGAATTCAAGATTTTAAGAGAAAGCTAGAAGATCTTTTAGGCCTAACCATGGTTATCAGAGCAAGCATAAGTATAGGAGAAACAAAGACAAATCATGTTACTATGCGGATGAAGAAGGTGTGGCTGATTTTGATGATGAACCGACACAAGATTCAACTAGTGGATCGGGCAATGGAAATAAATGGGTATTTTTGGCTATCAAGGAAGATGCTCTAGCACCTATTGTTCAAAATGAGTAAAAGGCCCTTGCTACTAAAATTGAAGACAAGGATGAATGGGTGATAGACCATGGATGTTCACATCATATGACTGGAGATATAAGGAAGTTTTTATCTTTGCAAGAATTTGATGGTGGACCGATTAGATTTGGAGACGACAAAGCATGTATGATCAGAGGAAGAGGAAATATATCATTGGATGGTAATCATAACACTGATAATGTTTATTATGTTGAAGGTTTAAGGCATAATATTTTGAGTGTAGGACAGTAGGTGGATAAGGGATTTCAATTACAATTCAAGGATGGAAAATGCAAAATCATTAACAAATTTGGTTTGGAGATTGCAACTGGTACACAGACTAAAGGTATCATCTTTCATTTGAACTCTGGTGAGAAGACATGTTTGATTGGGAAAGTTGATGAGAGTTGGTTATGGCATAAGAGGTTGTGTCATGTGAATTTTGATTACATTGTAAAGATCAGCTCAACTAAGGCTGTTAGAGATATACCTAAGATTCTGAAGCCCTATAATCTGGTATGTAAGGAATGTCAAATGGGAAAGCAAGTCAGAACTTCTTTTAAGAGTATACAAGATAAATATAATGATGTTCTTGATCTTATTCATACTGATTTATGTGGTCCTGCTAGAATGAAGAGTTTTTAGGGTGATAGATATTTCATGCTAATCATTGATGATTATTCTAGAATGATGTGGGTTACTTTTCTAAGGGAAAAATCTGAATCTTTTGAAAAGTTTAAGATATTTAAAGCTAAAGCTAAGACAAAGACAGGGTTGAAGATTAAATGCTTAAGGTCAGATCAAGGTGGTGAATTCATATCCGATGAATTTAAAAGTTATTGTGAGAAGCATGGGATAAGGAGATAATTGTCTACTCCTCAGACACCTAAACCGAATGGTGTTGTGGAAAGAAAGAACATAACTATCTTGGACGCAGCCAAAACTATGATGATGGAAGCTAATTTGCCTCATATCTATTGGAGAGAATCTATGAGCATGATGATATACACATTTAATAGAGTTCATATCAAAGGAGACACTGGTAAGACACCTTATGAGTTATGGTTTGGTCATACACCTACAGTTAAATATTTCAGAATCTTTGGTAGTAAATTCTATATTAAAAGAGATGATTACATTGGAAATTTTGATCCTAGATGTGATGAAGGGATATTTCTTGGTTATTCTAATGAAAGCAAAGCATATAGATGTTATAACAAAATATTGTAGAGAATTATGGAATGTGCTAAAGTTAAGGTGGATAAGTTGTAAAAAGGTCAAGTCGGAACTTATGAGAGAGAACTAGAAGTGGAGATGATCATAACTGAACTGATAGCACCTGTTCCAAAACAAAATGTTGAACCAGTTACCCCGACAGTATAAGAAAATTCAACAGTAACTGAAGATCAGAGCAGAGGAACAAAAAGTTAGAAGACTCCTAGGTATGTAAGCTTAAATCATTCAGAAGATCAGATCATTGGAGACAATAAGAAAGGAGTAATGACAAGAAGAAGGTTGGCAACTAATGAGGTATGTTTAATTTCTCAAGTTGAATCGACATCAGTTATTGAATCTTGTAGAGATGAATGTTGGATGAAAGCTATGGAAGAGGAATTAGATCAGATTGAGAATAACAACACATGGACTTTAGTTCCATAGCCTAAAAATAAAAATGTTATTGGAACTAAATGGGTTTTTAGGAATAAATTGAATGAGGATGGACAAGTTGTGAGGAATAAGGATACATTGGTATGTAAAGGATATTCTCAAAAGGAAGGAATTGATTATGATGAGACTTTTGCTTCGGTAGCTAGGATTGAAGCTGTGAGATCATTTATTGCTTATGATGCCCATAAGAAATACAAGGTTTATCAGATGGATATTAAGTGTACATTTTTGAATGGAGATCTTGAAGAGGAAGTTTACATTGAGAAACCTGATAGATTTGCACTTTTAGATGACAAAAACATGGTTTGCAGGTTAAGGAAAGCTTTATATGGATTGAAACAAGCCCCTAGAGCTTGGTATGCTAGATTGGACAAATATCTTTTGAAGCTTGGTTTCACTAAAGGTAATGCTGACAATATCTTATATTATAAGATTATTGATGATGACATATTGATTGTTGAAGTCTTTTTTGATGATGTCATATTTGGAGGTGAGGATAAGTTATGTATGGAATTCTCTGAAAAATATGAAGAATGAATTTGAGATGTCTATGATTGGGGAGATGAAATTTTTCTTAGGTTTGTAGATTACTCAGAATGATAAAGGTGTTTTCATCTGTCAAACTAAGTATGCTAGAAGTTGTTGAAGAAATTTGGTATGGAAAATTCCAAACTGGTTGGTACCCCTATGGTTATAAGTGAGAACTTGAAAAAGAATGATGCATCAACTCTGATAAATCCTACAAGGTATAAATCTATGTTTAGAGGTTTGTTATATCTAACTCAGAGTAGACCAGATATAATGAATGCAATTTGTATTGTATCAAGATATCAGAGTGATCCTAGAGAGAATAATGAGAGTGTGGTGAAAAGGATTTTAGGTATTTTCAAGGACCAACTGAGTATGGTTTGTGGTATCCTAAAAATGATGACTTTACACTATGTGCATATACAGATGTTGACTGGGTTGGAGATGTTGATGACTAGAAGAGCACATCCGATGGAGCTTTCTTTCTTGGAAAGAAACTTGTTTCATGGATCAACAAGAAACAATCATGTACTTCTTTATTTACTACTGAAGCTGAGTATGTTGTTGCTGCTACTAATTGTACACAAGCTCTATGGATGAAGCAATTGTTGAAGGATATAAGGGTGGATTGTAATGAACCGGTAGTTATTCACTGTGATAACTCTTCTACTATTGACATATCAAAGAACATGGCATTTTATTCTAAGACTAAGCACATTTCTATCAAGTATAATTTTCTGAAGGAGAAGGTGGAAGCAAATGAAGTCAGACTGGTATATGTGAACACTAAAGAGTAGATTACAGATATCTTCACTAAACCTTTTCCTAAGGAATCATTTGAGTACTTCAGAGATAGATTGGGAGTTTTTGCCCCTCTGGTAGAGACTTGAGTGATGTTCACTAGCATCAGTCTGGTATGCATTTATCAGTGCTATTATTCATTTTCGGATTGATGTGGTGCAAATACCACTCAGGGGGAGTAGTCAGTTCTGTGGTTCAGAGGTTTTATGACTTTTCTTTGATGTTTATGTCAGATTTGTGGCATTGATGTCAAAGGGAGAGAGATATTTATGTGAAAAATGGAGCTTAACAGGGATATCATTCACATGGGGAGTTTGGTCTGTTGGTTCAGAACTTCATTGTCATATCATTTTGGGGAGATTGTTGGATGTCTTCCTTTGGGGGAGACTTGTTTGGCACTTCTTGGCACTTGGATGTTTTTCACATATAGTATTGCCATCAATGCCAAAGGGGGAGATTGTTGGAAATTGGGAGGGATTGATTATGTGTTGTATTTATGTTTGTCATTGATGTCAACACTAGATGTTTTTCTATCTACCGACTTCTGGTAGAGTGGTTGGATTATCATGTTGATCTGGAGATTTGTCTTCAGTTTTGGTCCGGTTGTTGGAATTGGTTTGGATTGGTTATTTATGTGTTCTTGATGAGTATCACATTCAGTTGGTTTGAGATTTGATGATCTGGATGCTATCATATGTTCTAGTAAGCCTTTTGGTTATCGGTAAGGGTTCTACCGACAACGCTTTGATGAAGATCTTTTGGTGAATCTGATAAGTGGTGTTGGTGTGGCTTCTAGAAGGTTATCAAGATGCCGATGGTTATCATGTTCATGTTCCAGTTGATCATGGTGTTTCATTTGGCTTATGGAGACCTATTTTGGGTCTAGTGCTATTTTGTTAGGTTATGGACCGGTTTATGTAACGTGTTGGTTGATCCTCTTGATGCATCACCAGTTGGATTTACTATTTGGTTTATGTTGTTTTGGTCTTAGGCCAACTTGGTTTATCATTCATTTGCGAGACTATGTAACAAATCTATTGTATTATCTTTTAGGTGGCCGACCTAATTGTTTAGGTCTCGGGTTGGTATAAATATGATGTAAGATCTCTTTGTAGATCATGGTATGTGGGTTATAGGATTATCTATGTGAGAATAAAGTTGTAATCATATGTAGAGGTTTTGGTTGATCATAGGTGATCGAATTGGGTTTGTGAAAGAGGTTTAAGATGTCTGTTATTGAGCTTAACCAAAACTATACTCGGGCATAGGAGATGCTATTCATGGAGTTCATTCATCTTTCTGGATTGTAGTCTAGATTTATTTTGTAGTCAGTGAGGCTCCTTTTATGATGAGCAATGTGCTCTAGGCTGGTGGCCTTCCTGCATGTGCAAGCCCCTTTTATTGTAATCACATACTTGTTGTAGAAGTATTATCCGACTATGGGTAGGCTTCCCACCGTGGTTTTTCCCTTTACCGGGTTTTCCACATACAAATCATGGTGCTATGTGTTATGGATGGTTGGTAATTGTTCTATGATTTATGTTTATGCTTAATTGTTATATCTTATATTCTGGTATTTGGTTTATGCATTCCGATAAAAGGTTTTGTGTGCTTAAATTTTTATAATCTGTTGACAATTGATTCACCCCCCCTCTCAGTTGTCCACTAGTTATCCTAACACAATCTCCCCCTTTGGCATTGATGGCAACACTTAGGAAATTTTTTGTCTAAGTGTGCAATACAAAAATTGACTCTATTCATGACACATACTCCCCCTTAGCAATTACATGCTATTACAAAAATTTAAACCATTACAAGACTCATACTGCTACTCCCCATTATGATTACAACAAAATTTTGACTAACTCTTTTCAACAACTACTCCCCCTTTGATAACAATGACAAAGGAAAGTAAATACATAAAATTACATCAAAATTGCATAGCATATATAGATATAGGAGTTCAAATTTTTTTTACAATACAATTTTAGAAAAAGAATCACTAAAATGAGAGTTCAACTGCTTCAGATTATTATGCTAGGTCTCCAAAATAGTGTCGGTTATCTCCACGTGTCCTCATCTGCCCAGCAAGCTCCTCCATGGCATCTATAGTGCTCATCTACGGGGTATCAAGGATAGATTCTGACTCTTTATACCCTCTCTGCAAGATTTCAACTTTCGATATTAACTGTGCTTGTATACTTGCAGGGATATTGTTCTCTTTACCTGTTCATTTTCATAAGCTTTCAACTTATGTTGAAGTTCTACAATAGACCTTCCATAGCATATTACAAAATCATTCAGGGTCTTAAATGATTCACTTAGAACTTCAAGTTATGTTTCTGCTTCCTACTTCTTCTTGACCAAATCATCACAAAATAAAGAAAAGTTTGCTATAGTAGAAAGGATCTTACCACCAGTCTCCAATGCTTCCATCAAGTGGTCCTTATTAACAGTCAAAGAAACTTTATCTTTATCTATATCTTTCATTAACTGCTCTATCCTTTGCTTCTTATACTCCTTTTCTACACAAACATATGCCACATCCTCAAATGTTTTCATCTATTCACCAACATCATTAACCAAATGACCTAGCTTATCAATTGGTGTAGCAAAATTGTCTGTATCAGTCTCTGGTAATAAACTTTATAAAATTTCAATTGCATGTTTGATTGTCTCAGCTTCTTTCCGTTGTTCCTTCATTTTCTTCTTCTTTTCTCTAGATTGCATTGCAGTGGCAATCTCCATTAATTTTGTAGAACTCAACATATCCATATTAATGGGTCCTTGTATACTTAATGAATCATCGTCCTCATCACCATCTTTTTTCTTCTTAGAAGTAAAGGATAGAGGTGTCACTTTAGGTTCAGATTTCTCTATTTCCTTCTCTTCTTCCTCTTTCTTCTCTTCAGGTTTATCCTTTGTCTTTTCTTCTTCCTTATTGTTTTCACTATCATTTAGCTGTGGTGGAACAGTCTGTGTATGTACTGGTGGATCTTTAGATCTCTTGTCTTCTCCATCTTTCTTCTCTTCATGTCCCTATCATTGTTCAGACATTTGCACATCATTAACCTGCACATTTATATTATCAGTTGCATCAACATCATTAGTACTGGTGTCATAATCAAGAATGAAAACAGTCTCGTTCTGTGTATTGACTAGTTGATCATCTACCGGTTGATCTCTCATTACAATTTCATCAGGTTGAAAGTCACTTATATCAACATTCTCCGGAATATCTTCTACCTTAGGCTTTTGCGGTTTCTCTTTCTCCTCATCTGGTAACAAACCCAGTAACTTCTTCAAAATTTGTTCAGTTTCAATATGAATTGGTTGGGTCAACCTTTTCTTATATCTGAAAGATGATTTTACCTTTGCAAGAATTTCATCTATCTCCTCTCTTGTAGCTCCAGGTTGCATATTTTTAAGAATGAATTCAATACATTCTATGTCTTGTTTCATACTGGCCTGCCATCTTGCATCAATCTTATTATATAAAGAATTTGAAATTAGCCCTTGCAATTGAATTAGGGCTTTGTTGTATCTATTCATCATGAATACAATTGTATCCTCTATCTGTCTTTGTTCATCCTCACCAAAACTATCATAGAGTTTCTTCACAACAATTAATAAACCATACTCCTTAACATGCATAATTAAATTTTCAAAAGATGTAAGTTTTGTTACTGGTTTCTTTACAGTCTTGACATTGGAAGTTCCAACATCATTTGATCTCTTACCACTAGCTCTTAAGGCTTTCTTCTCACCTTCTGATTTAGTTTCTTCTTCATCAACAACTACTGGTTTCTTTACTTGTTCCTTTTTCCTTTTCCCTGTAGTTACCGGTGCTTTAGGTGTAGGGGGCTCAACAATTTTGCCTTTTCTCTTGAATTGTATCTTGGAAGGCTTCTCCTTCTTAACTTCACCAGGTATCTCTTTCTTAATCTTTGCATCTTCACTTCTTATTTTCATACCGTTTGGGGCACTTGATGCACCTGCCTATTGTGCTACATTTATTGCTCTTTCTTCTGCAATGACTTCCTTTGTAAAACCTTATTGTTCTGCAAATGCCTCCACTTCCTTTCTCATTTTCTTAGCAATCTCCATTTTATTTAATTAAGAGTGCACCTGTAGAGATTTCTCCTTGTAGGTGCAAAATCTTTCTATAGTTGTATCTACCGGTTGAGTTAACAAGTGATCTGCATATGCCACCAAAAGCTCTGCCTCGACTTCATAACCCATAGGCATCACCCAAGTTGTCCTGGGATCAACTGCCTCCACCATATAGGTATCTATATCAACCATGAAATAAATTGTATCTGCATGTCTCTGGACAATACTCTCTGGTAATCTTTCTCTTGCATGCATCTTCTTCCGAAAATATTTAAAATATCCCCATGCAATTTTATTAAAACCATTACCCAACATTCTAATGTTGTTCTTCATTTGTCATAGTGTCGGTGTGTCCATAGACCACTGAACATCACTGATATTGGGAAAACAATTCTGAAAGTAGGAAAATAAACCAATGATCAACTGTCCAAATTTGAACTTCAAACTCTTATCCTTCTTGATGGACTCAATATTCAGTATCAGTTGACTTTGCAATGCCTCAGACAAATCATAATCAACATCTTCCTTTATCATCCGGTATGCGGTATGAATGGCTGCAGTAGGGATGTTGTTCATCTTGCTAGAATGATATATTAGGTAATCAATAACCATTGAAGTATATTTAACTGCCGGATCGTTAATATTATTCACTGTTATTGCTCTTCCATCCCATCTTCAATTAGTTATCTTTTCAACATCATTCTTAGGAATTAATCTCAATACCGGAACCTCACCGGTGGCACAAAGTCTAGTGATTGCATGAATAGCTTCTTTTATAATTTTATGTGGTCTTTCGAGCCACATAAATTGGTCGTGAATCCTGCTAAGAACATATCTGACATGTTCACCATCAAAATCATCAATGGAATTTAGTGCATGGTGAAAACCTTTCTCAGTAACCTTCTTAAATTGTTCCTTCACCACTTTGTTCTTATCACACAACAATTTATATTGGTCAAAGATCGCAAACATACCAAGATCCTCCAATTTGTAATGATAAAAAAATTAACATTTTATTAATGTAACACTCCATAGGGAACTCCAGATAGGGCTCTGACGGGATCGGTTTCAACAGACTTAAATGGGTGCCTTTTAAATTCAGGACGAGGTCTGTCTGTAACATCTACTAGATGCAAGGTATCGATTCTCAAAGATTCAGACTTCAGATACAGAAAATAGGATTTGTTAGATAAATACCTTTTACCACTTTCACAACTAGGGTTTTGATACTGACAATGTTCTCTCGCCAATTATCGATCATGGATCACTTCAAATCTCCTCAAATCTTTGTCAATCTAGTTAGATGTTGCAAACACAAACTTTTCTCTTCTCTTTTCGCTCTCCAAGTGCTCACAAGAGTCCAAAGTGACAAATGACATTCACAAGGTGCTTTTTATTTGCCCATTATCTATCACATTAAATGCAATTACCGGTAAAACCCTAAAACATCTTTAAACATACCACTGGTTCTCATAACACATCAAACCTACCAGTTTGATCATAAAATCACTTTTCAATATCATAATGCATCAAAGTATGTAGATTTAATTTACCTCATGGTCCTTCAGGGGGTTCTAAAATGGATCTAACATTAAGCTCCCCCTAAGCTTTTTAACAGCTTAGTTTGCCGGTGACGGGTTCTCCACACTAGGTGAAGAGTTAGGATCTTCAGATGGTTTCTCATCATCCTTCTTTTTCCAAATTTTGTTCATTTCAACTCTGGTCTCCTCCACATCAATTTTCATCTTCCCCTTCCGGTCATCAGATTGATTTATCAGTTGATTCACCTTTGCTCTGCAAAACTTTGCAATATGTCCCCGTTGATGACAATGATAACAAGCCATACCAGATGCTCTTCAAGGTCCACCATTTCCTCTACCAATCCTTCTTCTGCAATTCATAGCTACATGACTGTAGTTATGATAGATTGTGCAAACCACATTCATCCTCTTTTCCATCTCATAGGGGCTAGGCCGGTTAGCATAGGGTCTCTACCAATTAGGACTTCTTCAGTTATTATAGGTTCTTTGCCAACCACCACCAGGCCTCTGACTCTTGTGAGGTGTCAGATTATTTGCTCCATACCTGCACTCAATAGCTCTATGCACATGCATGTTGCGAGTGTAATAATATCCATTAAAAGTTCTAGGCTTATATCCTTGATATGTATTAGGTCTAAAAACATTAGTAACATTAGATCCGCTTTTACAAACATTGGCACTATGTCTTGGGTTATGACAATTGAAACACACATGTTTATAAGGTTTCTTACCAGTGGGTTTTTGAATTTTAGGTGCAGATTTACCTTCTTCCATGTTGACCTTTGTACCAGAAGACTCACCTTTCTCAAATGTAGTATAACCTAATCTAGTTGTGTCACCTTTCATCCTTTGTGATTGAATCTATTCATCAAGCATGGTAGAACTTTTGTTAAACTCAGTAAGTTTTTCATTAGCATCAACAAGTTCCTTTGTAAGATCTTCATTCTTTTTCATAAGAGTCTCTCTAAGAGTTTTTTTCATATCCACTTTTGCCTTTATTTCTTCTTTTTCTTCTTTTTCCTCATGCCAATGATCATATAGGGTACCAACTTCCCGATTCAACTTAAAGATCTCATGTTCTTTCTCTTTGATCTTGTCTTCTGTTGACCTCCTCGCTTCAAGTTCTTGACTCATTCTGATGGTTAGGTCTTCTAAATCTCTCCTCAAGTTATCCTTCTCATCATCCAGTTTCTCCACTTCATCAACCAATTCATCTATGTTTACATCATCAGAAGAAATGCTCTCAGAAATCTCCAACAATTGTTCAGTTAGCTCTCTTCTCTTAGAAAGATAAGCTTTATACTTACCTTTCAATGTTTCTAGGGCTTCCTCATTTTCTGCAAGTTTATTAGACATCTCTCTATAGCTCATTCCTTCCCCCATGTCTACCTTAGGAATCCTTCCCTAGCGGATAAGCCTCAAGGAAGTTTGGCTCTGATACCAATTGATAAACTTATAAGGCATTGAGAGGGGGGGGGGGGTGAATTAGTGCAAGCAAAAACCTTAAGAATCTGATTACACCTCTTAACAACTTTAAAATAAATAGGCATGCAAGGAAAATGATCACATAAGAAAACACTACATAAGACATGCCAACCATAACACAATTATTTATACGTGGAAACCCAAAAGGGAAACCACGGTGGGAGTTAGTACCTACAAGATTCACTATCGGCAGAATAGAAATCTCTGACTGGTTAAGGTCTTACAATTATGCCCTGTTAGGAGTAGACCTTGTTAGGAGTCACTTGGTGAAGGGATTTGCTATGATGAGCCCTGTTAGGAGCAACCTCACAAGAGGATTTAAACTTAGATATTGAGCTACCTTGTTAGACGTTTTATAGATTAAGGCCTGTCAGGAGCTACCCGGTTAAGGGATTTGACTGATGCAACTGTTAGGATAACAACATTTTAATGATCTTCATAACACGTATGTGTCTAATAAGATCTACTTCAGTTCCTCCAAAACTTCAATAACACATCAATACATAGCTTCACTAATCACTGCACAATCAAAATTGCATCCTTCACTAATGATCTCACATGTACTTATCTCATAACTCATCACATTTTTATAGACATCAATTTAGTTGGCTCATAACCCTAGAACAATTTACTAGGTTCAATGAATCTAGACAAAATTACATTACACACCTTACATATGTTGGCCATCGACATAACAAACCAAAAATAAAACAAAATTGTACCGATTTACCGATCTTAGTGACTTTATCACTACCGGTTAAGTGTTCTTCCAGATAGCCTGCTTTGTACATCAAATCTCGATCATCATGTTGAATCTTCTAATGTGGTTATGAATATAGTACCAAATACTTGTCTCCATCACTCCTGTAGAACCACATCATCGAACTCTTAATCAATCGCCTGTACCGGTTGCTTGAATGCAACTGTGTTCCTATTTACTGGTTGAAGACCTATTTGCGAGTTCATTGTTAAACTATCTTCTCTACCCGTTAAGCTTTACCGGTTGGCTTACAAGACTTATGTGACTATAAAAACATAGTTACCATCAATAAAAACATAAAACAAGTCACCAATCAACTCTTTACTCCAAAACATCATCATCAAGCCAAAAATTGTATTGTTACTTGGGATTGTATTGAATGCTTGATGTAGATTTTTCTCTCAAATTTTGTAGCATTAATTTTATATCATTATGGTAGTATGAAGGCTTGATAATGGACGATGATAAGGCTAGCTTTCTTGATAATGATAGATAATAATACTCAAATGATAGTACTGCTCTTGATAACAAAATACTAGCTAGGGAGAAATGAATGAATGAAGGTCTTATTTATATGTCTCACACAAAATTTGATCACTGGTGGAGATTAATTAGAAAAATCAAGAGATGAGGAAAATTAAGAGAGGGTAGGACTTATAATGCACATGGATAGATGAGGTGGAATGATAAGGTAGGTGTAAATGCATAGAGGAAATAAATAAAATATTTTATTTTATTTTATTTGAGGTGGACAAATTAAATAAATTATTTGAAATTATTTAATTTGAGGGGAAGTGTTAGCTAATTAAATAAATTTTCAAAATTATTTAATTATGAGAGAGAAATTAATTAAATAATAAAATTATTTAATTAATATTGGGATAAAAATAGTAAAATTAATTTAATGAAAAAAACTAATTAATTATAGATAAAAGAGGCTAAATAAATAATTAAATAATTAAATAAATTACCCGTTCATGGGTTTCCAAGGGTTAATCGTGTTTGTAAGAACTTTGGAAGCAAGGAGGAGATTTGGTCAAAACCCGAATGAGGATGGGTTAAGATAAACTTTGATGAGGCTTCTAGGGGTAACCCGGGTACTTGTGGAGCGGGATGTGTGTCTTATGATGATGAAGGGAAGGTTCTTTTTAAAGGAGCAAAAAGGCTGCAAGATGGAACTAATAATGAGGCAGAGGTGCAAGCGGCTCTGTTAGCAACTAATTTGGCAGTAAACATGAAGGTTTCGAAAGTTCATTTAGAGAGGTATTCTCAAGTTGTGGTTAATGCAATCATGAAAGGAGTAACCCCGAGTTGGAGATTAAATAAGTTTATCACATTAATCAGCTCAAAATTAAAATCGTTTTAATATTTTTGCATCTCTCATGTAAGGAGAAGTGGGAATGTTAATGTTGATGGATTGTCCAATGTGGCATGTGATCTAGCTAAGAGAGAGGTGATGGTGGGATGGAAATGATAGTACCATTCAATGGAGTTAAGATAATTTTCTAAGTATAGTACCTTGTCATAATTGAAAGGTGCGAAATGTATTTCTTTTCTCTCTATTCGTGTGCCTAGGCTGGCTCGATTATTATGGGCAATTAATGTTGAATTCCTCTGCATTGGCGGCGGGAGTTGGGAGAGCTTCATTTATTGTTAGAATGGGAATTTTCATTCATTCATTGTGTTAGTCAAGCAATTTTGGTGGTGGTAATAGTGCTCTCTATGCAGAGTTAGGCAGTTTTGTGGGGAGTGCGATATGGAAGCCAATTTCACACTCAAAACAACTAAACTCATGCCTGTTTTTTGGGGTCCGGTTCCTGCAAAACGGCTGCAAAACATGTTCATTTTGAAGGAACCCCTATTCTTGAGGGCTGTTCAACTAGTTCTTGGTGAGGAGGTGGCTGTTATTGGACATAGATACAAAACAAGGGTGGATATCTACGCCTTAATTATGGTGTGGAGACTCGAATTTGGTTATTCCTTTGTGGAGGTGAGAAAAGTGATGATGGCGATAGTGCCAAGAGATTATTTGCTCAATATGGAATCTTCGCTGGAGTGGGCGGTCCCAGGATGGGGCTTTAATGTTTCGGAAGGCATCCTAGAGGAGCATGCTGAGCTTAGAGGTAGGCATTTGCGAATTCCTTTTCTAAGACACCGACAAGAAGTAAAAGCAAGATTTCAGGATGATGTGAGGAGAGGTTGGGAGGGCCTGATAATGTACATTCAAATCATGGAATTGGAGAAGATTATGAGGCAGGCAAAGGAGGAAGTTGGGGTGGTGGAGGAGGATCAAAGTATGCGACCGATAACCAAGTGTCTATATGTGAAAATGACCAAGCAGAATATGTCACGGGCTAACAAACCGACTGGTGAAGTGAACAAGGTTGGGGGTGCTGCGAGCTCATAGGATGCAGAGGCGGTGAAGAAAGATAGGTAAAGATGTTATAGGCTAGGGTACCTCTTGGTGTCATTTATTTTTTTCTGTTAAATTCTTGTTTTAAAAATCTGAACTTTTAGTTAGAACAATTTGAACAGTTTATGCCAATTTTTGTCTGGCACTATGTATATGACACTCTTGTACTTGTAGATGTGGGGTACGGTTTGTGCAGACTACTGGCTTATGGATTTTTTTTTGATGGGTGGTTTGGATTTTTTTGTGGGTGACTTTTTGGGTGGTTTGAGGGATATAATCTGGATGAAGATGTACTGTTTAGTTTTATTCAATAAAATAAAAAATATTACCAATAAAATAAATAAATTAAAAATTATTTAATTAATTAAAAAATCGTTAACTTATTGATGACCCCACAACGCAGTGGTTAGCTGCGAGCCTCCTACATGGAAGGTCTTTGGTTCGAGTCTACTTGAGGCCCATGTGTCCAGGTGTCCCACACACAAGTAATGGAGAGATAAGGTGATGCCTGGGTGTGGAAGATAGGATGACAGAAGGAGATACAAGGGTGTTATTACCAAACAAACATGAGGATGACGCCCCTTTAAAATATGGTCTAACTGGTTCATAGCTCCAGTCAAAAGCGAATACCGCTTTGGCTAAGATTGATTAAAAAAACTCAGTGATGACATGACAAGATGAAAATGCATTATTCATTTTTAGATTTCTACTGAATGTAAATACATTTGATCACTACAATAAATAGATATATTTTAATGTAAGAGATATCATTCTACAAATGTAGAATAATAAAAATACACAACAAAGAGTGTTACCAATAGTTTGGGTTCCTTTGTGATAGTGATTGATTTGGCGATAGAGCACTAGCTTGGAAGCTTTAAATATTGTAATAAATATATCATAATAACCAAGAGAAATTGCTTGAAGATTACAGTAATAGTTGTACACATTTTGATAGAGTTCCCTCAATGAAGGGGTGAGTTGATTGCTTGATAGTGTCCAAAATATTTCTCCAATAATGGTGAAAAGAGAAGTTTTATTTTCTCAAATGGGAGGGAGTAGGTGTTACTTTCTTGTTTGGCCATTATGACACACATCATTAACAATCCATGTGGATAGTACACTTATAAATTTCAACAACTTGTTGGACATCGATACGTTGCATAGAAATTTGTGCATAGCACTACCATCAAGGTGAATTCTATTGAAATTTAGGCTATAAGTTGGTAATAATTTATGTTTTCAACTTGTAGAATAAAATCCTCTACTAGGATCAAGTGTAAGTGTGAAATTGCACAAGTATGCAATTTTTTATTTACACTATATTTTTTTGCAAAGAATAATATTTCTTTATTGGTGGCAAAGAGAAACTATGTAGGTCAACAATTGTTAATTCTCTCTATGGATCAAACTCAGAAGAATCAAGAAAAATTAGCAAAGAAATATGATATTTTAATTACACCTATTGATAGTATCTTTATCGAACGTAACTATTTTTATTGGGAAGATAACCATAAAGTTGAAAAACAAAGCCATGAAATTGAAAATAAGAAACTTAATGTTGCATGTTGAGATGAGGATGGCCTCCCAAGCAGGGATTGTTCCACTTTTGTTGTTTGGCATATGAAAATTCTTATAATATCAATTTCTTATATTATGTCCTTACATTTGAGACCTTTTTTTATGCCATATTTTTTGTGTTTCTACCATTATCATTTCACCTTATATTATTTATGCCATGTTTGTTTTGCATATGCTTATTTCACCCACTATGTTATGTCTTAAGAGTTGTTTCACTAAATGGGGGAACATTCCATATGATTATTATATTCTATGCTTATCTATGTTCCATGGTTATGGTGTTTAGATTCTATTCTTTCCTTTATATCTTGCTAGCTTCCCATCACTCCTCCTTTTTATATTTACCTCTTATTAAACATGTTGTCATGAATTCTTATGTTCTATGTAATATTAATTGATCATGTCATTTTCATCTTTTTCTTGTAAATTTTTATTATATGTATGCTTATCGTGCTCACATATTTATGGTTCTATATCATATGATTCCATATTTATGATCTGTGATTCTTATGAAACCATGTTTATGATCCTTCTCATACCCATACTTATGCCTATGTGATCCTGATCTAGCCTTTAAGGTCATCTTACCTTATTGATTGTCTTTCCTTTCCTTTGTTACACATTATTCCATGATTATATCCTAGTTATGTTCTTATATGCTTATCACAAGATGATTTATTTTACTATGTTATATGTTATTTATCATTCCTATATGTTTTTATCCTATATTCCAATTCATTTGCATGCATCCAATCGAAAAAGGGGGCATTTATGTCACTAACAGTCCTTTATGAGTTGTGTCATGTAGTGATATGCTAATAGCCATTTCAATCCATAAGGGAAAATTTACAAACTATTTGAAGAGCCAAACATTTCATCCACTTGGTTAAAATTATTTTTGCATAGTCAGAGCTTTTATCATGTTTTATAACAAGAAAAATCCATCTCATCTTTATATTTCCACTTTTATCATTTTTGAAGATATTTCCTTTATGCAAGTTGTGATTATATTAAATTTGTACTACTTGAGAAATGGTAGTTAATGCACGGTTTTTAGTTTTTGAAAGTTCTTATGGAACACTCATTATTAGGAGAATTCAAAAATGATATATTTTTTACATAGATTTGTGTACTTTTGAATATTGATGCAATGTCCTAAATTGTACTCCCTTACAATTTGGTCCACATTTGGGCCCTCATCTTAGCGTTCATGTCCCAAAGATGGACAAGGACCTAATTCTTCTTATATCATGCAATCTTATCTGCATTTCCACTTCATAAATCACATGGACCCTTGATTTTGTCCCTTAAATGGGGTAGGACTAGGGCATGGCACCATTGTCCTTAATGGGACCAAGGTATGGCGCCTTGGTCCTCTCAATTTGGACCTTCATTTGGCCCCTCCTAATGATCACAATGAGCTAGCAGGAATATGATCTCCATGTCATCCTATGTTGGAAAATTAAGATATTTCTTGAGGGGAAAGAACAAAAGGAGGTTCATCCTTCTCATTTCATAATAACAAGAGAATCATAAGGCATCCAATCAATCCATATTCAAGCAATCTATCATTCAAGCATTGAACCATTCATCATCAAGTATTTATAGAGATCTTCAAGGCTAAATGTTCTTCATTTATTCATTGTGGAGAAACATTAAATCATTCATATGAAAGCATGTGTGTGTGATTAGGGTGTTGTCATGTTCATGCCATTTCATACAACATATGTGGTTACATTCAAGAATCAAAGCATCATTATCAATCATTGCATATCAGAGGTATATCTTTCCATCAATTTAAGTATTTGCAATATTTCGTTCAAGGTTAATTCCTAAACCGAGGTTTGACTTAACCAATCCCCTATTACCAACCTATTTCCCCTTCTTTCTGTGTGTAGGAAATAGGTATAAAGCTATGATACTTAGAATAAGCATTATTTATAGTGACAAGTCGATCCCCCATTGGAGTGCAAAAAGTTCAAAGGACCAGGGCGACCACCACCACAATCTCGACATTTTAGGAGTTCTTTTGAAGAACATGTCCAAATCTTCTTATATTGTTTAGATCCAAGTTCGTGGCTCAATCTTGCAACTTTAGCTTACTATTTCTGCATTTTCATCTTCATTTCAACATATTTACCCTAATTTCAACAATTCAATTTACAAAAGAGGTCTAATTGATCCAATCAAAATTGTCAGTCCTACTCCTTACTAGTTTGTGACTAGATCTATTGGATTGTAACCCTCTTTTCAATTTAATTTGTCCCCAAGTAAAAATTAGTGTTTTTCGCACATCTAATGGTGGAAACCCTAATTTTTCACCCATTACATTTTGGTGAACCCGAATCCTTAAACCTTCATTTTTTATTTATTTTTTCAAATCCGAGTGTTTATGGAATTTAAAATTCAAACTTACATTTACAAGTTTAATTTCCAATTGAATTTAAAAAATTTAGAGGTTAAATTCACAAATCCCTAATTTTTATTTCTAAAATTGAACTTGTGGGTTGTTTAATTTGGATTTAGATTTGACTTAGGAACATTTGAAAAATTCAAACCAACTTCATAGATCTCATTTTAATCAAATTACATAAATTTAGAGGTTTAATTCACAAAAACCCTAATTTATTTTGGTCAATTTGACTTGTGGGTTGCACATTTTTTCACATCAATTTTCATATTTGATTTTAAAACATTCATAATAATGCTTAATAGGTCTGATTTATTTTCTATTTCACATATGATTACCTTAATTTTCACTTATTTTTATCATAATCATGTGTTGGATAATGGCTTCTTTCATTTCACATTGCTTCTTTTCATTCATAGTACTTTGGCATATTGTGTTTTAAGAGTTTCAAAATTGCTTCCTTTCAACCAATTAGATCTCAAAGCTTTCATTTATAGTACATGTTTTATGGTCATTTTTTTGGGAAAAGGCATTTCATATGTAGATCACATTAAAGCTTTTGTAGAACCCAATCCTAGAGATGTTAATGAAAAACCTAATACTTGTACCTCTCCTAGGGTATCTAATGTGAATGAAGAACAAGCTAATACTACTATCAATGATATCTCTAATGGAGAGAAAAAATTGAAGAGAAACATGACACCATCTTCTTCTCATATACATACCCTAGTGCAAGGGGGGCAAGATCAAAATATTGGTGTTTCCGTCTCTCTAGATCGTCCTTGTTCTCCTAGAGCCTATTTCAATCATCAAAACATTTGTAGAGAAGATTATGTTATGCATTTTAATCATGATATATCTCCCCACATAACATTAAGTAAATATGAGGCCTTAGATGATAAGGATCTTCCTTCTATCAAAGAGGATATGCGTGATGAAAGAAAGGAAAATCCTCCTCCACAAGATATTCCTTCTTCATCTACTTGTCCCTTTGTCCCTTCTAAACATAGTTACACTAAAAACTTCAAAGAAATTTATTATAATGTTCCATCCCCTTTTCAATTAAAATATTATTATAGGAGTGGCTTTAACATAATATCAAAACAAGGTTTTAGAGGATGAGGACTTGGAAAATTTGAACAAGGAATTAGAGTCCCTATAAACCATCCTACACAAGCTAGCATAGAAGGCCTAGGACATGATCACAAATCTCCTATGGATGATCTCCTTAGGGTTCAAGAATTCAAAGATCATCTTGAAAGAAAAAAAACCTATCACTCAGCTAAAAGTGCTTCTTCTTCAAAGCCTCCTTTTTGTTCATATCACCAAACTAATGATCACACTTCCAATTATTGTCTTGATTTTCAGAATGCAATGCAAGGATTCATTGATAGAGGCAAAGTTAAAATCCTAGATGACAATCCTTCTTCTTCTAACAATTCTAAATCAAAAGAGACAAAGACTATTCCTGTTGATGATCATGAAAGGTTAGCAACTAGAATCTTTTGGAAACTAAACTATGATAAGAATGATATTTTTCCTTTTGTAAAATTCAGCAAGAAGTATAAAGAAGGTGATAAGCATTGTCTTTTTCACCGTAGCTATTGTCCTTCTCTTGGAAAGTGTAAAGAATTTAAGGAATTCATTTAAGAACAATTCGATAAGGCTCAAATAAATCTTTCAACTGATATTGCTCTCTTTCTTGGTGAGAAAGTAGTGCTTTAGCACTCCTCTCATCCTCCATGTTGCTCCTCGCCCTATGACATGAGTAGTTAACTTATTCAGGGGCTCTTTGTCATAATAAGGTGATGCTTTTTCAATTTCAAACAACTTGGGGAAACAACATGGTCCATTCTTGCCTCTATTCTTAGAGGGCAAGAAACAACATGGTCCATTCTTGCCTCTTTTCTTAGAGGGCAAGAACCTTATTCTCCTCTCTCTTTATCTGAAGTATCACTATTCCCTTTAGGAGTTGCATTTTTAATATTTTTGATATCCTTTCTTGCATGAAATGGTATGTCTCTTATGACTAATCCCTTCTTAGGGGAATCTGTGATCTTTCTTTCTCTCTCTCTATTTCTTTGAAAATTACCTCTTCTTTAGAGTTGCATTTTACATATATTAATGTCTTTTCTTGCATTAGATATTTATTCATGTGAGTGGGCGAACTCACAATAATGGTTCCCACTTTTACCCGTGAAGAAAAATCACAGAGACCGTGGGAATTTTTTTTTTAGGATGGTTCAAATGAACTACAGGTGTTCAATTGAAGTACCTAGGGGAGTTCGCTCGAACACACTTATGGGTTGGGGTTCGATCAAACCCATTTAAATATAATATTTTAAAGGGTTTTCTCGAAACCCCCCTTTGAGCAAACCCATATTTCACCATTTTTTTTAATTGTCGCTACATAAGTCCAAAATGATAGTTGAGATGTCATTCTCAACTGTCAGCCTAGGCTCCACTAGGGTAGTTAGAGTGAACCCCCTGTGTACTTTTCGTTAGCGGCTCCCATTAGCACCTATCAACACTCCTCAACACTCGCCATTTGACCTACATTGTTTTAGGTGCACAAAGTTACCCTTTTTTCTCGTTTAATTATTTTTTTATATTTTTTGATTATTATTTAATTTATTTTTAAAAAATAACGAATAAAAGAGTTTTCTTTTTGTTTTTTGTTTTTTCAAATAAATAATTGTATATTTAATATTTATTTTGAACATTTTAGAAAAATAGAAGAAATTTTTTAGGAAAACTTAGATAACATTTTTTTTAAGAAAACAATAGAATTTTTTTCAGGAAAACTTAGCTTACATTACAAAACAATAGAAAATTTTAAACTATGTCCACTTAAGTCAACTTAAACTCAATTTAAATTAAAACCTGTATGACCCCTTTTAACATCCCACTACACAACATGACACCTTAGGACATCATAGGACATATGGTTTCATAAGGGGTCATACTGTGTTCTAACACCATGTGTGACCCCTTAGGACCCCATATGACCCCTAAGGACACCAAATGACCCCTTAGGACCATATGTTGTCGTAAGGGGTCCTATGGTGTTCTAACACCATGTGTTACCCCTTAGGACCCCATATGACCCCTAAAGACACCACATGACCCCTTAGGACAATATATGAACCATTAGGACCATATGATGTCCTAATGGTTCATATGTAGTCCTAAGGTGTTATATGGTGTTCTACCACCATGTGTGACCCCTTAGGACCCCATACGACCCTTAACAACACCACATGACCCCTTAGTACAACATATGAGTCATTAGGACCATATGATGTCCTAATGGTTCATATGGTGTCATATGGTATTCTAACACCATGTGTGACCCCTTAGGACCCCATACGACCCCTTAGTACAACATATGAACCATTAGGACCATACGATGTCCTAATGGTTCATATGGTGTCGTAAGGGGTCATATGGTGTTCTAACACCATGTGTGACCCCTTAGGACCCCATATGACCCCTAACGAGACCACATGACCCCTTAGGACAACATATGAACCATTAGGATCATATGATGTCCTAATGGTTCATATGTTGCCCTAAGGGGTCATATGGTGTTCTAACACCACGTGTGACCCCATATGACCCTTAATGACACCACATGACCCCTTAGTACAACATATGATCATTAGGAACATATGATCTCCTAATGGTTCATATGTTGTCGTAAGGGGTCATATGGTGTTCTAACACCATGTGTGACCCCTTAGGACCCCATATGACCCCTAACAACACCACATGACCCCTTAGTATAACATATGAACCATTAGGACCATATGATGTCCTAATGGTTCATATAGTGCAGTAAGGGGTCATATGGTGTTCTAACACCATGTGCGACCCCTTAGGCCCCCATATGACCCCTAATGATACCACATGACCCCTTAGGACAACATATGAACCATTAGGACCATATGATTTCCTAATGGTTCATATGTTGTCCTAAGGGGTCATGTGGTATCGTTAGGGGTAATATGGGTGCCTAAGGGGTCGCACATGGTGTTAGAACACTATATGACCCCTTACTGCACTATATGAACCATTAGGTCCTAATGGTTCATATGTTGTCCTAAGGGGTCATATGGTGTTCTAACACCATATGTGACC
Organism: Cryptomeria japonica; assembly: GCF_030272615.1. Classification (NCBI taxonomy): domain Eukaryota; kingdom Viridiplantae; phylum Streptophyta; class Pinopsida; order Cupressales; family Cupressaceae; genus Cryptomeria; species Cryptomeria japonica. The sequence goes on from NC_081405.1 coordinate 120,495,343, forward strand.
CCTTAGGACCCCATATGACCCTTAATGACACCACATGACCCCTTAGTACAACATAGTAACTAGATTAGGACCATATGATGTCCTAATTGTTCATATATTATCGTAAGGGGTCATATAGTTTTCTAACACAGTGTGTGACCCCTTAGGACCCCATATGACCCCTAAGGACACATGACCCCTCAGTAAAACATAGGAACCATTAGGACCATATGATGTCCTAATGGTTCATATGGTGTCGTAATGGGTCATAGGGTGTTCTAACAACACGTGTGACCCCTTAGGACCCCATATGACCCCTAATGACACCACATGAGTCCTTAGGACAACATACATGTACCATTAGGACCATATAATGTCCTACTGGTTCATATGGTGTCCTAAGGGGTCATATGGCATTCTAACATTGAATGTTCTCTCTCTCTGTCTCTCTCTGTCTCTGTCTCTCTCTCTCCTTAAGTCATGTTTTAGTACTTTTAAGGTTTATTTTTTCAATGTTTAGTAAATATTAAATTTAATGTTTAAATTCAAAATACATTAGTATAAATATTGTTTGAATTAGTATCTCTCTCTTCCGTTTATGTTAAATTTTCAAACTTTTTAGAAAACTTTTAAAAAAATTGTATTACATTAAACGTACGAAACGATAAAAATTTAATGTTTTAATGTCTTGATCTTTCTCTCTCTCCCCTTATGTCAATCTTTACATTTGTTTAATACATTTAATGTTTAATTTTTTAATTTTTAGTAATTTATAATTGAATTTAATGTTTAAATTTAAAATATGTAATATATGGTATAAATAATGTTTTAATTCTAGTATAGATCTCTCTCTCTTCCCTTATTTTTAATGTACACTAAACTTAAATTTTTAATGTGTATGTTTAGTAATTATTTCAAATTTAATTTGTAACTTAGATATACAAAATTTCTAGTACATTTGTTTAGTACTTGTAGACACTCAAAATTGTCATGTCTAATTAAATAAATATTTTATTTATTTAATTATCTAAGCCTAATTCTTCTATTAATTAAATAAATTTTTATTTATTTAATTAATTCATTTATCCTCTTCTAGCCTTATTTCTCATTTAAATAAATACATTTATTTATTTAAATTATCCCTTTCCTAAATTTATTTATTTAATTGTCCTATTTCCTCTATTAATTAAATAAATCTTTATTTATTTAATTAATTCATTATCTTTTTCTACACATGACACATGTCATTCATCTCTTAATTCATACACTACCTACCTCTTTCATTATTTTGATATTTCTTTTACCTACCCTCTAATCCTAGCCGACCTCTCTTTTTACACCTCTCAATCTTAACCCTCCATTTCTTATTGTGTCTTCTATTTAAGGAGATGCTTTCTTCATTGTCAAACCCTAATGACATATCCTAATGACCTAATGACTGATCTTGGAGTACTTGGCTACACTACGATCCTACTTGCAACCACATTCCGTTCTTTGTTGAGCTCTTGTGCATATAAAAATCTGAGAGCAAATATATCAAGCAAGATCAATGGAGATAGGAAGAATGGAGATCAAAACCCTATTGGACATGTGATGGTATCATCTTTGTGATTTTAAGTTATTTTGCATTGTCTTAGGTAATCTTCATATGTTATGGTGGATCTTTGTTCATTGTTAGGCTAGGGTTTAGTGGTTGAATTCATTTAGCCTTTCAATATTGCTGTTTATTGTTATCCATTTTCACCATATACATTTTGGCACGCCCGGTGGGACTCTTGTCCCTTTGCATTTAACATTTTGTTGCAGATTTGGCATTTTTGAAGTTGCAGATCGGACAATTTTTCGACGACATTTAGGTTTTTCCGCGTCTGCGAGTGTTCGGATCGCGTTTTTGTGTTTCAGAAGCGTCTGTGGTATCGAGAATCGCGTCTGTGTTTCTGCCAACTCTTATTTTTGCAGGTTTCCGAAAGGTGCGTCTGTGATTCAGAACCGCGTCTGTGCCTGATATTATCGCATCTGCATTCTAAAGTCGCGTCTGTGACCTTTGATCGCGTCTGTGAATTACAGAACCACGTCTGTGTAGTACAGACGCGTCTGTGTCTGGTATAAAGGCGTTTGTGCATTCTGTTTTGCAAATTTTTCAAGTTTCTTCGATTCGGGTTTTCGGATTTTGTACTTAGGGTTTCAGATCTGGTTTATTTTCGGCTAACTCTTGCAGATCTAGTTAACCTGGTTTTGTGCAGCTTGCTTTTGAGGCAAAAACGTTTTTGTTGAAGGCCCCTTTTCACAAAGTCTTTTTGGGTTTTCTAAAATTTACCTAACTTGTGTGCTTGCAGGAAGGGGTTATCATTTGAAACAACCCAAACTACTAACAATTTTGTTGTAGGGCCTTAGCTAGGGTTTTGTAATTTTTATTGTGTGCCTTGTTTTTCATAGCTTAGCAAACACTTCAATTGGTGCACTAAAATTGAATCATTGTCTTTTGTGTCTTGAGCAATAGGCTCTTTTTGTTTGATCTTTAGAGGGCCTGTCTTCCCGTGTGGTCATTAGGACTACTAGTGAGAAGAGAACGACCCAAGTGGTAGCAAGGAAAACCCACCTCATCCAAACCACTATAATCAAATGTATTCATGGTGAAAACTATGGATAATGTGTGCTGATTAGTTCATACCGACACTATGTCTCCCCATAAACCCGTTTGATCAAATTTATTTGATCATTTGTAGGGCGTAACCCCTACCGGCTGGGAGCCTTCTGTATTTACAGAGCTGAAAGTGCCGCATGTATGGCCACACGAGCGGATGCCCTTACTAGCACCTCTTTGTTTTAGAAGCCCAAATCCTTCTAGTTGTTGAGGCAGGAGGTCGGACCTCTGGTAGCGGCCCACACACATACGGTTCTTAGTAGAGATACAAAGTTCGCCATGGGGAGTTTTCATGGGGATTGATGCTTGGCTGACCCAAGAAGTGAGTGCCGAGGGTGGAGCCAGTGAGGTCAAGCATCTAAGTATCATCTCTGAATAGCGTAGCCTCGGGGGTAAAACCCTATGTGGGATCAACAACTATTGTCTTGGCTAGCCCTAAGATTTGTGCTTGTCTTATGATAAATACTCAAACATTCAAGACAAAACAGCAAAACATTGTGTCTTTTGTGTCTTCAAGTGTATGCAAATTTTTTTTTTTTACATCAAACAACACACTTTTGGAGTTTAAACAGTTTGCAAACTTTGAGTCATCAACACTGTGTCCTCTTGTCACAAAAAACAGTCGGAAAAAATCAGATTTGGTCACAACAAAACAACTTCACAGATAGGAAAAATTGCACTAAGGTTACAGAAACGCGTCTGTGTCTGTTCAAACCGCGTCTGCGTCGGATAAGCACGTCTGTGAAGTACAGAATAGCGTCTATGTTTTTATCAGGGTTTGTGTCAAACAGAGAGGCATCTGTGTCTGGGAATCGCGTCTGTGAAGTATATAGAGGCGTCTATGTCAGGATTTGAAAACTTTAACAGTCAAGCAAACAAAGAAAATCAGTTTCGGCATATTTGATCTTCTTAGGTTGTCTCTTCAGGTTTCATCTAGCATTCAGCCTGTTCTAAGGTTTCACATAGTCCATCATTGCTTCACATCTCATTTTACATTCATACTTGTCTAAACTTGAGTCAAAAAGGTCACTTGCTTGTCCTCACTATACTTTTTCACACACTACATACAACTACACTTTGCTAAGTGGTCCCTCATCAAGGTCTCTTACCTTTGGGTCTCATTTGGTCTTACTTAGAGTCAAGGTCAGCTTACCTCATCAAGAGAAACTATCCTCTCTTTGGAAGTCACACCTACTCTACTACTTACATACTTGGTCTTACACTTTGGACATTGCAAGTACACCTCAAGATTCACTTACACTCCATACAACTCTTGGTCTTCCATACTCTTGTCATTTTCATCTAGTCTCTCACATATTGCTAAACACCTAGTTCATGGTTGAAACCCGCCTTCAAAAATCTAGGAGAATAGCTAAAGAAGCTCAAAAATCCGCAAACATGAGTTCTTATGAGTATGACAATGATCTATTCTACAATCCTGAACACACTACATTACCAGACATGAATGTTTATAGACACAATCCAAATGTGGAAAGTGCAAATACTATACACAATGCTACACACAATGACACCGTGGACAATTCTTCAATACTATCAGCAGACATACAAGAATCTATAATGGATCCTCAATTCAATAGATTGGTTGAAGAGATAATGAGGAGAGATCGTCAATACTTTCTAAACATGATGGCACAAAGTGGAGCCAAAATACCGCATGATTTTGACTTATCTCAACTTATGGAAAGTCGACCTTCACAACAAACTCAACCTAACATGGATCAAAGGAGACCAAATAGTGGAGGAAATAGAGGACCGAATAATATGATGCCTGAGTCACCATCAGTTTTGCTTCAAAAACCAGCAAATCCACATACACAAGCTCAAGCATATGATACTTACACTCAAAGACCACCATGGAGGCCCTATGCTCAAACACATGCTCAAGATATGGGTCAATCAAGACAAGTGGATACTCAAGGACATCCTCAAAATTTTGACACAAGGAGACCTCATGTCAAAATTGGGGGCAACACAATGGAAAATGAAAGACCTATTGAATATGGTTTATACACACAAAATAGATATGGAGTCCCTCAACAAGAAGTTATGCCAAGTGCTCCATATATGTCGCAACAATATAGACCTCCATATGGACATGTTTACGATCAGTATCATCCATACATGCAACAAGCTCCTCCTCAAATGGGTGTTTCAAACATGGGGTATGCTACAAGAAATCAATCTCCTCCCAAGAATAATTTGGAGCAACAAATTAGAGATCTACAAAAGAAAGTGGAGGACATGGGCACATCAAAACCTACATACACTATGAGAGATATATGTCCTTATCCATTCGATAAGAGCATTCCAATGCCTCCATTTCCTCCACATTTTGTGACACCAAAATTTGACAAATATAGAGGGAGAGGAGATCCCAAGGCACACATAAGACAATTCTTCACAGCTTGCATTGAGGTAGCGGCAGAAGAAACATACTTAATGAGGTTGTTCCCACAGAGCTTAGGCGATCAAGCTATGGAATGGTTTTCTCAATTACCTCCCGGTATTAAGTCATGGGGCGACTTGGCAGAAGCATTCATTCAACATTTCTCTTACAACATTGAAACAGATGTCTCAGTTACTACCTTGTGCAATACGAAACAAAAGGAAGGAGAATCTTTCACAACATTTTTACAGAGATGGAGAAACCTAGCTAGCAGATGCTCTTGTGAAATCCCACAAAAACAAATGGTGGAGATGTTCACACAAAACGTTAATAAGGCTATTGGCTATGATCTCAGAAAAGCTTGTTTGTCTACATTCAAGGATGTCATTGAAAAGGGCCTAGCAACAGAAAAAGTCTTAATTGAACAAGGAGTTATCAAGCTATTCAAAGAAAACAAAGAGGACTTCAAAGGAAAGGACAAACCAAAATTTTGGAACAAGAATAAGAACACGGTTAATGATGGTGTTGTTGATGCCAACACAATGAGACCAAAGTTCATCTTTTCTGGATCAAGTTCTACCAACAATCAGGTGAACAACCAAACAACTTCTAAACCTCGAAGGAAGTACACTCCATTGGGGGAACCACTTGAATCAGTATTCAAAAAGCTTGTAGCAAACAAAGTGATCACAGTTCTAGATTTTCCTCCATATGAACCAAAGGTCAAACCGAATTGGTGGAATGATGATGAATTTTGTGAGTTTCATAAGAGCAAGGGTCACAAGATAGGTAATTGCCATCGACTGAAAAACATTGTACAAGATCTCATTGACAGAGGAGATATTGAGATTGAGGGACATTCATCTAATCAAGAGCATGAGGTGTTTAAGGAACCATTTCCAAAACATGACAAAGGAAAAGGCAAAGTCACAGATGATCAAGCCAATTACACTAGAGCACCTTACAATTATGATTCTACTATCAATCACATCTCAATGGACAATCATATTTCTACCATCACTATCAAAAACAAAAATCCTGAGAATCTTTCTCAAAGACCCAAAATTGTCCTAAAAGGTGTGGGATCTTCATCCGCATCTACCTCTGAATGTCATGTTACAACCCGTCGAGGTAAGATCACATTGCCAGGATGCTCCACTAAGAATACCAATTCTTCATCTACCAAGCCTGAGTACGACCTTGTAGAGCAATTAGGGAAAACACCCGCACTCATCTCTATTCTTGAGCTCTTACGTATATCTCCTGCACATAAAGCTATCCTTGACAAAATCTTGAGAGATACTGCTGTCCCTATTGATCTGAACGTGGACCAGTTTCAAGCCATGGTGGGATACCTATCCGTTCCACACTCCCTCACATTTACAGAAGCCGATGACGCCTCCATAAGTCAGCCACATAATGCACCTCTACATATTGAAGTCTTCATACATAAACACCGAATAAAGCGAGTCCTGATAGATGGAGGAGCAGGTCTTAATATTTGTACATTGAGCACCATCAGACAATTGGGATATTCTAACAAGGCTGTGAATTCTACAAACCAAATCACTATCAAGGCTTATGATGATGAAGAGCGCTCGTCCAAGGGCACGGTCACCTTACCACTAAGAATAGGACCAGTCACAAAGGATGTAGTTTGTCAAGTCCTGGATCTAGATCTCACGTATAACATATTGCTAGGACGTCCGTGGATTCATGAAATGAGGGCAGTCCCATCAACATACCATCAGTGCATTAAGTTTCCTCATAATGGAGTCGAGGTAACGGTCAATGGTGATCCAAATCCATTTATATATTGCAATAACTTGAGATCACATACTAAGACTATGATTCCCAGCAATCGTGAGGATACTCCTTCTTCAGCGTATATTGATCCTGAGTCATTAAAGCCCTTGACATCCAAACAGGGTGAACTTAGAGCCAAGTTTCAAGACAAAGGCATGGGAGAATACACTTTGAATCAAACAATGTTCTTACGACAAGTCATGAACTCCCCAAAGGAATATGGGAGACCACATCCTAACAAGCAAATCTCCATCATGATACTCAAATGGGATCCTACCGTCTTTCAAAAATGGGGTGAACTAGAAGAAGAAAATTTATATAAAATGCTATATAAGGACATTGAGGAGGATACACAAGATCAAATCATTATACCCTGTGAGAACTATGGCAAGGGCTTCAAAATGCTACAAAAATTCAGGTATGATGGAAAAAGCCCTCTCGGACTACGCAAAGAAGGTGTCATGGAACCCTTGCAACCTGAGCTAACTACAAGAAGGGAATGCTCAAAAGGGCTTGGTTTTCTAAATCCCAGACTATACAATAAAGGAACAAAACAGGTATGGCGAGTCAAAGTCACTGAAGTTCCACAAGAGGATGATTATTCCACAGATTCCAATGAGTGGGAATGGGGTTCAAACAAATCCTCCAGTGACTACGAGCTCAAAGAGACATTTAGAGAGCCAGATGAACCTACAGAGGAGGAGGAATTTTACAAAAAATTCAGAGTTGGCCAAGAACCAACCCATAAGGATCCCGCACAAGCTTCATTTCAAGGCCCTAGGTCAAGATCACATAGGATGAGGACACCTGTCCCTGAGGGTGCTACTAGTGATGATAATTTGGACTCGCTCATGATCGAAACTGATGAGGAGAGTGCCATTGACGACCTCGATGACTATCTTGACATACCTGAATATAACCACATCTTCACTATTAGCCTTGCGAACTCTGAAAACACTAAAGACCTTCCCCTTGTCCACCCCCAACTCATTGACTGGGATCATAAGGGACCAACACAGTTTGATACATTTCAAAATGACGAAGCTATTGTCGATTATCTTGGCATTCATGATGATCTTCCTCCCGGAGACCACAAAGCAGGATACGCCATAGAGCTTAATAACATGGCATACTTTGGTGAGGGTGTCGGGCCTTCTAGTCGCAAAAATGTGAAAATAAAAACAAAACAAGGGTCTTATGGCGAAAACCACACTGTGGCGCTATCTGACTCTACAAAAGTAAAAAGAAAGGACGTATCTGAGGGTGAAAACCTCTCTGAGGCTCCCGAAGATGGAAAACTCGACATCCTCCCAACATCATACGAGGAAAAATCATCCATGTTGGTAGAGGAGACTATAAAGACAAACATTGGTACAACAGAGGTTCCACATAACATATTTTTGGCTCAATCATTGACAGAGGCCGAGAGAGCAAGATTCATAAGCTTCTTTAAGGAACGACAAGTCAACTTCGCATGGTCTTATGCTGATATGCCTGGACTAGACCCGGATTTAGTAATGCATCATTTAACAGTCAAACCGGGGGCAAAACCAGTAAAACAGAAATTGAGGAAAATGCACCCACAGGTGGCATTATTAGTCAAGGCCGAGCTGGAGAAATTATTGGATGCCGGATTCATACGCCCAATTGATTATCCCGAATGGATTTCCAACTTAGTACCTGTTAGCAAACCAGATCGCAGCATCCGAATATGTACAGACTTCAGAGATATCAACAAGGCTTGTCCAAAGGACGATTTCCCATTACCAAACATTGACTTGATCGTTGATCTCACAGCAGGCCATGAGATGTTATCTTTAATGGACGGATTTTCTGGATATAATCAAATCAAAATAGCACCCGAAGATCAACATAAAACATCATTTACTTGTCCATGGGGAACATTTTGCTGGAATGTCATGCCCTTTGGGCTGAAAAATGCAGGTGCCACGTATCAACGAGCCATGACTACTATCTTCCATGATCTCATGCACATAACCGTGGAAGATTATGTTGACGATCTTTTGGGAAAATCAATAGACAGAGGTACACACTTGGACATACTTTCAGTTGTCTTTGATCGGCTGGAAAAATACAAGGTAAGACTAAATCCTAAGAAATGTGTCTTTGGAGTAACCTCCGGGAAGCTCCTAGGATTCGCTGTGTCTAAAAGAGGAATAGAAGCTGATCCAGCAAAGGTCAAGGCTATTTTGGACATGCCGCCACCCAAGAATATCAGTCAACTTCGATCTTTACAAGGGAGACTTCAGTCCATACGAAGATTCATAGCACAACTTGCAGATAAGTGTAACCCTTTCCAGCATCTGCTACACAAAAACATCAAGTTTAAATGGGATGAGAACTGTCAACAGGCTTTTCAGGCACTTAAGGACTATCTTTTGAACCCGCCAGTTTTGATGCCACCAATTCCAGATCAACCATTACTACTTTACATATCAGCTACTCCAACAGTACTGGGGGCACTTCTAGCACAGCAAATACCTGACGGCAAGGAAAAAGCAGTCTACTATATCAGTCGCACATTGGTGGGATATGAGCTGAACTACACACCAATTGAGCGTGCCTGTCTCGCTGTGGTCTTTGCTTCACAAAAATTACGACATTATATGCTCACTCACAAGACTAAGTTGATTGCCAGAATTGATCCACTAAAATATCTTCTCAACAAAGCTACACTTACTGGGCGGCTGGCCAAGTGGGTAATGATCTTGAGTGAATTCGACATTGAATACGTGGATAGAAAAGCTATAAAAGGACAAGCAATTGCAGATCAACTGGTAGATGCTCCCATGATAGATGATGCTCCTCTACAGTCAGAATTTCTAGATGAGTCCATTCTAACAATATCACCTGCAAAGCCATGGCAATTATATTTTGACGGCTCATACACACAGCACGGGGCAGGAGTAGGTATACTTTTTATAACTCCCCAGGGTGATTCTATACCAAAGTCATACCGCTTATCATTTCCTTGCACCAACAATATAGCGGAATACGAGGCATTAACAACTGGGCTAAGAATTGCAGTTCAGTGGAAGATCCAAGAGCTTCGTGTTTTTGGAGATTCTCAACTGCTCATCCGTCAAGCAACTGATGATTATCAAACAAAAGACGAAAAGCTACTACCTTACAAACAACTGGTAGATGATCTGAAACAGCACTTTGTAAAGATAGAGTTTGAGCAGATACCAAGAGAACAGAATCGTGCTGCAGATGCCATGGCTACAATTGCTTCGCTCATCGATCTACCGCAAAATGAGACCTGCTATGAATTCCTGGTAGACAACCTGCTGATTCCGTCATATGAGATCACTCCTACCGAAATGATATGTGTTGTTGGTCCTGAATCCCAGTTATATGGTTCCATATTCACATACCTTCGTGACAATATCTTACCTCCCGATCTATCGAACAATCAACGCCGCACTTTCATTCGCCAATCCTCTCGATACGTTATCCTAGCTGATATCCTATACCGACGAGGTCTAGATGACACCCTTCTTAGATGTTTAGAGAGTGACGAAGCTCAGATTGCATTACGAGAAGTGCACGAAGGGATATGTGGTCCGCATACTAGTGGTCCTACCTTGGCCAAGAAACTCATCAGGACTGGATACTACTGGCCTACTATGGAAAAAGACGCATATCAGTTTGTCAAGAAGTGTAAGCAGTGTCAAATTCATGGAGACCTTATACATGCACCAGCACAGGAACTACAACCACTTGCATCTCCTTGGCCCTTTTGTCAGTGGGGACTCGATCTCGTAGGCAAGATTCACCCTCCTTCTTCCAATGGACATAAATTCATTATCACAGCCACAGAGTATTTCACAAAGTGGATTGAAGCCGTGCCTCTCACACAAGTTACTGGAAAACAAATTGCTACTTTCATTCTGAACTACATCATTTGCCGATATGGGATTCCTACTTCCATTATTACTGATAACGGGCGTCCCTTCAAGAATCAGGATGTTCGTGAACTCTGTGAGCGCTTCCATATCTCCCATCGTTTCTCCACACCATATTACCCCCAAGGTAATGGCCAAGCTGAGGCATCTAACAAAACAATTCTTAAAATCCTTAAAAAGACAGTCGACGACGCTGGCCGTAACTGGCATATCCAACTCAATCCTGCACTCTGGGCCTATCGCACAAGTGTCCGCACACCTACAGGAGCTACACCTTATTCACTCGTCTACGGCTCTAAAGCCATCTTTCCTATTGAGGTCGAGCTACCTTCTTTACGGGTCTCCTTGAGAAACATAATCAACGATGAAGACTACAGGGTTTCTCGCTTACAAGAACTAGAACTGCTGGAGGAACGAAGGCACACTGCTTTTAATCATCTCAAGGCTTACCAACAAAGAATGAGTCGCAGTTAAAATCACAAAGTTAAGCCTCGCACATTTGAGGTAGGTGACTTAGTCCTCAGGGAGAACCTTAAGAATCAACAAGATAGAGATAAGAAGGGCAAATTTGAACCCAACTGGCTTGGTCCTTACATCATCACAACAATATATGGATCTGGGGCATATCAGCTCTCAACTACAGAAGGTGAACCCTTGGAGGATCCTATCAATAGCATGCACCTTCGCAGGTTCTACACATAGCTTTTTAGAGCATCTTAATGCAAAAATACAAAAAAATCAAAAAATTTTAAAAATACAAAAAAAATTATAAAACAAAAAAAATCGTTACATGGTGAAAACCTGGCAAACAGGCGCCTTGTGACAACAAAAAAATTGAAAAATCCAAAAAAGTAAAGAGAAATAATTTCGTCCAACGGTGAAAACCACTTCGGTGGCGCCCTGGGCAAGTACCATGGTGAAAACTGAGTCACCAGCGCCATGCGTAGAGACATTGCTCCTCCCTCCTTCAGGATTCTCTTTCATCCTTTCACTTTGCACACACTCACAACCTATTCACTCATAATAAACTTACCCATTCCCATCATGGCTTGTTATTGATCTACCTAAGATTGGTTAGCCATCCATAACCCCCCTTTTCACTCCCTTTCCATCCATAATAAATCAGATCCTATCTGTGGCTACGGTCAATTCTACGTCTAGTGATGGGTGTGGAACTGAGAACATCACATGTTTCGAGGAGTATAGTTTCTTCCAGCTTCCTTCAGTCTATCCGCGCACAATCCGCAATAAAGCAACATTTGCATCGAAGATCCACAATAAAGTTCCATCTTCTCCGCAATAAAGTATCAGTTTCATGGATTCAGTCAGTTTCAAATGAGACACAACAGCAACAATGGGTTTCAATAAATCAAAATTTTCAACAGACTCAGACAACATATGGTTCAGTGCTATCTATCCTTTTTGAGAAAGTGAACATTGTGACCACAATCGAATAAGACTTAAACAAGTGACAAGAGACACTAAACTTGAGGACTACAATGGATGTTGGTGTCGAGTCTTGGTTTTCTTTTGATTTTATCTTTTTGGTGACATGTCTTTTAGCTTTTCCAGGATGTCTTTGACTAGAGATTCTATCTCTAGGATGTCTTTGACTAGAAAGGCAAGGATGGGGTATCGTCACCTATTTTGTTTGCTGTCTATGGATTGTCTTTTAGTAATGCTATGACTTGTCCAAGGATATGAGGACACTGTGAGTCTAGTGTGAACTGGGGCATTCCTTGTTTGTGACTGTCTTATCTCCATGCAAACAGGTACAATGACTTTCTGGGTCAAACATATGCCTCGATTGTCATAACCTATCTTGCCATAATAAGCTCAATGATGATAACACACAAGAAGCTCTTTCACGTTCATATCTTCTGTCTTCCATCCCCCTTTCTTGATTGATTTCCATTGTCCTTTTCGAGTCGGCGTAGCCCGCTGTCACATGACTGAGTATAATGACACACCAAAAACATTTGCATTTCATATAGTTACACCTACATCACCACATATAAGCATTTCATACATACATATAGATATCACAATTGCATCACATCCTGCATACAACACATGTTAGCACATCTCACATTTTCATTATGTAAATAATCATTTGCATTATCATATTCATTTGCATTACATACATTCACATTTGCATCATGTCGACCAAATGCACGAAGCTCCGTCCCTGCCCTCTGCCTCTGAAGTGGATCGGCCATGTGATGGGAAGGTGCTCATATGCCCACACCTGAAGCAGAGTAACTCCGCAGCCCAGTCCCACTGATCCGTGGTAAACAAACTGATGCAGCTCATAGTACAAATGGGCCAGGACACATGGCCCCCATGCATACCTAGTGTGCTCTATCATCAGTGTCTCCAATGCCCCTCCCCAGCCAACTGCCAATCCTCGTGTGGCTCTGTCCGGACATAAATACCCACTGATAGCTCCCCCAATAACAGCCGGCAATGCTAAACCTGTGGCGGTCATGGTATCCCAGGCCACGTGACCTGCTCGCATCTCCAAACCGATCTTGAAACACCCATCTCAATGCCTCCCTGTCACCGTCACGATCGTATGGAATCAACTCTCCATCAATCGGGATATGCAAAATCCTGTACACATCCTCCAATGTCACTGTCATCTCACCCATCGGTAGATGAAACGTGCACGTCTCAGAGTGCCATCTCTCAGCCAACGCAGTCAGCAACCCCATGTTTGCCCGAAACTCAGGCACAAATAACACATGTGTAAGACCCATCTCCTCAATGGAAATCCTATCCTGGATCGACAACTCTGGTCGCAACCTCTGAGTCGATGGGAATCTCTCCCGTGACTCCAACATCGGCAAATACTCCTACAGTCATACAATCAATCTTGTCAGTTATCGTGGCATTCACTGTTTATCACAAAATGCTACTTACTACCTAAATGCATCTGGTTATCTATCCTAGTGACATTCCCTGTTCATCACAAAGTGTCACTCACATTCGCACTCCCTGTTCATCACAAAGTGCCTTGATCTATCCTAGTCTTCCTAGAGGACCTGCTTGAGTGTATCCTCTCAGCAGCTTATCCAATCGACAGCGTATGTTCATCACAAAACTGCCGATTTGACCTAAAAGACTAAAACCATGCATTTTGACTCACAAACGCGCTTTCAACTCCTAAACGCGCTTATAGACTGCACAAACGCGCCTCTGAAACACAGACGCGTTTTATGAACACAAACGTGCCCATGCCATGCACAAACGCGACTAGGGAACACAGACGTCCCTACATGACATAAACGCCCCTAAAAAGCACAGACGCTTCTACATTTCACAAACGCGTCCGTATTCAGCACAAACGCGGTTCGAGGCACAGACGCGCCTGCACCCGACACAGACGCGCCTGTTGGACACAGACGCGCCTGTTGGACACAGACGCGCCTGGCACTGACACAGACGCGGTTGCGCGTTTTTGCATTTTTCAACTACCCTATTCCTAGCGCATTTATTGCTACTAAACATGCATTTATGACAAAACTCGAAATGCGTGAAAGTACGAGGAGGTTTTCGGGTACTCACCGGCTCTCCTGCATCGGTTGGTCGCTGGAATCGGCAAACACGGTCGAATCTGTGAATGAAAGCCATCGCTGCTGACTGCTGCTGCTCTTTTTTCGCTCTGCACTATGATCTCGTAAGGGTGTGGATGACAATGAGGATGTCTTTCGCCTGTGGTCTATCTTATAGCCTACCCTAGCCCTCGTCTTCATTTCCCGGGTCAGTATTCTTCATCCAGTGACTCTGTCACTTTATCCGATCAGTCCATTCTATCCCGTCTTTCTTATCGAGAGATTGTCTGCAATCTTTTCAGACCTTTTCATCCAATCTCTTGAGGGGGCATATAATTCCTTATTCTGGGGCAACTTTGTATCAGCTCATCTTATCTTCTTTGAAACAACGCGACAAGCCGCATTGTCTCAAAGAGGGGCAAAATGTAGACACTCAAAATTGTCATGTCTAATTAAATAAATATTTTATTTATTTAATTATCTAAGCCTAATTCTTCTATTAATTAAATAAATTTTTATTTATTTAATTAATTCATTTATCCTCTTCTAGCCTTATTTCTCATTTAAATAAATACATTTATTTATTTAAATTATCCCTTTCCTAAATTAAATAAATATTTTATTTATTTAATTGTCCTATTTCCTCTATTAATTAAATAAATCTTTATTTATTTAATTAATTCATTATCTTTTTCTACACATGACACATGTCATTCATCTCTTAATTCATACACTACCTACCTCTTTCATTATTTTGATATTTCTTTTACCTACCCTCTAATCCTAGCCGACCTCTCTTTTTACACCTCTCAATCTTAACCCTCCATTTCTTATTGTGTCTTCTATTTAAGGAGATGCTTTCTTTATTGTCAAACCCTAATGACATATCCTAATGACCTAATGACTGATCTTGGAGTACTTGGCTACACTACGATCCTACTTGCAACCACATTCCGTTCTTTGTTGAGCTCTTGTGCATATAAAAATCTGAGAGCAAATATATCAAGCAAGATCAATGGAGATAGGAAGAATGGAGATCAAAACCCTATTGGACATGTGATGGTATCATCTTTGTGAATTTAAGTTATTTTGCATTGTCTTAGGTAATCTTCATATGTTATGGTGGATCTTTGTTCATTGTTAGGCTAGGGTTTAGTGGTTGAATTCATTTAGCCTTTCAATATTGCTGTTTATTGTTATCCATTTTCACCATATACAGTACTTTATTTCAACTTATTAACTGAAGTTTAAATTTAAGTTAACAAATGTTTTAATTTATATAAATAATTTTTTTAGTGCATGTGCTCATGTAAACTTACATAAATTCTAACTCTATGGCACCTAGATAGATGGAGGATCAGGCTGCAAATGCACAGTCTGTACAACATGATCAAGTTCATGGTCTACAGTTTGCACAACAAGATTAGGTTCCTGATATTGGTACTATATTTCGTCATAGTGACCATGAGATGCGTAAGTTGAGATCCATTTTAGATGATCCACACATAGATGGTGTGTATAATTGTACATGACAATCCATTTACACTACTTTGGAGACATTGAGAGACATACTAGGGACCCACACATCATATGCCCCACATGTTGTTGATGCCATTTTTAAGGAGTTGAGGTATGATATTAGGGGTGATGTTTCCTTGGAGGATGTGTAGAGGCAAGTCCCCAAGGAAGTCATCAAAGAACAATGTTTTCCTCAATAACAGGAGAAGAGTAACGTTAGAGGGTGGTATGCATTCTTGTTCTCCTTCCCTTTCTTTCGTAGAAGATGTTATGTTTGTTCAAGAAACTCCTCTTGGAGGTAGATGTCTTTTAAGCAAAGATCTCTTCTCCTCCAAGGATCCCCTTTACACCTATTGCAAGATATCTCTTTTTCAACTATCTTATCCTTGCTTGAAGAGTATTCCCTCTTTAGCTTGGATATTTGACATTGCTGCCTAAAGGATATCTCCTTAGTGTTGAAGGTTGGTATCCTTGTCTTTTTTGTCAAGACAACAACATAAGGCTATGCTGACATCTTAAGGGGGTGGCACCCATATTTCCCTCTTTGTACCATATTGTACCATATTTTTGCATGTCTTAAATGGGATGTTCATTATCAAAACCAAAGAAAACAAACTCTTATATGAGATGCTTCATGCCCAAAACCAAACACAACATTTGATATGTCTTAGATGGGGTGCACATTCTCGAAACTAGAGAAAACAAAATATTACACGAGATGTCCTTGAAGCTAGGCATGTATATGTGTTAAAGGAGGTTACACATTCTTGAAACCAAAGAAAATAAACTCTTAAACAAGATGTTACCGAAACTAGACATTCACCCCTTGGGACTTACACATTCGCTCCTTGGCATTTGCATTTGCATTATATGTCTTAAATAGGTTGATGCATGCTCGAAACCAGAGGAAAAAAAATCTTATATGGGGTTCTATATACTTGAAATGAGACATCCCTTGCACACAGCTAGACTATTTCTACTCTCCTCCCCAACATGGATCACCTAGAAAAACATATCTAGGGAAAAGCTTCCATGTCATTTCTCATCATTATTCTCATGGATCACCTATAAAAACACATCTAGCATGTATCGTTCTCTCTCTTTCCATCTTCTCATAAGCTCATAGCTTTTCTATTAGTGGTTCATGGATGATGTGTGTTTTTCTCTTTTATGTGGTCGCTTGTGTTCTTGATTTGGCATTTTCAAGAATGATATTAGTTGTTGAGGCATTTTGATATCGAGGTTTCTTTGGCTAGTTGACTTGAGGTCTTGTTTTTGGTCTTTAGCTTTTGTGTTTTGTGTTTGTTGTCTTTGTTTGTCTTTTTGTCTTTGTTTTTCTTTTTATTTTTGTCTTGTTTTATGTGCCCTTGCATATGTTTGAGTGAGTTAAGATCTTAAGATTGGGGGCTTTATCCCTCAAAATTAGTGATGTCTTATACTCCTTGTGATTATGCTCCTCATTTCTCCTCTTCTTCAACTCTTTTTCATCTACTTTACCATGAGTATTTGCATAGGCTCATACTCCTGCTAAAGTGGGGCCTAAATGTAGCATCCTAAATTGTACTCCTTTACAATTTGGTCCACATTTGGGCCCTCATCTTAGCACTCATGTCCCAAAGTTGGAATAGGACCTAATTTTGCTTATATCATGCAATCTTATCTTCATTTCCACTTCATACATCACATGGCCCCTTGATTCTAGCCCTTAAATGGGGTAGGACCAGGGCATGGAGCCATGGTCCTCAATGGGACTAGGGTGTGGCACCTTGGTCCTGTCAATTGGGACCTTAATTTGGCCCCTCCTAATGGTCACAATGATCTAGCAGGAATGTGATCTCTGTGTCGGCCTATGTCAAAAAATTAAGATGTTTTTTGACGGACAAGTATAAAAGGAGGTCCATCCCTCTCATTTCACAATAACAAGAGAATCATAAGGCATCCAATCAAATCCATATTTAAGCAATCTATCATTCAAGCAAAAAAGCATTCATCATCAATCATTTCTAAAGATCTTCAAGGTTGCATATTCTTCATTTATTCATTGTGGAGCAACATTACATCATTCATATGCAAGCATGTGTGTCTAATTAGGGTGTTGTCATGTTCATGCCATTTCATACAACATATGTGGTTACATTCAAGAAGCAAAGAATCATTTTCAATCATTACAAATTTGAGGTATATCTTTCCATCATTTATTTCAGTATTTGCAATATTTCATTCAAGGTTGATTCCTATACCAGGGTTTGACTTAGCCAAACCCCTATTCCCAACCTATTTCCCCTTCTTTCAGTGTGTAGGAAACATGTACGGAGTTGCGATCTTCAAAATAAGCATTATTTACACTGATGAATCGATCCCCCATTGGAGTGCGGAAAGTTCGGAGGACTAGGGTGACCAACACCATAGTCTCGACATTTTAGGAGCTCTTTCGAAGAACAAGTCTGAATTTGCTTACATTGTTCAGATCCAGGTTTGTGGCTCAATCCCACAAATGTAGCTTACTGTTTCCATATTTTTATCTTCATTTCAACACATTTACCCCAATTTTAACAATTCAGTTTACAAAAGAGATCTAATTGATCCAATCAGAATTCTTAGTCCCAATCCTTAGTGGTTTGTGACTAAATCTATTGGATTGTAACCCTCTTTTGAATGTAATTGATCCCCAAGTAAAAATTAGTGGTTTTCATACATCTAATTATGGAAACCCTAATTTTTCACCCATTACAATTAAAAGCATTAAATTTACATGTTGAATGCTTGTTTTACTTTGACATACACACACCTAGTAGTTCACATGCACATCAAAGAGTAGAAAAAAGCAATGGTTGAAATTGTATATTTGTGCCCTTTCACTTATGTTTTGAGTCCACTTTGATTAAAGTGTCTTTAATCTAATAATAAGTCCACATGCCACATATTCTTAGGTGAATTTGGTTCATGAAATCACTATATATCAATCCAACTATCACCATTCTCTAGAATTTCACTTCATTGTTTTCATAGCCATTTGTAACAACTTTGAATCAAATCTCTAGTTGTGCACTTGACCCAAGCCACTTCCAAAAGTATATATTTGAACCAAAAAATTATAAAATCAAATTGAAATGTAATCTTATAACTCCCTACTATTAATCATTGTGAGTTGACCTAACACATGTTTGTTGATTTGTGTGCTTAGTTGTCATAGCCAAGGGCATTCATTCACTTGTTTATATACCATGTTGGAGATTATCTAGAAGTTATGCAATGACTTCTCATATACCATTTATTGAGAACATTCTAGCAACATTTGTCAAATTTAATTATCTTAGGTCCATTACATGCTGGCTTTCCATCTTCAAACCTTTCACTCAAAGTTTTAAAACTAGTTCATTAGGTATTTGATTAAGGAAAACTTGACCCTCACAGTCAAATAGATTCACTAAAGGTGATGTTTTCACCACCTATTCTTTTACACATTTAGACATCATAAAACAAGGAAAACAAATTCTATTAGTTGACATTTTGATAGATCAGATACATGCGTTATAATTTAGATCCACATATAGATTCATATCCTTACTCATAGAGATCAAATCCATATTCATTTGGGTGAACCAAAAAGAAAAAAATTAATTTGTTTAAGATCTTCATCTAAATAAACACTAAATTTCTTACTCTCACAAATTAATTTCTAACATTTATCATAACGTATTCTTAGATTCAAAATCCAACAATTTTTTTTTATTTCAAATCAACATTTGATAAAATAATTGTCAAACTCAAGAAACAACAATTCCAAAAATCCATATTTTATATTTTAGTACGTAAAACAATGAATCAATCCATTCCAATTGGCAATAAAGTCTTGGATTGTTTTGCATACAATTGATTTTGTTAATTGAAAAAAATATATAAATAAAGCTTTTAATTATAAGAACAAAGAAAAATATAATATATAGCACACAAACAAGCCACAATAACCTTTACGGAAAAGTTTGAGTCATAAGTTAAAAAAGAGTATATAAATTACAAAACATCATCTTCTAACCTGTTGACTTAGTTAAAAAATATTGTACAAAAACTGCATATAATATATAAACTTATTATTATTATTTGTTTATTATTATTATTATTTTATTGTTGGTTTGTATATTTTGAATTATGTGATACCATTATTATAAACTTATTATTTTTTTTATTATTTTTTTATTGGTTTGTATATTTTGAATTATGTGATACCATTATTTATGATTATATTATCATCTTTAATCTTTTATTATTCAATTCTATTTAAAATTTATTGTAAAAGTCTATCGTTGCACAAATTAAACATTTTGTTTTATACTTTAGGTATTTAACTATATTTTTGGATTTAATAAAAACTATTAAAATTTAAATATTTAGAATGAAGAAAAGTGTATATTTTAATTAATTAATTTATTTTATGTTATTTAAAGTTAATGCTTTGGATGTATGATTTTAGGTTTTTTTTTTCTTGTGTGTTTATTGGTCTTGAGTTTAAATTTGGTGTTGATATACAATATTTGTTAGTTGAGAGGGTTTTTTTTTCTCTTTTAAAATAGTTTTTTCCCATTTTGAATTGCATTTGTGATCATGTCTCCTAAACTAGAACATGGATGTGGCCTTGTCCACCTCTTCTAAAATTCAAATTGTCACTTTTTAACATTTATAATCTGGGATTCGATTGTTACTCATTAGCATTAGTCCAAATGTTTTAATTGAATCTAGAGGTTGTATATAAGATACATTGAATGACACTTCAAAAGAAATAAAAAATCACTCACAAAGAATTGAAAGAATAAAGAATATTGTTCCTTTAATAGAAATTGCTCATAAGTCCTCATTTACTAGTGTAGACATTGACATTCTATAATCAACATTTATTATTAAAGCACATTTACACTAAACTTCAACAACATCCAATGGTCAACTTATTAACATTCACTGTCACCCCTCATACTGGCATTTATTGCAACCCATATCTTCTTACTATTTTTAATCTTATTCAAGATACATGATTAAGGGTTTAGGAAGTCACACACTTCAAACCTAGCACCTACTCCAAGTGGTGCATTTTAGCATCATACTACTCTTCTTACTTAGATATACGTTCGTAGAGAACTTTATTTGCGTGCCATAAAATAATTTCTAAATAGGACATGACCATATTACACGATAGAACTACAACACTTAGACTGATCATGACAACATGATTACATCTCAATATCCTAGATTATTAGGTTACAACTAATCCAAAATCCAATATCGAACATTAACTTACATTTTTTCATAATATTACATTAATCAACTTTAATATTTTTTTTTGATCGATAAAAGGCCGAAGCCAAAATTTATTTCTTTTATAAAAATATTACATCTCCATTCAATGTGGGCACCGGTAGGAAAGAATGGAGATAAGAAAACCTCCGGTCTAGCCCAGATCCCTTATGGGATCAGATATTATAAACAACTGTAAATTTTTACAAATCCTCATCTAAGGATGGAGGCTGACTTATTAAGACATTTTAGATTCTTTCTGTACATAAAATCTTGCAGCACTTTTCCGGTTGGATCCATCTTCCCAAATTTGGCGAATCCACTAATGCTTCGAGCTTTAACTTTTGTCCTGTTTCCCGAATCTGCAAAACCTTATTGCAACTTACTTTGCCAAACTGTTAGAAGCATCGTAAACATAATAATTTGCAACAATCATTCAATGAATGATTACATCCTTTCTATTTATGTAAGAGGATTATAGCCTGGATATCCCTTAGCTTGAAACCATCTTAACCTTTTGGGTTTCAATTTAAGAGATTATCTTTAATCAACTTTAATATTATTTTAAATTGAAAATAAATATTATTCTCTCAATCTCTATTCAACACATATCTATTTTCTTTTTTAGGTAATTTCTCTCCATTCTTTATCACACCTTACTCCGTTATATACCTAAAATTGAAAATTTTGAATGCATTTATTAAATTTAAATATATCATGCTTGAGCTTCCCTACAAATAAACACATAGTTAAAATATTAATTTAATCACATTATTTAATTTAATTTTTGATCGGTAATAATATCTATATGTTATTAATATATTTGAAATAGTTACATCATCCTTTTTTGAACAAAATCTTCACCATATTCTAGTCACTGAATAAAAAAACTAGTGCCATAGACTCCTATTAACCCATACCCCCAAACACCCGAGACACCTCTAGCCACCCTACACATGGCCATGCAATTACAATTTTGGCAAGAAACCAACCCTATTGCCTGAAGCCATGTTTCCAAAACCTAAAAAAAATTGTTACAAAAAATGGGGGACCAAAAAAGCTACCCCCGGACACAGAAGATGAAACCAAAAAAACCATATACAGAAATGGGACCTAAAAAGAAGAAAAAAGTGTGAATACTCTGTATCACATTACATTTCAAGCACCCAAGCTATTTGCAAATCGCTTCCTTTTTGCCACCCTTCCTCGTCTCTGCTCGCGCTTATCCCTACCACTAGCCATGTCATTCGCAACCACCAATGCACCACCCCCCATGGCCTCCTATTATTTGAGTAGGGATTTTAGTGAGTCTGATGCGATGAGGGCCTATGTCTGCTGCTCGTCTCAGTTATACCAAGTTGACCAACACATAAACGAAATCAATCCATGAAGCTCTGCCATCACAAGGTCCTTAAACCCTTCATTGACATGAAACCCAACACTTGGGATTGCCCATTCCAACATCAAATTAAGCCCCACTAGCCACTCATCATCCAGAACTAAACACATGACCCACAAAACATTTTCGGTTAAGTCACCCAACTCCAAGCCCCAAGCCACCACCATTGTTACTATAACCATGTTTGTCTGATAACGATGCTTCGCCTACAAAAAAACTTCACCCAATAGCATTTCCATTAAATGAATGAATTCCTCATCGCCCATTTTGAATAGACCCTCCATTCTTCTCATCGAGACCAAACCAAAGAAGGTCACTTGAGGTTGAGAGGAGATTAAAAGAAAATTTGCCTGCATGATTTTATCTGCTCACCTGATAACGTTGTAGAGTAAAGAGTGAATTGCATATCCAAACACTTCCCCTCACAATAAATTACCACCACAACTCCTTGAATCCCATCAATCAAATCCCAATCCTCCTAATTAATGCTGCTTATTGGAATCAAGGAACACTAAGAGGGGGGGGTGTGAATCAGTGTTCTGCAATTTGTAACATTCTTAATATGTCCTTTAAACCACTTAATGCAAATGAATAAAAGTAGAGTGCAAAATCACAAGGAAAATAACCACAACACCATAACACCAGGATTTTTACGTGGAAACCTGGCTAAGGGAAAAACCATAGTTGGATTGAGACTCATAATATTAATATACCTTGTTAGAAGTATAATAATATTACAGGAGGGGAATGCACATGCATTCAAGCACACTGCCTAGAGCTCACTGCTCAAATTACAATAAGGGCTGCAACCCCGGAAGTCTCACTACCTTACAAATGATTACAGATAACAATTGAAATGTATGAATTGATAAACAACATCTACAAATGCCAAAAATAGTTTTGGTTAAGCACAAATCACATAATCTTACTTTGTTCTGCTACACTACTCTTTTATGATATTTTGTTGTATTCCAGAGCTCAAATCTTTCAATTGTGCACTTGAAACTGTGCACAATCGATCATACACACCTCACACATAACTACCAATCTCAAAAATGATAAAATCAATTGGTATTATATATCAGCAACATAAATTTAGGTCTCCTTCCTGTCGACCTAAAAAAACATAACACACAAATGAAACATGTTACCCTGAGAATATGATGAAACTATAAGGATCCGGTCAACTACTGAGAGGGGGGAGGGGGGGGGGGGGGGTGAATCAATAGAGAGAAAATAAAATAAACTTTCACCAAAATTAAATCCAACTCAGAAACTACTTGCTAACCTAACCGGTTTAGACACTGTATCCAAAACTGCAACTGCACTGTCAAACTTTACCGATTGATCAAAACATCAATGATACAATGCAACAGATCTGAAACTCAAATACCTTTTAACCAAAACATTAAACCACTCCACTAATATTAGTAATAGATCATTTCAGATTATTTCCGGTCATCTAAATATATCTAAGTGGCTTTACCAATTATTCATATCAACCATATCAAAACACATCCACAAAATCATTCACCACTTGACACAATGATTTTTCATGTGGAAAACCAAATGGGAAAAACCACAGTGGAGATGAATACCCACAAGTATTTTTAACTCTTTTGAAGTTCGCCCTGTTAGGAGCCAAGCCTTGTTAGAAGCTTATACAATAATGTCCTGTTAAGAATAGATCCGGTTAAGGGATTGACTACAATACCCTGTTAAAGACAATACCCTGTTAGAGGTAACCTCGATGGAGGATTTCAAATCCAAGCTGATGGATCACTTGGTTAGAGGATTTAAACAACACCAAGCCTATTAAAGCTTACCCAACTAATGGATTTAATTGTTGTAATGGTTAGAGAATAATAGGCTCTTTGTTGATATGGTAATAGCAATACCTTGCTTAATCATATCCTTTTTTGCTCCTATTTGCCTTTACAACATTCTGTAGACACTCCTTCTAGTTCACCAACAATCACACTACCACACTTAACCAAATTTCCAACATGATTACAAAACAACTCATTGACCTTATAAGAAAATACAATAGGTTTGTAACACAACACAAAACCTACAAATCTCATAGAGATTATAAATATATCAGTTCAATCATAACCGTTGGATTACATAGCAATCAACTACACATTGTTCAAGACAACTTCAACCACTCCTGGATCACCACACATTGGATCTTGTAGCTCATCACATGTTTTTCACTTCATGCTATGCATTTGATCATTCCCAAGACAAATGATTATCTTCATACACCAAATCCACTTTGAAACTCATCACGTGCATCATGCTTATGTGGCATCTCCATCTTTGATGAACATTCGATCATAGATCATCACAACTGATTCTCCAAGCTTCATCAGTTAGGGTTCTGCTTATCAACTGGTTAGGGTTACCGGTTGATCTTTGCTTCAATAATAATACCAATACCGGGTGCCTTCACTACTTTACTACCAGTTGTATTACTACATAATTACTGGTTGCTATTGACATCAATTACAACACTATACTTCATCAATGCAATCTTAATGCAATACCAACAATCTCCCCCTTTGGCATTGATGGAAATACAAATATCAATACCCTTTGATTGTGATGATTGAGAGTAAAGCACATACACAGGCATACAAATCTTGGTTTACATTTTTCCCATATACTCTCCTTCAATTGTATCTCTGTGTCTTCAGCTGGTAACTAGCTATCAATCATATACAATTCTTCTCCCCCTTTGACAACAATGCCAAAGTGAAGGTAAATCATTCCATGCTTCACCGATCTGCAACTATTTGCTCGCCCTGTGGAGTAGCCCCACTCTTCACCAATCCTGCTTCAAGATTTTCAATAGGTTTTGGGATTGATGGCTTCCCCATCTGCTTAATTGACTTCATGTAGGGGCACAACCCCTAACTTACCTCTAATATACTCAAATGTTGCCTTAGGTAGAGGTTTAGTAAAGATATATGCTAGTTGTTCTTTAGTAGATACATGCTCCAGTGACACATCTTTACTTTGCACTTTCTCTCTTAACAAATGATACTTCAACTCAATATGCTTTGTCCTAGCATGCAACATCGGGTTCTTAGAAATGTTTATAGCACTTGTGTTATCACAGAAAATCCTTACTGATTCTGATATCTTCAACTTGAAACCTTCCAAAATGTGTTTCACCCAGATTGCTTGGGTACAATTCATATAAGTTGCAACATATTCAACTTCTGCAGTTGATTGAGAGATACAACTCTGTTTCTTGTTGCTCCAAGACACTAGTCTGCCTCCAAGAAAAAATGCTCCTTCACTTGTATTCTTCCTATCATCAACATTGTCTGCCTAGTTTGCATCTTTATAGAATTTTAAATCAAAGTCTCCTACATATGGATACCATAATCTATAATCAATTGTTCCTTTCAGATATCTAAAAATTATTTTGGTTGCAACCATGTGTGTCTCCTTCAGGATTTTCTAAAATCTGGCAACCAGTCCTACTGCATGAGCAATGTTCGGTCTATTTTGGACAACATAATGTAGTTTACCTATCATGGACTTGTACTCATTTTCATCAATTAATGTAGAATCATCTTCCTTAGACAATTTACAACTTGTAACCATTGGTTTTCCAACTGGTTTACAGTCTCCCATTCCAAAAGTTTTCAACACTTCTTTCACATATTTGGACTGTGTGATGAAAATACCTTCCTTCATCTATTGGATTTGCAGACCTATCAATTTTTTTATCTCACCTACCAGTGACATGTCAAACTCATTCTTCATCTCATTAGCAAAATCATTACACATATCATCATTTCCTCCAAAAATGATATCATCCACAAATACCTCACTTACTAGTATCTTATCTCCTTCTATCTTGAGATATATGTTACTGTCTTCATTGGTTCTTTGAAAACCTATCTTCAC
This sequence comes from Cryptomeria japonica, assembly GCF_030272615.1. Classification (NCBI taxonomy): domain Eukaryota; kingdom Viridiplantae; phylum Streptophyta; class Pinopsida; order Cupressales; family Cupressaceae; genus Cryptomeria; species Cryptomeria japonica. Next base: position 120,521,789 of record NC_081405.1, read on the forward strand.
CAAGTGAGAGTGAAATATTTCATACCATGCTCTAGGTACTTTCTTCAATCTATATAATTCCTTATTTAATTTGCACATCATGTCCTTTTCTACAGTTAAAGCATAACCATCTGGCTGTTCAACGTAGACTTCCTCTTCTAATATTCCATTTAGGAATGCTGAATTAACATCCATGTGATATACTTTGAATCCTCTGTATGCCGCAAATGCAAGTAGAGTCCTTAATCCTTCCAATCTTGCAACTAGTGTAAATGTCTCACCGTAGTCTTCACCTTCTTCTTGTGCATATCCTTTGCATACTAGTCTAGCTTTATTCTTGACCACAACTCCATCTTCATTCAATTTATTTCTGAATACCCATTTTGTACCTATTACATTCTTGTTCTCCAGAATGGGTACTAATGACCATGTATTGTTCTTCTCTATTTGGTCAAGTTCTTCTTCCATTGCCTTGGTCTAGTGTTCATCTCCAAAGGTTTCTTTTGCAGTTCTAGGCTCAATTGTGGAAATCATACAAGAGTTCTCTCTAAGCCTTGTTCTTGTTAGCACACCTACATTCTTGTCTCCAATAATCTGATCAGGGCTGTGATTGAGTCTAACATACCTTGGAATAACATGATCTTGTTCTTCAGGTTCTTCTTCTTCTTCACTTTCTTCATCTTCTGTTGGACCTTCCAGTTTCAATTGAACTGGGGCTTCTTTGTTCTGTCCTCCAACTTCTTGCTTCACCGATTCTGGTTCCAAAAATAGTGTGTAAGGTTCTTCTTCTTCCTTCTCCCTGTTGGTTTCGCCTAATCTTTTAGGAAATTCATCAAATTGAACATTTACACTTTCAATGATCTTCTTAGTCCGGTTGTTGTAACACTTGTAATATTTGCTCTTGGTGGAGTAACCAAGAAATATGCCTTCATCACTCTTGGCATCAAACTTACCATTATAGTCATCTCTTTTGATAAAACATCTGCCACCAAAATTTTTGAAGTAACTGACATTAGGTGATCTACCATACCAGCACTCATAGGGAGTTTTGTCCTTACCTCTTTTAATTAGTATCTGGTTCATTGTGTAAACAACTGTGCTAACAGTTTCTCTTCAAAATTTCTTAGCTACACCTCCTTGAATTGGCATAGTCCTAGCAGCTTCAACTACTGACCAGTTGTTCCTTTCTGCAATACCATTCTGCTGTGGTATCCTAGGTGCAGAAAGTTGCCTCTTGATTCCATTGTCTTCACAGTATCTAGTGAATTCCTCTAAAGTAAATTCACCACCTTGATCAGTTCTTAAGAACTTTATCTTCTTTCCACTTTCATTTTCAACTAGAACTTTGAATGCCTTAAACTTGTGAAATGCTTTTGTCTTGTCTTTCAAGAATGTGACCCACATCATCCTTGAGAAATCATTGGTAAATATCATGAAATACCAATCACCCTGAATAATTATAGTCCTCATCAGTCCACAAAGGTCAGTATGAACCCAATCTAGCAAATGTGCTGCTGAGAAAGATTTTCTCTTGAAGGTTGAGGATGTCATTTTCCCTAACTGACATTGCTTGCACAAGGCATTCACCAGTTTGTCCAACTGTGGCAAACCTCTTACTGATTTGGACTTACTGACTCTTACAATGTTATAAAAATTTACACGACATCCTGGATGCTAAAGCCAACTATCTTCTACTTTTTCAATTAAAAAACTGTTGACTTTAGAGTTTAAATGAAACAAGTTACCTCTGGTCTATTTTCCGGTTGCAATCAATTCACCCTTTCTTCCATAAATCTTGCAGACTCCATTCTTGAATTCTAGTGTGTAACCTTTGTCATTGAGTTGAGCAACACTCAAAAGATTGTGTTTCAATCATTCAACCTAGTAGACATCATCTGCACTTCTTTTACCATTCAAAGAGATGGATCCCTTTCCTTTCACTATGTAGGGTGAGTCATTTCCAAATCTCACAACACCTCCATCAAATTATTTCAAAGTAAGAAACTTACTCCGGTCACCGATCATGTGGTGTGAACAACCACTACCTATTATCCAGTCATTTGAACTATCCATGTGAGATACCAATGCCTTTTGATCTGATATCTCTTCTTTAATAGCAACAAAGACAATGTCCTCATTTGCATCTTCCTCAGATTCTTCATCTGTAATTCCTCCTTCCACTGCAATGAGACAATCTCTTTTACCTTTGCCTTTATACTTCCTATACTTCTCACGTTTTTTCTCATTATCTCCATTTGGACAGTTAGCAGCAATATGTCCAATCTGGTTACATGCAAAACACTTCAGTGGTAATTTACCTTTGTACTTACGGGTACCTCAAGGCAACTGCTTGGCCAACAATGCTTCAAGCTCAATCAGACTATCTTCATCATCTACCTCTTTGTTGGATCTAGATTCATGACCGTAGCTCACTTCTCTGCTTTTCCTTACCGATGGGGTTGAGATTGAGGCTCTAAATACAAATTCTGATCTCTGAACACTTCCATCAAAACCATTTAATTCAAATACAGTTAATTTACCAATGATAGAATCAAGAGTTACCTTTGTTTTATCAATAGACTTGAGTTCTTGAATGGGTGCAACTCAGATAGTGTAGATCGGTAAAAGGGTTCTTAACACCTTGCTAACCACTATGGTATCCTCCACTATATCTCCAACACTTTTTATTTCTCTGACTATCTTCTTGATCCTCTGACCATAATGTTGGATATTTTCTCCTTCAACCATCCACATATCATCAAATTTACCTCGCAGACTCTCTTCTTTGGCAATCTTAACATGCTCATCACTGCTATAGGTATCTTCTAGTTTCTTCCACACTTTATATGCAGTCTACAATCCATGAACATCAATATATTCTGAATCGGAAAAGGAACTGATGATGGCCTCCAATGCTTGATTGTTCTCCTATTGCTCTTTCTTTTGATCATCTGTCATAATCCCACTAGGCAAGTTATATTTAGTAACAACATGTTACCAATATTGACTTCCTAAGATTTTGATATAGATCTTCATCCTATCACTCCAGATTCTGTAGTTTTCCCTATTAAACTTTGGACCTTCTTTCTTCATCATGTTCTCCTAGATCTTTTCCTCAAGCTATTAGTTTTAAACACAAGAGGACTTGAAATGCTCTGATACCAATTGATAATATGATAAAACTATAAGGATCTGGTCAACCACTGAGAGGGGGGGTGAATCGGTAGATAGAAAATAAACTAAAATTTCACCAAACTTAATTCCAACTCAGAAATAACTTGCTAACCTAACCGGTTTAGGCACTGTATCCAAAACTGCAACTGCACTGTCAAACTTTACCGGTTGATCAAAACATCAATGATACAATGCAATAGATTTGAAACTCAAATACCATTTAATCCAAACATTAAACCACTCCATTAATATCATTAATATCTCATTTCAAGTCATTTCTGGTCATCTAAATATATCTAAGTGGCTTTATCAGTTATTCATATCAACCATATCAAAACACATCCACAAAATCATTCACCACTTGACACAATGATTTTTCACGTGGAAACCCAAATTGGAAAAAACACAGCGGGGATGAATACCCACAAGTATTTTGAACTCTTCTAAAGTTTGCCCTATTAGGAGCTAAGCCTTGTTAGAAGCTTATACAATAATGTCTTGTTAAGAACAGATCCGGTTAAGGGATTGACTACAATACCCTGTTAAAGGCAATACCTTGTTAGAGGTAACCTCGATGGAGGATTTCAAAGCCAATCTAATGGATCATACAGTTAGAGTATTTAAACAACACCAAGCCTATTAGAGCTTACCCGGTTAATGGATTTAACTATTGAAATGGTTAGAGAATAATAGGTTCTTTGTTGATCTGGTAATAGAACTACCTTGCTTAATCATATCTTTTTTTGCTCCTATCTACCTTTACAACATTCTGTAGACACTCCTTCTGGTTTGACAACAATCACACTACCACACTTAACCAAATTGCCAACACAATTACAAAACAACTCATCAACCTTATAAGCAAATACAATAGGCCGGTAACACAACACAAAACCTACAAATCTCATAGAGATTAAAAATATATCAATTCAATCATAACCATTGGATTACATATCAATCAACTACACATTGTTCAAGACAACTGCAACCGCTCATGGATCACCACACATTGGATCCTGTAGCTCATCACACATTTTTCACTTCATGCTATGCATTCGATCATTCCCAAGATAAACAATTATCTTCACGTGCCAAATCCACTTTGAAACTCATCACATGCATCATGCTCACGTGACATCTCCATCTTTGATCAACATTCGATCATAAATCATCACAACTGATTCTCCAAGCTCCATCTGTTAGGGTTCTTCTTATCAACTAGTTAGCGTTACCGGTTGATCTTTGTCTCAATAATAATACCAATACTGGTTGCCTTCATTGCTTTACTACCAGTTGTATTACTGCATCATTACTAGTTGCTATTGACATCAATTCAATCTTCATGCAATGCCAACATACCCAAGTCGGCTCAATCTGATCCAAAACAATCATGCAGACCCAAACAAATTGTCCACATGCTTCCCACATGTTGGCTTAACATCCTCGAACACACAAATAATCACCAAAATTACTCTGCACAATCTACACAATGAATATCCAGATGCTACTTGTGATGAACGTTCATCTACCTGGAAACCTATCTACTAGACCTTACAACTCACTCAAAACTCAACACTGGAGGCCATAAACTTGGAATAAGGCATATTACACATCCACAATACTTCTTTGAGATCCTCAACATAAAATATTTAACACAAATGATCTGCCAACCAAAATACTGTACCTTTTAGATACATTATTCTATCTCACCGGACCTCACCAAACCTTAGTCTCTCTTCTGGTATGAATGAATCATGAACTATGGATTGGATATCTGACTCTAGTTGCCATCAATGAAAACATATGAACAACAATGTAGTGTCTCTTGCCAATAATTCCACCCTTTGGTATTAATGGCAACACTTGGTGAAAAATGACTAAGTGTCAGACCAAAACCAAAATAACGTACACTGCAACAAGAATCTATCAACCAGACTCCAAGAATAAACAATTCCCCCTAAGATCAACATTTTTCACTCCTCTAAACTCCCCTTTTGACATCAATGGAAAAGGTAGGGTCCTAGAAATAAAATATTCAAGCCAAAATCCTATTTATATATGCACACACAATCCTTACATACTCACAAAAAATTGAAGATGTTTGCATAATAATTCTTCAATGTATCCATGTGGTTATCCTAACCCTTCCTCAGACTCTCCAACATGATTATAAGGCTGCTGAAAAGGTAAGCTTGGGCCTTTGCAGTATTTATCTCATTTGAATCACTGTTAGCTAGAGCATCTTGAGTATCCTTCAAGGCACTGAGCATAATATCTAACTTAGGAGTAATACAACTCCAAAGTTCTCCAACTCTTCCAATTATTCTCTCCCTGTCATGATATAAGCTTACTATTTTCTCAAGCAATGATATAACTTGATCTTCAAGACTACTCAAGGAAATTGATAGAGGATCAACCAATTGAGATATATGAGCTAACTCATCCTCATTCTCCTTAGATTTCTTCTCAATGTATTCAGTGAACCTTTTCAAGGATAGGCATGATTTGTACATATTGCCACCTTCGGATAATGCACCCTTCACGCTCTTCACATGAGAATCTAAAGTAACTCCATCTTTTGCAATCATCTTCTTCAATGTTTGAAGCCTCTTAGTATTAAACTCATTCCACACTTTTTCCTCTGGAACAAATTTCTCAAAAGATTCAAAGTGATTATCTACAGAGTTCATTAGACTCTTCAAGTACTCAGATGGTGTGTCAGAAGTTTTTGGAAATTGACACTCATCGGATTAATTTTGTTATCATTGATGGCAACAAGATCAAATGGAAGTCATATACCGACATTAGGAGGCATTTACCAGCAGACACCGGCACTGACATCAAGTACTTCAAGGAAGCCGACATCAAGGAAGATTTATTTAGAAAATTATTTTGTAATTATTGTGGAGGCAGACATTGAATATCTTTTGTAATGTATTGTAAGCCGACATAAGACATATTGTTTGTAATGGGTATATAGGTTAGTCTACTAGGTCATTTTGTAAGATATATGACATAGGAGAATATAGAAGAACTGTATAATGCAAAGTATATGCATGTAGATCATTTGTATGTGAATGTTATATCATGCAATGATCTATAGATAGTTTGGAAATATTTCTTGGAGGAGAAGAGATATCGGTAGTAGTGTTCAGGGTTTATGAACCGGTACAGAGAAAAGCCAGAACCAAAACTCTATTTGGCATAGTAGATGCATTTTGTGAGTTCATTTTCATTGTTTTACTTCAGCAGAAGCTTATAGTCAGTGAGACTCTTTAGTAATGAGCAGTGTGCTCTATGCAGTGTGCCTTCCTACATGTGCAGGCCCCCATTATATGTAATATCCTTTCATATGGCCAGTGAACTGATATTGTGGGTCACAAATCCCACCATAATTTTTCCTCTTTGAGGTTTTCCACGTATAAATTATGTGTTATGGTGCTCATTAATGTGGATGGTTTATTTGCTTCAAGTTATATGTTTATTTGTTTACCAATTTATATGTGTATGGTATAAAATTATAAAATATCATCTTACTGATAGAACACTAATTCACCCCCACCTCTCAGTAGTGTTCTTGGATCCCAATAATTGGTATCGGAGCTTGGTACCTCGAAAGAAGTTTAACATCTTGAGGAAGATCCTAAAACCGAAATCTTTGAACATGGCTATGGAAAATCAACTTGAGATGGCTCTTGAGGATTATGATGCTGAAAGGATGAAGAACCTGAAATTGCAAGATGAATTCAATTCTGCAAATGAATTCATTCTTATCCTGCAAGAAAGGTTATCATCTGCTCAAGCCAAGAGAAATGAACTTTTGCAAAACCCAGATGATGAGGAAAAGAATGCACTTAAGGAACAATGTCAGAAACTAAGTCAAGCAAACATGCTCATGAAGAATGAAATGCAAGACCTGACTATGAGGTTATTAAAATATATTGAGGATAGAAAGAAGAAGAAAGATAATCTTGTTATATCTCTGAAGAACAAATTTGATGAATGTGGCAGATTGACTCATGAGAATAATCTATTGAGAACTGATTTGGCACGCTCCCGAAACAATGAACAAGAACTTGAAAGACAAATAACTACTTTGAGAGATGATTTGACTACTACAGGTGAGTATAAAGAAAAATTCAAGATTAGTGCTGCACAGTTGGATGACTTATTGAAAAGACAAAGGTAGATTGATGATTCTAGAGGACTTGGATTTGTACAAGATGAAAGCTCTGGTACTGCAAATGAAGATCAGACAAATGATATGCAGAACTCATTAGACCAAAGGAAACCGGTAAGGAAATATAATGCTTATAAATTCAATGGTAGATGTTTTGTTTGCAATAAATTTGGGCATATGGCTAAACAATGTAGAAATAAAGCAAATCAAAACTACAATTATGTTCCTGGTCAATGCACAAATTGCAAGAAATATGGTCATAGATCAGAATATTGCAGAATGAATGTTAAATGTCATTCATGTAGAAATTTTGGACATTTTTTTAATCATTGTAGGTCAAGGAATGACACCCAATATGTCAAAGCAATTCAAAAGAACAATGTTACATGTTATGCATGCAACAAAATAGGTCATATTACTAAGTATTGCATAAGCAAGACTCAACCAATTAGCAATGATAAAGATATTGAGAAAGAAAAAAATAAGGTAGATGAAATACAACAAGATCACACCAAGAGATGGGTTAGAAAATTTGAAGAACCAAGTGGAGATGGATCACATCGGTAACTCCACCGGTAGAATAGAGCATTCTTGCACCGATAGGAAATTCCACCGGTAACTGAGGCATAGGCCTTAGGGGTTGGAAAATTTATTGAAAACATCGCTTATTCCCTTGGAGGATATCGAAAGAGATCTGGAGAGTTAAGTTCATTATTGTTGAAGGTTCACCCGGTATAAGACTGCAAAACTGACATCTGATAGGGTACATCATGAAGCATTTATGACAGAGAAAGATTAGGGTTTTATTCATTGATAAAAAAGGAAAGTGAATTCATTTTCAATCACCCCGCATTCAAGCATTTAGAGTGAAGTAAAGGCAAATTTCAGGCAAATTAAGAGCGAGAAAAGGCATTCTGAAAGGATTTCAACTAGTTATCAGAGAAGCACTAAATCTTCCACCGACGTTCACTTTCAGGTATTCTTCGAAAATGGCATTTGGATCTTCAGCTCCTACTTTCATTGTAAATCCCACCATTGTTGAAGTTAAGGATAGGTTGAGACCCATATTCAAGGAGGTTCCCCTAATTTCTAAGAAAGAAGACTTTGCAGGAGCATTTTCTAGGGTTCTTGATGGTGTGATGTATGTTGAAGATGTGAGGGCATACATTCATTGCACCCTAGAGGATCTAGGCACAAAGGAAATCAAAAGCATGTATCAATTCGTGATACTGGGCAACTTTGAAACCACCAAGCTAGAATACAAAGAATTGAGGATCTAGGGTTAGCCGGTATTTTGTACATACCGGATTTCAAAGATGAGGTCATCAAATACATTTTGAGTAGGGTTCACAATGAGTTCATTTGGCTGGATCGACCTTACATGATCACCAAGGAGGCTATTCAAGTAGTCACCGACTTACCCAAAGTCGGACAAGAACCTTGCAAGAAAATTTCCAACACTGAGGTTGAGAAACTCACCAGTAGAACTCTTGATAGAAGATCAATGAGGATTAGCACAATCATCGACACTGATGTGAAATTTACAAGCATGATAATAGGTTATAAGGTAACTCAATATAATTGATTGAATTCTGTTGCTAGTTCTTGCATTCATGTTGCATATCAGATGTTCAGGAATGATGCAAATATGATTTATGTGAATGGTTGAGGAGTGAATTGATGTTGAACCTTGGAAAGATCAAGGGAGTTAATAAATGAGCATTTAGATACATAAATTTGATTGTTTGTTTAATGCTTTACTTCCTGAATGAGCTACCTGGTCTAGGAAAGAAGCATTGGGATCATGACATACCGGTAGGTATGCAGATCAAGGAAGCAATCACCAGTCTTGGTACCAGCAGAGATGAGAAACTTTGGGGTTATTTTCAAAAAATTCCAAGAAAACATGAGGCAGAGGGAGAGGTTATCAAAGAACATTGTGGAAAAGTACTCTACTGATATCTGTTTTATAATGAAAACCAATAAAAGCCTCACGAAAGCAATTGAACCAAGGACCATATGGGTTATAGAACTTGGATATGAGGTGGATGATAACATTATGGACCTCTATGCAAAAATGCTTCTAGATGCCCTATTGGATGACAAAATAGATCATTTTGGCATGACAGAAGAGAAGGCCCTTGAAGTCAAAACTGGCTTCAACAGGAAGAGAAGGGAGAATAAAATAAACAAGATGTCTGCATATATACAGGATGTAATTCATAAGATAGACACTCAATAGGGTTATGGATCCAAACCAGTAGCAGAACCAACAGTGGTTAGTACTGCAGAAGTAAAGAAGCCCGAAGCTTACATTTCTGCCATCAATTTGATTCTGACCCTAAGGACAATGAACCTCTAGCTTTCGAAAGGGTACAAAGGAAGAAAGTAGATCAGCCACCGGTAGAGTAGAAGAAGGTGGAACCTAGGAGGAGACTTTTTAGAAAGGAAACTAAACCAACTACACCGCCACCTCTGGCAAAGAAGCCTATACAAAAGAGAAAACCATCTACATCTACTCCGGCAACCACAAGCAAAAAGAAGAAGAGTGATGATACTAAACTCAGTAAGACCAAAATGACCTACGCTGAATTAATTGATGAAATGATAAAAAATATATCTATTTACTATAAAGATTTAGAGGATGATGAGAAAAATGAGATTGAAGAGGCAATTTTGTTATACATGGATATATATAAGAAAGCCTTAGTAGAAATTTTGAAGGAAATTCCTCTATCACTATACAATAAATTAGATGCTAGAAGACTTGATGCAATCAAGAGGGATAGAGAAATCAAGGAAGTAGAACTTTTGGAAATGTATGGTTCAATGAACAATGAGGAAATGAAAAGATACGTAGATGTTGCAAACAGAACATTATTTAGTAGAAAACCCCGACAAATAAGCCTAATGATGGGCAGGGTAAATGAGGTAGTAAATGAAACTAAAGATGGTTGGACCAGATTCTTCCAGAAGAATTGAGATTTTCTTACATCTCATGAAGAATTTTTTATGGCAATAATTTCCACCATCTTGGACAGATTTAAAGGGAAAGGTATTTTGGATAGTTCAACTCCAATTTTGACTAAACCGGCAGTAACTATAGATATACAGACACAACCGACAGTAAAGGAAAGTGTACAGTCTGTACCAGCACAAACTATTTTTCAGCAAGGCAATGTACATGATATTGTGAATATTGTGGATAATACTCTACCGACAGTAACTAACACTGCACCAAATGGAGAAGCCACCGCTGCTAAGAAGATAAGGTAAAGGGAATTGAGTCTACACCGATAGTTCATATTGATTCCTTGACAAAGGTTTTGGCAATTGACACTTCTCAAGTTGAGAAGAAACCAGTCACTGAGATGAGTCCAACTAAGTTAATGATGATGACTACTCAGAAACTATTAAAGGAGGGATCTACAGCTAAGGGAATAATAGATCAATCAGTTACAGTGTTGTATAATTTAGTCCCTGATTGTCAGATTGAGAATGAAGCAAGCCCTTTGGGGAAGCTTAAAACACTAATAGAGTAAATATCTAACAATTTTCAATCAGTGCAGCAGATATCACACCGATAGGAATTAGAAAGATTTACTATGGCTAAGAATGCCGCCTTTGACCAGATCATTGGAACAAAGAAAAAGAAAATTGAAGCTAAACTCATTCTTATTGAGAATTTTTCAAAACAATGTACAAATATCTACAGGGTCTGTTGTAACATAGAAAATCTTACAGCAAATGTAGATAGCAGATTAAAGGAATTACATTATAAGGTAGCTAACATTTCAAATTCTTTTGATGGATTAACTGCACTAACAACATCTGTTGATGGACAAATTTTGTCCTTAGAGAACCAATTTTTTTCTTTTGAGAAGGTGAGAGATGCAATCATTCTTAGAGAAAGGAGTCTTAGAGGATTGGTGAGTCCCAAATTGGATTCACTGGGTGTACATAAAAGAGAGTGTATGTACATGATTGCTAAACCTACACTGAAACAAGTCAAAGAGAAGGAAACACTGGCACACTTACTGAGTGGACTAGCATCCATATCTGAAACTTTCAAAATCGGTTGGGATACATACCTATAGTTGCTGGATAAGGGTTACCCAAAAATTTTGAAGTTAGTCAAGCTCAGGTAAAACAAACAATATTTATTCATTCTTTTGTTTTGAATTCTTTCAATTCTTTCACCAGTATTTGGCATTGATGCTAAAGGGGGAGTGTATATATGTGAAAAATATCAAAAAATATTAGACAAGAACATATGGGAAGGACATCAAAATATCAGAAGGAGTGTATTTCTTAGGGGGAGCATATTTCAGTTGAACTGACAAGGAATCCATTTTTTCAGATGAGTGTTGCCATCAATGCCAAAGGAGGAGATTGATGGAAATTGACACTCATCGGATTTATTTTGTTGTCATTTATGGCAACAAGATCTGATGGAAGTCATATGCTGACATTAGGAGGCATTTATTGGAAGACACTGACACCGACACCAACATCGACATCAAGTACTTCAAGGAAGCCGACATCAAGGAAGATTTGTTTAGAAAATCATTTTGTAATTATTGTCGAGGCCGAAATTGAATATCTTTTGCAATGTAATGTAAGCTGACATAAGGCATATTGTTTGTAATGGGTATATATGTTAGTCTGCTAGGTCATTTTGTAAGACATGTGACATAGGAGAATATAGAAGAACTATATAATGTGAAGTATATGTATGTAGATCATTTGTATGTGAATTTTATATCATGCAATGATCTATAAATAGTTTGGAAAGAATTCTTGGAGGAGAAGAGATACTGATAATAGTGTTCAGGGTTTATGAACCAGTACAAAGCAGAGCCAGAACCAAAACTCTATTTGGCATAGTAGCTGCATTTTGTGAGTTTATTTTCATTGTTTTACTTTAGCAAAAGCTTGTAGTCAGTGAGACTCTTTAGTGATGAGAAGTGTGCTCTAGGTAGTGTACCTTCATGCATGTGTAGGCCCCCATTATATGTAATATCCGTTCGTATGGCTAGTGAACTGATATTGTGGGTCACAAATTCCACCATAGTTTTTCCTCTTTGAGGTTTTCCATGTATAAATTATGTGTGTTATGGTGTTCATTTATGTGGATGGTTTATTTTCTTCAAGTTATATGCTTATTTGTTTACCGGTTTATATATGTATGGTATAAAAGGATAAAATATCATCTTACCAGCAGAACACTAATTCACCCCACCCCCCCCCCCCACCTCTCAGTGTTCTTGGATCCCAACAGAAGTACCCTTCTTAAATTAAGGCATTAATTTCTCCAAAATACTAGATGCCAGGGTTAGCAACATATTGTCCTTACTTTATGACTTCAGAAGATCCTCACTAGCCTTTGCTTGAGCAAATGATGCTAACTAAAGCTTTTGGATGGGAGACAAAGAGGCGAGGTTAATAGGAACTTGCACAAATTCTGGATCATCAATTATTTGCTTTCCCTTCACTAGCTCTGCAGTTTCTCTTGCTCTCGAAATGGTTTCTTACTTTACCTCAACCTAAACTTTCTATACACCCTTCTCTATAATGTCTATCGGAGGATTCTCAACCTCATCTACTTTGATTGCTTCACCCACGTCATTTTTACCCTTATCTTCCACATCCTTTGTCTTCTCAGTTTCTTGAGATGACATGTTTTGGGCTTCCAGATGAGTATAATATTTTCCTTTTTCCGAATTAACTTCATACTAAATTTCAAGTAACACTTTTGTCAAAATTTTCTCCATTCCTTTTGCAACCTCATCAATTTTCCCAAACATGATTTTGTTACCTGGTTTTACTCTGAAACTCATTCTTTGCTAGCTTAAGTAATCTTGCTATCTCTTCCTTATAAATCGAAGAGCATAAATTAACTAATACATATTCTTTCAATCTCTCATCTTCTTTATTTGTCATTTGTCTCCTAGCATCCAAAATTTCATACAATCTCTTGGGTATGACTGACATTAGCTCAATTAGAGATTTACTATATACATTCAAGTACTCTATAGTTGCTTCCTCTAAAGTCATTTTGTCATTCTCATAAAAAATTTCATACCATTTTGATAATGGCTTCAAGTTACCATTCTTCACAACCTCATTCACAATCTGATCTATTGTCATAGGAAGTTCAATAGTAAATTTACCTTGCTTAATGAAATCATCAATTTCAGATGATTTGGTTTTCTTACCAGATTTTGCTCCACTAGAAGCTTCTCCTTTTTTACCTTGGTGGCCTTAGCTTCTTTGGCTTTAACCTCCTTGATTGCTTCATTAGATTCAGTTTCATCATCATCTACAAATCTAAGTGACTTCCTCTTCTTGTCACCACTAGATGGCTTGACTGAAGATTTTGGTTTGCTTGTAGGCTTTCTTGAAGGCTTTTGTGAACTAGAGAAGGGAGAAACACTTCTTAATTGCCTTGGCTTACATGTAGATGCTTCTAGTTTATCCTTCTTCTCCACCTTAACAATTTTCTCCTCAAAAAGGATATTCTTCTCTCTTGCTTTCTGAACCGCTTCCTTAGTTATCTCCATGCTCTCTACAAGAGCCTCAACTTCTTTCCAGACTTTCTTTTGTATCATTTATTTCTTGAATTGTTGATGTAGCTTTAAACTCTTTTCTGAATAAGTCCCAAATCTTTCGTCCTTGGGATCAACTAGTTTGCTCAACATATATTGTGTACAAATATCCAATATTTGTTCTTCAACCTCATAACCCATAGGCATAATCCATACCATCTGAGGTTCCACGACTTCCATTAAGAACTGATTGGTATCCACCATAAAACAGATTGTGTCTTGATATTTCTCCACTATGGACTTAGGGATCCTTTCCCTCTCATGCATTTCCTTTTGGAAATTATTGAAATAGCCCTATAAATTTTTATTTCGAACCTTAGAGTCACTGAAGTTGTACAAATATTCACTGATTTGAACTCCTACCGGTCTGTCAAAGGTACATTGTACCTTCCCAACTCGTGGTACTTCATTCATAAAGTAGAAAAGAAAACATAGAAGCAAAGTTCCATACTTGAAAGGATGTTTCTTGTTCTCTTTGATCTTCTTTATATTCTTTATAAGCTCACTCTAGAGTAGTTCATAGCGATCATACTTCTTGTTTTCTCTCATCATTTCATAAGCGACATATATTGTAGTTCCGATGTTAGGATTCCCAAAGATACTGAGAGGGGGGGTGAATTAGTATCTAACTGGTTAATGAATTTTCTTAACTTATTAAATGAATTGCATGTCAAAACATTGTACCGGTAAACCAAAATTAATGCAGTAAATAAGAACAACAACCACAACATAGAAAGCACACCATAAAACAATATTTTAATGAGGAAACCCGGTGTGGGAAAAACCTCAGCAGGATTTGTGACCCACAATATTCGCTTACTAGCCAATAAGAGAATATTATTGTTACAATAGGGGCCTGCACATGCAGGAAGGCCAACTGCCTAAAGCTCACTTCTTAAATACAAAAGAGAAGTCTCATTGACTTACAAAAGTGGATTATGAAAATCCAATTTCATGTACTGCTTCGAATCAACATCTGCTATGCCAAGTTCAGTACCGGTTTAAGCTCTGCAACTTCCAAAACCTTATTCCAAACTTTGCCTTAATATTCACATCAATAATCTAACCATATCCACATCTCTAAAATGATTTACAAGAGCTCATACTTATATGAGTCATATTTACAACTCGCCTTGTCGGTTTACAAAAAGATATTACAATTAATTATAAAATACAATAAATAACATCTTGTCGGCCAGGGTGTCAGTGTCCATCTTTGCCGCTGCCGCTGCTGCTGCGGGTGTCTATTCCTGTGCTAGTTCCATATGATTTTAAGGTTTCCATCAATGACAATACCTTCAATCACCTACAATTTCTCATTGGAGTGTGCATTTGCCAACAATCTCCCCCTTTGGCATTGATGGTAACACTCATGAGAAAAATCCAAAAAGTGTTGTCCAAAATTTGTCTTACCAAAACTGTGTTACCAAAACTATTTGCTAGAAAATGGAGTGCTCCCCGTGAGCAGATGATATCTTATGTTGTCTTTTTTCTCATCCTCAACTACTCCCCCTTTGGCATCAATGACAAAGGCTATCATTCAATGTCAATTGAGTGGAGTTCTTGCCTGGTTCCCTGTAACCTATTGATTACAATCTAATGAATTTATGCTAAGGCAAAATTTAGACCATTATTGAACCTCTCACTATCCTTTATTGTTGCTTCTGTTCTTTGAATTGTACCAGCAAGAAAGTGCATTTTCTCTTCTAGTGTCTTAAGTCCTAGAACAAGAGCCTTAGAAATCTCTTTTCTCAAAGAGATGAGGATATCCAATTTAGGACTTAGTCTGCACTTAAGTTCTTTTGCCTTATACTTTATCCTTTCCTTATCTTTCTCAAGTTTTTCTATTTGTGCTTCAAATCCTACAATTTCTTGTTCAATTACTGATATTGAATCTGATGAACCTATCAAGTTGCCAGCAATATCATTTATTTCATTGTGTGCCATGATGATCTCTTTATCTATATCTTTTGTCAAAATGTTTGTTTTTCATGTGTCTCTATACATTTTCGTGAAGTCCAAAATTGTTTTTCCTAATACCAGTAATAAGGTTTCCATTTGTTCCTTATTATTCTTGATTGTTTCCTCAAATAATTTTCCCTTCTCCTTATTCATTTTCTCTTTGAAGGTGTCTTCATTTATCTGATCTAATGTTATTAGATTGTTGGTTATGTACTTAGACAATGTGTCTAATTGGCTCAAAGAATCTTTATTCTCTATATTACACTTTGGAGCTATCATCTTCAAAATTGGTAAAGTGTCATCTATATCCTTATAAGCTTGTGCATTGCACTCTTTTATTTTCTTTATTGAATCTAATAGTACCTCTATTACATTTGATGGCCTAAATTCAGTCATGGATGTTCCGGATGACTGTCCAACCATTTTTACAATCTGCAATCCGTCGGTGGTAGTGATAGCTTTGCTTTCCTCTTTCTCTGGAGGGTCAGTTTAAGTTTGCATTTCAGCTACCAAAGGCTTAGGCTTGTCAAATGTAGCCGGTGGCACTGTCTATGAAGGAGCATGTTGATCTGCCTATTTCTCAGTGTTTTCCTTAGTATGAACCTATTTCTCTACCGGTTTCTCAGTGTCCTTTCCTGATGGTGTCTTTGTTTGTGCCTCTGAAGATTTTACTATATTATCCACTGCTAGTTTTTCTTTGTTTACCTTTGTACTATCTACTGTCAGTGACTCAGTAGGTTTTCCAGTTTCAGTAGTTGTCAGTGGGTTAGTAGATGCATCGGTATGCACACCTGTGGTATTTGCCTTTCCAGTGTCTAGGGGTTCATTTGATTTTTCAGTTTGTTGTTGTTCCCCAATTCCAATGTTTTCAACTACAATATTTCCTATTGGCGGCTCAGTTGCCACATCTCTCTTGTCATTTGTTTCCTTATCCACCACAATATTGACTTCCTATGTGTCAATGTTCATTGTGTATAGCACCTCAGAATTAGGATTTGTATCCTCATGTGGTGTTTCCATACTCTCTGTTGCCAGTTGTGTGTCAACAGTTTGTACCGGTGGAGTATCAGAAGGAGGTGGGGGCAAATTATTAGTTATATTTAGGCTTGGAGGTCCACCTACTTTACCTTTCCCCTTATCCTTATCTTTTTGGTAGACTCTGATAGTCTTTGGTCTTTTAAGCTCTTCTTGTTTTTCTTTCTCAACAAAAAATATATCCCATTGATATGCAGTTTCTTCTGTTATTTCATTTACTCTATCTACCATTAGTGCAACATGTCGGTGACCAGTTGAAAATATTGTCCAGTTGGCCTCACTGATCAGCTCATCAATCTCTTGAGTGGAGTTCACTGGGTGAACTACAAGTAGTTTCTCTATTTTTATCTTTTTATCTAGTTCCACAATAGCTACGCTTCTAGCTTCTAATCTTTTGTACAATTCATTGGGTATATCATCTACAATCTCCATCAAAAATTTCTTATAGATGTCTAAGTGTAAGATTACACTATTTTCTATGCTCTCCTTTTCATCATTAGAAAGTGTGTTATACAACTTGCTGATATTTTTCAATTTCCCATCCTCAGTTATCTCATTCAAAAGTTTGTCAAAAGGTGGAATAACCTGTCTTTCTTTCCTTTTCTTTGGTGTTAACTTCTTATCCGGAGGCCTAACTACCTGTTGTTTTTGTCTTGTCCTTATGGGTGTAGGTGAGGGTACCAGTGAGGGTTTTCTTTTTCTTTCTACCCTTTTGAATTCAGCTGGTATATCACTGTCCGAGGAAGTTGCAACTGGTGAAAGATATGTTTCCGGTTGTAGTCCTTCCAATTCACTCTCCTTAATACCAGTTTTGTTCAATACATCTTCTTTTATTGCCTTTTCCTGTCTTGTTCCCTTCCTCACTATCTATTCATTTTTCTTGATTCTTTTCTCATATTGGATTTTGCTTTCTATGGTTTCAGCATTGCCAAATATTTTCTCTTTCGATTCCTTAGGTGCTTCTAAGAGGGATTTTGCATAGGTTTCAACTATGTCATCATCTGCCTCATATCCCATCTCTGTGACCCAAACAGTCCTAGGGACAACTGCCTCCATCTAGATTTCATCTGTCTTGATCACAAAGCATATCTCTTTTTGATACTTATCAACAATTGCTTGAGATAACCTTATTCTTGTCTTCATCATTGCTTTCAAAGTTTGAAAATATTCATTTATGTTTTTCTCCCTATCATCTCCCATGTTGTTCAGTATGTCTAACAGTTGTTTTCCTACTGGTATATCAAATCCAAAGTCTTTCCTGCCAATACCGGGTACTTCCTTGGTAATGTACAACATTAAGCACACAAGCAGGTTGCGAAATCTGAAAGTTCCTTTCTTATCACCTTTGTTTTTCTTCAAGTTGTCTATCAGTTCATCTTTTAGCCACTCACATACATCAATTCTTGCATTGTTATTCACCATGTCATATGCATTTTTGATACATAAACTGGAAACAAAGTCTAGTCAGTTTGCATGTGTAGCCTTATAACCAAGAATCATGCTAACAAATCTAACATTGATATCTTTCACATCATTAACTCTTAGGGATCTTTTATCAAATGTTGCGCTGGTTAGGGTCATCACAATGTCATTTGGAAACCTTTTAGTTTTATCAGGCCTGCTACTGGTGGAAGGTAAGCCAGTCACTGCCCTAACTGCCTCTTTGGTAATCTTATGGATGGAATCCAACCAAAATAATTCTCCATGAACTCTGCTCAAGACAATCCTTATCACAGCCTTAAGAAAATCAAGGATATTGAGAATGTCCACAAAGCCTAGGTTTTCCACTATCTTGTGTTCCGGTTTAACATTTCCATGTTCATCACAGATTACTGGTCTATACATGTTCTTAATTTCATCATCTCCTAGTTCCTCAATATGACAATGTATATACATTCTAGGATCTTCTGCATAAACTACTCCCTTAGGTATTTTCAAAAATGCTCCTAGGGTATCATCTTTCTTCGTAATCTCAGGAATAAGTTTGAACATGGGTCTAGGGCGCTTAATAACCTCAATCACAGTATGGTTTGTAATGAATTTAGGTGCAGAGGGAGAAGCCATAGTTATAAATACCTTAATCTTCCTTTAGGATGATTTGCTTCACTTTTTGCTATGGATGCCTTTGCTTGGAATTTTCACACTCTCAAGAGATTTGAATGCTTGTTGAATGAAAAAGAGCCAAAAAACTTGCTTTATAATATTATTTCCTTCAACTACCACATTTAATGGCTACCAGTTAAGTGAAAACTTAACTTATCTGCCAATAAAGAAGTAATCTGACTTCTCACCATCACCCGAGGGTAAACTAGCATGTTTTCAATTTGTTGCCATACCCCCAAAGGATTATTTCTCAGTTAGATGAAGAATCTCTTGCCGGTGGAGTGATACTTTGTTCTACCGGTGAAGGAATAGCTTAACTAACATTCATATCTGACTTTCTAATCCATTGTTTTGACAATTCTTGCTTTACCTCTTCAACCTTTTCTTTACCTTTCAAACTGGGTCCTTTGTTATTTGCCGGTGATGCCTTACTTCTACAAAATTTTGCAATCTATCCAATTTTAATACAAGCATAACAAGTCACATTGTTTTTTTGAATAACTTTCCCATATCCTATGTCGGCATGTGTTCTGCATTGATTAGATAAGTGTCCAAATCTTCCACAAACATAACATCTTACATTCATTCTGCAATTTTCTGAATTATGTCCAACTTTATTGCATTTAGAGCATTGACTAGTGGGTGCATTGGTGTTCTAATGGTTTCTAAATCTACACTGATTTGCTCTATGACCATACTTGTTATAGTTAAAGCATTCCCATTGAATTTATAAGCATTAGGTTGTCTTAATGGTTTACTATGATCATGATTGTTTGCAGTACTGGAGCTTTCACCAACTTCAAAGCCAAGGCCATTAGTATCTCCATTAGGTTTCTGATTTTTCAGCATGTCATCAAGTTCTTTTGAACTTTTCATGAATTTCTCCTTGTGTTGATTTGCAGTAGCCAACTCATTTTCCAAGAAATCCTTCTGTCTCATGAGTTCAGTTTTGTCATTTTGTATGCATAAAATCTGTCTTCAACATATCATTTTCATAACCGAGTTGTGTTTTCATTTCCAGCATCATTGAGTCTTCTAACCTAGTCATCATCATTCTTCTTTCTATCTTCAATGTCTTTACAAAATCTCATGGTCATATCTTGCATCTCATTTTTCATTGTACTGTTTTCTTGTCCCAACTTGTTCACAATGTCATTAAGAGTTTCTTTCTCATCATCATCACTCTGCATCTTCTCAAAAAGTTCTCTTATTTTGTTCCTAGCTATAGTGAGATTTTTCTAAAGTCCTTGAATGATTTCCTGTGCAGCTTTCAGATCATCTTCAAGTTTCATATTTTTCAACTTTCCTGCATCATAGTCTGCAAGAGATGTTTCTAGTTGCTTCCTCAAGTTTTCCATCTCTACCGGTGTCAGAATCTTCCTCAAGCTGTTAGGATTTTAAAAATAGAGGACCAGGCTCTAATACCAATTGTTAGGATTCCCAAAGATACTGAGAGGGGGGGGGGGGGTGTGAATCAATATCTAACTGGTTAATGAATTTTCTTAACTTATTAAATGAATTGCATGTCAAAATAGTGTACCGGTAAACCAAAATTAATGCAGTAAATAAGAACAACAACCACAACATAGAAAGAACACCATAAAACAATAT
Organism: Cryptomeria japonica; assembly: GCF_030272615.1. Taxonomy (NCBI): domain Eukaryota; kingdom Viridiplantae; phylum Streptophyta; class Pinopsida; order Cupressales; family Cupressaceae; genus Cryptomeria; species Cryptomeria japonica. The sequence goes on from NC_081405.1 coordinate 120,542,441, forward strand.
TTTAATGAGGAAACTCGGTGTGGGAAAAACCTTAGTGGGATTTGTGACCCACAATATTTGCTTACTGGCCAATAAGAGAATATTACTGTTACAATAGGGGCCTGCACATGCAGGAAGGCCAACTACCTAAAGCTCACTGTTTAAATACAAAAGAGAAGTCTCATTGACTTACAAAAGTGGATTATGAAAATCCAATGTCATGTACTACTTCGGATCAACATCTTCTATGCCAAGTTTAGTACCGATTTAAGCTCTACAACTTCTAAAACCTTATTCCAAACTCTGTCTTAATATTCACATCAATAATCTAACCATATCCACATCTCTAAAATGATTTACAAGAGCTCATACTTATATGAGTCATATTTACAACTCGCCTTGTCGGCTTACAAAAAGATATTACAATTAATTATAAAATACAATAAATAACATCCTGTCGGCTAGGGTGTCGGTGTCCATCTTTGCCATTGCCGGTGTTTGTGCTTGTGCCGGTGTTATATGATTGTAAGGTTGCCATCAATGACAATACCTTCAATCACCTACAATTTCTCATTGGAGTGTGCATTTGGCAACATCCAAAAATGAATTCTCCCTGCTGGAGTAGTAAATCTTATATCTGATTACAATAGAGGCAAATATGATGCCATGCTCTAGGATGTCATTGATATTCATCGCCTGTTTGTCAAATATTGATCCGGTTGCATTTGTCACAATATCATTATTTGCAGTCTTCAAAGATGGCAGCTCTTTGGATGCACATAGACTTGTCATAGCTTGAATAACAATCTTTGTGATCTTGTGGGGCTTGTTCAACCACATAAATTCATCATGCATTCTTCTCAATATGTATCAGATCTATTTGAGTTCATAGAACATCGGAAATCTAACAAACTACGCGAAACCCTTATCTTCTAAACCTTTAAATTCCAGTTTTAGCATTAAACTCTTATCAGACAATTGATTGTTGTACATATTCAACATGTATGAGCTTCTCAATTCTTCGATGTTACAATGCGTGTAAACCCTAACTTCTTCAATATGCAGGACACCATAGGGAACCAATAAAAATGCACTTTTGAGATCATCTTCGATGGAGATAAATGGATGATGTTTGAAGTTCGATCGTGCATACTCAGTGATATCAACAACAAGAGGGGTAACAGTACCAGATGCAACCAATTCTAAAATTTAAGACTTTAAACTTAAAAAGTTCTATCAATAAATACCTTGATCATTGGATTAGGGTTTCTTGCCAAATCTCCTAAGAGATCTTCTTTCACTCTTCGGTTGTTGAAAATTTTTCTTTCAAAGGTCTCCAAACCTCTTCTCTTCAAACACAAAGTGAGAAATAAAGTGGTGAAATTGCTATTTATCTTCTACAAACCTAAATTTTCATTGTAATAAATGCACTTTTCCCTAATACTTCTGGATACTCTGCATTTTACAAAAATCTTTTGCAGACCTTCAAATCTGCTCAAACTTTTGTGAAAATCCATCAAAGACATCTGTGATCATCACATACACCTTTGCAACCTACTAAAATCAAACATATATCTCAAATAGGGGGTTTATATGATTTTCATGATTGTTTTCCCTAAGGTCGAATGCCTTAGCTTAGTTACCGGATGAGGTTCCAACACTGAAATCAGGTGCAAACCCACTTCTTGCATCATCATTGCTCTTTTTAACCCAAGTCTTCTTCATTTGATCATTGATGTCATCAACCTTCACTTTTCCCTTCTCATCTGCCTTCACATTCTTGTTCTTATCTTCCGGACCTCTTCTATTCATATTTCTACTTCTAAAGTACTTAGCAATGTGATCTGATTTGTTGCAATCATACCAAACAAAATTTCCTTGTCTAAGCATGAAGTTCATCTGATTTCCTCTTGATCTGTATTGATTAGCAACATGTCCAAACCTACCACATGCATAACATCTGAAATTTCTCCTACTTTGAAAGTTGTTCATCACACTTCTACATTTATTTGACTTATGACCATACTTGTTGTACTTAAAATATTGACTAGAGAAAGATGAACCATTATTATTCATCCTATTTTTGCATTGACTAGCCATATTATCAAATTTATTCCAAACAAATTAGTTATCATTGAACTTATGAGCATTAGGTTGCCTTACTAGATCTCTTCTTGAATTGTACTTTTGTTGTGTTGATTTAGAGCATTCACCTTTCTCAAATCCAAGACCTCTTGTTTCATTAACATTCTTCTAACTTTCAACCATTTCATCAAGTCTGGTTGAGCTGACCCGAAACTTCTCCTTATACGCATTTGTTTCTTCAATATTAAATTTAAGAAGTACATGCTTTCCAATATCTTCCTCATGCTCTCTAGCTTCTTGTAGGTCAAGCTTCAATTTTCCATTCTCATTCTCAAGTCCGCAACATTCTTCAGATTTGTCTTTCAAGGACTGAGAAAGATTCTCCTCGTTCTTCTTCCTTTCCTCAATCTCCTTTGTCAATCTCATCACAATAGATTCCATCTCATTCTTCTGGACAACATTAGCTCTAGCAAGTCTCTCACACTCTTTTGTCTTTTCCTTTAGGGATTCTTCATCAATGCTTTGACTTTTTTTCTCTTTTAACTTATCAAAAAATCCTTTTCTCTTTTCTCTTGACTTGTTCAACTAATATTTCAATGATTCAATGAAGTTCTCATCATCCCTAAGGCTTGCTTTCACTTTCCAAACCTCGGCTTGTGATTGATCAAGATCTTCAAGTGCAACAAGAAGATGTTGTCTAAGACTATCAGAATCCATTGATTCACTTTCCCATATCCTCCTTAAGCTATTTGTGTTCTTCCAAGGAACTAGGCTCTGATACCAATTGTTGGAATCAAGGAACACTGAGAGGGGAGGTGAATCAGTGTTCAACAATTTTTAACATTCCTAATCTATCCTTTAAACCACTTAATGTAAATGAATAAAAGTAGAATGCAGAAACACAAGGAAAATAAGCACAACACCATAACACTAAGATTTTTAAGTGGAAACCCAGTTAAGGGAAAAACCACGGTGGGATTGAGACCCACAATATTAATATACCTTGTCAGAAGTATAATAATATTACATGAGGGAAATGCACATGCATTTAGGCACACTTCCTAGAGCTCACTGCTCAAATTACAATAAGGGCTACAACCCCATAAGGTTCACTACCTTACAAATGATTACATATAATAATTGAAATGTCTAAACTAATAAACAACATCTACAAATGCCAAAAATAGTTCTGGTAAAGCATAAATCACATAATCTTACTTTGTTCTACTCTATTCTGATAATCTGTTGTATTCCAGAGATCAAATCTTTCAATTGCACACAATCACACATAACTACTGATCTAAAAAATGATGAAATCAATCGGTCTTATATATCCGCAACATAAATTTAGGTCTTCTTCCTATCGGCCCAAAAACACATGATGCACAAATGAAACGTGTTACCCAAGTCGGCTCAATCCGATCCAAAATGATCATGTGGACCAAAAAAAATTGTCCACATGCTTCCCACATGTCGGCTTAACATCCTTGAACACACAAATATCACCAAAATTACTCTACATGATCTGCACAATGAATATCCACATGTTACTAGTAAAGAGCATTGTTCTACCTAAAACCATGTCTACCAGACTTGGAATAAGGCATATTACACATCCAAAATGCTTCTTCAAGATCCACATCATAAAATATTCAACACAAATGATCTACCAACCAAAATATTGTACACTGTTCTATCTCATTGGAACTAACCGGACCTTAGTCTCTCTTTCGGTATGAATGAATCATGAACTGCGGATTGTATATTTGACTCTAGTTGTTATCAATGACAAAATCTAAACAATAATATAGTGTCTCTTGCCAACACTACTCTTGTTGGCCATATGATGGAATTTATTATGTGTTGCATTGATGTTTTGTCATTGATGTCAACACTTGTTGTTATGGTTGTTTACGGACTTTCGGTAGAAGGATTGGATTGGGAAGATAATTAGTTGATTATCACCATTATGATCTGGATGATGGAATAAGTTTGTATGGATGGTTCCTATGCTTTTGAAGTATGTTTCAGTTAGTTGGTATTGACTTAATGATCGGATGCTATCTTATGTTCTAGTAAGCTTGCTTTATTGATTTGGTAAGGGTTTCACCGGTAGAGCTTTATTGAAGATCTTTGATGTAATGCATAAGTGGTGTTGGTGCAGCTTCTAGAAAGGATTCAAGATGTTGATGGTGATTATGTTTGTGCCTCGACTGATTGGTGTCATTTCTTTCGCATGTGTGAATCTAATTTAGGTCCAGTGCTATCTAGGTTATGGACTGGATTGCATGAAACGTGTTGGTGGATCCTCCGATGCGCTTCCGAGATGTTTTATTGATTGGATGATATTTGTTTGGCCTTAGGCCGACATGTGTTATGATTTTATTTCAATATTATGTAATGGATCTATTAAATTATCATTTGGGTGACCGACCTAATTGGTTAGGTACTAAGTTGGTATAAATATATGTAAGATCCCATTGTAGATGATATGGGAATGGAAAGGAGTGAATAATATAATAATTATTTTTGCAGACGATTTGGTCGATCATAGGTGATTGAGTTGGGTTTATGTAAGAGGTTTTAAACCTCTGATATTGAGCTTAACAAGAACTATAATCTGGCATGTTTGATGCTATCACCGACAGTTCTTCTCTCTAGATTATTGTCCAAATATCTTGAGGTGGTTGACATCTTTGTAGTTAGTGAGACTCCATTGTGATGAGCAGTGCACTCTAGGAAGTGTTCCTTCCTGCATGTGCAAGCCCCTATTGTAATCATATACTTGTTGCAAAAGTATCATCTGACTGTGGGTAGGGTTTCCCATTGTGGTTTTTCCCTTTTTGGGTTTTTCACATACAAATCATGGTGTTATGTGTTATGGTTGCATGGTATTGATTCTCTGGTTTTCACTTATGCTTTAATGCTTAATCAGTTATTCTGGTATAAGGTTTTAAGTGCTTTAATTCACATAATTTGTTAACAACTGATTCACCTCCCCCTCTCAATTGTTTACTGGTTATCCTAACAATTGGTATCAGAGTCTGGTCCTCTTTTTGCAGAAGTTTAACCGCTTGAGGAAGATCCTATGGCAACCAATAGTTCAACTCATGTTTTTTGGAAGGATTGCCCTAGGCTTGATGGAACAAACTATGGAGTATGGAAGATTCAGATAGAGACTCGTTTAAGATGCGTTGGAAAGGAAATTTGGGAAATAACTTAGAATGGTTACACTCCTCCAGAGTGGTTTTTAGTGGCGAATCTTTGCCTTTTGGAAAATTTTGTGATTCCATTTTCCTGGAATTGGCGAATACTATTGGACAACATAGTGGCCAAATCACCTAGAATTTTGGCATTAACAGTCCAATGTATTTCAGATTCCACATACCATTTCATGTGGATGCCCATTATATTTGCCTAGAATCACTCGAATGTGGGTATTAGATCACCTCCCTTATTCACTAGAAATAATAACATGACACTGTACCTAGGACCTATTTCACCAATGGTTAATTATATCTTCATTGCATGTGCCGGCCCATTTCGCCAATTGTTAAATTTTATGTTAAGCATAATGAGACCCAATTTGCCAATTATAATTAAAACATTATAAACATTCGAGGACCCATTTCGCCAAATTCCAATGCATATAGAGTATGATACCTACATACAAATCAAAGGGCCAATAAAACATTATAAGAATTTGAGGACCCATTTCATCAAATTCCAAATTTCCAATGCATATAGAGTATGACACCTACATACAAATTAGAGGGCTAGTAAGATGCATTTTGAAAAGCCTGTAGAATTCACCAAAAATAGAATCATGGATTGATGTAAATACAATTAAAATTTTGAAATAGTCTTCCTTACAATTTGTTCGTGTCTGATTAGTAAATTTGGGAGCTCTCAATTTGCATTGCACATAAGTTGGAACCTTGAAGTTTATTGTAGGGCGGAGGGCTAGAGTTGTAATCTTGCAACACAAGCCCAGGCATTCTTGATTCCTAATTCAGAGAATTGAGAAAGCGTAAAGGTGAGTAATCATTTCTTCATACTTCATAATATTAGTTTTAATTTGTAGTGAGAGGTCAAGATGTCAAACAATGGTGAGACTCCTTAGGGTGGTGAAGGGATTGAGATGTCAGAAAAGGGTGAGATTCCTCAGGGCGGTGAAGGGATTGGGAGGCCAGACATGGGTAAGAAGAAAAGAAAAGAAAAATAAAAGTAAAAATGGGGTGGGAGTGGGAAATGACAAGGAGCTTTAAGCTTGATTGGGTAGCAAAGTACCCATTCATTGAACTAGTCCCAAACAATGATGGAAAACCAACATAATGCAGGTGTAAGATTTGTAGCTCAAAAACTAAAAGAGAGAAGAAGTTGCAGCTAAAGCTTAACACCATAGAAAAGCATATTGGTAAGGTTTATGAAAAACCAATTATAGACGGAAAGGAAACCCTAGTAGTAAGATGGGAATCAAAGGAAGAATGTCTTCATGTTAAGTATGCCATGGAATATGAAGAGCATAACCATAATTTATGACACTAATTGGTAGTAGTGGAAATACAATCAAGGTTGGGCTTGAACATGCACTGAAAGATGCAAACCTGGCAAAGACTATTCAGATGAGTGTTATTTTTCATATTCTCTTGCGAGGGCGTCCTATGAAAGATTTTCCAGAATATAGTAATTTATTATCTTTTTTGAATGTTCCTCACTATCCTATGTCACATTGGTCAATAAACGCTGGATGGGAAATGGAAAATTGTCTCGCTGAGGTGGAAAATAAAAATTCACAGGAGAGTGTAAAAGAGTCAAAACTCATTTCATTATCCATAGATGAAGTTACTGTGGTAGATAACACTACTTGGGTTTGTATGCATGTGTATACCGTAAAAGAACACGTCTATCGATCTCATCTACTCTTTGTTGATAAAATGAGGGGCAATTCAACAACAAAATGGAAGTTAAGAAAGCTTTAAATGAAATTGCTGGTATGGATGACTTGAAAATTGTCAAGAAGTTGGTGTGTGTTGGAGTTGATGGAGCTGCAGTAATGCAAGGTCAAATGACTAGTCTTTGCGCAAGATTACAAACTAGTATTACACCATACATGCTTGGCATTCACTGCATGGCCCATTGAATGAATTTAGCATATATAATTGTAATCAATTTCCCTATAGTGTCAAAAGTTGAAGATCTGGTCCATGAGTTTCACTCATACTTTTGTCGAAGTCCTAAATGTTTTGCAAAATTTTAGATTTTTATCGAGGGAGTAACAACAAGAAACAAGCTTCTCAAGGATGTTGAGACTAGATGGATCTCCTTGCATGGACTAGTGGAACAATTTATAAAAAAATATTAATCCTTGATCGGACTAATGTATGAGAAATTCCTCATAGGAGACAAAGCTCTTGATCTCTTACACAAGTTAAGTGATATAGAGACTTTGCTAACTTTAGCTAGTCTTCTCCCCATGCTAGATTCAATGAACAAACTTGTTAAGAAAGCCTAAGACAAAACTATGTATATCAATGAGTATAGCACTCTATGTAATATGACATGCTTGGCCTTGGATGGTCTATGTTTAGATCTAACAGGGTGAAGCCCAAATTTTTTTAGGTGGCAGATAATTATAGATTTGAATCATGCTGAAATTTTTTTACATTTTAATGAAAAAATGAGTTATGTCTTTGTAAAAGGATTTCAGATACCAATGCACCAATCTAAGATGGGCAAGCGAGGCAGAGCACTACCAGTTAAAAAGGAAGATTTTGACAGGATTGTTAAATTTGTTAGTGATAATTTCAAGTCTATTGCATACGAACTTTCAACTAAGATTCATGAAATATTCCCTCGAGAAGAAATACTTGAAGCTATGGGTTGTGTGTATCCTCAATTTGGGCATTCATTTGGAGATAATCCAAATGACGCAAAGGTGTTTCATAAAAATTAGAGGAATTGATATTGAAATTTTCAAAAGATGCATATTGCAATGGGCAACCAATAGAAGGAATTTCAAATTCAGATCATCTTAAAAAATAATGTAAACGCTTTGCATTGTGTATGAAACAACAGTTGGAAAACTTTGAGAATCCATTTGAACCTGGATCAATAACAAGGCTTTGAAAAATGATAGATTAGAGTGAAGTATTGCATACTTCAATACCAGAATATTTCAAACTTGTTGATTTATGTCAAACAATGCTATTAGGGTTGGTGGAAGATGAGACAGTTTTCAGTCATTAAGGCTTTTGAAATCAAAGATCATAAACAAACTAGACAAAATTTTGGAAACTTGCTTGAGGTTGTTTGTAACTCAGTATAATATTAGAGATTTTCCTTATGATATGACATTGGCAATATGGAATTCCATGCGTGAAAGATGAGGGTTGTGCAACACTTCAAAATCTGGTGTTGCTATTGCTAGTGCTAAGACAAATGATGGATCTCAGAGTCAGCATGAAATTGAAGATGAAGAAATTTTTGAATACTTGACTCAGAATGAAGATGGACCTGTTAGTACTAGTCAGGTTCAGGATCTTGAGTCCATTTGGGATGTAGACGCCTCAGAGTCCCTCATTCTAAACTGGGTCACTAAAGTGTATTAGCAGTTAGTTTTTAGGTATTTATATTGCACTTCTTGAGTCATATTAGTTATTACAATTTACAAGTAACAAAACTATAGTTGTTGTTAATGATTTTTTATATTGTATTCTTTAAAATTTTCAATCAAAACGGATAATTATTTCATACTTTTTATTGTGATTTTGAATTATTAGTAAACAATTAGAATTTAGTTTCTGATAGTTGTTTGTAACTGCATGTTGACTGTTACTATATATTTTAGTTCTAGTTTAAGAAATTTAGAGTCTTGACTCTTAGAGATAAGATAATATATTTAGTTCTACATGAAGTTTGATTCTTGAATATATATTATCTTTGGTAAATTGGTTCCACATTATGCTTAACATGAAATGCAACAATTTGTATCACATGATCTATAAAATTATTTGTATTGCATAATTGTTAGAACCTTTCTACATTAAATGCTTAACATGATGTTAGAACAACATTTTTTCCATTTTTCCAAAATTCCAACTCCAAGGATCAAAATGTCCTCTATAATCATAATCTTTGTCTTAAAATATGATATATTCCCTTCTTCAAATTGTCCAAATTCAAAAATCCCCAATACCGTTCATATCGCGAAGACCAAACAATGTCTGTCTGACTTCAAGGGTCACACCTGTTAGGACTGCAATTTTTTTGGCTAAGTCATGTTGAGCTTCGATTCATGTCGTGGGTTTATCCTCTGGTTTTATGGAAGTGTATTTTCCTGAGTTCTGGTCATGTTCATGGTGATTAGGGTTTTGTGTTTTGTTTTGTGTTCGTTGGCTAGTTGTCGTGCATTAAAAATATGAGTTGTCATCCCTTTATTTGTCCATGTCAATGTCAAGGATGGTAAAATAGTTAGTCAGACATGTTTTATGTTTCATCTCTAACTCACGGATCACTATCATTTTTAACATTTTAAGTGGCGAGTTAGCGAGTGTTGGTTTGGGTTCGAATCGTGAGGTCTCTAGCTTTTTGGGTGTTAACATTTTATGTTGGCGAGCTCGATATTGTTAATGAAATTGCTTTGGTCTTGAGGTCTTGAGTTGGTTTGATGTCATGCATTATAGTCACGAGAGTTAGCAAGTAAGTCATTTCATACAGTTGTCGCTAGCTCTCATGTTTGTTTATTGTTAGCATTTTTAGGTCATGAGCTAGCGACTAGACAATTTGTGGTTAAGTTTTATGGTTATCGTCAACTCGCAAGGTTAAATGTCTAAAGAGGTGATCAAGTCGTGAGTTGGTGACAAGTTGGTTTGGGTTTACATCATGAGGTCTCTAGCTTTTTGGGTGTTAGCATTTTATGTTACCGGCCTGGAGATTGTTAATGAAATTGCTTTGGTCGTGAGGTCTCGAGATGGTCTGATGTCATGCATTATAACTGTGAGAGTTAGCGAGTAACTCATTCCATACAGTTGTCGCTAGCTCTCATGTTTGTTTAATTTTAGCATTTTTAGGTCCTGAGCTAGCGACTAGACAGTTTGTGATTAAGTTTCATGGTTATCGTCAACTCGTGAGGTTAAATGTTTGAAGATGTGATGAAGCCGTGAGCTTGCGAATGAAGTGCTAGAAGTTAAGAGATAAACAATTTTATGTTGGTGAGTACACGACAAGGGTTAAAGTTACCACTATCTCCAGGTCGTTGTGGTGATGAGGACTTAACATTTTGAGGTCAAAAATTGGCGAGTAGCAGTTTAGTTGCCCTCAGTTGCTAACTCTCGAGGTTATGAAGGCTTAGCATTTTTAGCTTGCGAGTTGCAGATAGAGTCATAAGGGCTTGTCACTAGGTCATGAGATTTTCTAATGGGCAGTCTTTCAGGAAGAGGGTTGACGATTGTGTGCCATGTGTTTTAATGACTTGACGGGGACTACTGAGGTGTATAGAAACAAAGGGTCGCGACAAATGACGAATTGACATGTGGATTGTTTTGGCACCTTTTGCTGAGTAAATACTAAAGTGAAATTTCATTCTAAGATAGTTTCTAAATTTTGCATACAACTCATTATGACGTTATTGTTTTTATGCCTAGTATCCTAGTTTGAAGTTTTAAATTTTTTAATGGTCGAATGCATGAGCATTAATGGCTGAGATGATGGCCAGTTCTTTCAAGGCCAAAAAAATATAAATGGAGGATTGTGTTACGGATTTTTCACACTTGCTATGATTTATGAGCCTTGGTCCGAGTGTTGATGGTGTGAGTGGTAGGTTTCTCTCTGCAAATGCAAGTTGTAGGCCCTACGGTTGTGAAGGTGTCAAGTTCTCTGGTATAGCTGTAATTGTGCAGAATTTGAAGTTGTGTTCTTTAAGAAGATGAATAAAGCGACAATTAGAAGTATTTCTTAGACATCAGGGAGGGAATCAACTGGAGAGATGAAGTATTCAGAAGAATTTATTGAATTGCTACTAGGGACATCTAATGGGTTGTCCATGAATGAATATGCCTAGAAAGACACATGCAACCAGTGTAGAAACCTGGAGACCCCTAATATTTTTGGTGTTTATCTATTTTCATACTTTTGGAACAATAGGGTAAAGGGAGTGCCCATGTCTAATCCTTGGGACTTGAACATGGCTAAACTGGTTGTGCCTGATGTATACATGGATGTGGACCTAGTTAGAGAGCTAGCGAAGGCATGTTGCCCTATAACTAGGGTAATTAGAGAGAAGGATAAATCTACCCTAGTTACCATCAATAGGGCCACTTTTGTTGAAGCTTTCTAGGTATCTGATGCAACTTGTATGGATATTGACCTAGATAGAGAAAAGCAGGATTACGAGAATCATAAGAATGTTCTGAAGAAGCACGCAATTTCCAGATACATGCCTTGGTCTGGCAATCGGTCTCTGATTCCAATTCCTGACAATGTGGAGGAGTCATTTGATTTGAGTACTTTTCATTTCTATATGAAGTGCACAATTTATGGATTATGTAAGGTGTTGGGGATGGATGGGAGTAGTATGGTTCCAGCTGAGCTTCCGATGATGGTAATGAATATCCAACACCCAAAAGTCAATACAGATTATGATTTTGTGGGATATTTGGTGCAGCACATCCATGACACCTTGGTGGAAATCCAGAAGAATGCTTTTGTCATTAATTTCAAACATTATTCCATATTGATGCACCTGATTTTGTACTACAATGCATACAAGATGGACAAAGAATTGGTATTGGAAAGAGTGGAGTTGGACATGCCTATGCTAGTACAAAAGTCAACACAGGTGTCGAATAGTAGCACTTATGATTCCTCTTTTCTTTATTTTCAAAATTGGATTGTTTTACCTATCATAGATATGTTAGGAACAAAGAAAGAAAGACTTATTCTAGGTGTGAGGAGGCTTTTTAGGCCACAACAGTTTGTCCGTAATTGGCCCATTACTCATAACTTGGGGGATTTTTATTTCTTTGATAATTTTACTATCATGAGGGTATATGGGTGTCCTCAATCCCCACACATTTTACCAAAATTTGTTCCAATGGGATTAGCCATAATTAAATTCATTTGGTAGCTCACTTTACTTGATAAAGAATATTTATTAACTCAAAGAAAGGGCACTTTTCTGCCTAGGTTTTGGGTAGTTCTTGACTTTACCATTGGCAAAAGAGCCTTAGATGAAATTAGTAACTGGTTAAAACAATACAGAATGGTAACTGCTTATTTTAGGTTTTGTGACCCTAAGCAGTTTATGAAACTTGCACTAAAGAGAATGACACCTTAGGTACAAGTGAAACATCGTGAGCCTCTTTATGAAGAGGATGTAGTCAGGAATTTGATGGAAAGGACTATTGTGCAAGAGAGAAGAAGGAAATGGGGTAATTTGATGAGGTTAGAACAAGAATTCAAAGAGAGTGACCCCACCTTCATTGGCTTTTATCATCAAGAGGGTTATTTGGAAATAATGGAGAATATGCTCAATGCTTATGAAGACTTAATGGCTCAAATGCTAGGAAAAAAGGAGTCACAAGAACCAGAGAATGAATTGTCCTCTCAAGGAAGTACGCCTATTGATCAGTTGGTAATGGATGTTGACATTGTTGAGAGTGGTGATGAGGTGGAATCTTTGAAGGAAGCACCTATGAAAAGACAAAAGGTTGAGCAATGGGGAGGAGCATTGGTAAGGAAGGACCCTACTAAGGCAGTGGTTGTTGAGAAAGGTAAATACTTTCAAGCTATCAGACAGAGGCTTAGGGAGAAGCCAACTAAAGAAGAAGTGGGAGAAGTGGATTTACCTCTAGCTACTCACATGGATGAAAGGATTATGCTATCAAATTATTTTATAGAAGATGGTTCTTTCATAAAAATAGACGAGTTCAAAAGTTTCCTAATCAAACTTAAGAAGAGTGAATTGAGAAAAGAATTGGATTTGGGAGAGGGAGATAAAGAGAAAAATGAACAAATTGTTCAAGCCCTCTAGGTGTATGATCCTGACAGTGAGGATTTAACGGTGGAACAAGGAAGATTCCTTGTAGAAAATAATGGAATGTTGTTGTTGTCTAGGTGGGTCATTCACTCCACCTTCATTATTGATCAAATTAGAAGGCAATCAGATCCTCTTTTCAGACCAAAGGTTGATGTAGGATATTTTGTAAGAGGATTGGGATTTGATCCCAAATCCAAGAGACTTGCAATTTGGTCACTTTTTCTTGCCACACATAAGCCCCATCTCATGAATATTCAAGGGGAGAGAAAGGGAGACAGATTAATTTGGAATCTGCAAGACACTGGGGAAAATGAAATTGCAGATTTAATGACACATGTCTCTTATATGAATAAAGCTAAAACAATTGACTTGCAGAAAAGAAATGCTAAAATATATAAGGAGGTAGCTGTAATTGCAAAGAAGTATGAAGAAGAGATAATGAAGAGTGCATCGATGGAGGATCAAATCAAGGAGCTGACCAAAAAAATTGGCCAATATGCAGAGTACACCCCATGGCCATACTGCAGAGATGGTGAATGCTGCCACCAATGTACTTGAGGAGTTTATTCCTATTTCTATTGAGGTTGCATTTCTTGACCAGATCAAGGTTAAGCTTGAGGAGTATGCTGGGAGGATAGAGATGTTGGAGGAAACCAAAAATGAGAAAGGGGTGTTTGCTTTGTTGGAGGTTCTCCAACATAGAATTGATATGTTAAAAGGTCAAATCAAAGATGTTCATAACTTTCACATTTCTCTAAGGGAAGCTAGTGATATGTGTTTTTCTACCATCTCATTTTTGGAACCATTATTGAATGTGTGGTCAGGAAGGAATGGATTAATGGATAAATTGGAAATTGCTATAGTTTACAGGGATGACCTACATGAGAAAATAACTTACACCAAGGAGATTGTAGGCACTGTGAACTCTTTGTTTTCATTTTTCAAGGGTAAGGACAAGCTAATAAAGGGAAAACTGCAGAAATTTGTTGATGGCTATAGTGTTTTCGTTCCTTCCATATATGACAAAGAGGGAAATCTGAAGCAATTGGATGTTTGGAAATATGAGTTGGAGATGATAGTATAAAATACAGACTTTACTCCACCTAGGCAATGACATAGATATTCATAGTTTTAATGAAGTGTTGGACACACTATACAAGGCTGAGGTGGATTTTTTAAAGTTTGTTGCTGATGCATGGGTTGTAACTGATGCTCGGTGAAATGAGGCCATTGGACAACTAGAGGAAGTTAAGAAGTTTTCCTGGCCTACAGATAAGGAAGTAGCTAGATGGGAAATAATTATGAACAAGGGCAAAAGGATCCAAACTGAAATTTGAATGATTTTTTTTTTTTGTTTGTTTTGAGGAGTAGAATGACCTGGCACCTGAGAGATGCTAACAATAAGGATAAGTGTTTGAAAAGTCATCTTGATTTCACTGTGATAGCTGTGGATGACCTTCATTGAGTTAAAGACGTTATCCTGAATACCCATAGACAAAGGTGCCAAGTCAGAGTTTCAACTGCTGCTCCAATTTCCAGTTTCCTAAGTGATCAGTAGCTTGTTTGCATTCCTTGGTTATAAAAAGAATACCATGATCACTTAGGAAGGGGATGAGAAATTTTGTAAAGTCCAGGTTTATTGAGTTGTAGGTATCAATCATTGATAGGAAAGATACATGGTAACATGAGTATTATGTAACTATTTATAATTTTATAGAGAAATATAGAAGTCTGAATAGTGTTCTTCGAGTCTTTGAGTAGCAAATTTTGAATCTCTAAACATTGTATGATGGAAGTGATTATATAATATCAACACAAATATGATTTGCAGCTTATTTATATCCTTTGTGTCAAATCAGTGAGCTGTGAATAAGTACAACCTCCATAAGTAATAAAAATAGGGAGATGTCACAATAGAAGTGATCTTTCAATTGATATAATAGTTGATTCATTGTCGATGAGAATGTTTACTTGTTTATATGATCATTGTCTCAGTAGGAGATCACATATATAATCTATTATACCATGATACTTGCATCAATATGGAGATGTCACAAAATAAGTGACCTTCCAATTATAATAGTTGATTCATTATGGGTGAATATGTTTTCTTGTTTGCCTTTGATTATGAAAGTGTTATTTTTTTGAGATCTGATTTTATGATTGCATTCTTTTTATATTAGATTTAATTAGAGTTTGGATCTACCCTCATTGTGTTTCATTATTACATCTTGTTTAGGGTTTGGGCTTTCATTGTGTTGTATATATTGGATCTCACCTACCCAACTTTAGATTGTGTTCTTACTTCTTTGTCTATAACATCTATCATGGAATTGGATCCTCAAAAGATATTCCCTTTATTTGAGGTGCATGCATATTCTACTAATTATGTTGTATTCCTATCTATTGTGGTGTTTGATCCTTTCATTCTTAATACTCGTGATTTTATAAGCTATGTGAATGTTTATGTAATATATATGGAGGTTTTCTATCATGTACTTGTTTTCCCTCCATAAAGTTGGCATTTCCTCATTCCTATAATCAACATGTATCTCAACCTTTGTATCCTTGCCATTATGTGTGTATATATGAATATAAATTATATATATATATATATATATATATATATCTTTGTGAACATTCAATATTTCCTGCATCTTATCCATCAGTATGTTCAACAAGTTTTCTGGGACCTCAAAACCCTCTTCCCTTAAGTAATCCACCCACCAATTACAATGAGGTGCATCCTTTATATGATTCTAGACTAATAGAAATTTCGCATTCCTGGGCATAATAGGAAGCCTTTCTGCAAATTTAAGTAATCTTCCCTTAAGTAATCTTCTGAGTATGGAATCATTAGGGTATCATCCACACTACCTATTTCTATTTCAAAAAGCCTTAAAAATTCCTCTCCAAATAAAATTTGGCCCAACAAAATCACATGACTTTTTCCAATTCTTATCCTAAGCAATATGGATGAGAATATAGCTAGGATATCACAACTTACCCGATAGATAAATAGTTGATTCATTGAGGATAAAAATATTTTCTTTTTTATATGATAATTGTCTCAATAAGAGATCACATATATACTCTATTATACCACGATACTTGCATCAATATGGAGATGTCACAAAAGAAGTGAACTTCCAATTGTTGGTTCCCAAATGGTTTACACTGCAAGATGCAAAAACCAAGGTGACTCTTCAAATATCTATGGAGGAGCTAACTCAAACTATTAAAATCCTTAAGATCTTGGACCAACTGACAAGGATTCTGCAAATCCTTCTACACTTTGGGCTCTAGACAACTCGGGAGGGTGATCCCTTTAGCGAATTTTATGATCTATGCACCACACTCAAATATTCACTAAAACAAGGTAGATGACCTCATATATGGACTCAACGACAGGGAGAATGCTCAAGGATGGTAAGTCCTATAGTGATCCTCAACCTAATCGGAGCATGAGATGGGTAGAACAAACAATAACAGACATGAAAAGAAATGTATTCTGATATTCAACAAATTATAGTGATTTGTTAGTGAAATTGAAAACAAAACTAATATTTAAAGACAATTGTAAGATGTGATCAGTTCCTTACTCCATTGGGTACCTGAAGTTACAAGATGTAAAGTGAAAATGTGACAAAATTTTATCTAATAGTATAAGATCTAAGACAATATTGCCTTACAATATATCTCATCTGCAATCCCAACCTGAACTACTTATCTAAATCCCTGCATAAGCCCTACCACTCTGTAATTCCACTCAAGCATTTAATTGACCCCTTAGATCAAAGCATGAAATGGAAAATTACATACACCATAACAAGGCAACAAATGAAAAAACTCTTGATTTTGTTCATTTGAAAGATGATAGAATTATACACTGAAGTGAAATAGATCAGAATTTTATTTCTATTGAATAAAATTACTACTTCTATCACAAAATAAATTTACATATAACTCCTTCAAGAACTTGCACAAACCTTGACACTAAATTCTTTTCATTTGCTCTATAAATGACTATACAACTTGCTCCCTTCACCTAGACTCACTACTGGAACCAGAAAAGGAACCCCAAAGGCACCAGAATTATGGAACCCTCAAGAGACCCCCCCAAAAGGAACCCTTCTAATGGCCTTGATATCCCTTTTATTAGAAGAAAAGGGAGCAACAAGCTTCAGACCAAGAGACACATGTCAAAAGAACATTTACTCTTAGTAATTAGGCCAAAAAGGCCATATGCAATTCTATTACAAAAATATTCTCTATCCATGCGTTGGCACCTGTGAATTAAAAATTTCAACTGAAAATTGGTAGAAACAAAATTGCTTGAGTCATTCCATTATCACCCTAATGCCTTCGGATGGAGTGTGAGATGTTACATTCTATCCAAGAGAGTGTTTCCCTTCTCGGAAGGGATACTGAGTCCTAGAAAGAAGTAAAGTCACCCCTAAAATAGAGGAGGAGCTTCAACCTTCATGCCCATGATCAGAGAAAGTGGAAAGAGGAGCTCGAGCCTTCATGCCCAAGATCAGAGAAAGTGGAAATATGAGCTTTAGGGTAAACATAATATGTTGGGGAGGCATCACAGCTTCCATGTCGTCACAAAGATGACTGGCTACCATTCCCCACCCAAACAAATCCTTGTTTCATTCCTTTGGGGGCTCCTTCTTCGAACCCCCTACCATCCAATGGTAGAGTAGAAGTAGAGGATGTGTCATGCATGGCCTTTCTTGATAAGAAAAGGCTTTCATGCCCCCTCTGGCAATCGTTCTCACTTTCACAACCCCTCTGACAATAAACAAACTCACATGGGAGAAAAAAAAAACACCCATCCATATCACAAAGCACACAAAAACTCCATGCACGATCCTGCTCAAACATCATCTTCCTTTCTGAGGAAAAAACCACTCTCAGAAAATGAAAAAAGTTTCTTTTCTCTTCTACCAATTAAGTCACCATCCCATTGTATTTATAAATTTTTAACACTTCATCTAGTGATTCTCATTCACTTGAAAAATCATAATTTTTGGTTCTTTTCAACTCACCCTACCAACTATGGACTCTACAAGTCATGCCTATCAAATCTACTGCATCCTGCTAAGGCTCATCTTATGTGAATGATTTTGTTCTGATTTATTCCTCCTTGATTGTACAAATTCTACTTCAGAATCCTTGACAACAAGTAACCTCTGATTTCTTAGAGGAATCCGTGATCGCCTGTCTCTAATTCATAAGCTATCCAATCCTTTTATGCCTCTGAAACTATCATCCTTTCTTATCTAATCAACCTCGACTCTGGAGAAAGCTTAAAACTAGTCCCTCAAGAATGAGTCGACATCCAAGCCTTAAAAATTCCTTGTACATATTACCTTGCCACCATAGTTGTTTCTAGCTCTCGTGTTTGTTTAATGTTAGCATTTTTAGGTCGCGAGCTGGTGACTAGATAGTTTGTGGTTAAGTTTTATGGTTATCGTCAGCTTGTGAGGTTAAATGTCTGAAAACATGATCAAGCCGCGAGCTAGCGACAAGTTGGTTTGGGTTTAAATCTTGAGGTCTCTATCTTTTGGGGTGTTAGCATTTTATGTTAGCGAGCTAGATCTTGTTAATGAAATTGCTTTATTCGTGAGGTCTCGAGTTGGTCTAATGTCATGCATTATAGCCACGAGAGTTAGCGAGTAATTCATTTCATATAGTTGTCGCTATCTCTCATGTTTGTTTAATGTTAGCATTTTTAGGTCGTGAGCTAGTGACTAGACAGTTTGTGGTTAAATTCTATGGTTATCACCAACTCACGAGGTTAAATGTCTAAAGAGGTGATCAAGCCATGAGTTGGCAACAAGTTGGTTTGGGTTTACATCGCGAGGTCTCTAGCTTTTTGGGTGTTAGCATTTTATGTTAGCAAGATGGATATTGTTAATGAAATTGCTTTGGTCGTGAGGTCTCGAGTTGGTCTGATGTCATGCATTATAGCCATGAAAGTTAGTGAGTAACTCATTTCATATAGTTATCGCTAGCTCTCATGCTTGTTTAATGTTAGCATTTTCAGGTCATGAGCTAGCGATTAGATAGTTTGTGGTTAAGTTTTATGGTTATCACCAGCTCGCGAGGTTAAATGTCTGAAGACATGATCAAACCGCAATCTTGCAAGTGAAGTGCTAGTGGTTAAGAGATAAATAGTTTTATGTTGGCAAGTATAAGACAATGGTTAAAGTTACCACTACCTCCAGGTCGCTGCAGTGATGAGGACTTAACATTTTGAGGTCAAGAATTGGCTAGTGGTGGTTCAATTGCCCTCAGTCATTAGCTCTCAAGGTTATGAAGGCTTAGCATTTTCAGCTTGTGAGCTAGACATAGAGTCACAAGGGCTTGTCGCTAGGTCGCGATATTTCCTAATGGGCAGTCTTTTAGGTAGAGGGTTGACGACTGTGTGCCATGTGTTTTAATGACGATGCGGATTGCTGAGGTGCCAATATATTTTTTTTATGTTTTGGAAAAAGGTTGAAATCGCCAATATTTTTTTATGGTTTGAAAATAGGTTGAAATCGCCAATATATTTTTTTTTGGTTTGAAAATAGGTTGAAATCACCAATATATTTTTTTTATGGTTTGAAAATAGGTTGAAGTCGCCAATATATTTTTTTTTATGGTTTGAAAATAGGTTGAAATCGCAAATGCAAATATTTTTTCTAGTTTTAAAAACATTACAATTCGCCCATGCAAATTTTTTTGGGGTTTTATAAACATTACAATTCACCAGGATTTTTCACAAACTTTGAGTGATCGCGAATGATTCGCCAATGGATATTATTAATTTTTCTCTATAAACCGCAAAATTTCACAAGTAAAATTAATATTTTTCTCGGCAATTATACACCTTTCGCTAGGTTTTTACACCTAGATCTAGCATCTGGAAATCCTGCATCGGCAGACTTGGATAAGAACATTGAGAATGAATGAAGAGCTAGATAAGCCATCTTAAGCAACTTATCAAATCAACAAATCATGGGACTATCAGACAAATCGTCGACAAAAGCTATATGGGACAAGTTGGAGACTCTAAATGAAGGTGATCCTATTATTAAAATTGCAAAACTTGAATGTTATTGGGTAAGATATGAAAGCTTGAAGATGGAGGAAGATGAAAGAATTTTTGCATTCATGGAAAGGGTAAATGAAATTGTATTGAGAATTTAGTACTGTGGTGGATCTCTATGCAAGGAAGAGATTGTTTCAAAAGTATTAAGGGTTTTGCCACCGACATATAAGATGAAGGTAACTGCAATCCATGAGTTGAGAACCATTCCTAATTCTTCTGTCAATAGAGACACTCTTGTTGGAAATATATCTGCTTTTGAGCTTGAGGAATTTGGTCCTCATGTAGCTACAAAGATTGATACTGCATTTAAGGCATCTACATCATCAAGCGGCAAGCAATATTGGAAAGTGTTGGATGCAAAGGAATTGGAAGAGATCAGGAAAGAAGATGAAGAGCTTGAACACCTTGAAGCCCTATTTTCTAGAAGGATACTAAAGGTCCGTCAGGAAGTAAGTATGAAGGAAAGTCTCCTTTCAAATGTTTTGCATGTAATAAGATAGGTCTTTTTGCATCTAGATGTCCTGAAAGGAATTTAAAATTGGAAGAAAGAGCAAGAAGATCTTTTAAGCCTAACCCTGAATATCAGATCAAGCATAACTATAGGAAATACAAAAATAATTCATGCTACTATGTTGATGAGGAAGGATTAACTGATGACTCAGAGGAAGAACCGGCAAGAGATTCAGCTAGTGGATCCAGCAATGAAAAAGACTGGGTATTTTATGCTATGAAGGAAGATGATCCAGAACCAGTTATCAAAAATGAGGAAAAGACCCTTGTAGAAAAAGTTGAAGACAAAGATGAATGGGTAATAGACAGTGGATGTTCTCATCATTTGACAGGTGAAAAAGAGAAGTTTCTAACCTTGCAAGAATTTGATGGTGGTCAAGTTAGATTTGGTAATAACAAGGTATGCATGATCAAAGGAAGATGAACCATTTCATTAGATGGTAAGCATAACACTGATAATGTATATTATGTTGAAGGTCTGAAACATAATCTTTTGAGTGTAGGACAGTTGGTAGACAAAGGATTTAAATTACAATTCAAGGATGGAAAGTGCAAAATCATTAGCAAATCAAGATTGGAGATTGCAACCGGTACATAGACAAAAGGTAACATCTTTCATTTGAACTCCGGTGAAAAGACATGTTTGATTGCACATATTGATGAAAGTTGGCTATGGCATAAGAGGTTGTGTCATGTAAATTTTGATTGAATTGTAAAGATCAGTTCAACTAAGTCATTTAGAGATTTACCTAAGATTGTGAAGCCTCACAATCCGGTATATAAAGAATGTTAAATGGGTAAGCAAATAAAAACTTCTTTTAAGAGCATACCTGATAAATCTAATGATTTTCTTTATTTGATTCATACTAACCTAAATGGTCCTGCTAATACAAGAAGCTTTCAAGGAGATAGATATTTCATGTTAATCATTGATGACTATTTTAGAATGATGTGGGTTACTTTTCTAATCAAGATATTTAAATCTATGGTTGAGATAGAGACAGGAATGAAAATCAAGTGTCTGAGATCAGATCAAGGTGGTGAATTCACATCCAGTGAACTCAACAACTATTGTGAGAAAAATGGCATTAGGAGATAGTTATCTACACCCCGGACACCTCAACAGAATGACATTATGGAAAGAAAGAACAAAACCATTTTGGATGCAGCCAGAAGCATCATGATGGAAGCTAATTTGCCTCATATCTACTAGAGAGAAGCATTAAGTACAATAGTTTATATATTCAACAAAGTTCATATCAAAGGAGATACCGATAAGACACCTTATGAATTATGGTTTGGTCATTCTCCTACTCTTAAATATTTCAGAATCTTTGGAAGTAAGTGTTATATCAAAAGAGATGATTCCATTGGAAAGTTTGACCCTTGATGTGATGAAGGAATATTTCTTGGTTATTCAACTAAGAGCAAAGCATATAGATGTTATAACAAAAGATTGTGGAGAATTGTGGAGAGCGCTAATGTGAAAGTGGATGAGCAGTACAAAGACCAAGATAAATCTTATGACAGTGAACCGACAATGGAAATGATCATAACTGAACCAGTAGTACCTATACCGAAATAGAATACTGAACTAGTTATCCCGACATCATCAGAAAACCCAACTATAATTGAAGAGCAGCATAGGGAACCTGAAAAATCAGAAAACACCAAGGTATGTAAGGCTAAATCATTTTGAAATCAGATCATTGGAGACAAAACATGGGAGTTATGACAAGGAGAAGATTGGAAAATCAAGAGGTATGTTTTATTTCTCAAATTGAACTGACATTAGTAATTGAAGCTTGTAAAGATGAATATTGGATGAAAGCTATGGAAGATGAATTAGATTAGATAGAAAAGAACAATACTTGGACTTTAGTTCCCCGACCTAAAAATAAGAATGTTATTGGAACTAAGGGTTTTTAGAAATAAACTGAATGAGGATGGACATGTTGTAAGAAACAAGGCTAGATTGGTCTGCAAAGGATATTCTCAGAAGGAAGAAATTGATTATGGTGAAACTTTTGCACCAGTAGCTAGAATTGAAGTTGTTAGAGTATTTCTTGCATATGTGGCCTATAAGAACTACAAGGTCTATCATATTGATGTTAAGTGTGCATTTGTGAATGGAGAACTTGAAGAGGAAGTCTTTATTGAGCAACTAGATGTATTTTTATTGATAAATGACAAAAATATGGTTTGCAGATTAAGGAAAGCCCTATATGGACTAAAATAGGCTCCTAGAGCTTGGCATGCAAGGTTGGATAAGTATCTTTTGAAGATTGATTTTATAAAAGTAAATGCTGACAACAACCTATATTATAAGATCACTAATGATGATATTCTGATTATTGAAGTATTTGTTGATGATATCATTTTTGGAAGTGAAGAAAAAGTGTGCATGGAATTGTCAGATAATATGCAGAGTGAATTTGAAATGTCTATGACTAGAGATAAAAGATTTTTTCTAGGTTTGCAAATTACTTAGATTGACAAAGGAATCTTTATCTATCAAATTAAGTATCTAAGGGAATTGTTGAAGAAATTTGGTATGGAAAGTTCTAAACCAATTAGTTCTCCTATGGTTACAAGTGAACAATTATCAATTAAGGATGTATTCCCTCCAGTAAATTCTACAAGATATAAATCCATGATTGGTGGTTCGCTATATTTAACTCAGACTAGACTGGATATAATGAATGCAGTCATTATTGTATCAAGATTTCAAAGTAATCCAAGAGAAAATTATGAAAGTGCAATAAAAAGGAGATTTTGGTATTTGCAAGGAACAACTGAATATGGTTTATGGTATCCTAAAGATGATGACTTTACTTTATGTGCATTTACAAATGTAGATTGGGCAGGTGATGTTTATGACCAAAAGAGCACATCTGGTGGAGAATTCTTCCTTGGGAAGAAGATGGTTTCATGGATCAACAAGAAGCAGTCATGCATTTCTTTATCTATTGTTGAAGTTGAATATGTTGCAGCCGCAACAAATTGTACTCAAGTGCTATGGATGAAACAAATGTTGAAGGATATACAAGTGAGTTGTAATGATCTAGTAGTTATTCATCGTAATAACTCTGCAACTATTGACATATGAAAGAATTTGGTATTTCACTCCAAGACTAAGCACATATCAATCAAGTATAACTTTTTGAAAGAAAAGGTGGAAACAAAAGAAGTCAGATTGGTTTATGTGAACACTAAAGAACAAATAGAAGACATCTTCACTAAACCTTTGTCTCGAGAATCATTTGAGTAGTTGAGAGATAGATTGGGGGTTTCTACCCCTCCAGTAGAGACTTCATTGATGCAGTTGTGCATCAGTTTGATATGCATTATTAGAGCTATCTTTTGATCCAGATTGATGAAACATGCTACTACTCAGGGAGAGTAATCAACCTTGAGATTTAGAGTTTTTTATTATGTTTGATTCTTTGGCATTGTTGTCAAAGGGGGAGGAATATATGTGAAAAATTATTGCTATTTATTTTTCAGATTGTTTGCACTCCTTAGGGGGAGTTTGGCGGTATTTGATATTTTTTAATTCAGATTTGGTTTAGAGCTTCATTGCTATATCATTTCATGGGATATTGTTGGTGGTCTTCCATTGGGGGAGACTTGTTTGGCATTTTCTTGGCACTTGGATGTTTTTCACATCTAGTGTTGCCATCAATTCCAAAGGGGGAGATTGTTGGCCATATGATGGAATTGATTATGTATTGCATTGATGTTTTTTCATTGATGTCAACACTTGTTATTATGGTTGTTTACCGACTTCCGGTAGAAGGATTGGATTGGGAAGATAATCAGTTGATTGTCACCAGTGTGATCTGGATGATGGAATACGTTTGTATGGATGGTTCATATGCTTCTGAAGTATGTTTCAGTTAGTTGGTATTGACTTCATGATCGGATGCTATCTTATGTTCTAGTAAGCTTTCTTTATTGATCCAGTAAGGGTTTCACCGACAGAGCTTTATTGAAGATCTTTGATGTAATGCATAAGTGGTGTTGGTGCAGCTTCTAGAAAGGGTTCAGGATGTTGATGGTGATTGTGTTCATGCCTCAACTAATTGGTGTCATTTCTTTGGTGTGTTTGGATCTAATTTAGGTCCAATGATATCTAGGTTATGGACTTGTGTGCATGAGATGTGTTGGTGGATCCTCTGATGCGCTTCCAAGATGTTTTATTGATTGAATGGTATTGTTTTGGCCTTAGGCCGACATGTGTTATGATTTTATTTCAAGATTATGTAATAGATTTATTAAATTATCATTTGGGTGGCCGACCTAATTGGTTAGGTCTCGAGTTGGGATAAATATATGTAAGATGTCATTGTAGATGATATGGGAATGGCAAGGAGCGAATAATGTAATAATCATTTGTGCAGAGGATTTGGTCGATCATAGGTGATCGAGTTGGGTTTATGTAAGAGATTTAAGACCTCTGGAATTGAGCTTAATTGTAACTGTAATCTAGCATGTTTGATGCTATCACCGACAGTTCTTCTCTCTAGATTATTGTCCAAATATCTTGAGGTGGTTGACATCTCTATAGTCAATGAGACTCCATTGTGATGAGAAGTGTGCTCTGGGAAGTGTGCCTTCTTGCATGTGCAGTCCCTTATTGTAATCGTATACTTGTTGCAGAAGTATCATCTGACTATGGGTAGGGTTTCCCACCGTGGTTTTTCCCTTTATGGGTTTTCCATGTACAAATCATGGTGTTATGTGTTATGGTTACATGGTATTGATTCTCTGGTTTTCACTTTTTCTTTAATGCTTAATCATTTATTCAGGTATAAGGTTTTAAGTGCTTTAATTCACATAATCTGTTAACAATTGATTCACCCCCCTCTTAGTTATTCACCGGTTATCCTAATAGGCCTCATTTCACTTCATGTCGAGGATATCAATCATTAAGTGTGAGGGTATGAAATTCCTCAATTTGTAGTTTCCCAATACCATTAAACTTCAATGCCCATTTTGAAAGGGAACCGGCCACCTGATTCGTTGTATGTCTTACATGACCAATTTGGAAAGATCATATAGTTGTCAATTCACTTCGAATAGCCACTATGTACTTTTTTAGGTGTCATGCTTAAATCTCCCCAATATGATGGCATTAATAATAATAAGCGAATCACCCTCCAAGTGAAAATTTGTGATACCAAGTTTCTTCCTGAACTTGATCTCATTCAGAGCCACCAAAGCTTTAGCCATATTATTTGTTCCATCATCAATTCTCTATGCCCCCATAGCAAGAATACTCCCTATCCAATCGTGCACCACAAATCCAATTCCTGACAACCCCGGGTTTCCCTTCAACACCCCATCAAAATTAAGTTTAAACCATCCCTCATCTAGACTCCTCCAAACATCATCTATGGACTTAATATCATCTGAATTTACCAAATTAAGCCCATGCATGAGCCAATTTAATCACATTATTTTTAATATCATAATATTCATCAATTACTAAATATGTAGTTCTATGAAAGAATTTTCCTCTTTCTTACCTTTAAAAATGATAAAAAGTTTGAAAATATTATACAAGTTTAAAGAGAATCTTGTTTATAAAATGAAACCTTTTTCTTAAAAAGAGTACAACATTCATATTTTTATAAGATAACTTTGTTATTAAATGACTACAAAAATTTGTTTAGTTATTCGTTTATATTTTTAGTTTTTGTCAAAGCATGATACTATTGCATCCAGTCAATTAATTTTAATTAGTTTAGCCAATAAATGTATAGAATTAAAAATTTGAATAACAATTCTATAGTCTGTAATTGAATTTCTTATTTAATAATTTCAAAAAAATCATTTATATTACATATTTCAATTATTACATCAAATGTCAAATCATCTTAAAATCTTGAAAGACATCAACATTATTGATTCATGTGTAGGACAAATACTTGTGAACTTACACTCACACATCAACAATCATACTAGCTCCATTATCTCTCATCTGTGGAATATGGAAGCGTTGGTATCTGTGTACAAAGATCAATTAATAAGCATCAGACTTGCTTGTTATTTTTTTAAGTTTTTCCATTTAGAAACACATGATTATCTAAACATTTAAAGTTGAAATAAGACTATTGTTGGCATATGTGCAGAGTTTGATGACATGATGATATTGTATGTTGTCATTGATGTCAATATGCTGAAGTATGAACTGGTATATTGAAGCAAGCAAACTGGCAAGAGAAATGGTATGATGATGTGAACCGATATATGTGAAAAAGTGAAGCGGTATGTTGGAATGTGAACCAGTATATGCAAATTTTGTATCGGGGTTTCATCTGATATGACTACCAGCTGGTAGTCTCAACTTCAGGGTTTCCGGTTGATGCATTTCAAGTCTGTGTGATTAGACCGATGATATCCTGTGATGGGTTAGCATTGAAATGAAGATCAGATCATGTTGCCACGTCAGCCTTGTGCGCATGAAGGATTTCCTTGAGGATCTTGCATGAAGAAGATTGATCCTATCTACCTCAGGAATGTATGAAGTCTCAGTAAACAACAGAGAACACGTGATGGGTTATCAACTTCCAGAAGCAACATAGAATGAATGATGGAGAATGTCTTGAGATTTGTTCAAGACTATTTTATTCAATGCAATTTGTTTGAATTGTCAGGATTGAACCGACTATATTGATAACCTAAATGTTTAGGGTTTATGCTACCGACCTATTTGTTTCCTATAAGGTCGATGATTTGCATTATGAAGTTGTTGGCAAATGCTATGTGTGTATCCAAGTGAAGAGATACTTGATTCTTGCCAGACCAGAGAAGTGTGTTGATACCTGCAGAAGCAAAGGAACTAAAGTGGATCTGCATTGGCATTGAGTGTTGTTACTAGATCAGTGTATTACCTATTAACTTCTAACCATTTCAGCAGTTGGAAAATCCCTTAACCAGGTAGCTTTAACAGGATTTGTGTAAATCCTTTAACAGAGTGACTCAAATCAATGAGTTCTTCAAATCCTCTTGCGAGGTAACCTTTAATAGGGTTCTAACCTTTAACCCAGTATTTAGCCATCCCTTAACCGGGTGATCCCTAGCAGGATCGGTTCCTAGCAGAACCTATTGTAAAGTCCTTAACCGGATTAGGCTCCTAACAGAGCGAACTTCAAAAGAGTTCAAAGAACAACTTGTGGGTATTCATCCCCACTGTGGTATTTCCTAGTTGGGTTTCCACGTGAAAAATTAGTGTGTCATGTGTGATGCTTTTTCATGTAATGATTAGTGTTTTTTGTTAAGTGGTAATGCATGTTGATCCAGTGGTCTTTATATGTCTAATGTATTACTTATTTATGCATATGGGTGAAGTGGAAAGGAGATATTAGGTGTGGTGAAGATCTAAGTGTTACCGGTAGTGCCCTGTTTTTAAATCGGTGATACTGTTTACCAGTTAGTGCAGTCTTTGTAGTCAAATTGGTTTAAGAATATTTTTGGTTATACTAATTCACCCCCCCCACCTCTCAGTATCTGTTGAGTACTTATTGTTCATCATTATTCATCAGCTATAATGAAGATACTATAAAGCTAAGCAACGTTAAGAATTATTTGAAATTGGAAATAATTATTTTACGTAAGAAGTGGCAACACTAGTAGTATATTTTACTAGAATATTTTGAAGAGAATTTTCTAAAGATAGTTATTTAAAAAATATTTCATTTTATAAGATATTTTTAACAATTGAAAGATAAAATTTATAAATTAGTTTAATCTATATATCTTGATTACAATTGTTTTTTATATTGAAAGCAACAAAACAATGGTGTTGTCCCTATAACAACCACAACCCAGAGGCATCAATAAAACATCAACACATCCACAACACAAATACCAAAAACAACTAGATCAAGAGCAGTATGTAAGTAGACATAAAACCACCAAACATAAGGAAAAACCAAAGTCTCGAAGAAAAACAATAGCTAATAAAATGCATATTGTAGCTAACCAAATTGTTCAACAGGGGAGCTAAGCCCCAAAAGACATAAACATCACAAAAAGAAACCCCTATGACTCTAATATGACCAAGATTCTTTCAACATGACCTCCTTGTTGTAGTATATTATTCTAGTCTTCGATCAGGAACTTGAAGAGCTACTTGTGAATGCCTTCCTCCACTACTTCACACAAAGCCTTATCCTACATAACACAATGGAAGGTTGCCAAACCGTGCATCACCCAGAGACTGAATTTGAAAATGTTGCTCATCTTCCTCTTCAGGCCAAGAATTCTAGCCTTGAGCATTCGCAATTTTGTCCCAATTTCCTTCAGCTCCTTGTTAACCATTTGACACCCTATGCAATTGTCACCAACAATAGTCTCTTTGACCTCCCCCTCTTCCATTCTAAAATCACCAATTAGGTTCCCATATTTAGCTTAACTAATGTTAATCAACTTCTTAGGGTTTTTATCCAAGTCGCCCCCACCACCTTCCACATTCTCCTCTTCCTTGTTTTCCTCATTACCCTTTCCCTATTCCTCTATATCCTCCTCTAATACATAATCAACAAATTTTAATCTTTTACCTTTTTCTAGAGATATGAGAGGCCATCTTGTTCGAACTTTGTCTACCCTTGTTCTTGTGGTTGTTCTCCCTCATCTCATCTTCCTCCTTGCTTGACTCTTCTGGGATGGTAATAATTTTGTGGTGGCTAGTATATTTGCCTTTCTTCTTGCTTATTGAGGGCTTTTTGTCCTTTGACAAAAAAATCTTGGTAATGACCACTAAGGTAGAGGGGGTTTTAGGGGAAGCAGTGGTTGCAACTTCATATTAATGAATACATTGTTTCTTCCTAAAGCCAAGCGCACCAATTATGGAAGCAAAGGGGGGAGAACTTGAAATTTGGGTTTCAAGCACCATAATGTTCCTAGGAGGATATAGAACCAAGTGGAAGGAATAGATTCTATAAATAAGGCCCTGGTGCAAGGGAACAACTTTTTTGTCTCATTTTTTAGAGGGTTCAACAACCTATTTAATAGAGTGTTTGAAATAATGTAATAGGTAAAATGGGAAGGAGATAAGGTCATACTTTCTAAAGTGATTTAGAAGCAATATATGATAAAAATAATAAACTTTAAAGTGGCCTTCCAAAGTAAAATACTTCATTATCATCAAGTATACCATTTTCCATGGGTCGAGCAACTCCTCTCTGGCATATCCACCTGCAATTTCATGAAGGCGTCTTTCCCATAAAAAAAACTATTGAGGCTCTCACTATTTTCCACATGATTGGTTCTATTCTACTTTCTACCTTCCATGGAAAGGCTAGTAGCTTGCACAATCACCTCCTCACTAACTTCAAATGAAATTTCTCCCATCATAACTCTTCTATTGTTGCAGGAGGTAATGAATTGCATAGGCAACTCCTCATAAAACCCCTTCAAATACTCAAGATACTCATCAACCCCTCCCTCCTTACATACATGACCTACAACCTCACTATTCATAAATTCATCTGGCTTATCAGGCTCAACTCGCACTCGATCCTCCCCATTCTGACAATAGCCACAAGAATAGTAAGAAATTTTCTCAAGAGAACCAAGGAAATTCAAAAAAAAAAGATTTTTCCCAAAAAAGAAATAGTAAATGTGAAGGGAAAAACTGTGTAGAGCATCAAGATTGTGAAAATGCCTCCATCCTTTCTTAACTTGCCATTCATGCCAATAGCATGACATGTAGTAAGATGTGATAGCAATGCCAATTTTTGTAGCCCTTATTTTCCTAGGGATTAAATTCTCATTACTGTCTTGGCTTCCACTATTCTCACTACAATGTTGCCAATGTATCATAACATGGCAAGCCAAAAACCTCATGTGACACCCACAATTTACCCATTTTCCACGTCAGTGAAAGGAAACTATCATTTTCCTCATGACTATTCCACACAAGTTCAGGAGTCCACATCATTTGATTTGAGTCCACATCATCCCAATCCAACTCATCTCCTTATTTAAGTTTTCCTACCATTGACATTCAAACTTGCAGCCCCAAAACCATAACACAGTTAAGTGTTGTGGAAGCCAGGTCCAAAGAGGAGAAGATTACCCATGGGAATCTAAAGCCAAGGAATCTCCATGCAGGACTATCTAAATATTATTTGGGATGGAATCCTTCTTCCTCCAACATCTCAATCCTTCAATTTGGAAGCCCAATGTTGCCACAACATCAACTGCCATGTTCCCCTCCCTATAGACATGACTAATTTTAAATTTCTCCAACCCTAGAAGGAATTTGTGAATGTCTCTGATTGTCAATTCAATAGACCGATTAACTTATTTAGTCCCTTAATTGCAGCAATTATGAGTTTAGAATAACCTTCAATGGTTAAAGTATTCAAGCTGATTGAAAGGGCAACTTTGAGTCCCCAAAGTAGGGCCATTCCTTCAACCTAGTTATTTGTACTACCCTTTGAATTCCCAGAGTAAGTTGTCACCATCTCCCTTGTATGCATGCTTATATCTCTCCCCACCCCTTCACCCACCTCACCAAGGGACCATCTCACAACACCATCAAAATTCAACTTAGAGCACCCCATCCTAGTTGGATACTGTTGAGTTCCTATATTCATTTATAATTGATGCCTATCCATTACATTAGTTCTGAACTAATCTATATACTTACAACAATCTTTCTTGAATATAGGATACATTTAATTTTTCAACCCGGAGATGTTTAAATTAAAATGGGCTAGCATGGTATACGTATCACAACATTACTCGAATTGCTACATAACTACTTAAGAAAGAAGTTGTAGTAAAACAACTATTTGAACAATGCTATTATAAATATATCAAAAGCATCTATAAGTATAACAAAGACCTAAGTAATTCCTACTTCACGGTAAACATAAGTACAACTAAGAATGTGAATCATAAATATATTGAAAAATGAACTATATTCCTACTCTATCAACCTATTGATACTCCTCAATGCATACAAAATTATTATGCAACTCAAATAGTATTCATTCAATAGATTATAACAATAGTTCTAACTAAACTAACTATTCAACTTAATAACAATGTAAATATTAAGGAAATGTACCTCAAGTGGGGCCCCTTGAGTACACTCTAATTGAGAACAATGAAAGATAAAAATTGAATCAACACTCAATATAACCGTGGGCACATTCTTGACTGAAAATACAAAGATATTGAATTGACTATAATAACAATATATTTCAAAAATAGTATCCATTACAAATATGTGAAGCCTCAATATATATAGCTTGCAAAGTTTGAAATATTCAACTATCTTGAACACACAACTCATGAATCTAGAAAAATATTTAACTATAAAAAGACAATATATCTCATGAAGAACAATCCTAATGAAATTGTCTATCTTCAATCTATTCAAACATAACTGTAGACTCAACACATCATTAAAAACTAATAAAATAGTTTGTTAAATAACAACTGAAACAATAACAAGTCTTTTTCATCTTCTTCATTTGACAAATCAATAAAATCATCAATACCGGCAAGACTGGTTAAACTCTGGTTTTCTCGTGGCTATAGGATATTTAAAAGTTAGCGATTACAAGAATTGCATCACTTGATCAGTCCCAAGTGTTGCAAAAACTAGTTAATAGAAATATAACCAAATTAATATCATCCAACCATATTATCATCACATCTATTCTCATATTTGGCCATATAATCATAATTTTAGATTTGGTATATATATGTATGATATTGTGGCATAAGTGTTCAAAACACATGATAACATAAGGTTTTTAGCATCAGGAACATGAGTTAACAGTTCTGAAAAAGAGTCTAAGATATAGTCATATAACCATATAAAAAAAGCTATTAAATCTACCCATCAAACACCATCTAGTGTTCCTCCTCTTCATCCCTTTAGAAATATCAAATTTGGCATATGACCTAGGCAAGCCCCAACTCTTAGCAATTTTATCATCAAACAATGAGGGGGGATTGGATGGGCAAGGACAAGAAGTGACAGAGAGGATATCCATGAGGAGTTTGGAAAAGGATCTTTTAACCTCCTCAACAAGTTTTTTCATAATCACCGGAAATCCTATTGTTCCTTTCTTTCCATATACTCCAACCAAGATGAGGTGGAATTTGCTTCCATAATTTTTTAACAAGGGGGTTATGTGAGGGCCCTCACCAGTCCATAACAGATTGTTGTAAATAACTATTCATGACCCAAGGGATATCCAACCTCTGCAGCACTAAACTCCAAAGGGTTTAGGTGAAGGAACATGTCACAAAACTTTTCTCACTTGATGAACAACCTTGATCATCAACCTTGTGACACATTGAAACAACCTCCAAGTATTGGACCTTGGATAATGTGAGGTTGAGTCTCTGAAGAAGGCCAACTTTCTTGTCAATATGATGCATGTCTTGGACTAACCCAACACATTGAATCTATTCTATTGATTTTGAAGGGAAAAAGGGGAAGAAGGAATGCTTGAAAGGAGAAATGAGGTTTGCACCTAGATTGAATTTGATCTCCCTACCTATAATTGCACAAAACACCAATAGGATTACCCAAAGCATACACAAGATTCTATCCCAATTAGCTTCCTAAATGAAGGGTGAAGGTTGGAATTCTTGTAAGATGGCAAGAGGGACTGAACCAATTCACATATGACATCCAAAGAGGGTTCAACACAATCACGTACAACTTAGGAAAGCAAACAATAATGTATCCAAACAACAAGGAAAACAAATTACACAAATTATGAGAACTGAATGAAGGAAAAATAGGTAAATTCTATTCATGTAAAGGCAAGACAAATTTTACAAATATAGAGAAAACATAAATTTTTTGTATCAAAAAAGAATAATATCCTTTAACTAGGTTACAAAATTGTCTTTGTAGTTTAGGCATAACTCTAATTGGACTGTAGTTAGAAACCCTAACCCTACTAGGGTTGTTGGTAATTGACACTCATTCGGTGGCTTCTAATGATTGATTATTGGTTTAGGGTTGTCATTGATGGAAAATCTTCATGAGGTTCCCATCTGGTAATCACGAATCTTAATTTTCAGAAGAGTGTGTCATCCGGTAGCCAGTTAACCATTTTTTCAGGATAAACAAAGCAATTTTGGTCTGGAATCTTTTCAATGATTTCAAAGGTATGAATCATGTATGGGTTGATTGAGTAGACATAGAGACATCATTTTATTGTTGTTTTGGTGATCCACATTTATCTTTGGTGATCCGATCAAGCCGACATATGACTACACATTACATTAGCAGGCGGACTTGATAAATGATTTATTTTGTGATTGCAGATATATAAGACCGGTGTAGATGATCTTTTTGATGTATGATATGACTGTATGTGTGCGAATGGTGATCAAGAATCCTTTGTAGAATAGTTTCATGTGTGCATTCTTGATTCGGTAGCTGATTGAGATAGTGAATAGGGAAGAATAGAGCAGAACAATAGAAGTGATTCAATTATTGTATTTGGCACTTAACTAGAACTAATCCAAGTATTTTAGATGCTATTTTGGAGTTCATTTGTTGTAATTCATCATTGTAATTAATCAGTAAGGTAGTGAGCCTTTTAAGGTGGTAGTCCTTATTGTATTTGAGTAGTGAGCTCTGGGCAGTGTGCCTAAATGCTTGTGCATTCCCCATTGTGTAATATTATTTTGCTAGTGGCCATAG
Organism: Cryptomeria japonica; assembly: GCF_030272615.1. Lineage (NCBI taxonomy): Eukaryota > Viridiplantae > Streptophyta > Pinopsida > Cupressales > Cupressaceae > Cryptomeria > Cryptomeria japonica. Next base: position 120,576,854 of record NC_081405.1, read on the forward strand.
TGGAATAATATTGTGGGTTCAAATCGCACCATGGTTTTTCACATTTGGGTTTCCATGTAAAAATACTGATGTTATGATCTTGTGGTTGATTGTTTTATGTTGCTGCATTTTAGTTTCATGTTTATGCTTCTAGTGGTTTAAAGTTAAGTCTGAAAATTTGATAATCAGTAGATCATTGATTCACCCCCCCTCTCAGTTATCCTTGATTCCAACAATTGCTATCAGATCCTGGTTCCTCTGAGGAATCTTGACCTCTTGAGGAAGGTCTGGGAGGTTGAATCAATGGATTTCAGTTTTCAGAGACAACTTAGTGTGGCACTTGAGGATCTTGATGCAACAAGAAATGAGATCAGTTCCTTGAAAATAAACTTGAATGTTGTTGATGATTTCATTAATGACTTGAAGGATCAAGCGAACACTTCAAGAGACAAGAGGAAATAATTGATGGACAAGCTGAAGGAGAAAGAAGATCAAATCATGGAAAATCAGGGTAAAGTTGATGAAGTTGACAAGATTGAGAGAGAGAATGATGCCTTGAAGAATGAGATGTAATCCATAGTGATGAGACTGACTAAGGAGGTTGAGGACTGGAAGAAAAATAAAGAGAATCTGGCACAATCATTGAAGGATTGAGATGATGAATGCTTCGGGCTTACCTACGAGAATGAGCATTTGAAGCTTGAGTTGACCCAGTCAAGGAATAATAGTCAAGAACTTGAAAGACATATTGTTGCCTTAAGAGATGAACTTGTTACTACTAATTATTACAAAGACAAATTCAAAGCTAGCTCAGCATGGCTTGATGAGATGTTGGAAAGTTAGAGACATGGAGAGGAAATACGAGGACTTGGATTTGAGAAAGGTGAATCCTCCAGATCTAGACAAAGCAATGCAAAATCTAATCAGAAGAAGAGCAAGAATCCTCCGGTAAGACAACCTAATGCCCACAAATTCAATGGTAGATTCTTTAATTACAATAAATTTGATCATATGGTGAATAGTTGTAGAAGTAGGATGAATAATGGAATGAACAATATGAATAATGTTCCTACCTTTATCAGTCAGTGTTTCATATGCAATAATTTTGGTCACAAGTCAAGTCTGCGCAGACCAGTAATTAATTAATTTCAAAATAAGAGATGTTATGCCTGTGGGATGTTTGGACATATTTTTAACTAGTGCAAGATGATACCAAATCAAATGAACTTCAGACCTATCTAGATAAATGTTGTTTTCCATGCATGCAATAAAACTGGTCACATTGCAAAGTACTACAAAAGCAAGAATAGTACTCCGATAGACTAGAACAAATCAGATGAGAAGGGAAAGGCAAAGGTAGAAGAGATCAGAGAAAGGGAAAGGCAAAGGTAGAAGAGATCAGAGAAAAACATGAGAAGATGTGGGTTAGAAAAGATGAATCTAAAGCAAGCAATGGATCTGCACCTGAATCTAGTGCAGGATGTTCATCCGATAACTAGGGCTTTATGCTTTAGGGGGAACTTTTCATGCAAATTCCAAGAACCCCCTCTTCAGTGATCTGCAATCGATTCTAGAAGGTTGCAGAAGGCTTAAATCATATATGCAGATGTTATCCAAAAGTTTATAAGAAGATTTGATGCTCTGGTAAGGGACTCCATGAAAATCAAGGTAACTGGTTGCAGCATTTATTGCAATAAAAATTAGGTTTTTGAAGGTTAAAAGGGCATTTAAAATCTTCATTCATCACAATGCGATCAAGAGAATAGTGCAGAGAATAAGAGAAAAGCAATTTGGTGATCTGAACAGTGATTATCTGTTCCCAGTTGTGAATTAAGGTATTTATCTATTTAAGACTATCAGTTTCCACAAACCCTAAGTTCGAAATGGCTTCATCTTTTGGAATTTCTACCCCATTGGTTGTGAAGATTAAGGATAGAGCTAGACCTATTTTCAAGAAACACCCTTTCAAGTTTGTTGAAGATGATCTGGAAGGAACATTTTCTTTGGTACCCTACGATATCCTTCACAATGAGGATATTAGGGCATAAATCCATTGTGATCTTGAGGAGCTTGGCAATGCTAACATGTTGAACCTGTATAACAAGCATTTGGTGGACAATTTGGGAAACCTCAAACCAGAATACAAGGTTATTTAGGACAAGGGTTTTTTGCAGTCCATCCACTTTCCATTGTTCGATGAAGCAGAGTGGATTTTTTGCAGTCCATCCACTTTCCATTATTTGATGAAGCAGAGTGGATCCGGTATATTCATGGTTGAGTCCATGATGAGGTCATATGGATTGATAGGCCTCACAAGATCACTAAATAGACAATTCGAGCTATGACATGCCTCAGTGAAATTGGTGAAGTACCTGGCCTAAGAAAAGTATCAAAAAACACAGTGATAGCAACTACTAGTTCCAAGTTCGACAACAAAGCAATGACTATCAATGACATTCTGGGGCATGATGTGAAGTTTGCATCAATGGTGGTCAGATATAAAGTTTACCATTCAAGCAGACACAAATATGTCTCCAGAACTGCCATATATGCAACATATCAGATCCTCAAGAATGATATGAGGTATGATCTATGTACAGTCCTTCTGAATGAGTTGATGAGTAATTTGAAGAAAATTAAGAAAGACAAGAAAAACACTTTTAAATCTGGAACTCTTCTTATTTGCTTGGCCTTATATTTCTTGAATGAGATACCCAATATAAAAGGAAAGGTCCAATGGGCCTATGATAGACCGGTGGCAATTCAAATCAAAGAGGGATTGTGGGGAATAGGAGATTCCACAATGAGAATATATGCTGTCTAGGGTTATTTCAAAACTTTCCAAGCTGCAATGAAGAACAGAGAAAGAATGCTGAAGGAGATAGTGGAGAAGTATGAGAAAATAATCTCCTTTACGGTTGATAAGGACTAATGCTTGATGGAAACAGTTGAACCCAAGACTATATGGATTCTTCCTTTGGGCTATGAAGTTGATGCAGCTACTCTAGATGTCTACAATCAAAATTTGTTGAGTCAGTCACTTGATGAAAAGGAAGAAAGATTTGGAACATTCAAGGGGAAAGACCTTGAATTGCACAAACAATTCACTGCACTTGTAAGAAAAAGGAAAGTTTCAAAGATGGCTGAGGAAGTGGTAGTGAAGATGGGATTCACCCAAGAGGAGGTGAAGCAGGCCAGAGAAAAACATGCACAGATGGAGGCCAAAGAGGAAACCAAAAAGCCTAAGGCTGACCCGGTTCCCTCCAAGGCTAAACCAAAAGAGACCAAGATTGCCCCTGCTCTGGTGGCACCATCTTCAGGACAGAGCCCATCTGGAAATGGAGTGTTGAAGCAAAAGGAGAAGTCTAAGAGGAATTATTTTGTTGTATCTATGGTGGCCTCTGAGACAAAATCTGAGAAGGAAGCAGGAAAGGCTAAGAAGAAAGGTGAATTTATAACAGTGTTGAGGAAGTTGCAGTTCGGTGGAGCCTAGCAAAGCAAGAAAGCCAAATCTGATCCTGCCCCTACCGAAAGACCCAAAAGAGGAAGACAGATTAAAAATCAACCTAATATAGATCCTAAATCCAGTGATAAGAAAGGTAAATCTACATTTGTTCCTCCATTGTCAACAAATCAATTAATTGATGAGCTAATTGTGGATGGTAATTTGAAGAATATTGGAGTGTATTTTGAAAAACCAAATTAGGTAGATCAGAGAAAGGTTGAAGAAGTTGTTGTTTTATACTTGCACAATTTTAGTAAAACATTGATTAAGCTAGAGAAGAACATCCCTAAGGACCTCTACAACATTATTGATGTAAGTAGACTTACTGCTAGCAATACAGATGAAGAAATGAAAGAAAGAGAGTTGATAAACGTTTGCACCTGTATCACCTGAGATGAAGTCAAAAGCCTCATTCAAGAAGCTAATAAGAATTAATTTAGAAGCAAAAATAGGGTAAACAAGTTGATGATAGGAAAGGTGGAAGAGGTAAGAAAGGAAACTAAAGATAAAAGGAGAAAAATAATTGTGAATGATCCTTTGTACAAAGGTGCATTTAAGTCTTCTCATCTGGAAGTAAAAGGTCTTTCCAGCAATCAGAAGGATGAAAATCAGACTGAGGAACATCTGAATGATCAAGGCAACACAACTCTTGATACTAAAATTGATGATAATCCTCCAGTGATAAATATTTTAGTAGTCCCTGAGATACAAAAGGATGATATTTCACCAAGTGCCAACACCAGTGCAAAAGGGGATGGAGCAAAGCAAAAGGAACCTGAGAGAGAAGAGGTAAAGGTTGTTAAGGTAGACAAGGGAAAAGGAGTTCTTGATCTGGCAACTGACACTCCTGCAGTCACAAGGACCCCATCTCAAATCTCTATTAATCTAGATGGTCCTCTTAACCTTGGACAAATGTCTCCTGCTGAGAAGCTAATGCTTGCAGCAACTGTTCAAGCTCAGGCAAGTCAGGATCTGGTAAAATCTGAGTCAAAAGATAAAAAGCTCATTTTGATGTCTATTGATATTTTGTAGAAGGTGGCTCTGGGTGTACAGTTAGATTCTAATGCTATCCCCTTTGGTAAATTATTAAAATCGATTAATAGTGTAAATGCCAGTTTTAATTCTTTAGAAAAATCTACTACTAAGAGAGTATTGGATAGATTTAAGGAAGTGAGAATGCAAAAATTCTTGAAGATGATTGAAGATGATGGAGTAAGACTAAATAAAGGTCTACAAGTTATTTCAGATGAATTAACAGAAGGTGGTAAATTGTATAAGTCTTGTCTAATTTTACCCAAATTCACTGTAGATATAGACAAGCAAATAAGTGTTTGTTAGGGCAAACTTGCTAGTATTTCATAGTCTTTTGATCCCAATGTAGCTTTGACTAGTAGTGTTGAAGGGAATATATTGGCTCCAAATGATCAGATCTTGGGCCCCAATGTGGACAAGGATAGAATTTTGAGGAGAGTTGGTGAACTCTGGAACTTGATTGCCCCCTGGTTGGACCACATATTAAGCAATAAGGTAGACTGTATGAAGGTAATGGCTCAACCTATATCATTTGATCTGAAGGAAGTAGATATTCATGCAACTTTATTTAGTGCATTCATTAAAGTTTTGGATAAATTGAGGAGCGGGTGGGACGCTCACCTAGGATCTTTGAAGACCATTTTTGCTAACATTTTCAGGTATTTGTAAAGTCTCCAATAGGTATCTTTGTATATAAAGTTTGGACAACACCCCATCTTTGGAATTGTTGTCAAAGGGGGAGAGAAAAGGTGAAAAATGTACAGTAGAAGAGTGTAATTATAGGTTTCAAAATTCTTTGTCTAAAGGGGATCCTTAGAAATTCTTTTGATCCGATGTATAGTTCTCAACAATTAGCCATTTTTCACGAGTGTTGCCATCAATGCCAAAGGGGGAGATTGTTGGAAATTGACACTCATAAGTTGGCTTCTGATGATTTATTATTGGTTTAGGGTTTTCATTGATGTAAAATATTCATGAGATTCCCATCCAGTAATCATGGATCTTGATTTCCAGAAGAGAATGTCAATCGGTATTTCACAATGAACATAACAGTTTTAGTCTGAAAGCTTTCTGGTGGTTGCAGAGCTATGAATCATGTATGGGTTGATTGACTTGATATAGAGACATCAGTTTATTGATATTTTGGTGATCCATATTTATCTTTGGTGATCCAGTCAAGCCGACATATGACTACACGTTACATTAGTAGGCCGACTTGATAAATGCTCTATTATGTGATTGCAGATATATAAGACCAGTGTAGATGATCTTTTTGATGTATGATATGATTGTATGTGATCAAGTAGTGATCAAGAATCCTTTGTAGCGCAGTTTCACCCGCGCATTGTTGATCTGGTAGCTGACTGAGATAGTGAACAGGGCATAATAGAGCAGAACAACAAAAGTGATTCAGTCAATGTATTTGGCACTTAACCGAACTCATCCAAGCATTGTAGATGCTATTTTGGAGTTTATTTTTTGTAATTAATCAGTAAGGCAGTGAGCCTTTCGAGGTTGTAGCCCTTATTGTATTTGAGCAGTGAACTTTAGGCAGTGTGCCTGAATGCTTGTGCATTCCACATATTGTAATATTGTTTTGCTACTAGCCATAGTGGAATAATATTGTGGGTTCAAATCCCATCGTGTTTTTTCCCATTTGGGTTTCCATGTAAAAATAACGGTGTTATGATCTTGTGATTGATTGTTTTATGTTGTTGCATTTTAGTTTCATGTTTATGCTTCTAGTAGTTTAAAGTTAAGTCTGAAAATTTGATAACCTGTAGATCACTGATTCACCCCCCCTCTCAGTAATCCCTAATTCAAACAAGGGTTAGGTTACAAAATATCAGAGGGGGTATCAATCAAGAAAATTATTTGATTTGTGTGTACACAATGCTCTGGAAGATATCCTCTTCTACTAGGAAGAAATGAAAATCTCTACAGATGGAGAAGGTTATATGTATGAATGCGTCATGGTGGCACTTGCAAAAAAAAAATTCTCTAATCCGTATTGAATGGTTGTAGGTAGGATCTGAAATTGGTTTGCAGAGTACTATCTAGAGTAAAGATGAAAATCCTTGGTGGTTGGATAAAAATTTGATCATCTATTGGCCACCAACTAGGTCTACAATAAGTTGTCAACCGTCCAGTCGACAACTGCCCTCTAGCAGAGATTTGAATCTAACTGTCTGTGAGATTTGAATCTTAGCCAGTAGATCCTCCATGCCACATGTAGATGGACACACGAGATCATGCCAAATAGTCATCCAAGGTGCCCAAGAAGATTTTGAAACATTATCGCTCGATCATCCTTTAAGTGAAAATCCATGACTGCCATCGTGTCACATATCAGGATGGACCCACGGACCTATTGCTACTTGCGAAGGGGGCCCCACCATGGACTTCAACCTTTTTTGCCAAGACCGAGCCCTTTGGAAAGATGGGTTATTTTTCTTGTCGTCCTTTGGAAGATTTTCCAAAAAGGGGTTGTCTTCCCCAAGACAATGTTGATGTCTTGGCAAAAAAACCTGGAGTTTGCCAAGACAATTCCCTTCACCAAGACACAAAACTTGTATTGTCGATCCTCGTAAGCTTTGTCGAAAAGGGTTCAACCTTGACAAGACATGGTCGAGTCCTACCGACAAAGGTTGGTAGTTCGCCAAGTGAAGGCCCTTCAGCAAGACCCAAATCTTGCCTTGGCGGCCTTGGAAGCTTTGCTAAAAAGGTTGAGGACCTCTTTAGCTAGTAGAAGGAAAGGAAGAAACTGATCCCACCATGGATCATGACCCTATAGCTGGTGCTTATTTAGTGATTTGACCATTCTAGCCGGTCAACTTTTAGTTAGAAAAATAGATCCCAAAAAGAAATAAAAGGCTTAAAAGCCTTAACACTTAGGGTTTAGGGTTTTAGGGCTCAAAAGGAGGTCTTCCTTCAGGGTTTTAGCCAGTCTTCTTTTTCTTAGATCGGATTTCTTCAAGGCTAAGGTTGACATGAATTTAGTCAAAAAAATTTGGCAACTTAGAGGGGGGACAAGCTTGCTTGTTAGATAAGACCAAAGGCCTTACGTAGATTCATTGAGCATAGAGTAAAGGCTTGAAATAAGATAGGTAAACATTGCCCCTGCAATCTAGAATACATCAAAATTTCCTACCATTCTAAATAATATCCTATGCATATGAACTTCTTAGAAGGAAAATAATAGAAATGAAAAACCATTGTGCCCAAGCAATTGGAGGAATGGAAACCTAATATATCATACTCTAACCAATCAAACTTGAAACCTTTAAACAAATCCATTAACCGATTGTTTTAAGTAGCTTCCTTCTCTAAATAAGGAAGGATGAATTTCATGGGCCTAAAACATGATACAGAGCTGAAAGATAACTGGCAATACAATCATCATATGCAAAAAAAATTGTGAATCATAAACAAGATCACAAACCCCCAGATTTTGATCAAACACACTATTGGCTTGAAATGCATGTGTAGATTGGGTATGTGACTCTGTATCTGATATTTCATGATTGTCCTCATGGAAAGATGCCTGATTGGGCATTCTCTTGAAGTGCCAAATTTTGAACTCTCTCTACTGGCCTCAACTTGTTCAACCATCCTATTAACCATAATATGATCCTGTTGATCAAAAACTCTTTCTCTTAAGGGCACCAAAGTCTCATCAAGTTTAGAACAAAAATCATCAATGATAATTGAGAACATATAATCATCAAGATCATGATAAACCCTTACATCTATGATATGCTCTACCTCAACTTCATAATTTTGAAAATCAAAGATATCATTTTTATCTTCATCATTTAACTCTGATTTTTGCCCTTTCTCATTATGATCAAGCTCTCCCTGTAAGTCAGCCTTCTAACTTTTAAAAAATTGAAAGCTCTCGTTTATTTTCTCTTGGATATACACTTGACATGGTGGAAAAGGAGGCACTTTAATGGTTTTCTCCTGATGCTTCTCAACAACCAACTCACTTGGAAGGGTCGGCATGAAATCCAAACTTTAACAAAACCCCTCCAGATCATCCCAAAATGAGTCTTCCTGCAACTCTTCCTCGCTTTTTAGTAAAATGGGATTAATTTTGGTGTTGTTGCAACTCTCCTGGAGGTCTGATAAATCTAAAAAAGGAGCAAAACTAAGATCTCCCATTACTTCATAGTCCTCATGATTTTCTTCTACTTTCAATGTAGGCTCTTGTGGCATGTTCACCATAGGTCTGGGTGAAGAAATATCTCTCTCCATCCTTAATTAAGGAGGGAAGATGGTCAAAAGAGATGACCAAGCCTTCCTCCTTATTACAAACTTGTTCTTGTGTGGTGATTTGCTACTGTAATTGATCATTTTTTACCTCTTCCTGCAACATCTTTGATTTCTCAATGATATCCTCATCAGTAGCAGGCTGCTTAATAAACTTGTGGGGGGGATGATTTCTATCTGATCTCCACACAATAGGTCCATCCTTTCTAAGGTGTATTATATTAGGATAAGAGCTTTGAGGGGGCTGAATAATAGGCTCTTGCATATTCCTAGGTGGCATCCTCTTGAAACTTGGGATGTTGAAATTAGAGTTCCTAAGGGAAAAACTCTCCTCCTCCATAGGCTTATTTAGGATATAAGGGGCTATCAATACTTCTATCATAGGTTCCCCATATGAATGAAATTTCTCAAGAATAGGCTCTTGAAATGTAGGAGGATTATGAGGGCCACCTTGTTTAAAATTTGGAACCTTGAATATAGGACTTTCTTGTATAGGTTCCTTAATGGGTTTAGAAGGTATGTTATTTTTAAAGCTTGAAATTTTAAAATAAGGAGACCTAGGGGAAAAAGATTCCTTGTGTATACGTTGCAACTCCATGACCACCAACTCTCTATTTTCTTCCTTCCTACCAAAAGCAAGTTGTTCTGCAAGGAAGTCTTCATGATTAATAGCCTCAAACTCTTGTTGTTGTTGATAAAATCTTTCGGTTGTCTTCTGAAATCTAACATCATATTTCTTATTTCATAACTTTCTTCTTACACCATAATCTCTACAAGGAGGCCCATCTCACTTTTTTTACATTAATTGGGTTGAATAGGGGTGGGTGGGTAGTAAGCACTAGGAAAATTCCCACTTGTTGCTGGGAAAAAGTCATTTGGATTGAAACTAGCAGTAGTTCTAGTTTTGTCATGTTGGTAGGGGGAGGGAGAATGATTTGGATTTTCAAAAGGGGGGGGGGAGAAGAAGTTAAACATGTGATATGTACTCATCGAATAAGCATTTAAAAGAGAAGATATTTGTTATATAAAATTCTTGCAAAGGGCAAAAGGATCTTCCTTGCCAGAGAAAGGTGACATACCATGATTTACCAAAATCTATAAAAGTCAGGTGCTTGAGGAATAATGCCTCCAAAGGATTGAGACTGAAGAACACACTCTATCTTCAATTGTTTGAGCTTAAGACCACTTTAACCAATAGAACTTCTTTTTAGAGTCACCAAGTATGTGAACGTTGCCTCCAAAGGTTGATTTCGCTGATAGACACACCAAAAATCAAATACAAATAAGAAATCCTGAACTAAGAAATACTTCAATCAGTCCCACCGGGTGTGCCAGAAATTGTTGTCACAAAAGTATACCTGCTTGATGAACAACCTTGTGACACATTGAAATAGCCTCCAAATGTACGACCTTGCATAATGTGAGGTTGAGTCTTTGGAGAAGGCTAACTTCCTTGTCAATCTGATGCAAGTGTTCGACTAACCCTACACATATGAATCTATTCTACTGATTTTGAATGAAAAAATGGGAAGAAGGATGCTTGAAAGGAGAAATGAGGTTTTCACCTAGATTGAATTTGATCTCCCTACCTATAATTGCATAAAACACCAATAGGATTGCCCAAAGCATACACAAGATTCTATCCCAATTAGCTTCCTAAATGAAGGGTGAAGGTTGGAATTATTGTAAGATAGCAAGAGGGAATGAACCAGTTCACAGATGATATCCAAATAGGCTTTAACACAATCACATACAACTTAGGAAAGAAAACAAGAATGTATCCAAATAACAAGGCAAACAAATTACACAAATTGTGAAAACTAAATGAAGGAAAAATAGGTAAATTCTATTCATGTAAGGGCAAGACAAATTTTATAAATACAGAGAAAACATAATTTTTTTGTATAAAAAAAAAAGATCCTTGTAACCGGGTTATAAAATTGCCTTTGTAGTTTAGGCATAACTCTGATTGGTCTACAGTTAGAAACCCTAACCCTACTAGGGTTAGGTTACAAAATATCAGAGGGGGGATCAAATCAAGAAGGTGATTTGATCTTTGATTACACAATTCTATTGAAGATATCCTCTTCCACTAGGAAGAAGCAAAAATCTCTGCAAATGCAAAAGGTTTTGTGTATGAATGCATCATGGTGGCGCCTGTGCAATAAAAAGTCTTTGATCTATATTGAATGGCTACATGTGGCATTTGGAATCGATCTACAGAGCATTGTCTGGAGTAAAGATGAAAATATCTAGTAGTTGGATCAAAATATGATTAGATATCGGCCACCGACTAGGTTTGCAATCGGTTGTCAATCGTCTAGTTGACAACCGCCCTCTAGTAGAGATTTGAATCTTAACTATCTATGAGATTTGAATCTTGGTTGTTAGATCCTCCATGTTGTGTGTAAATGGATGCGTGAGATAATTCCACATAGTTGTCCAAGGGGCCCAATGAGAGTTTAAAATATTATTTCTCGATCATCCTTTAAGTAAAAATTCATGGTCGCCATCGTGCCACATATCGAGCTGGTCCCATGGACCTATCGTTGCTTGCAAAGGGGGCCCCACCATGGACTTCAACCTTTTCACCAAGACCAAGCCCTTCACCAAGATGGGTTCTTCTATCTGCCACCCTTTGGAAGTTTTATCCAAAAGGGGTTGTCTTCACCAAGACAATCACCAAGACAACGCCCTTCACCAAGACACAAAACTCGCTTTGTCGACCCTCATAAGCTTTGTCGAAAAGGGTTTGGCATCAACAAGACATGGCCAAATCCTATCGGCAAAAGCTGAGAGTTCTCCAAGAGAAGGCCATTCGACTAGACTCAAATCATGCCTTTGCAGCCTTGGAAGCTTTTCTGAAAAGACCAAGGACCTCACTAGTCAGTAGGAGGAAAGGAAGAAACCAACCCTACCATGGACCATGACCCTACAACTGATGCTCCTTTGCTGATTTTCTTGCCCTGGCCAGTCAATGATCGATTAGAAAAATAGAGCCCGAAAATGAATAAAAGTCTTTAAAGCCTTAACACTTAAGGTTTAGGGTTTTAGGGCTCAAAAGGTCTTCCCTCAAAGTTTTAGCCAGCCTTCTCTGTCTCAGATCAGATTTCTTCAAGGCTAAGGTTGACATAAATTTAGTCAATATTAAAATGGAGCAATAAGTGAGGATTTCTTTCCTCGTCCTTCTTTCATAGGACACAATAGTAGGGAATTGAAATCCCCACTTAGAGAGATTGTTTTGAGTAAGAATATTACTATGTAAGGTAGTCCACTAGAAGAAGTTAATCTTGGGAATTAGCAACAAGTTCCAAACCTTCTTCCACTACCCCAAGACATTATTTTCCCTAGGGATAGAAAGATACAATGACTAGATAGTGAATTCACCTCTAGGGTTCAATATTTAGATGAATTTATCCTCTCTATGGAAGGGGGGATTCAGTTCTATTTTAGTAGGCTATACAGCTCTAGAGTCACATGTAGCAAATGGGGTTGGTCAGAGCAGCATTGTGAGATATCTTTCCAAGACTTGGTGTGGGTCATGTAGTCCTATACCCACTATCAAAAGAATACCTTATCACCATCACAAATATTCCTAAAGAATTGGTGTGGAGCTAGGGGTTTATCCCCCATCTATGTATCTTCCTAGAAGCCAATGTTGCTCCCATTCCCAATCTACCACATCAATCAAGATTGAATGATATTCTTGCATTTGAGGACATTGTTACAAATCTTGGAACCACTTGGGAATACTTGAGTTGTTAAAAACCCTATAGAACTTTTCATGGTTTAAATACTTAGCACTCATTATATTACACCAGTCAGCTTTAAGTAGGGCCAACTTCCATCCATCCTTCACCATGAGAGCCTTATTGAGCAAAGTAATTTTTATAACTCCTTGTTACCTTGTCATTTGTCCTCATAACAAGAGTGAGTCGCCTTGCAAAATTTTTAGTTGAGTCCTTTTTCTCCCTTTTTTTCTGAAATCTTGTTAAAAGTTCGTTGGTTCAATTCCTAATCCTCCTGTAAATCATTTCTAAACCCTTAGCATTACACTTCAATGGTTGGTTTGAACCTCATGAACCCCTCGAACCATCCTAAAAAGAGTTCATAGTGTTCATTTAGGTACCGTAGGTTCTAAGTTATGTCTAAGACATTTTCAGGCTAACATTCATATCAAGTGTTTTGCAGTAGCTCTATTTCATGATTGTGGATGATGTTTCATATACTCTTTCTCCAGACTATGAACCATTTGAACCTAGTTCAAACAGTTTAGTGATGTTCAAAATGTTTGATGAAATTTAAAGGATCAACGGCAATCAACAAAGTTAATTTTTTCCAAAGGAAAATCTCCTTGGCATAGCATATGTTTCGAACTACCTAAACCCTCATGAAGTTAGTTCAAATGGATCATGAATGTTCAAATCAGGTGGGTCCCATAAGAAAGACTAAACGACATGATGGTGCAATTATTGCTAAGTGTGGTGAAGATCTGGCCATATCTCAGGTGACGTCAATCAGCTGATTTTTAAAGGCAAGTAATTATTTTTGAGAATTGGCAGTTATGCTGACGAGCGCTATCATGCATTCAATACACACACGTGATGTCAAATCCCAATGCTTCAGCTCATTTCAGTTCACGGCCAAAATTAATGCACTAAATGAACCTTTGGCGCTTCATTTGTTATAAGGTATGAAGTGATTTATTTTTGAAACTTGTTCTTCATTGTTGCGGAGTGTCTGGTCGAAGGTTTTTATGCTGGTAGTCATTTGATTGGTTTCAGCCATGAAGGTGAGTTTTGATTCCTATCTTCTTCAGTGATTTTTAGCTATTTTTCTCTCTCATAATAAAATTTCTTGGAGAGATAAGGGTTGTTGGTTATAAATTATGAAGTCCACTCTGCATCTTTTCAGAAATATTTTTAGTCTTGCTTGCACAAAACCCATTGTCAGTGACACAGACCTAAAAGGGGAGAATTTGGAAGCCTTGAAGGAAAGGACGTTTAAAGGTATTGATGGTTCTTTTGGTCTAGAAATTCTAAGCAGTGGCCTGATAGAGGCGGCAACTTTCCCACCTACTATTCCTTGCCCGGAATTAGTTAGGGAATGCATTGTGCGATATGAACCTATTTCTGAAACTATCAAGAGGGACAATGGTGAAACCCTCCTCATGATAAATAGGGAAGTCATTTCTTTTGTTTTCAAATTGCCAGATTACAAGTTCTCAAATTTTTCCCTTGACCAATCAATCACCTAGTTCAATGCAGACAAGAATGGACACTGGAACAATATAGCGAAGCATTGGTTGATAGTTCCTTAGAGAGGTGGCTCTAGGCTACCTAAATACCCCAACAAAAATCACATGCTTCCCCATATTCATGATGTTATGTTGTTGTTACACCAAGTTAGAGGTTCGGCTGAAGCCTACAGCTTTGATGAATGGATTTACTATTCTGTGCAACTGGTGTTGGAGGGAAAGTAGTTCCTTGACTGGGCAAAGCTTATTGCTGACTCTATGAGAGAACAACTAAGCATGGCAAAGAAGTTCAAACAAAATTTCTTCATGTCTTCTTATTTGATATATTGTTTGGCATGTACCAAAAAGATAATGGGAATTCCTAGGCAACCTGCTGAAGGGGATGTTTATGTATATGACTTTTACTCCATGCTGCAAAGAGATAATGCATTACAAGATTTCAGGAGAGTGCATAATGCTTTCCCGGGGGACCTGTGCTATGAATTGAAGAACATGAAATCCAAAAGAATGTCTGAAGACTCCCGGGCCTTGGTGAAAAGATATGGTAGCTTCTTTGTTCAATTTCCTCATTTTCGTTATATAAGGTAGGTGGTTTCGAAGAAGAACCTCTCAGACTTCCTCATTTTTGTTTAGATTGCTTTGTCCTTGCTGAGATTTGTAGATAGTTGTCTATTGTAATTAAGAAAGCTTAACCCAAAGATAAATGGGAAGATCATTTCCCTATTCAATTAGGCGCTTTATCTTGTAGTTCAATGTCAAATGCATTGAGCATAGGAGCTGATTTGAAGAATTTTAATTTCAAACAGTATCAAGGAAGGAATGGCTTTGATAATAAAGGTTTTTCATAGGGCCTTGGTTTGATGGTGCACCTTCCTATCTCACACTTGGAAGACTTTTAGGAATATTGTTGTGATGAACTTGAAGTGTTTAGGAGAGAAAATATGAGAATGGTTCTGGGACAGATAGTTTCACTACAGGTGAAAATTGATATAAGTGGGATCAAAGAAGATAATCTAGAGCTATTTGAACCTAGGTATCTAGATCAAACTGAACTTGAAACATTCTCTATTAATTGGGATGTGGAAGAAGAAGATGATATACAGCTCAGAACAAAAAGAGTCTTTGAGAGAACTGCAGATTGGGTTAATAAGAAAAGAGAAATGAAATCAGGTAGGATCAGTACTGCAAGAGATAATGTGGTTTCTCTACGTTCTCCTAAAAGATTTTCTAACCCCACTTCTATGCCTGTTCATGCAGGTAAAAATAAGAAGTCATCTCACACCAAGCGCGAGCCTAATCCTACTTTGAATTGTCCTACTCCTTGATTTACAAGGTCATGGAGTGGTGCATAGAAGAAAACGGACCTGGTCAGAGACATGGAGGTGAAATTCAAGACCCTCGACCCTCATATTTTTGAGGTCGATGACCTTGATAGTGGTATTGTCAACACCATGGATTCCCATGCAATCACTATAACCATGACACTGCCACCTTAAGTAACTAGAAGAACAGCTAGTTCAAGTACAACTCCTAAATGGTTAACTACTTCAGTAAGTAAGAAACGGAGCTCGATCCTAGTGTCTATCCCAATTCAAGACATGGTGGTTAAATACATGGAAAAAGGTCCTAAATAGAAGAAGTTCAAAACAACCATGAGGTTGGACGTTGATGAAAAGACCGAGAGATGGGTTGTTGAAATTGCTTCCTATAAACCCAAGGATGAAAGTAAAGAAATAAATGCAGAAGATTTTGAAGTCACCAAAGTAGATCTGGGAAACATGAGTAGGGACTCTGATAACCACCTTTTCAATGTGATGGCTAAGAAAATTCTCACCAGGTCAGAGAAAGACGGACAAGAGAAAAAGGAACTGAAACAACACATCAAAGTTTTATCCCAATTCATTGATAACCTTGGCTATTTTGGAGCACTCCCTATATCGCAAGCTTCAGAAAACTTTGATCCCACCTCATCGGAGAACAAGAAACTGATGAATCAAGTTTAGCGAGCTAAGAGCATCGCAGGGGCCGTAGAAAAATGGATTGAAGGGGTGATCAGGGATGGCGAAAAATATATTACAGATTCCAGGAAGCTATGCGATGAAATTCAAAACCTCATTGCGAAGATCCAAAATCAGGTTGTGCAATGGGAAAAGGAGGAGCATAAGTGGGAAAACGTATTACCCATGTTCACCAAGATAGAAAAATATGGAGCCACTGATTTTTTAACAGAAAACTCAATAAAATTGGTAACTGATGAGTGTCAGCTCTTTGTGTTGAAGAAAACCATAGTGTGGCGGGTAATTACATTCAAGGTTGTAATCTCTGATGCCAAATCCTCCATTTACAAGCTCCAAGAACTTCAATATAGCTTGGTCAATGATAATAAAGTGGTTAACCCAGATCATGATTGGCAACTAGGACTTTGTGGGCTGAATATACAGGATGCGGTAAAGGCATTTAAATTGCACATGGAGAAAGTTAGGGCCAAAGGAAACTTTACTTCTGAAGATATAACACAAATTGCCCAAATTGAATCCATGATGTTCATTGGCAATGATCAGTTACCTAAACATGCAGAGAAAATGGTAAAACACATGTGGGAAAAGGAAGTTGCAAAGGCAAAAATTAATGTCATGAAGAATCTGAGTTAGTCTATGATTCAAGAGCTTACAACCGCCCATGATGCCTAGAAAAGTGGAAGAGGAGATGACGTTGGAGATGAAGCATAAATTGATGCTTATGCTTTGTTTTTTTATTTTTAAATACTTTTCAAAAACCTTGCAATTACTTCGGGACATTTGTCCCCTAAATACTCTGTTAGTTTTATAATTGTTTCAGAGGAGGTCAGGTTTTCAGGGAGACCTCCTTTGTTCTTCAAAAAGACTACTATAAGTTAGATGAAATAGATTTAGAGGGGGTGAGAATAGTAGACTGAGAGATTAGAAAACTTTGTTTTTCTGAAGGAAGTGATCAGTTTTTTTAGAATCTGAAATTGGAAAGAACTTATGTGTGTATCTTTATGTCTTTGTTGCATGGAATATACATATAAAGATCATATGCATTTTGAGGTTTTAAATCTTCAAGTTTGAATCCATGGAGTAATGTTTCTTTGCAAATATTAATCCAGTCAAAATTGTCTATGATTATCTTTTTGATGGTGAATGTTATTATTAATCTGGAGCTTCTTTCTATGTTTCTTAGAAAGATATTTGGTTGAAAAGAGACTTTGTTTTCTCTTGTTTATTTTTATGAAGTGCTGAAATCAGTGTTATTGAAATTTGCTTTGATTACTTCTGATTTTCGTGGTGAAGCATCTTGAAGAAAGGTTTTTCTGAAATATTCATATATTACTGGCCTCTCATCTAAGAATGAAGTAGGAAGCCTTACGTGCTTTCAGGTTAAAAGCATGTCAGTTTTATTTAGTTAGATTATTCTCTGAATAACTAATGGAGGGAGTTGTACCTATCTAAAATTCAGAGGGAAGTGATGTATGTCACACTTACCCAATTGGTTAGTTGAACTTTTGGCATTTCAAAGAGTGTAACAGAGCTTTGAATCAATTCAATTAAAAGAAAGACAAAATTTGTTCACTAACACTCCTAAGCGAGCCAAATATTTAATAAAATACACCTTATCCCAACTAACAAGAGCCATTATCTTCTTTTCCTCCATACCAGTCCATAAAAAGGCTTCTGAATCCATTCAAGTTTTTGGGCCATGGAGCTTGAAATATAGAACATAGAAAGGAAATGCATTGGGATACCTTGCAGAAAGACAAGTAAGAGTTGAAGTTTTCTTGCACTACTAAGGAGTTTCCCCTTCCAACTAGCTAGCTTCCTTGAATTATTTTTAAGCTCAAGTTTCAAAAGGTGTTAGAGACCTCTTTAACCGTGAAAGGAAACCCCAAGTAGACCCCAAGGAGAGCAACATTATGGCAACTTGGAATAGCCCTAGTTTTGTTTTATATTTTCTCCGCAGTATTTAAAAAAAAAAAAAAATGCTTTTGTCATAGTTTATATGTTGTCTTGAGGCTTTCGTGTATTAATTAAGGAAGTTTTTCCATCCTTGTGCTTCCACCACTAAGGTCACACCAAACAAGATGGTCTTATCAACAAACTACTGCATAACACCTGGTGGTAATGAGGAAGCGGGCTCAACCCCTTGTAGTATTCCCCTACTAATAAGATTTAAAAAAATTCTTTCCAACAACTTAGCCATAATAATATAGAAGTAAAGAGATGAGGGGTCACCTTGTCTAATTTCTCTAGTTACTCTGAAAGATCCTCTAGGGACGCCATTAACCATCACATAATACCAAACTATGGTAACACGCTCCCTAATTAAGTTGATTAATCTATTTCCAAAAGAAAGTTTCATTAGGACTTTGGATAGAAAGTCCCAATTGAATTTGTCATATGTCTTAGATATTTCAAGCTTGAAGACCATCCTCGACTAATGATACTTATCCATAGAATGAATAACTTCATGTGTGGTAATTGTTGGCATGTTGGTATTTTGATGTCAAAAACAAACTTTTATCATGGTGATGATCTCTGTGTTTTGGTTCTCTATTCTACTGCTCTGCTATGTTGTTGTTATGCTATGGAGATAGAGCTACAGTGTTGAAAGCTAATGGAGCGCTAATGGAGTCAAGTTTATGTTTCATGTATTGTCTCCATTTTTGTAATGCAATATAAGCTAAAGGTTATTCACTGTTCTTATCGCTCCACCTATGTGAACTCTTTAATGGCTCTTCTCAAACAACAAGGTTGATATGTAGATGATATATGTAAGATTTGTAATCCTTATTATCTTGTCTTATTTTTATGAAGGAATGGTTGATATTTTTGGTCATATTATCTTTTCAACATTGTATTTTATACTAAACCCTCTCTTAAACCTTGTGTTTACTAGTCGAGAGGAAAGAATTATGTTTCTTTTATCAGTGGTTAGCAAATAGACAAGTAAAAATTTGTTTGATGCAAAGTACTAGGGGAATAAAAAAATCACAAACCAAATATCAAGGTAAGTGTCAAAGGCTCAAAGCAAAATACACCCATTCATCCATTCACTAGGCAATACTCCCTCAAACTGGTTTGTACCAAACTTAGCATAACATCACAAAATGACCAAGAAACCTTGGGAAAGGCTTATAAAAAAAATTTGGACATCAAATAGACTTTCAATGTACAAGATTTTAGTCCCAAAACACTTCCTTATGAGGGTTGCCTTGTAATGGCTACTATACTCTACTAGCCCTACATTGAGGGTATTTTGGCAATAACTTACAATCCCTTGATCATAGACACAAGACGCAAACCTTTTTAGATACACTTTTCAGAGTTACACAACATATGTCAAAACCCCTCTATGTTTTTTTGGAACATAGGGCTCAATTATTGACTGGTAATTCTGACATGAGGCCTAATTAGAGCAACAACACGTGTATTTTGGCCATAACTTTCAAATAAGAATCAATATCCCAATAATAAAACTTGATTTAGATACCCATTTCGACTTTAAAATATATATATCAAAAGGGAATAGGGTTTTTTTGGAAGGTATGTCTCAAAAAAGGACTAGTCCTTGTCCCAAATAGGCCTAATTAGGTCACTTTTACAAAGGAGGTACCTCAAAAACTTATGAAAACAAAAAAAATGGATCCAAAAAATTTATTATGTCTGCAAACTATAAATTCCACCAATTTTAAGTGCCCAAACATTCAAATTTGTCTCGGACCTACTTCAACCCTCACTTCCATGCTTACTTGGCCTAACACATGAAAATGTTAGGCATTCATTGCTCCAAAGATGAATCCAACCTTGGCCCCTGCAAAAATGAAGAAAAACCCATCTATACAAGACCTGTTCCTACCATTCTACCAAGTTTCATTAATATCTCTCAGTGGAATGGAGATATGTTTTACATTTCTTTGATCAAACCCTTGGAAGTAGGGTTTCAGGAAAGATTTAAGAAAAATGTTCACCAAATGCACAAAACTAAACCAAACATCACAAAATCAGTCTTGAATGAAATTTAGTTCACATTTATTTCAAAAAATTCAAGCCTTACATTCTGATCTATACAGATAGAGAAGTTATGACCAAAATAGCAACAAATTTTCTAGAAAATTGCAGAGAAAACCTTTAAATTTTATTGATTTCTTCCTCCAATAACCACACACAATGCCAAAAATCCCACCTAGACCAAAATTGGGGTATTTTAACTCCTCAATACCCAAAACAACAACCCCCAATTGATTTTTGAAAAGGGGTAGCCGTTGGAAATCAACTTTCATTAAAAGATGTAAAAGTTTCCATCTTTTTGACAATTTTTTGATCTACCTAACATATGAACCTAAAACTTCACAAATGCCTTAAAAATGCATTCAAATAGACCTTCCACCATTTCCACTCATGTGGATACATTTGAGTATGTTTGACCAACTTTTACCCAACTAGAGCCTTATAGGCTTACATGACTCAAATGGCACCAATGGCCTTAAAAATTGATTTGAAGTGATTACAAATGGTTTGAATTGATCACAAATGGTCCTTAGGACCTTATTATTCTTTCAAAATACAAATTTAAAGAAACCATTACAATAAATCCTTCATGAGGCATAAGAGAGACTAGGTGCTCTTGCACTAATGTTGTTAAGTCAAAGGCAGTTATTGAGACTGACTGATACAAGAAGTTGAACAACTATTTTGAAATGCCTATAAAATATTGAGTTTGAAGTGGCATGTGTAAATTTCATAAGGGATTATGATCGTTGTTGTTAGTCGATTGTGGTTGTTGGTCAAACATACAAGAAAAGGGAGTTTTATCGATTGAGTAATCTGTGAAAGAGAAGATATATTGAACTTTTCAGCACCAGACCATTATGCTCTATGAAGTTACAGTTTTTACTCAATAATGTTACTTTCTGAAGTATTGTTTCATAAAATTTATTTTGTTCACAGTAAATAGGAAAAATTGGGTTTGGATAGAAAATAGAGGCTTGTCTCTGTAAAACTTTGATTTGTGAATTTCAAAATAGATTCAGTAAGTCAATGAGACTTCCTTATTAGTAAGTCAGTGAGACTTGATTTCCTATTTTGTCAATAAGACATATTTTATTGGTCAGTGAGACATTTTTAAATTAATCTAGTGAGGCATTTTGAGAGTGGTTTTTATTCCCCACAAGGGTTTTCCACTCATAAAATTTTTGTGTTATCTTCTATGATTCTTGAGTTATACCTTTTGTTGTCTCATTTAAGTTCAATTAATTTGATGCTATAAATTGATATCCTTGGTTTATATGCAATTTGAATTCATTCTATAAAAAGTTTAATTAAGAGTGGCTTTGAAGGTTTTTTAACTTGTCATTGATTCACACCCCCCCCCTTCTCAGTGACATTAGTATTCCATCAATTGGTACCAAAGCTAGTGACTTGTATCCAGTCTTACAACCTAAGGTTGATCCTGTCTTTGGAATACTATATCAATGGCACAAGAAGGTTCTTCTACATCAAAATCTCCTCTGTTTGATGGAATTAATTATGCCTTTTGGAAGGTAAGAATGCAAACCTACTTAATATCTTTGGGAGTTGGTGGGTGGGCTTCAGTTGTCAATGGATACATTGTGCCTAAAACCATACCCATTGATTTGGATGGCAAAAAAAATTATGAGACTGATGCTAAAGCTAAACATGCCATTTTATGTGGTTTGTCAAAAGAAGTATTTGTAAAGATCATGCATTGTAGATCTGCAAAAGAAGTTTGATACAAACTTAACAACATCTATTATGGTAATGATAAAGTGAAACAATCCAAGATACAAACCCTTAGGGATAGTTTGGAGGTATGAAAATTTTTGATGAGGAAAAGGCTGCAGACTACTTTCTCAGAGTTGATGAAACAATCAATGATATTAGAGGTCTAGGAGAAATTATAGATGATAAAAATGTTGTTAAAAAGGTCATGAGATCTCTTCCTACTAAGAATGATTTTAAGTTGTCTGCAATAGAAGAACTTAAAGATTTAAATACCTTAACAATTAATGATCTTCATGGGACACTTACTGCCTATGAGATGAGAACTTGTAGTGAAGAAACATCTCATAGAGAAAGTGCCTTCAAAACTTAAAAGAAAAACAAGAGGATAAAATCAGAATCTGAAAAATGATATAGAAGATATAAATTTTGTTATAAAACTTAAGAAAGGGTTAGGAAAGCATAAAGGAAAACTTCCCTTCAAATGTTTTAATTGTGGTAAGATAGGTCATTTTGCTGCTAAATATCCTTATGAAGATAGTGATAAAGAAATCTCCAAGTTTACCAACAAAAACAAGTCCTTCAACACAAAGAGAAAGTTCACTTTCAAAAATAAGAAAAGCTTGTATGCCAAAGGGGATGTTATAGACAGAAACTCAGAATATTCTATTGGTGGTGAGGAAGAAGTTCTATTCATGGCCATTGAGTATCCTACAAAAATTCAGAGTGATAATGACATTCTTCTATCTGAACTTTGATATGCTAACACTGGGGCAAAGAATAAGAAAGATTTAATGCTTTATGATGAATTTTTATTTGGTCTATAGGTGTCAATCTAGGGCGTAAACTTGTGAAAGATGTCGTGGCTATTTGCACAAGGGTTGCAGGCAATGAGATGAGTGGGGATGAAGTGCAACTAGAAAAGAAAACCTATTGTAAATTGAAATAAAGCTAGTGATAGGAACTGTCACTTCCTAGCAACAAAAGCTATTTATTCTACTCAAAAATAAATTATCATAGTTAATTCTAAAACAACTTAATCAATAAATATCATAACAAAATCCAAAGCAACTATTTCTGCAACATGGAAATAAAACGTTGATCATTCATACACAAAAATTATTAATACGTATCTAACACAAAAACAGAACAACGCAAAACGTAACTGATTGGAATCAAAACACACAAACACATACTCTACTAAAAATAAATTAATTACAATCCATGAGTGGCTGAAGAGTGGGCACCCTTCCTCCCAATGAGTTGATGGAGATTAAGATCACAAAAGTTTTGAAAGAGACTTCAAAGTGTTAATTATATTGAATACAATTGTTTTTCTCCTTTGTTGCTTACAATAATCTGCTCACACTAAAATCTATCCTCTACTACTTATATATGCAATCATATAACAAATGCATACGGAAATAGAGTGTTTGCAACCAACATACTACATAGTAGAATGGCTCACTTAAATCCTATGCTACTAACCACTAATTAATAACAATTATGTTATAACAACAGATAGAAATTTAAGAGTTTTGTTCTTTCCTCCTATACGTGATTAGTCAATGCATTTCCACCAGGAACTTCTGTCCTTGTTTGGTTCCATAAGTTGGATTTGGTTTTGCAATTAAGGAAAATGTGACAATCAGCCACAACAGTAAATTAAAAATTGTTGCCTTTAGAAAACCACCCATATCCTTCAGATCCTTCATTTTTTGAGGATTTTGCCATGCAAAAACTTAATTGGCCCATTTTGGACAAAACCCATGTCTCGTATTTTCTGAATTCCTCCCCATTTGCCTACAAAGTGCAATGCAAAACTGACTATTCTTTCTTTTTTACTGGGAATAAATTTGTTACAACAATATATAAGAAATAGGAAATGTTTGAATTTTGATTTCCTCCAAACTTGCAACAAACATATTCTTATCATAGTTTTTTTCTCAACATACTCCTACAAATATCATGAAACATGTTTGTAGTGATTGACATATCATCTCATATGCTAAAGTTGCATGTAAATAGTTGGAAGATAATGTAAGATATGGAGGACTTTTCTTATATTAATAGTGAATATTGAGGTAGAAATTGGCATTTGAAATATCAACCAAATACTATGTGTGTAGCCATGTAAGTGTGTTTGATGCCTCTTGAATATACCTTGGTCAATATTGTTGGAAGGTATAATGCTCTAAATTAATATGGCAAGAGTCCACTTGGCAATAATGGATGACAATAAGGTTCCTACAAAGAAGGTTATGGGAAGTGTGTAAAGAGCCTGCATTCTTCTTCATGCTCTAGAATATACCTTGGTCAATATTGTTGGAAGGTATAATGCTCTCAATTAATATGGCAAGAGTCCACTTGGCAATAATGGATGACAATAAGGTTCCTACAAAGAAGGTTATGGGAAGTGTGTAAAGAGCCTGCATTCTTCTTCATGCTCTAGAATATATTTATCAAGGCTTAGAATAACAATGCTTATTAGAAAAAAAACAATCAATAAATAATTTTTATATTTTTACCTCAAAACTAAATTAAATATAACTTATTAATATTTAATCATATACAATGTAAATGGTCAAATTAAATGAAAATGGGATGGAAGTTGAATGTAGGAAGGGTTACGAAGACATATGAAATAGGCCAAAATATAGCATAAAATGGAACACAATTGGCTCTCATCATTCCCCCCAACTTAGTATATTGCACATCCTCGTGCAATCATTTGTTATTTAGAGGATCCGGCTAATACTGAGAGGGGGGGTGAATCAGTATTAACAACAAACTGAAATCTTAAACCAAATTGATAAATACTTCACCAAAACAGATCATAACCAGTACCGATGGCCACTGAAATTAATCTACTAATTAGATTTACCAAACTGCTCGTTTAAGTGTTTTAAATCATGCATGCAATAGAAAGATATCAACTTAACACAAACACAAATCAATCACCATATGAACACTAGGATTTTCATGTGGAAACCCAAATCGGAAAAACCTTGGTGGGAATTGGTACCCACAAGATAATGCACTCTTTTGGAATGCGCCCTGTTAGGAGCCTAGCCCAGTTAGGAGTTTACAATGATGTCCGGTTAGGAGCAGACCCTGTTAGGAGTCACCCGGTCATGTGATTTACAAAATGAGCTTTGTAAGGAGATTTGCCCTATTAGAAGCAACCTTGCATGAGGATTTAAACTCAAGTTGTTGAGCTACCCGGTTAAAGGATTTACATGAACAAGGCCTATTAGGACCTACCCAGTTAAGGGATTTTGAACCTACTACAACTGTTAGGGGACAACAGATGAATGATCTAGAAATAGAACTTCATGCTTTCTTGTCTATATCCACTTCAGCTCCAATCTGCTTGACTCTTACAGACACACACCTCTGGTTCAGCTGCACACTCTTTTCTCAGATTACCAACACAATAAACTTCATCAAAACTGACTAAAACACACTTTACATCTTTTTCGGTTACAAAACCCTAAATACGTCAAGATTCAAATGAATTTACATCATAGATCATCACAGATCATTACAAATCATCAAACAGATTATTACAACAAATATCAAGACAATTTCAACCGTTGAATAACCATAACACGACATCGCACATCGATCTGATAAGAAGTCAAACCCTTAAAACATTCTTATATTCTCTTCATTGTTTCCCAAGAAATTCCATCCTTAATCGCACCAAAATAGTATTTTAATTTCTCACATGGGTTGTGACACGTCACCATCAAGTTATGAACATAATGAAATTCACCGCCAAACCATAAAGCATCATCAGTTAAGAGATCTTGTTGCTTGTTCTAAAACCCTACTAAAACCCTACTAAAAATACAATAGTAAATCACAAACATGACTTCTTGTTATCAAAACATGGTGTGGTTTTGATCATAGACTCATTACAATGATATAAACACATGTTTCAAACTGCAACACTTCATTCCTCATCAATCTTTAGAACCAATTGCTTAAGTATAACAATGTTTCATGTTTACCAGTTAAAGTCCTATTTGCTAGGTTTTCTGTCAACTACACAGTTCATCTCACCAAATTAATCCATTACTGGTTAGGTTACACCAATAAACCTAGATGACAAAGTAATCAAGAATAAACAATTTCCATAGTTGTCATCAATGACAGCACAAATAATTGATCACCAAGTCACCAACCAATATCTCAATCTATACCGGTCATACATCACCATGCCATCATTCTCCTTATCATATCAACTATATCATCACCAACAGTCCTTCAATATATCATCATCAACAATCCTTATACCGATATGTCAATATCATCATCAGTTATGCCAATCATGCCAACATACTCCCCCTTTGGCATTAATGGCAACACTAAAAGAAAACTCATCATGCTTCACTTTCTCTTCTCCTCCTTTGTATGATATTCTGCTAGTTATATTACTTCTCCCAGGTCTTCCCTCATTCATATTACTTCTCCCCCTTTGATAGCAATGCCAAAGGTGCAAATGCATCTTATAACAACATCATTGTTGTTGATGTCTCCATCATCTCTGCTAACCTCATCTTAGCTGCTCCCCCTGAGGAGTAGCCCACATCTCATCAGTCCATAGTGAAAAATATTCAATAAGTCTATTGGATTGATGATTCACCTGTATATTAGTTGATCTTGTGTAGGGATCTAACCCTTAATTTACCTCTGAGATATTCAAAGGTCACCTTAGGAAAAGGTTTAGTGAATATATCTGATAACAGTCTCTTCTTCTAACTTCTAATACTCCTCCTTCTCTAATGCATCAACACATGTGACCTCATATATCCTTTTAGTTTCTTCCAACTAGATTTTTAGATCAAATATTCTCTTCTTGGATTCCTCCAGAGATTTCTCCAGTTGTTCTTGTTCCTCTACAGCAGCATGTTTAACCTTCTTGAGTTCTCTTCTTTTTTTATTCAACTCCTCAAGTGCACTTATGAGTTCACCTTCCAAGTCCACTTCAACTTCAATATCTTCATCTTCCTCATCTTCATCAATCGATTCATCTAGTGCCATAAAGAGATTAACTTCTCTTTCACCCTCATGGTAGTCCTCTTTTGATGCACTTTCTTCATCTGTGGCATCATCTTCAAAGGAATATAAATTGTTCTGCTTTCGATAGCTTCTTCTTTCTTGTCAGTGGATCTTCTTCTTTCTATCCATACTAGGAGATCTATCAGAGCTCTTTTTCTCGTCTCCATTGGTTTCACCATAGGGAGATTTTGCAGCAAAGTGTCCTATTTTACCATAATTAAAACATTTGAGAGGTAGTTTTCCTTTATACTTACCAGATTCTCTTAAGTTTCCTCACAAATTTTGCCACCTCTATATCTGAGTCTTCACTGGATTCACCATGAGCAATTTCTTTCTTGCCCTTTTTGATGGAGTTGAAAGCAGCCTCTTTCCTTGAAGTTCCTTCACCAGTTGTCCTCATCTCATAAGTAGTTAGGGAGCCAAATAACTCATCCATTAAAAAGATTTTCAGATCCTTGGCTTCCTCTATATTAGAGACCTTTGTATCATACTTAGATGTGAGTGATCTAAGTACATTTTTTACAATAACTTCATCAGCTATATCCTCTCCCAGTCCTCTGATGGTATTCATAGTTTCATCAACTCTGTGAAGGTTTTCTGCAATATTTTCTTCATCTTTCATCTTCAAGCCTTCAATATGACCTCTTAGTGTTTGCAACTTGGCCTCCTTGACCTTAACATCTCCTTCAAATAATCTCTGCAACTTATCCCAAGTATTCTTGGCAGATGAGTAGTGCATAACCTTGACAAACTCATTATCTGACAGCCCACTAAGAATAGCATGTTTAGCTTTTGCATTATTTTCATACTCCTTCTTAGCATCCGGATCTGTGGGAGGAACACTATGGATAGTATACCCATTCTTTATAGACATCCAAACATCAAAACCTAGAGAGGATAGATAGGTTTCCATTCTTCTGCTCTAAAAAACATAGTTGGTTTCATCAAACATGGGGGCTTTGGAGGAGGAGGACTCATTTATTGCCATTGTGTTCTTAGACTAGAATCTACCTAAGCTAGAGAAAGCTTTGACCGACAGGGAACCTTTCTCTAATACCAATTGTAAAACACAATATGACACTAAGATGGGGGTGAATTAGTGATTTCAAGGAAACTCAGGTAGTGTGTGTGTGTGTGACTGGTAACAATGAGAACACTAGGAATCAATCATACACAAAAGACACACCACATAACACCGGTTATACAAGGAAAACCCAATGTGGGAAAAACCTCGGTGAGAAAAATTGTTGGAGTCTACTGCTCCAATCCAGCCTCACAATGAAACAAAAATATTACAATTATTTAGGGCACCAACCCCTATTGATTTAGGGAACCAACCCCTAATTGTTTATGGGCACCAACCCAAAGGAGCACCAACCCCTACACTGAGCACTAACTCAGTGATATACAATGAATTACAAACTTATTATAATTACAAATGATTTTTGTAACACCTATTCAACTTCTCTCTACCGGTTCAACTCTCATTTACCGATTCAACCCTTCTCTGTCAGATTTCAATCCTCTCTATCTAATTTCTCTTATGCTCTGCTTCCATCTTGTATGATCTCCTTTGTCACTCACACTGCATTGCTTCAATCTCTATTGCCTCCTTATCGGTATAGACACTACTAGTTCACACCACTATTATACTCAATAACAATTTGTTGGTTTCCTTAACCTTACCTATTAAACCCATGTTAAACCTCTTACCGATTATACCTTTCCTATTGGTTCTCCTTCAGATTCTCAATTGCTTTACTCTTCTTAGTCTGATTAACTCTCTATTTTCACAAGCTCACTCTTCTCCTACAACTGGCATCATCATTACCAATCTTCTGTCTCTGGATTTATATTCAATTTCTCCCATCAAACCATGAATTCAAACTTGGTGAGCTAGGGTTTCTTCTACTGACCACAAACTATATCAGATCACATCAGATCTCTTCTCCAAGATTTGACAACTTGCAACAAATTAAGCCTCGCCATCATTTTCATTCCTTCTATAACACATTTTCTATACTTAGCAACCTATGACCTATCTGTCAGCTTTGCTTTCTTGATCAATCACCATAAATGAATTTATGGTTCCCTTCACCAAATCTGATCTACACCTCAATAACCTGCAATGATTGTTGTATCATAGATCTTTTCTATTCAGGTTGCTTTGAGTTGCAAACCCCTACACTCTACTCGTGATTCTTGTAGTCAGCATTAAATGTCTAACCAATCACCAACTACCTCACCGACAAAGCACGATTCATTTTCAACTTCACGTTTGTCACCTAGAGTCTACATGTTCTCTGTTGGCATCCAACTCATCTCACTATGTCAGTTCAGACCTAGCCACCAACCATGCATGCAATTAGTGATGCTTTACTTGGTTAATCTTCATACCTGCACTTCACTATTATGTCGATTGAGACACATTAGCCTAGTCACCAAACTCAGACACATGTCCATCTGATAGGAACTCTTTACTCTGTCTCTTTTGCTCACTTACTGGTTGTCATCCTTACCAATTGACTATACACCTCCTTTCATATCAGTGGTCATGTTCATTTTGTTGTCCCTTGCTTTCTTACCAGTAGATAATACTTATGTCTGCATATCGAATGACCATACAGGTTGACATCAATGACAATACAATGCCAACAAATAGGGTAATGAAAATGGTAAAATTTATTGCAAATATGGAGTGGGTTGTAATAAATAAGATGGTAGTGATGGATATTGCGGTTGTTGTGAGCATGCATTTTTCCATTCACCACACATATGTGAAGAAGCATTTTGTGAAGAAACACATTGTATGTCTAATCCAATGAAATGATGATATATTAACACTATCCATAATACCTTTATCTCTCCAATTTGATGCATGAAGTTGTCCATGAGTCACCAAGGATACCAGCTCATGTGCACCTTTATTTTGATGAGGCTCACTTTTAGCTTGTATGCCTTTTAGCACGTTCTCTTGATCATGTTGGCATGTGCACTTAGCTTCCTCCTTGTAACAATTAGAACGACACATGGTTAAATCTTTATTTTCAAAATTCCATTGTCCTAAAAAATCATCAATTATATGTTCTTATTCATTTGTAGATCCATGTGACAATGGTAATGGGAGATAGGGATAATGTATGTTGTTTTTATGAGATAGAGGGGGTAGAGAAACATCACCTTTGTTCGGTGCAATTTTCCCATCAATTTTTTCTTTTGTTTTAAAATTCAAAAGCGAAGATCTGGGGGCAACAGGCCCTAGTGGGGTCAAGGGCCAACACTCCTTGTAGGGTCCCAGAGCATCTCTCTGGGTGCGCTATTGGGATCTGAGAATACTAAGAGGGGGTGAATCAGTGTTCTGTCAGAATCTACAATCTTTAACTTTCTAAACCATGCATGTATGTACCGGTAAACAAATAAGCATATAACAAGAAGCAAATAAACCATCCACATAAATGAACACCATAACACACAAAATTTATATGTGGAAAACCTCAATGAGGAAAAACCACGGTGGGATTTGTGACCCACAATATCAGTTCACTGGCCATATGAAAAGATATTACATAAAATAGGGGTTTGCACTTGCAGGAAGGCACACTGCCTAGAGCATATTGCTCATCACTAAAGATCCTCACTAACTACAAGCTTTCTGCCAAAGTAAATTATTGAAAATGAACTCAAGAATGCATCTGCTATGCTAGATAGAGTTTTGATTTTGGTTCTACTCTATACTAGTTCACAAACTTGAACTATTATCGGTATTACTTCTCCTCCAAGAATTATTTCCAAGCTATCTATAGATCATTGCATGATATAATTTTTTCATACAAAAATGATCTCCATACATATATTTTGCATCTCACAGTTCTACTATACCTATATATGTCTATCTCTATTCCATCACAATACCACCATCTCATCATATTTTAAATTGACCTAGCAGACTGACTTATATACCTATTACACATGATATGCCTTATGTCATCTTACAATGCATTTACAAAAGATATTCAATGTCGGCCTCGACAATAATTACAAAATGATTTACTAAATAAATCTTCCTTGATATCAACTTCCTTGAAGTATTGATGTCAGTGTTGGTGCTGGTGTCGGTGCTGATATAGGCTTGAATGCTTCCAATGTCGATATATGTCGGTATATGCCTCCTAGTGCCGGTTTGTGACTCCCATCAAATCTTGTTGCCATCAATGACAACAAAATGAATCCAATGAGTGTCAATTGCCAACACGCACTCCCTGTCATGATACTAGGTGAGGTTGAGAGGCAGCACCCCCATCACCAAGCACATTTTCCCTTTTACGCGGTCTTTGGATTCTTCATTTTTGAAATATTTTTCGCCAAAAATTGATGCTTTTGGGCTCCCTTGAAAATGTAACATTTTTAATATTTTTATGCTATTTCTTCACACTTGTTGATTTCCATTGATTGACTCACAACAATGAGTGTGGATAGATAAATGATTCTTAATTTGTAAGATCTACCTACAAACTCAAATAATGCATCTATATGATTTTAAAAACGTAAATTAGGAGTAGTCATCTAGGCAAGGTCGACAGTCATGCAAGATTTCTTCCTAACACATTGGTCCTAACTCAAATCACTGAGCTATCGAGCTTTTGACATCTTTCCCCAGCAACGATTCCAAAATGATAGACCAACACTGGGGCGAAGAATAAGAAAGATTTAATACTTTATGATGAATTTCAGTTTGGTCTATATGTGTCAATCTAGGGCATAAACTTGCAAAAGATGTCGTGGCTATTTGCACAAGCATTGTAGGCAATGAGATGAGTGGGGATGAAGTGTAAATAGAAAAGAAAACCTATTGCAAATTGAAATAAAGCTGGTGATAGAAATTGTCACTTCCAGGCAACAAAAGATATTTATTCTACTAAAAAATAAATTATGACAATAAATTATAAATCAACAACTTAATCAACAAATATCATAATAAAAGCTAAAGCAACTAGTTCTGCAACATGGAAATAAAATGTAGATCATTCATACATAAAATTCATTAATACGCTTCTAACACAAAAATGCAACAATGAGGCAATGAATAAGAAAGAATTAATGTTTTATGATAAATTTCAGTTTAGTCTATATGTGTCAATCTGGGGCGTAAACTTGTGAAAGATTTCATGGCTATTTACACAAGGGTTGCAGGTAATGAGATGAGTGGGGATGAAGTGCAACAAGAAAAGAAAACCTATTGTAAATTAAAATGAAGCTGGTGATAGGAACAATCACTTCCTGGAAACAAAAGCTATTTATTCTACTCAAAAATAAATTATGATAGTAAATTCTAAAACAAAAACTTAATAAACAAATATCAGAACAAAAGCCAAAGCAACTAATTCTGCAACACGGAAATAAAACGTAGATCATTCATACACAAAATTTATTAATACCTATCTAACACAAAAATGCAACAATGCTAAATGTAACCGATTGGAATCAAAACACACAAACACATACTCTGCTAAAAATAAACTATTTATAGTCCATTGGTGGTTGAAGAGTGGATTCCCTTCCTCCTAATCAACCGATGGAGATTAAGCTCATAGAACTTCTGAATGAGACTTCAAAGTGCTAATTATATTGAATACAATTGTTTTTCTCCTTTGTTTCTTACAATAATCTACTCATGCTAAAATCTATCCTCTGCTACTTATATGTGCAATCATATAACAAATGCATACAAAAATAAAGTGTTTGAAACCAAAAAACTAAATAGTAGAATGGATCACATAAATCCTATGCTAGTAGCCAGTAATTAGTAACAGTTTTGTTATAACAACAGATAAAAATTGAAGAGTTTTGTTCTTTCCTCCTATACGTGATTCGTTAATGCATTTCCACCAGGAACTTCTCTCCTTGTTTAGTTCCATAGGTCAAATTTGGTTTTGCAATTGAGGAAAATGTAACAATCAACCGCAACAATAAATCAAAAAATGTTTCCTTTAGAAAACCACCCATATCCTTCAGATCCTTCATTTTCTGAGGATTCTAACATGCGTAAACTTAACTGGGGTCATTCTGGACAAAACCCATGTCTCGAATTTACCAAATTCCTCCCCATTTTCTTGCAAAGTGCAACACAAAATTAATTGTTATTATTTTTTACTGGGAACAAATTTGTTACAACATGTAAGGAATAGGAAATGTTTGAATTTTGATTTCCTCAAAACTTGCAACAAACATATTCTTATCATAGTTTTTTTCTCAACATACTCCTGCAAATATCATGTAACATATTTGTAGTGATTGACATATCATCTCATATGTTGAAGTGGTAGTAAACAATTGGAAGATCATGTAAGATATGGAGGAGTTGTCTTATATTAATAGTGAATATTGACGTGGAAATTGGCATTTAAAATATCAACCAAATACTATGTGTGCAGCCATGTAAGTACATTCCATGCCTCTTGAATATACCTTCATCAATATTGTTGGAAGGTATAATACTCTGAACTGATGTGGAAAGAGTCCATGTGGCAATAATGAATGACAATAAGGTTCCTACAAAGAAGGTGACAAGAAGTGTGTAAAGAGTCTTCATTCTTCTTCATGCTACAGAATATATTTTCCAAGGCTTAGAATAACCATGCCTATTAGAAAAAAGCAATCAATAAATAATTTCCATATGTATCTCAAAACTAAATTAAATATAACTTATTAATATTTAATCATATGCAACATAAATGGTCGAATTATATGAAAATGTAATGGAAGTTGAATGTAGGAAGGGTTACGAATGCATATGAAATAAGCAAAAATATAGCATAAAATGGAACACAATTATCTCTAATCAAACTTGAGAGTGAAAATGAGATTGATCTAGAGGGTGAGTTAATTTGTGCCCTTAAAGAAGTCAAAAAGTTAAAAGGATAACTTTGTGAACAAAAGGATCAAGCAACAACTCTAATAAATAAAATTAAGACTCTTGAATCTTTGGAAATTGATTTGACAAGATAGGTTGAGGAACACAAAAGAATCGAAGATGTTACAAAAACTGAATTAGAAATCAAAATTGAATCTTCTCAAAAATTGGAAGCTGAAGTAATTGGTTTAAAAGGGAAACTTGAAAAGTATGGTAATACTAGGCTAGAAGACACTCGGAGCAAACAAAGAAAAGTTGAAAATATTTCAGGCTTGGGGATTGAAATCAGACAAATTTCTAAAACAAGTCAAAATAAAACTTGGTATGATATATTTAGATCAAAATTTCAAGACATGGAGACAACAAATTTAGAACAGAGTAATGAAAGCAACTTAAAATCAACCATTAGAAACTCTCAAAAGACTATCACATTTTATTTAAAGCCTAGGAGCAAAAACTTCTTATCTAAGTCTTCATGGTTTTTTAAACCAAGCTATTCATGGAGGTCACAATCACATTTCAATGGTTAGTATTTCTAGTGTAACAAATTTGGACACAAAGCCTCTAAGTGTTGGTTTTTTACAAAGAAAGACACCACATTTTAATAATATAAGATGTTTCAATTATCACGGATTTCGACATACAAATAGGTCTTGCAAGTCTGCTCTTCAAGACTAGAAGAAACAAAATGGTGTTGAATCCTCCAAAAGAGATTGTCTAAAATCTGGTTTGGAAATGAAAACCAAAGTTGTTTGGAGACCTAAGGCAATTACAAACCTTGCAAATTCAATGATAGTGCAAGTTGCCTACCATACTGTTGGGAAAAATGGTGTCTCAACCTTGCATTTACATGAGGTTAATATTTATAGTAAGTTTTCATTTTAGCATTAAATGGTGCAAAATTCTCCCTAAAGCTTTTGGCTGGCTATATAAGCATTCTGGTAAAGTTACATCACAAGATCATAGCTAGTTTTGAAGATATTAAATTTTTCATTTTGGAGGGGTGCAATGAAAAGTTTAAATTTAATTTTGAGGACTTTAGAGGGCCCAAAATTCCTTGAAAAATGGGTGTAAGTGGTATATGGTCTTACAAGGTAGTAGAGCACTGCATGAGCTTTTCGACACTTCAAACAGTTGGTCAATAGGGCACACAGTTCTCAATTTATGGCCTCCAGAAGTTTGTACTCCTTAAATAGGAAATATAAAATACATCGGACACATAAATGAGTTATAAAAGGGAGGGACACATGTTGATGTATGTTTTAACATAATATAGGGCATCTAGAAGGGAGATAAGGTCGGCTACACCTTATTGGGTGGTTTTAGCCCATGGTTTTGTAATACCGTTTGACGGTTTCTTGTATTGTATCTCCTATATATGAGGTGCATGAGATAGAGGTTGGGTGTAAGTCTTATGGTTATCGAGTTACCTCTGAATCTCTGATTAGTGGTACTCCTACGAAGAGATTTCTCTACAAGTATATTGTAATATGTTTTTGATTCTTAAATAATACATTGGGCAGCTTTTGGAGTGTGGGGTTTTTCTCCTGAAAGGGTTTTCCCCATGTAAATCATTGTGTTATGGTTTGAATGTTATTATGTTTGTATTTGTTTTATATAACTGTTGTGACAATCTGTAAAAAAAAATTCATTACCCTCCTCTCAAGGTTAGTGTAGGAAGTTGTTCTGTTACTTAACTTCCTTATAAGTGGTATCAAGGCTTGATCACCTTTGGTTTTAGTTGTGGGCTGTTGGGTTTTTTGAACTAATCCTGATTTGAGTGGGAGCTTGTGCAGAAGACACTTTTTATCTTTTTGCAAGAATTTTCAAATGGCAAGTTCATCGGGGAGAATAGAGGTAGAGAGATTTAATGGAGTGAATTTTGAGACGTGGAAGCTGAAAATGGAAGATCTGCTAATAGATCGAGATCTATGGGATGTCGTTGATGTGAATGTCCAAAGACCCCCAGATCCTATTGCCACAACTTAGTATGATGTTATAGATCAAAAAGCCAAGTGTTTAATCAGATTGTGCCTGGAAGACTATGTTCTGATCAATGTACATGAAGAAAAGTCTACAAAGAAGCTATGGACTAAGCTTGGAGAAATATATCAAGCGAAATCTTTATTAAATCAAATTTTCTTAAAGAATAAATTGTATTCCTTGAAGATGGAAGAGGGTGGATGAATAGAAAACCACCTGGAAGCATTCAATATGTTGGTCGCTCAATTAGTATATGACGGTGTTAAGATGGATGAAAAGGAGAAATGCTAGATATTGCTTTGTTCTTTGCCTGATTCGTGGGATTCTCTTGTTATGGCTATCGGTAGTATTATATTATTTTAAAATCTAAAGATGTGGTGGGTGCCCTACTTGGTGAAGAAATGCGAAGGAAGGTATCCATCAGTTCAAAGGAAGCCCTAATTGTTCACGGAAGACCCAAGGAGAAAGGTGAGAAGATTGAGAAGCGTGATAAGTCCAAATAAAAAGGGAGATTGAAATCTCTTAGAAAGTCCAAAGTCATTTGTTGGAATTGTGGTAAACCGGGTCACATCTCTAAGAACTACAAAAAAGAAAAGAAGAAGAAAAAGAAAAAGTTTGATTCTGATTCTAAGTCCAAGAAGGATGATGGTGATGCATTCATTGTAGCTTTGGCGACTAATGCAGGTAATGATTCCTGGTTAATTGACTCAAGTGCATATTTTCATATGGCTTCCAACAGAGATTGGTTTTCTTATTATGAAGAATTTAATGGAGGTAAGTTTTACTTGGGTGATGATTCACATTTAGACATTGTTGGTCGAGGTAAAGTTAGAATCAGGTTTTCTGATGGTAGAATAAAAAGTATTAATGGTGTGTTGCATATCCTTGGATTAAAACTAAATTTGTTATCTATGAGAAAACCAATAGATGCAGGTGTGTTGGTAGTCTCTTCTGAAGAAGAATGTAAGATGATTAAGGGTGCTATGGTAATTACTAGAGGTGCCAGATTTGACACTTTGTATAAGCTAGACACATACATTGTTGAGTGTAATAGCACTTCTATAAAAGTAAATATGTGGATACTTCATCAGAAGATTTGAGGGATTCACTTTCAGCAGATGGAAATGGCTTTTGGGTACTATTGTGACCTAATTCACATATCGCCCCATCACATATGGGGACCCCCCCTTTTTTTTGCTTTTTAGGGTTTTTGTCTTAGCTCTGCATATTCATAAATCTTCATTTTGAGAGAGTTTAAGAGTTAGAGTTTTGAGGTCATCCTGAGTCAAATTGAGAAATCTCGCTTAGAATTGCATCAAAGTTTCCTCAAAGTGTCTAGAAGGTCTGAAGGATGAGGATCACAATTGCTTTAGGTCATTTCTAACAACCTACTATTTTTAGAAATTTTTGTTTTTCTACTTCTTTGAAAGTGGTGTATGGGTTTTGTTCCTCAAGTCACTTTAATACTACCCATGTTCTTAGAATTTTAAAATCTTGCCTCTAAGGGAAAAAAATAGGGCTTCAAAATTTTTGCCTTTTTCTGAGATTAGGGTTTTGTTCTTTAGGTCATTTTGATCATGCTCATATTTTTAGATTTGAAAAATTATACTTCTAAGTGTAAAAAGCAAGAGTGAGAAATTTTTTTGCTTTTTTTTTAGATTAGGGTTTCAATCCTCATGCCAAATTATTCCTACCCATGTTCTCATATTTTGAAAATTATGTCTTTAAGGGTAAAAAGAAAAATGCAAACCCTAATTATTGGTTTGTTCCAGAAGATCAACCATGTTATCAATACCCATGTTCTCAGATTTCAAAAATGAGGTTTCCAAGTGCAAAAAGTAGAGTGGGAACCCTAATTAGGGTGTTCCGAATGAAACAGCAAGCTATGAACATGGCATGAGTGCTGTTGATCAATTCTAAAGGAAGGGATTGGAAATGGCACATTGAAATTTTTTGCTTAAGTTGAAGAAGTAAAAATGGCAAATAAGTTTGACAAGGCTCAAGGTTAGGCAAGTGGAATGGTAGATGATCAGTCAAAATCATCCAAGGATGTCAAGCATGAAATATGTTTAAGTAGAATCAATGTCTGCCAAGGCATAGGAGAGTTGTCCAAGTAAAATTGTTCGACAAATGTTAAACTCCTATCGAGGGTTAACTAATCCTTGGAAAGAGTTACTCAAACCCTTGCCTAGGATTAACCTTATTCATAGACAAGAATGTATGACAAATTGCACCTCATGTCCAAGCTAAAATTGTTCGACGGATGGAAAAATCCAACCAAGGGTCAATTAACTCATGACAAAAGTTAACAAACTCCTACTCAATGTTAAACAAATAAGAAGTCAAGACGTGAAAATCGCTAAGTGTATGCAACTTTCATCATGTCCAACACCCTCTAAAGTCTGCCTTGTCCTAGGATAGACAAAGTCTTCCTTGATGAAGCATGGCACAAAGAATATAAAGTTCACTCAAGAAGACATGTCAAGGGTAAGTGCAAGGTAATGGGTAACAAGTTGGCAGAAGTCCATGTGTTGGAAAACGTGGTCTTAGAAACGCGGGCCTGTTTTCAAAAAATGGGGGCTCGTTTTTGCTTTAGGCCCTCGAGGAAAAAAGTAGTGGGGGCCCAAGGCGAAAGTAAACAGGCCCCAAACGGGGGCTCGCTTGAAAATGAAATGGGGTCCTATTTTTAAAAAATGGACCCCCGTTTTTAAATCTGATTTTACCCATTTTTTCGAGCGCATTTTGTCATTTTTGGACAGTAACGGTAATTTTAGGAATGGGCCCCCATTTTCAAAACAGGTGCCCATTCTATGGAAGTTGATTCCACAACCCGCCACTTGCCTCAGGAATAGGTCCAAGATAGGCCTGGGATGGCCACACCTGAGACATGCACCTGCAAATTCAAATCTCCATGAACGAAAGCACAAATATGAACTTCTGAAATAGTTTACGTGCCTCTAATTAGAGAATTTTTATACAAAATTAAAACCCATTTTAGATTATACTGTCTACATTCTAAATATGTAAAAAAATTAAAAATTAATTATTTGAACTATTTTTTATTTAATTTATACTAAATCGGGTCGATAAACTTGAAATATTAACTAATTTTGTTAATTTAATAACTTTATTTTTATTTTAATGAATTTTGAAAAAAAAATTATATGTCATCAATCTACACAAAATTATTTTCTATTTTAAAAAAATCAAAAAATGTTGAGTTTACGTCAAATTATGTGGGTCGTACACGTCAAATTTTTAAAAAGATAATTACGGTCATTAAAAAATTAATTAAAAATATATATTTAGAAAAAAAATACAAAAAAACATGCTAATCAATCTTCAATGTGTTACAAACCATTTTCCCAAATGGTTTGAGAAAATAATTTTAATTGTGTCAAAAAGTGTGGGTCGTACACATGCATGGTATGGTTATGAAAAAAAACATTTTTAAAACATAGTTTTTAAAAATTCATTCAAAAAGTTATTTTTTATTATGTGGGTATTAAAATAAATTACATATTTGGAAAGTAGACTCAGAGGGCTATCTTTTTTATTACTGAATGTTTCCAAGATTCAATCTCTAAGTGTTTCAAAATTTAAGCTCAAATGAGACAAAACCTAAAAAAATCGGGAAAACACTTCCTCATCTTCTTGCACTGACCCTCAAGCATTCTTTAAGGTTCTCTTAAGGTTGACAAAGTTTGCCATAGGAAGGAGGATAAAATAGAATAATAAAATATGTCTAAACTCTTTCCAAGTTCGCCTAGACAAGGAAGCCTTCCTAGTTGGCAATAGTGTGATGACTTGGCATCCAAAGGCAATTAAAGCAATAAAACAAGTGACATTTCAAAGACCTTCCTCAAGTTCGAATTCTAGGAGATTAAAAAAATAAAACTTTCTAAAAGGTGATGGAAGCTTCCAAAGATGAAGTTCGAACTTTCTAAGGAAAGAAGAAAACAATAAAACTTTCTAATTTTGCAATCATCCTCCTTAAAGTTGGAATGAAGAATTATTTTTTTCTTAAAAATAATTTCTTGTGTGTCAAGTAAGAGGTTAAGATAAAGCTTATAGAAGCTTCCCAAGAAGCTATAAAGACAAGGTTTTATTAACCCTTCTCTTTGCCGAATTCGAAAAGCATAAGTCTATCTCCAAAATTGCTAAGGGTGATCAGAGTAAGCAGCTCAAAAACATAAAATGTTATCATATTCATGCCAAAACATGATCATATTATCAAATTCTCCCTGAAAAAGTGAAGCAAATTCAAGGGTTTGAAGGAAATAAGTTTGATATATTCCTCAAATTCGTTATTGGTAGCAGTTTGAAGGTGTAGATTTTGCCTTGATCATCTCCAGAAGGAGAAATAAAGTAGGTTCAAGGGTTTGAAAGGTATAATCAACAAGTTCAATTTCACCATTAACAACAAATTAAAGGTTTGCTGATAAAATTTTGAATTCACCATTGATCATCCTTGAATCCACCTTGGGAGAGAGAATCAAAATTTGCACATAGTCTCCTTAGTAATCTTTCAAATTTGCACTTCACCTTGTCCAGGAGACTATTAAATCCGCCCTTGATAAGAAAGCAATAAAAATTTGGAGGAAGATACATGCCTAAGATTCATCCAAGATCATCATGCACAACAAACTGAAGGTTTGCTAAAGATAAATCTTTCATAGCATATCATATTCAAAATTCACCTTGTTTGCTATAAAGAAAAACTTCTGATAGATTCCTTGATGATCTTCCAAGTATAAAATGAACTTGTCTAAGGAAGGGTAAACTTTGCTCTATCAAGGAGAAAGTAATCTAAATTCACATATCCAAGTGTTTGAAAGCCAAATAAAATCGTCTAATTGTTGCAATCCCAATTTTCCATGATCAACAAGGTTGAAGATAGTAGATTGAAGCTTTAAAATCCATCCAAATCCACCTTGGAAAGGAAATATTACTCAAGTTTGATCCACATGACCTTCCAAGCATAATACGAACCTGTCCATAACATGTAAATTCCGCCAAGAAAGAAGGCATTCCAATTTGACATTTGTCTCACAAAACGTGGCATGACATGATCCAAGTCTGCCTAGGGTTGGACAAATAAAGCATCACATGAAGATGAAATAAACTTTAATATGATAAAAAGAAAGACAAATTGTCTGATCATCATTAAGATTCTCCATGAGTAACAAGCACCTGTCAAGACAATATCCAAACAAACATGCCTATCAAGACAAGAAGACACATGACTGTCCAAAAATCCTTCCAAGATCCGATTGAAGACATTAATTGGTTGGACAAACAAGATTCAAGTTCAAGAAAGTTAAAGGAAGGTGATTGTCCAATCAACATGAATCATGCCAAGACAGAGGATGTGAAAATTGAAATAAATTCCTTCCAAAATCACAAACCCTAAGGCATGAAGAAATCATCCAAACCCTTGCAATTCAATCATACACTGACATATTGATTCATCGGGGCATAAATGGAATATGTGAAGATACCTAGCCAGAGACTTAAAATTGAGAATAAATTTTTCATGCAAGAAATATAAAATTATGATCACAATTCACATAAAATCAGACCAACATGATGGGAAATAAATTTGTCACATGAAATATTTTTTATTATTTTCCAAAATTCAATATAATTCTCAATACTTAGAAAAAAATTCAAAATTCAAAATTTCTAGAAAGTTCTAGAAGATTCCTGGATAAAATCAAATTTTTGAGAGAAGAAATAAAACTTTCCATTTTGAAAAGATTAAAACAAAAAAACACACAAAAAAAAAATTATTTAAAAAAAACAAAACAATAAAACAAATCAAAAACTTCTAAATTTAAGAACCATAAACTCTATATATTTTCAACCAATTCACTCTCACAAATCATTAATCAGGGTGAGAATTTTTGAGAGCATTGAACAGAAGTTTTCTATCAAATTTTATAAATTTTGGATTTTTGAAGAAGAATTGTCTAGAAGAAGATTCTTCTAAGTGTTAAAGGTCTAGAAATTAAGCACTTTTCTCTAATTTTAAGGCAGATTTTCAGAATCAGAGGTAAATTTCAGTCATAAAGAGGATTCAAAAAGTCAATTTGGCTGGATTTCCTCACCTTTTTGTCTTATTTTCTCAATTTTCATCAATTTATTCACCAAACCCTTAAAAGACTTCACCTTTTAATAGGCTGAAAGTAAATTTTTTAGAAAAAGAATTTAAAATCAGAATTAAATTCTGAAAATAACAGGGAGTTCTCATGTGTTTTTACAGGTGGCAATGAAATTTGCCAGCAAAGGAGTACAACTAAAGTCCAAAATAAAATCCAAATGGAAGAATATCGTTAACACAGACCTTAGACATCTTGATATGGAGGAATTCAAGAAAAGAATGTATGGACATGATGGGCATATTCCTACACCTATTGCCCACAAAATGATGCACAATGGAATTGTCCAAGCAGCTGGATTCCCACAAGCCAAAGGGTGTGTCGAGATAATAGTTGAATATGCTTTGCACTATAAAGCACAACCGAGAGAAATCATTGCACCAGATGGAACAGTCATGGCAAATCTTTCAGTATTGTCCATCCAAGAGACATTTGGCATACCAAACCACAGTAAAGCCACCTACAAGACTAAAGGATAGGCCCATAGGGTCTATGATAGTCAGTCTGAACTTTGTGCCGCAAATGTGAACAAGTTTTGGTTAGAGAAGAAAAGACCTCAAGGGAAAGTTCCAAAGTATTTGTCATGTCCATACTTCAAAGAAGAATATGGTGATATCATCCTACTATTGAATAGAGTAATGGGAAGCTCTAAGGATCAACTTTTTGAGACATGGATGCATTATTTCATGGATGAAATCACTCCAGGATCCAAGTTATTCAACTGGTCCCGCTCAATGATAACTTTCATAAACAGTTGATGAATTTGGAAAGGACAAAGACATTCCACATGAGTTCTTACATAATTTATCTGTTGGTTGCAACTTACAAATATTTAGGATTAATTTGTGAAGGCATAGTAGGAGGTGGTGAGAATGAATTTTGATCAAATGATTGTTATCCTCAGCTACAGCTTAAGGAGAAAAGTTTCTGAGCCCATGATGCATTCTTTATGTACATAACAAGAACATTGCAAGGAGGTACTCATAACATACTTTCTCATGAATCTAAAAGTTTGATCAGCAGATATGGATCCTGATTTAGCTAGTTTTTGAAGTTCACTTATATTAGAATTCAAGGTTTTGTTGGAATAAATAATTCATATATTAATTATTCACTTAATTGCATTAAATCACTAAATAATCGATGCCTTAGTTAGTAATTAATTATTGGTATTTATTAATTAGTTAATTAATTAATTATGAATAGTTAATTAATATTTATCTCCATGCATTATGTAAACTAGGAAAAGCAAGCTATGTTTAGAATTTTGAGAGTTTCATGCATTAATTAGTCTATTATGCTTTTTGTGCATACATGATTGATTCATGCATTTTATTTCAACTCTCAATCTATCTTGTAGACTCCACCATTTAGGGTTTCCATCTTTAGAGTTAGATTTCTTTATAAAGATATCATATCCTTCATTGTAATTAAGCAATACAAGCAATAAGCAATTTCAAAGCAATAAATTCAATTATTGTTAATTGTCTTCAATTCTCTTTGTTGTTCAATTTTCTCTTATTGTGTGACAGGTATTATTGCAGAAGATAGTTGGGCTTATGGGAATCACATTTCACGAAACCTAACATGGTATCAAAGCTCCAGATCTGAAGATTCTTGTTCGCTTTTTTGGAGATTATTTGCATCTACACAACAAATTGTTCATCTTGGGTTTTTCTCTGTTCAAGAGGGTACCTAAAAATTCAGAGTGTTTGGGCCAAAAGGATCTCACGGTTGGCTTCAAGAGGTTGATTCGACAAATTTTGATATATAATTTGCCTATTTTTGGTGCAGGGATCTTAGAGGCAATTTTTTTTAATTTCACGATTGTACAGGTCATACCGTACGGATTTTCATCAAAAAATTATTAAAAAAATATTATTTTTGTGGTTTTTAAACCGCTAGCGAGTTCACACCACCAGTGGCCCTAAGTCGCCAGCGGCCCTCACACCACTAGCGGTCGCTATCATTGTCGGCAGTTATCGCAGCGACTGTGGTGATCACCGCTAGCCGCTAGCCACCATGAAACCACCACCGCCTCTTCTGCCCCACCGCCTAGCTCTACCACTGCGCTCTGCCCATGCACCATTGCACTGGGCAGCTCCACCTAGGATCCACCACTCCTCCACCAGGTGGGGTAGATTTTTTTTCCAAGTCCTTTTCTATAGGGGGTTGGTTTTTTTGCTCTAACTTGAGCATACAAGGTTATTTTTTGGCAAACCATATACCACTGGAAAGCTCTTTTCAAGCCCAATCTAGAGATGGAGGTATATTTTTTAATTTTTTCATTTTACAATCTTTTTGCTAATTGAAGTCAGAAGTTGCAGTTTGCACTCCCAGGGGCATATTTTGTGCATCCAGACTCTGTTTTTTGCAAACGAGATATCATTGAAAAGGTGATTCAGCTCTCTATCCATATTGTAGGTCCATTTTTGTAGATATCTTTCTAGCCCACTACCTCTTCTTGCCAAAGTAATCAGTGACTTTCTGGCCCTATTATGTCCTCCTGTGATCGGAGCTCCATCTTTTTGGCACACATCTCTATTTTTTTTAGCATCATGGAGAATAGAATTTAGATTCAATGTACCTATCTTACTCTCCCTTGTTAGAATTATGAGGGTGTTTCTACTATTTTTTCTAATGCTTCATTGGTTTCGCATTGGAGCATTCTTTGTATTCAGTACTTGTTCCTATGTACCAGGAGATGCAGGGCCATTTACCCTTGCATTTTCTACGAGATGAATCACTTACATATTGATTCTTATGTAGTATGAGATGCATCATGGCCATTTACCCATGCATTGTTGGTGAGATAGAATACTTACCATA
This sequence comes from Cryptomeria japonica, assembly GCF_030272615.1. Classification (NCBI taxonomy): domain Eukaryota; kingdom Viridiplantae; phylum Streptophyta; class Pinopsida; order Cupressales; family Cupressaceae; genus Cryptomeria; species Cryptomeria japonica. The sequence continues at coordinate 120,621,606 of NC_081405.1, forward strand.
TTGACACTCTAGCATTACTATTTCTGGAGGTTCTTTTTTCAGCATCATAATAGTCATTCTATGACAATGTTTGCAGCTTCTTCATGCTTCAATGTTTCTTCATGCTTGTACTTTTGTTTCTCTTTTGGAGAGGAGTTTTGTTCCCATTCGGGGTTTTCTCCTTTGCTCTATTTCTAAGAAACTTGCCCATTTTTTCATGGGTACCTCATCAGGATTTAGGTCGAGACCCATCATGCATTCATCTTTGCATATTTTTTTCCTATATCTTTGCCTCTCTCCCAGTTGTGCATTTAGGGGGGGGGGGGGTGTTGGAATAAATAGTTCATCTATTAATTATTCACTTAATTGTATTAATTCACTAAATAATCAATGCCTTAGTTAGTAATTAATTATTGGCATTTATTAGTTAGCTAATTAATTAATTGTGAATAATTAATGAATATTTATCTCCATGCATAATGAAAACTAGGAAAAGCAAGCTATGTTTAGAATTTCGAGAGTTTCATGCATTAATTAGTCTATTGTGATTTTTGTGCATACACGACTGATTCATGCATTATATTTTAACTCCCAGTCTATCTTGTAGACTCCACCATTCAGGGTTTCTATCTTTAGAGTTAGATTTCTTTATAAGGATATCATATCCTTCATTGTAATCAAGCAATAAGCAATAAGAAATTTCAAAGCAATACATTCAATTATTGTTAATTGTCTTCAATTCTCTTTGTTGTCCAATATTCTCTTATTGTGTGATAGGTATTATTGCAAAAGATAATTGGGCTTGTGGGATTCGTATTTCATGAATTCTAACAGGTTTCACTAGTTTCGATTGCCAATCTACCCAACTAATAGGATGGTCATGTTGAAAGTTTTAAGACACTTGGAAACATATATTGGCATATGTGCAGATTATGTTGACATGATGATATTGTATGTTGTCATTGATGTCAATATGCTGAAGGGTGAACTGATATATTGAAGCTAAGCAACTGGCAAAGTGAATCGGTATGATGTTGTGAACCGGTATATGTGAAATAGTGAAGCAGTATGTTTGTCTAAGTGAACTGGTATGTTGGAATGTAAACTGGTATATGGAATATTTTCTATCAAGATTTAATATGGTATGACTACCGATTGGTAGTTTCAGCTTCAGGGTTTCAGGTTCAAGTGTTCCAAGCCTATGTGATTCAACCGATGACATCGTGTGATGAGTTAGCATTGTAATGGAGATCAAATCATGTTGCAACATCATCCTTGTGCGCATGAAGGATCTTGCATGAAGGAGATTGATCCTATCTACCTCGGAAATGTGTGAAGTCTCTGCAAACGGTGGAGAATGCGTGATGGGTTATCGCCTCTAAGAAGCAGTGAAGAACAAACAATGGAGAACATCTTGAGATCTATTCAAGACCATTGTATTCAAAGAAAAGTGTTCAATGGTTAGGATTAAACTGACTGAATTGCTCAACCTAAATGTTTAGGGTTTAGGGTCTATGCTACCGACCTATATGTTTCCTATAAGGTCGATGTTGTGTGTGTATCTAAGTACAGAGATACGTGATTCTTGCTAGACTAGATAAGAGAATTGATACCTGCAGAGTGTGTGTGCAAAAGGAAGGAACTAAAGTGGATCTACATTGGCATTGAGTGTTATTACCAGATCATTGTAATACTTGTTGATCTCTAACCACTTCAACAGTTGGAAAATCCCTTAACAGGGTAGCTTTAACCAGCTTGTTGTAAATCCTTTAACAGGGTGACTCAAAACCATTGAGTTCATAAAATCTTCTAACAAGGTAACCTTTAATAGGATTTAACCCTTAACCAGGTATTCTAGCCATCCCTTAATCAAGTGATCCCTAGCAGGATCGGTTCCTGATAGAACCTGTTGTAACAGTCTTTAACCGGACCAGGCTCCTAATAGAGCAGACTTCTAAAGAGTTCAAGAATAGCTTATGGGTATTCATCCCCACCATGGTTTTTCCTAGTTGGGTTTCCACGTGAAAAATATGTGTGTCATGTGTGATGCCTTTTTCATGTGATGCTTTGTTATTTTCTGTTAAGTGGTGAATCATGTTGAACTAGCAGGTTATTATACTTATGATGATAAAATACATATTTATGCATAAGGGTAAAGTGGAAATGAGGTATTAGGTTGTGTGGAAATCAAAGTGTTACCGGTTTATATCTTTCACAGTCTCATTGTGTTTAACCGGTAGTAATCTGGTTTAGACCGGTGTTAGTGTTTGCCAGTCAAGTGCACTGTTTGTAGTCAAACCGGTTCTGGAAAAGTTTTTGTGCCTGTACTGATTCACCCCCCCTCCCCACTCAGTACCGGTTTGGTACTCACTATTCATCATTGAGTTATCAATTGGTATCAAAGTGTCCTCCAGGTCCTCTATGTTGTAAGCTTAACCGCTTGAGGTAAAGATCCTACTCTAACGATGAAGAGGGAAGGTCCAAAGTTCAACAGAGACAACTTTAAAATATGGAAGGACGGAATGAAGATATACATCAGAAGCATGGGTGCTCAAAATTGGAGCTATGTTGAGAATGCTTATGTTATCCCTACTGGTACTCTCACCGACGATCAAAAGAGAGAGATTCGGGAGAATGGGCAAGTCATGGAAGCCCTAATTAGCAGTTTGTCTAACATTGAGTTTATTGATGTTCAGGACAAAGAGAATCCCAAACAAGTATGGGATGCCCTTGAGAATATCTATGGTGGGGACAAGCATGTGAAACAAGCTAAGGAAGAAAGCCTTAGGGGAAAGTTTGAAGACATGCAAATGGTTGAAGGAGAGACCATTCAATAATATGGAATAAGAATCAAAACTGTTGTTGGAGATATCAAGAGCGCAGGTGGTAAAATGGAAGATTCCATTGTTGTTAGCAAAGTTTTGAGATCCTTATTACCGGTCTATGCAATAAAGGTTGCTGCTATTCATGAGTTGAGGTCTGTAGACAAGAAAAATGTATCCCTAGACTCCATCATTGCAAAGTTAACAGCTTATGAGCTAAATAATTATGATGGCAGTATTCAAAAGACTGAATCAGCCTTCAGAGCATCTACTGCACCATCTAGAAAAGGAAAAGAAGCAAGCACGAGTGGTGAACCAAGATAGAGCAGACAAATGGATGATGAGGAGATCCTCATGGAATTTGAAGCTCTTCTTGCCAAGAGACTTCCTAAGGGAATCGGTAAATATAGAGGTAAGCTCCCTTTGAAATGCTTTTCTTGTAACCAAATAGGACACATTGATGTAAACTGTCCTAATGGTGATAACAAGGACAAACTGGAAAGGTTCAAGAAGTTCAAAGGAGGAAACTGGAGAAACTATTTTGTAGCAGTTGATGAAGTGTCACTGATGAGGAATCAGAAGATGAAGAAAATGAAGATATTGTGTTTGTAGTGGTTAAGGAAGATGTGTCAAACAAGAAGGCTCTTTTCTCCCGCTTTGATAATTCCAATGAGTGGATTATTGACAGTGGTTGTTCTCACCATATGACTGGTGACCAGAGTAAGTTTATACCTCTAAAAGAGTATGATGGTGGTGTGGTTCATTTTGGTAATGATGCACCATGTATGGTTAAAGGCAGAGGGTCCATCTCTCTAAATGGAAGAAGCAGTGCTAACAATGTGTATTGGGTAGAAGGTCTCAGGCACAACCTTTTGAGTGTTGCTCAGCTAAATGATAGTGGGCTCATTCTAGAATTCAAAAATGGGGTGTGCAAAATCAAAGGAAAGAATGGTGAACTGATGGCCACTGGTATGCAGACCAAAGGTAACCTATTTCAGCTGAATGCAAATGTCAGTGTATGTCTTATGGCTAAGTTTAATGAATGTTGGATATGGCATAGGAGATTCTACCATGTTAACCTTGATAATATTGTGAAGGCCAGTAAGATCAAGGCAGTTAGAGGATTGTCGATGCTGAGAAAACCGGAAAATCCTTTGTGCAGAGAGTGTCAACTAGGGAAAATGTCTTCCTCAACCTTCAAAGGTAAATATTTCACTACAGACAATCTACTTGATCTAGTGCATACTGATTTGTGTGGTCCTATGAAAACTAGGAGTGTGCAGGGAGATAGGTATTTTATGATTCTTACAGATGATTGCTCAAGAATGATGTGGGTCACATTCTTTAAGGACAAGTCTGAAGCTTTTGGAAAGTTTAAAGCTTTCAGAGCACTGGTAGAAAAGGAAAGCGGTAGAAGAATCAAATGCCTTAGAACTGATCAAGGAGGGGAATTCACTTCAGGTGAATTCAACAAATACTGTGAAGAGAATGGCATCAAGAGGCAATTGTCTGCCCCCTGGACCCCACAATAGAATGGCTTAGCAGAAAGGAACAATCAGACTATGGTTGAAGTGGCTAGAACTATGTTGATCCAAGGAAAGGTTGCTCACACCTTTTGGAGAGAAGCGGTGAGCACTGCAGTCTACACAATGAATCGGGTACTCATCAAGAAAGGTAAGGATAAGACTCTTTATGAGTACTGGACCAGTAAGACACCAGTGGTAAGCTACTTTAGAGTGTTTGGTAGCAAATGTTATATCAAGAGGAGTGAACATCAGAGCAAGTTAGATGCAAAATGTGATGAGGGAATATTCCTAGGATATTCCACCAAGAGTAAAGCTCTCAAATGTTTCAACAATAGGACTCAGAGAATTGTTGAAAGCATCAATGTTAGAGTTGATGAAAACTCTTAGAAACCTGAGGAAATCGGTACTGAACATGTAGGAGATGAACCGGTAGTAACCTTCTGGGAACCAGTTGCAAATCAGCCCAGTACTAGTAATTGTGCTCCTACATCGATAGATGTTGATGTTGATGAAGATGAGGATGAGGATGATGAAGAAAAACAAGAGGAATCTGTTAAGAACATACTTAGGTATGTCAAACTCAATCATGATCTAAAGCAGATCATAGGAGGCAAGGATGTAGGAATTCTTACAAGAAGAAAGGTCAGAGAAAACACATGTATGATATCTGAATTTGAGCCTAAATTATTTAAAGAGGCACATAAAGATGAAGACTAGATCAAGGCAATGGAAGAGGAACTTGACTAGATAGAAAAGAATGGTACATGGTCTTTGGTACCCAGACCAAAGCATAAAAATGTCATTGGAACCAAATGGGTCTTCAGAAATAAACTAAATGAGGATGGCTCAATGGTAAGGAACAAAGCCAGACTAGTGTGCAAAGGACATGCTCAAGAAGAAGGAGAAGACTATGGAGAAACCTTTGCTTCAGTAGAAAGATTGGAAGGAGTTTGTATGCTTCTTGCATATGCAGCTTTTAAAGGATTCAAGGTATACCAAATGGATGTAAAATCTACATTCCTAAATGGTATACTTGAAGAGGAGGTGTATATAGAGAAACTAGATGGGTTTTCCCTATCAAAAGATACTGACATGGTGTGTAGGCTACATAAGGCCTTGTATGGACTAAAGCAGGCACCTAGAGCATGGTATGAATGCTTGCACTCCCATCTTGTGAAGATTGCATTTGAGAGAACAAGTGAGGATAGTAATATCTACCTAAATTTAGAAGGAGATCAGATTCTGATCTGTGAGGTATGTGTTGATGACATAATCTTTGGAGGAGATGACAAGATGAGTCATGATTTTGCAGGTGAGATGAAAAAGGAGTTTGAAATGTCACTTATAGGGTAGATTAAGTTCTTCATTGGACTATAAATTCAAGAAATGAAAGATGGAATCTTTATCACTCAATCCAAATATGTCAAAGAGGTGTTGAAGACCTTTGGCATGGAAGACAGCAAACTGGTTGGTACACCGATGGTGACCGGTTGTAAATTATCAAGAGAGGATGACTCAGAGTTGATTAATGAGAAGGAATACCAATCAATGATTGGTAAGTTGCACTATGTAGTGCATAGCAGACCAGACATTGCACATGCAGTGGGCATTACTGCAAGGTTCCAAAAAAGCCCAAGAGAATCTCACTTGGTAGCAGTCAAGCGGATTCTTAGATATCTAAAGGGAACCATTGACTATGGATTATGGTATCCATATGATAATGATTTCAACCTGAGAGTGTTCACAGATGCTGATTGGGCTGGTAATGTGGATGACCGGAAGAGCACAACTTGTGGTGCATTCTTTCTTGGTGGAAGACTAGTCGGATGAGTAAGAAACAGAGTTGTATCTCTCAGTCTACAGCAAAAGTGGAGTATGTTGTAGCATTTATGAACTGCACCCAGAAAATTTGGATGAAGCATGTATTAAATGACTTCAAAGTTCCTGTATCTGAACTAGTAAGTATATTTTGTGACAACACAAGTGCGATTAACATCTCCAAGAATCTAGTTTTACATTCTAGAACCAAGCACTTTGAGCTTAAGTATCATTTCTTAAGGGAAAAGGTTCAGAATAAAGAAGTTGTACTTGAACATGTTTCCAGTAAGGAGCAGTTAGCAGACATATTCACCAAGCCTCTACCGAAGGCTACTTTTACCTATTTGAGAGGTGATTTAGGGGTGCTACCCCTTCAAGAGGTGAACTAAAGGTGTGTGCTCCACATCATTCAGGGCTTACATTGATATATTTTTCTTAGGATTGGTGTGTTGAAGGATGCTACTCCTCAGGGGGAGCAGCATAGTAGAACATAGATGTTTATGCCTTCACTTTGGCATTGTTGTCAAAGGGGGAGAATATGTGAAGCAGAAAAGATATCTATCGTATTGGGGGAGAAGATGTGAAGCTCAGAGATATCTTTGTTTATTGCCATCAATGCCAAAGGGGGAGATTGTTGGCATATGTGCAGAGTATGTTGACATGATGATATTGTATGTTGTCATTAATGTCAATATGTTGAAGAGTGAACCGGTATATTGAAGTTAAGCAACTAGCAAAGTGAACCGGTATGATTTTGTGAACCGGTATATGTGAAATAGTGAAGCGGTATGTTTGTCTAAGTGAACCGGTATGTTGGAATGTAAACCGGTATATGGAATGTTTTCTATCAAGGTTTAATATGGTATGACTACCGATTGGTAGTTTCAGCTTCAGGGTTTCCGATTGCAGTGTTCCAAGCCTGTGTGATTCAATTGATGACATCATGTGATGAGTTATCATTGTAATGGAGATCAAATCATGTTGCCACATCAGCCTTGTGCGCATGAAGGATCTTTCATGAAGGAGATTGATCCTATCTACCTCGGGAATGTGTGAAGTCTCTCCAAACAATGGAGAACACGTGATGGGTTATCACCTCCAAAAAGTGATGAAGAACGAATGATGGAGAACGTCTTGAGATCTGTTCAAGACCATTGTATTCAAATCAAAGTGTTCAATGGTCAAGATTGAACCGACTAAATTGCTCAACCTAAATGTGTAGGGTTTAGGGTTTATGCTACTGACCTATCTATTTCCTATAAGGTCAATATTGTGTTTCATGTTGAGGTTGTTGGCAAATGTTGTGTGTGTATCTAAGTACAGAGATACGTGATTCTTTCTAGACCAGATAAGAGAATTGATACCTGCAGAGTGTACATGGGCATTGAGTGCTATTATCAGATCATTGTAAAACCTGTTGATCTCTAACCACTTCAACAGTTGGAAAATCCCTTAATAGGGTAGCTGTAACTAGCATGTTGTAAATCTTTTAACAGGGCGACTCAAAACCATTGAGTTCATAAAATCTTCTAACAACGTAACCTTTAACAGGGTTTAACCCTTAACCAGGTATTCTAGCCATCCCTTAACCGAGTGATCCCTAGTAGGATCGGTTCCTAACAGAACCTGTTGTAACAGTCTTTAACCGGACCAGGCTCCTAATAGAGCGAACTTCCAAAGAGTTCAAGAATAGCTTGTGGGTATTCATCCCCACCATGGTTTTTCCCAGTTGGGTTTCCACATGAAAAATATGTGTCATGTGTGATACCTTTTTCATGTGATGCTTTGTTATTTTCTATTAAGTGGTGAATCATGTTGAACTAGAAAGTTATTATAATTCTAATGGTAAAATACCTGTTTATGCATAAGGATAAAGTGGAAATGAGGTATTAGGTTGTGTGGAAAGAAAAGTGTTACCATTTTATATCTTTCACAGTCTCATTGTGTTTAACCGGTAGTAATCTGGTTTAGACCGGTGTTAGTGTTTGCCAGTCAAGTGCACTGTTTGCAGTCAAACTAGTTCTGGAAAAAAATTTGTGCCTATATTGATTCACCCCCCCCCCCCCGCTCTCAGTATCGGTTTGGTACTCACTGTTCATCATTGAGTTATCAACATATCAGAGTTTCAAAAGAGTAAGGCAAAAGGCATCAATATCTTTCCCATTCTTCATTGGAAATATGGAAGAATCTTGCTCAACTGTGGAGACAGCTGAGAGTGTCAGGCTTGAGATGCAGTGGTACCCTTTTACCTTATACCAATCCAAAACTAATTATGATCCTCACAATAACATCAGATCACGAAGGAAGAAAGATTCAAACATAAAGTAGACATAGAAGATTTATGGGCAAATGTTGTTGATGAGTATGAAATTAGGAAAAGGTTATATTCCAGGCTATCAATAAATTTCATCAAACAAACTCAACCTTTTCTCATACTATATTAGTTAGAAGATAGCAAAGAGCATACTCAACCTGGCTTTGATGAGCATGCACCTCTTCCTTCGATCAAATGGTCGACATCAGAGCATACAGACTTGACCACCTTGATGTGACCAATCATGACATATACGAAGTGGTGGGTTAATCAGCAGTGTCACAGGCTGAAGCAGAAGAATATAACTAACTTATAATCTGATGGGAGTAGCAAAAGGATATTCTTCAAATGATGAAGCAACAAAAAATTCCAAACCAAGCGAGAACTCTAAAAGGAAGAGGAAGGCAGTTGAGAATTAAGAACCTAATCAGAAGAAGCAAAGAATAGAATCATCTCATTCCGCCACATCAAGGAATGAGAAATGCATATTAAATATTGATAAATCATTGGCTAAAATAGAAATTCCTTCTTCAGTTCATGAGGAAAATACAGAATTAGTCTATCGGGAAGATGAACAACCACCATCTCCTACTGGCACAGAAATCCTAGAATTAGAGCATGACACAGATATTGAAGAGGAAGAGTTTCAAGAAGGTATGATTTTTTACTCTCTGGGTTATTGCATGTGACATAGAAGCAAAGGAGGACCAAGAGGTAGAGGGTATTGAGCAGCCCACTATTCCTGAATGGCTGAGAGAGAGATATTGAAGATGAATGTGCCAGTAAAAGAAGAATAAGAAGAGGATGACATTGCAAATTTATTGGCTAGGTTAAAGTAAACTACTATGAAGAAGCCAGCTAAGAGATTTTATACCATCTAGAGAGATGAGATAGGAAACCACATAGTACATATAGTTATACCTAAGGTGAACAAAGTAAAGGGAGACATTTCTCCTCGTGAGTTTGAGATTGCCACTTTTGATTTAGGCCCAAGCACAAAGTCCCAACTAAAAGAGGACTTAGATAATTCAGTCGCATCCATGAAGGCAACACTAGATGAGAAGACAAAAAAGAAAAATGAACATAAGAGAGAAGTTGAGCGCTTGAAAGAATATATTTGGTAGTTGACCACCAAGCCACTTAATCAAGCCAACCCAGAGGTTCTCTCACTTTTGGATTCACAGCAAACTATCAAAATTTTTTAGGAAGATGCACTAACAGCCACATAAACTAGAGATTTGATAGAAAATATAAAAGAAGAAGCAAAAAAGTTCATAGAAGGAACCCCATCAGCATATGATCAAACTTCTTATTTGCTTTCTAGGATTGACAATATGACAGTAATGTGGGTTGACTTCCAGGATGTCTAGAATAGAATCATACCATCCCCTTAGAGAACTGAAAGGAATTTCATCTCAAGAGTTGATTGATCAGAAGATAATTGAAGCAGGGGCTTCCTATGACTTCCACAATTGGAACTGGACTTTAGTTGCACAGAATGAGGTTTTGGAGAAGGTGAAAGATGATGTTGATGAAATAGAAGGATATATAAAAGCAATTCAGGACAAGATCTTCCTTGTAGTTACAGAAATGATTGGGAAAGAGACCATTTGAGAGAGAGATATGTAGTTGGATAATTTGAAAGCCAGAGTGTAGGACATCTTCTTTACCATCACAGGACCAGTCTTGAAGAATAATTTGGCTAAGGTGTCAAACCTCATCTCCATTAAAGATGCCTTTCACAAATAGGAATTAGACTGGGAGATCACTTTTTCTCTATCTGGAGATGACTTGGAAGGGTTAGAGTTCAGGATCGACATGTTTCCACATGTCACCAAGGAGGAAGTAGACCAAATTGTGTCCAAATTCATTGAATATCAGAAGAAAGGGATACAATCCTAAAAAATAGCATCTTTTGCCACTTGTCTCTCTTGAAGTTGATCTTAGATTTTATTTTAGAAACTTTATCTAGGGTTAGGTTGTCTACATCTGAGCCGTCGATCTTAGATTGATCTCAGTCATTTATTTTGCTTTCAAAAACTCTATATAAACTCTCATTCTCTCATTTGTGTTGTGGAGAGATTTATGAAATTGTTGCACAGAGATATTTGAGTAATAAAAAAATTCATTATTAGTATTGTTTTGAAATTTTTTGATTCCTAAATGGTTGCATGGTTACATATTCCCTTCAACAATTAGATTAGATTTGCTTAATTAATTTGTTTTCAAGTTGTTACATGAATGATAGATCTCATAAGTAATCTTGCTCATAATTTTGTTGGATGGATGATTTCCTTCAATGTGTAAAGTTAGCCTGAGCTTTTAATATGGATGTTTAACTTCTACTTAGAATGATATTGTTCAATTGTTGGTATTCTTTCTAAGTGTGAAAAATCTTAAGCATTACTCTTGAAGATTGCACCCACTTTGTATAGTTGAGTATGGTGAAACAAAGCGTCGTTACCAATTTCACCTAGTCTTTACCATCTCTTGAGTTCATAGGAATAGATTAAAAGTAGCATAGAATCACTAGACCCTCATCCTTTTATCTTTTTTTTAAAGTCCTAAATAAAAAAATAAAAAAACATAGAGCATAAATTATCAAATATGCCTAAGTTCAACCTGTGAATGATACTAATTGATAAGCATAAGTCCCCCTTGATATTTTTAGCACACACTACCCAAGCAGCTATCCCACTAAAGTCGTGCGTTCGCACATATAGACCTTGGAGTCGCCTTGTGGTTTTTCTCACAATCTTGGCAAAAGTAATGATTTTGTTCAGGAGAGGATAGAGTATCCTTGTGGTATTTTATTCTAACTGTTCAGTAGATGATAAAATGTCCACCAACAAGTACCTAAGGGTGCTCTTTCTTCTAAAACAAAGTTACCTATAGAGAAGACTATGTTATGGCACTAGAGGCTTGGCCACATTGGAGAAAAGGGTCTAAGGACCTTGAAAAACAAAAACCTTGTTGAAGGTTTGAATGATTGTAAACTTGACTTTGTTTTCTATGAGCATTGCATTTATGAAAAACAAAACCACATTTAGTTTTACTTGAGTTCTCATAAAACTTGTAGTATTTTGGATCTTATTCATTCTGATGTGTTTGGTCTTGTATATGTTCCTTCGATTGTAAAATCCACATATTATGTTTTATTCATTAATGATTGTAGTCACATAAATCTGTCCACTTAATTAAAAGAATATTTACTATTTATTTGATTATTGAACCATCAGTCATCGGTTAATTAAATTAATATTTAATTAATTCATCCTCCACCTCTTCTCCTATTAATTAAATAAATTATTCAATTTATTTAAATTACTTCATCAAGCCACACTCAAAATCAATTAAATGAATATAACACATTTAGTTAATTTAACCCCCTTTCCTCTTTTAAATAAATAATAAAACATTTATTTAAATCCCTAAACTACCCCCCCACTTGCATTCTCCTACAAATGCAAGTTGCACCTATTTTGTTGAAATAAAGTAATTTTATTTTAATTAAAATCCTATTCTCCCTCACCCACTAAACCCACTTGCATCCTAAACCCATTCTAGATTCTTCTAAACCATTCCTAATTAGCCTAAACCTATCCCCTAATTATTGTCACATTCCTAAGCAACTTGGAGTCACTTCTCAAAGCCTCTAAAGTCTTTGAAAAGCATTAAATGATTTACGTCTCCAACAAGTTAACCCCTAAAGTCCTCCAAACCATTAATGGCTCTTATATAACCATTAATGGTTAACTAAACTCACCCACATGGTTAGAGACTTTCCCTCTAACTCAACCTCCATTTAACTCATGGGTCTCTTCAAGCATTCATTGATTTGACCATGGCTATCCCCACTAACTCTTGCACAAGAGTTTGTCCATTGGATAAAGGAATTATTCATTGAATAAAGGTTTTATTCATTCAACTCAAGCCTAACCTTACCTCCCAAGCTAACCTTCATGTCATCTTAAGCATTTAATTATTCTTCCCTCTCCTCTCAAGCCATCTCATGATGACATTTGTCATCCATTTGCTCATTCATTGTTCATATCTATTGATTTCATGCAAGTCATTCAGGCTTATATGAGAAAGAACCTAATATAATTTGTCTTGGGTACACATCATGATAGAGTTCTCTAATACATCCTCTCACATCTGCATTCCACATCTATAAATTCTCACCAACTTGCATTCATATATCATGAAGTCATGGCATTATCATGTAGTTGCATAAACTGCATTCAGTTCATTATCGTTTACTTGCATTTAGATTCATTTAGATATTCATTTAAGTGCATTGATTTATTCATCACATTTAGGGCATTTAACACATCATGTGCATTTATTATCATTTACTTGCATTTCATTTAAGTGTGTTTATTTCTCTGTTATCAAGAACATTCATTCATCCATTTAGTGCATTCATTTAAAAACATTAAATATGCATTCCTTTCATTATCCCTTTAATTGCATTAAGGTGCAATTATTCATTATCCTTTAATTGCATTAAGGTGTAGTTATTCATTATCCTTTAATTGCTTTAAGGTGCAGTTATTCATTATCCTTTTATTGCATTGAGGTGCAGTTATTCCTTAACCTTTAATTGCATTGAGGTGCAGTTATTCATTATCACTTAGTTGCATTTATTTGCATTATCATTTTCATCTCATTTATCACTTAGTTATATTTTGAATCATTTTTAATCATTTAGATTCATCTCAACAAAATCACATCATTTAGATACACCCATTTAAAGGCATTCATACATAACATTTGTTCATCCATTTAAGTGCATTCATCTAATTGCATACATAATCAATTTGCATAAACATTTGATCCACTTAGATTCACTTAGATTAATCTTAACAACATACATCAAAAACTCATATCATAATCAAATCATATCATCAACATAAGCAAGTATTATCTATCACAAATATCATTCATATCATCTCATCATTGAATCACATTTGTATCATTACACAAAGCATCGTCCATATTCTACCTGCATCCACATGATTAGAAAAATCATCCATAGCATGCATATAGAAATCATATCATCATCAATGTACATATCGAAAGTAAATCATCCATAGCATGAATCTAAGCATAAACTCATAAATCATCATCATGCATACAAACATACATGTCATCATATATATGCATATCATATTATCACAAAACAAAGGATCTCCTCATATATCGCATCACATATCGCATCACAAAAACATACATGTATCAGAGTACAATGATGTCAAAAAATATTGGCTACCAAGAGCCATCCAAGTCACAGTCCAAAAATAACAAAAGTAACAAGTACATGGAAACTCTCAAATAGAACTCTGGCCAGATGTTGCTCCACCACTACCCCCTGCACCACCCTCACCATCTCACCAAGGAGGACCCATCACACCGCCACTACTCTGTACCCTCTAAGACTACTCTACTCTCGCTTGCCATATCTGGGAATAGCTCAATGACTGCTGACTACTTGGTACCATCTGCTCAAATAACCCCTGCCAGTAATCTATCTCCTCCTGAGCCTGTCGCATCTCCCTCAACACCTCCCTAGTCGAACCTTGTTCTCTTGCTACCACTCATCCTCTATCCTGTACCTCCCTCAACCTGTCCACCAGATCATCTCTCTCTCGCATCACTACAGTCAGCTCAGCCTCCCATGCAAATAGTTGGACATCCCTGGCTGGAATCTCTGCCTCCCTATCCTCCAACCGTGCCTTGGCTGTTGTCAGTCAAGTGTGCAAGTGTAATATCATATACTCCTGCTGATATCCCTCTCCTCCACTTGTCTCTCCTCCTCCCATCTCCATAGGATCCTCTCCTCCACCTGTGACTCTCTCTCCCATCTCCATAGGCTTTGCACCCCCACCAACATCCCTACCTCCTTCTCTAGTTGTCCCCTGTGTAAGTGGATCCTGTGATAGTTGTAATGGTTGTCCCCCTCTATCTCTCCTTTGTAATTGTCCTCCTCTTCCACCTCCACCCCCACCGCCACCGCCACCACCACCACCACCTCCTCCTACTCCACCAAAACCTCCCTTAGCACCTCCCTCTCCCCCATCTCCTCCTCCACCATCACTATCTCCTCCTCCTCCACCCCTACCTCCTCTCCTCCTCCGTCGTCATCTCCTGTCATCCTCAAAAGGTGGTATGGGATTGGTCAGATCTGAAATGCATGGAATCAAATGCATAGTATGATATTGCATGTACTCCTCTGTCACTCTTGCATCCACAATCTCAAGCCTCATATGCCATGGTCTCACCTGTAATGTCCAAAATTATGCCAGGTCCTGATCATATGATGACACTAACCCCCACTGAAATCTCTCCCATACTTCTTGTGCATACTCCCCTGACCCCCTCTGCAATCCCTACCTCCGTCCAAACTGTCTCATCACTCTCCCTAGCACCTGTCTCTCTACAAGTTAGGATGTGCGACCAATCAAAAAATGTGTCATAAATACATACGGTAGGGCCTCTGCATCATCCTCCTAGAGCTCACACTCAATATATGGCCTCCATATCACTGTATCTAGGTCATCTAAAGCTCATCGCCAAAACTCCAACTTCCCAAATGGAGCTGGCTCATCATCATCCCTCCATACATAAAAACATAGGGCTGATCTATCACCCTAAATCTCAAACAGACTGGTTGTGTGACTGGCAAGTGCTCCCAAGCCCAAATGTGTAGCAATGTGATCCCTACTCCTAGTGATCTCATCTCTCGATACACCACCTCATGTAGCTCCTTGTAAATATGTGCTAGCACACATGGTCCCCAGGCATAGCCAGTCCCCTCAGTCATCATCTGCTCAATCACTTGGCCCCAACCAACGACCAGTCCATGTGAACATCGATCGGGGCAAAGTAAACCTCTGATGATCCCCAATAAAATTGTTGGTAAAGGCTCATATAGTGTTGCTATTTCCTCCAAGGATACAAAGCCATCCTCAATATAAAGATCATCAGCAAATGTCCTATGCACTGCCACCGTCCCTAGTCCTCGATCATAAGTCACCAGCTCCCCTCTGATCAGGATATGCAGTATCCTCCAGACATCCTCTAGAGTCATCATCATCTCTCCCATCGCCAGGTGGAAGGTACATGTCTCTCTATGCCACCACTCATCCAGTGGTGTCAGTAGTCTGCGATTCATTCGAATCACGGGAAGATACATCATATCGTACAACCTAGTCACAGTGACACAATCTATCTCTGCCTCCATCAACTACTCTCGCAGCTGTTGTGTGGCAGGATGTCGCTCCCGCATCTATAAAATGGGCAAATCCTCATACACACATCAACAAACATCATTTGTTTTTCTACAAACTTTCTTAAGTTTTCAACCTAGACTATCAACAGATACTTTGATCAAGTATCTTCGGGTCTCAATAGGCAATCGATTATGGCAATCCTAGACTACAACAGGCATTTATCGTAATGACCTAAGTCTCAATGGGGCTACTATAATTCACCAAAATAACCAATCACACAATCAACCAAGGCATCAAGCTATTTTCTCTAGCACTGGGGCATTTTTATCACAATAGCGCTACAATTTGTGCACAAAAGCGCTAAAAAACCAAACGTGCTAAAACAACTACACAACAATGCTATTAAATAACAATAGCACTACAACAAACACACCAAAGTGCTAATACTACAATAATGTTATTACTATGAAATGGATGTGCTAAACCTACCAAAAGTGCTACAACTACTATACAATAGCGCCATTGTAGCACAATAGCACTATTTTATGCGACAAAAGCACTAAAACACAGTTTTAGTGCTATTGTCTTGCTTGGACTTTGATGCTTGAAAAAACATCACAAAAATGCATAAAACTAAAAATTCAAATTTTGTGTGGCATTGGTTCATAGTTGTCTGGCTATTGAAATCGACAGATCCACTCTAGCTGCTGATATGCTATGGGCACAGGCATGATGATCACTGCTCACTCCTTCGCCAAAAGTCACTATCAGAGCTCCACACTACCAGGGAGATAGGTGCAAATGATCCTATTTTTACCCCTCCCCTCATATATACCCTCCATCCCTAACCCTAATTCACCCCACTCACCGTCGTGGGCCCTGTGAACTTCCAATGCCTCTCATTTCTCCGTTTTAGCCCCGTTTTCTCCCATTCTTTCACCGTTATTGCTAATTTCTTCTATTCTACGTCCCCTCCACTTCTTGTTCTTTTTCGAGAGATCGCCCGATTTTTCAAAAAAAATTGGCCCATCTCTCAAGGGGGCAATACCACCCACTAAATTAACATTTATGGGGCATATTTATTCACACCTATTTTTTCTTTCTTTGAAACGACATGATAAATCGCACCATCTCAAAGAGGGGCAGATGTAGTCACATAAATCTGTCCACTTAATTAAATGAATATTTACTATTTATTTGATTATTTAACCATCAGTAATGAGTTAATTAAATTAATATTTAATTAATTCATCCTCCACCTCTTCTCCTATTAATTAAATAAATTATTCAATTTACTTAAATTAATTCATTAAGCCACACTCAAAATCAATTAAATGAATATAACACATTTAGTTAATTTAACCCCCTTTCCTCTTTTAAATAAAAAATAAAACATTTATTTAAATCCCTAAACTACCCCCCACTTGCATTCTCCTACAAATGCAAGTTGCACCTATTTTGTTGAAATAAAGTAATTTTATTTTAATTAAAATCCTAATTTCCCTCACCCACTAAACCCACTTGCATCCTAAACCCATTCTAGATTCTTCTAAACCATTCCTAATTAGCCTAAACCCATCCCCTAATTATTGTCACATTCCTAAGAAACTTGGAGTCACTTCTCAAAGCCTCCAAAGTCTTTGAAAAGAATTAAATGCTTTATGTCTCCAACAAGTTAACCCCTAAAGTCTTCCAAACCATTAATGGCTCTTACATAACCATTAATGGTTAACTCAACTCACCCATATGGTTAGAGACTTTCCCTCTAACTCAACCTCCATTTAACTCATGGGTTTCTTCAAGCATTCATTGATTTGACCATGGTTATCCCCACTAACTCTTACACAAGAGTTTGTCCATTGGATAAAGGCATTATTCATTGAATAAAAGTTTTATTCATTCAACTCAAGCCTAACCTTACCTCCCAAGCTAACCTTCATGTCATCTCAAGCATTTAATGCTTCTTCCCTCTCCTCTCAAGTCATCTCATGATGATATTTATCATCCTGGGATTGGGTTGACAACCCTCACATGGATCATAAATCTTTCAATATTGACCCTTGTTGAGATTACTCAATCTCAACCATCCATTTCTTTATTTTTCCTATTAATAGAGCCCATTTCTTTCATATCCATATCCAAAAATATTGTATGCATCTAATATATACTAAAATTGAGAGAGCATTTTAGGAGCAAATCATATCTAAATTATTGTTTTGGTTAAAATCAATATAGCTTAATTAGGCTTTCTCATATTTAACTTGTATTTGCATATTTTAATCATTTTTCATGAATCTTGAATTCCATAAGACTTCCATAGTAGTGCAAAAAGTTGAGGGCTACACTCATGTGGAACTTGGAGAGGAGATGAACAAGGGAGGAGAAGCTATGAGCATGTTGGCAAGCATTTGGGAGTGTTTTGTGTCTTTTCTCCATTTTTGTATGCTTTCCATAATATGTTTGATATCTCTCTTGATATGTATGCTTAGGATTGTAGTTTCCTTTGTATTTCATTTATGATTGATACTAATACCACTAATGAATGATTTGTCTTGTGTTCCTAACATCCTTTTTGTAGTGCATCAATGATTTTAGTAGGACATGGATATATTTTCTAAAGAGTAAATTTGAAGTTTTCAGTCGATTTAAACAATTTAAAGCAATGGTTGAGTTTCAGAAAGGAAAAAAATTAAATGTTTGAGGATTGATAATGGTGGTGAATTTTGCTCTAATTATTTTGATAGATTCTTTAAATACTATGGCATTAATAGACAAAAGCCAACTATATTTTCCACAACAGAATGGAGTTGCAGAAAGAATGAACAGGACACTAATGGAGAAGGCTAGGAGTATGTTGAGTGGTGCTGGTCTAGAACAAAAGTTTTTGGCTGAAGTTGTTGTCATTGCTTGCTACTGATTACCAAATCTCCTACATCAGCTATTATTGAAAATGCCTATGGAAGAATGGTCGAGTCACAAGCCTTCATTGAGAATCTTAGAGTTTTTGGTTGTGAGGCATATGCACATGTGCCAAAGGAGAAGTGGACAAAGTTGGAGAACATGGTTGTTAAATGTATTTTTATCAGGTACAGTTATGGTGTGAAAGGATACAAGCTTTGGGACCCTATTGCACAAAAGGTAATTCATAACTAGAAGTGTTATTTTTAGAGAAATGAAGTCTCCTTCTGTTGTATTGCAGCCAGAATAGACTAAAATGGAAGATGTGATTAAATTACCTTCTACACTTGAAAGAGTTGAATTGAGACCCCTAGATAGCAAAGAAGTTGAGGAGAGATCATCTAGCTTTGAATCTTTAGAAGAAGAGGAAGAACCTCCAACTCAGCTTGTTCGAAGGTCTACAAGACATAGAAAAACACCTGAAAGGTATTCACCTGATGATTGGAGATATATTTTTGGTTTGAATACTGGTGTGGATGAAGTGAAATTTGTAGAAGAGGCATTAGGTATGAATGATGCAGAATCCTAGAAGATTTCTATGCAATAAGAAATGGTAGCTTTGAAAAACAATGGTACATGGGATCTTGTACCATTTCCTGAAGGATGGAAGCATGTTGGTTGTGAAGGGGTGCTCAAGAAAAAGATTGGTTTAGATGGAAGCATTGAGAAGTATAAAGCAAGGTTGGTTGCAAAAGGCTACTCTCATGTTGAGGGTGTTGATTATCGTTAGATATTTTCTCTCATTGCCAAAATTACATCCACTAGATTTTTGCTTTCTATTGTTGTTTCTTATGATCTAGAGGTTGAGAAAATGGATGTGAAAACTGCTTTCCTTCTTGGCGATTTGGAGGAGGATATTTATATGACACAGCCAGAGCACTATGTGGTGAAAGGTAAAAGTAATTTGGTCTATAAATTAAAGAAATCTTTATATGGCCTCAAACAAAGTCCTAGGATGTGGTACCAGAAACTTGATACATATGTGTTGAGTTTGGGATTTGAATGTTCTAAATCAGATCATTGTGTTTATTATAAATCTAATGGTGATCATTTCATGTACATTGCATTATATGTTGATGATATGTTATTCATTAGCAAAAGGGAAAGGTATGATTTCAGAACTAAATTCTTAGCTCGCTGCTAAATTTGAAATGAAAGATCTTAGTGCAGCAAAACACATTCTTGGGATAAAAATTAGAAGAGATATAATGAACAAGAAGTTATGGCTAGGCCAAAGTAAGTATGGGAATTTAGTGTTACAAAGGTTCAACATGAAGGATTGTAGACCATTGTGTGTTCCTTTTATAGTTGGAACAAAATTATCTGCTACAAATTGTCCTACATCCGCATTGGAGATAGAAGACATGAGCAGAGTGTCTTACCAAAGTGTAGTTGGAAGTTTGATGTATGCTATGGTCTGTACTAGACCAGACATTGCCCAAGCAATGGGAGTTCTATCTAGATATATGTCTAATCCTGGTAGAGATCATTAGGATGCACTCAAAAGAGTCTACAAATATTTGAAGGGCACCTCAGAGTATTATTTGTGTTATCGTGGTAATTTAGTTGGAGATGTAATTTTCCTTGATATCCATGGTTATGTGGATTTAGACTAGGCTAGAAATATTGATAGCAAAAGATCCACCAGTGCTTATGTGTTTACTTTATTTGGTGGTGCAATTAGTTGGATGAGTAAGAAATGGGTTGTGGTTGCTTTGTCCACTACTAAAGCAGAGTATATGGCAGCTACTCATGCTTTGAAAGAGACCATTTGGCTTAACATATTGTGTTCAAATATTGGAATAAAACAAGGAGAAGTGATAGTATATTATGATAGTCAAAGTGTGATCTGCCTAGTTAAGAACCCAACATTTCATGCCCGGACCAAGCACAATGATGTTCAGTATCATTTTGTTAGAGATATGGTCGAAGATGGCAGGGTGAAGATGGTTAAGTTAGAAACTTTGATGAATTTTTCAGATTCTTTAACTAAGGTTGTGAGCACAGAGAATTTTAGATGGTGTTCGGAGTCTATGGGCCTCATCGCCCCTAGCAATTGATTCATTGTGTTGATACTCCCTTTGCTCTTGCAAGGTGTTTGACAAATGGGAGAATGTTGGGGAAAATGGTGTCTCAACCTTGCATTTACATGAGTTTACTATTTAGAGCAAGTTTTCATTTGAGCAAGAAATGGTGCGAAATCCTCTCTGAAGCTTCTGGTTGGTTAGGTAAGCATTCCGAAAAAGTTACATCGCAAGATCATAACTAGTTTTGAAGATATTAAATTTTTTATTTTGGAGGGGTGAAATGAAAGGTTTAAATTTAATTTTGAGGACTTTAGAGCCCCCCAAATTCATTAAAAATAGGGTGTAAGTGTTGTAGCAGATTACGAGGCAATAGAGAACTTCACGATCTTTTCAGTGCTTCAAACGATTTGTCAATAAGACACACGGTTCTCAAGTTATGGCCTTCAAAAGTTTGTACTCCTGAAATAGGAAATATAAAATACATCAGACACATAAATGAGCTATAAAAGGGAGGGCCACATGTTGATGTGTGTTTTAACACATCATAGGGCATCTAGAAGGGAGATAAGGTTGGCTACACCTTATTGGGTGGTTTTATCCCATGGTTTTGTAATACCATTTGACAGTTTCTTGTATTGTATCTCAGAGTCTTATGGCTATTGAGTTACCTCTTAATCTCTTATTAGTGGCACTCCTGTGAGGAGATTTCTCTACAATTATATTGTAATATGTTTTTGATTGTTGAATAATATATTGGGTGGCTTTTGGAGTGTGGATTTTTTCTCCCGAAAGGGTTTTCCCCAAGTAAATCATTGTGTTATGGTTTGAATGTTATAATGTCTATTTCTATTTTCTGTAACTGTTGTGACAATCTATAAAGGTTTTTCATTACCCTCCTCTCAAGGTTATTGTAGGAATTTGTTCCACTACTTAACTTCTTTACACATACCACAAAGGAAGATGTGTGGATTCTTGATAGTGGCTTCTCTCATCACATGATAGGGAACAAAACCAAATTTACAAAGTTTGAAGATTATGCAGGAGGTTTTATCAGGTTTAATGACAACTCTACTATCCAAATCAAAGGTATTGGAACTTTACTATTAAATGATAAGACTCCTATTCATGATGTCTATCATGTTGATGGGTTAAAACATAACCTTTTGAGTGTGATTCAAATATGTGATAGTGGTTATGAAGTTGCTTTTCATTCACAGGGTTGTGAAGTCAAAAAGAAATCAAGGAAACTTATTGTAGTAGGTAAAAGGACCAAGGGTAATGTATATCATTTGCAAAATGTATCCAATGGTGATTGCAATAGTCACATTTGTCTTATGAGTCAAATTGAGAGTTGGCTATGACAAAAAAGGTTGGGTCATCTAAATTTTGATAATCTTGTCAAAGATAGCAAAAAACAGAATGTTAGAGACATGCCCACTATAAATAAACCTAAAAGTATAATTTGCAAAGAGTGTCAAAATGGTAAACAAAGTAGAGTTAGTCACAAAACAAAACAACATGTGACTACTAAGTCATTGCAGCTTGTTCATATTGACTTGTGTGGTCCCACAAGGACTAGGTCTATAAACAGGGAAAGATACTTTATGCTTTTCATAGATGATTACACAAGAATGACATGGGTAAATTTTCTTAAACATATGTCTGGGGCTTTTCACATGTTCAAAGTATTTAGGAAGATGAAGATGATATATGTAAGAGTTGGAATCCTTATTATCTTGTCCTCTTTTGATGAAGGAATCACTGATATGTTTAGTTAAATTATCTTGTCGACATTGTATTTTATACTAAACACTCTCTTAAACCCTATGTTGACTAGTCGAGAGGAAAGAATTGTGTTTCTTTTATCAGTGGTTAGCAAATAGATAGGTAAAAAGATGTTGTTAAGTCAATGGCAGTTATTAAGACTGAATAACTGATGCAAGCAATTGAACAACTATTTTAAAATGCCTATCGGGTATTGAGTTTGAAGTGGCATGTATAAATGCACAAGGGATTATGATTGTTGTTGTATGTTGATTGTGGTTGTTGGTCAAACATACAAGAAAAGGGAGTTTTTTTGATTGAGTAATCTGTGAAAGAGAAGATATATTGAACTTTTCAACACCAAACCATTATGTTCTATGAAGTTACAGTGTTTAGACAGTAATGTTACTTTTTGAAATGTTGTTGTAGAAAAGTTATTTTATTCACAGTAAATAGGCAGAATTGGGTTTGGATAGAAAACAAAAATATGTCTCTATAAAACTTTGATTTCTGAATTTAAAAATAGATTCAATAAGTCGGTGAGACTTCCTTATTTGTAAGTCAACGAGACTTCATTCTGCATGTTGTCAAAAAGACATCTTTTATTGGTCAGTGAGACATTTTTAAATTAAGCCAGTAAGGCATTTTGAGAGTGGTTTTTATTCACCACGAGGGTTTTCCACTCATAAAATTTTTGTGTTATCTTATTTAATTCTTGAGTTATACTTTTTTGTTGTCTCATTTAAGTTCAATTCATTTGATGTTATAAATTGATATCCTTGGATCATATGCAATTTGAATTCATTCTATAAAAAGTTGAATTAAGAGTGGCTTTGAAGGTTTTTCAGCTTGTCACCGATTCACCCCCTACTCTTAGTGATATTAGTATTCCATCAGTAACCACAACATCAAGAATCTGCCTCCCAGAAACAAACCCCTTTTGGTTATAGTTAATGAAGCCATCTAGAAAGGGCTTAATCCTATTCACCAAAATCTTAGAGAAAATCTTATAGATAGTATTGTATAGACTAGTAGGTCTAAAATTCATGTCTTAGGGGCTCTTGAGTTTTTGGAATCAAAGCAATATAAGAATTATTTAATCTTTTCAACAATTTACCAGTTTTGATGAAATCCTTGGTTTTCATGGTCACATCAAATCCCGCAATGTCCCAAAGCTCCTAAAAAAAGGCAAGAAGGAAGCCATCAAATTTTGGGGATTTGTAGGCCCTTATAGAAAAATTCCAGTCCTAACCTCCTCATCAGTAACTGGAGCTAGCATCAATGGATTATCAACTTCATCGAAAACATTGGAGTAGTTGGTCTTCCAATAGAAAATTCCTAGCCCTGTTATCTTCTCTATAAGTGTTCCAAAAATAATTAGAGGCCAAAATACCCAACTAAGTGTCATCCCTAATTTCTTAGTTTGAGTCATCCCTAAGGATCAAAATCATATTCCTCCTCCTTTTTTACTAGTTGATCTATGGAATAAGGTCGAGTTTCTATCACCCTCTCTCAACCACTGCACTCTAAACTTTTGTTTCCAATAAATTTTCTCTTGTTTCAGATTTTCCTTCCACTTTTTTCTTAGATTTTCTTCTGCCCTATAAGTAGATTCTAAGGAATCCCCCTATGCCATCCTTTCTTGAATATTAGCCAATTTGGAATTAATCTCTTTCTTCTTAGCAAATATATTACCAAACATGAACTTATTCCACCCTCTTAATTTTTTCCTTATCAAATCAAGTTTATGAGAAATTCTATACATAAGGGTTCCCCGAATTGGGGTACTCCACCAACTATAGATACAATCTCTAAACTCCAGGTGTATTTTTCACATGATTTCATAATGGAAAGGGATGTGTCCACTAACAAATCTATCAATCCATTCCAAAAGAATGGGGTTATGATCTAAAACTATCCTAAGGAGAGCATGAAGGGTAGCATTATATCTAATGTCCCAATTAGCTGAGACCAAAAAACTATCTAGCCTAACTATATAAGGTATTCCCCCTTCCTATGATTAGACCAAGTGAATGGCTATCCCCTCAAGTCAACATCAATCATGTCATTTTTACTAATTAAGTCTTCTAAATCTACCATACTATCTGAATAAACCACTAGGCCTCCCATTTTCTCTGAAGGAAAAAGAGGTGAATAAAATCACCCACCATAATCCAATGAGATTCTTGACCATGTTGAATTAAGGAGAAGATCTCATTCTAAAGCACTAGACAACTAGTCTGGGTGTTGGGGGCATACACATTAACAAGGCACTAAGAGTTAGATTGAAAGGAAAACTTGATAGTTAAATAACTGACAAAGGAAGAAATAATAGAGCCTCCCAATTTCATATGATCCCACATAGTGGTGACTCCCCTAGAGGATCCATTATCATTTCTTATTAAAAAAGAGGAACCCAGCCAAATGTTTCCTACAATATTGTTGAAAGAACAATTCATCATCTTAACTTCTTGAAGAAGCAAAATATCAATCCTTTTTTTCTAAAATGTAGTCCCTAAGGGCCAACTATTTTGGAGAGTTCTTTAAGCCCCTCGTATTCCATGAAATGAATTTCATTTTTTTATTTTGGTTGATGAATCAAGGGTCCTCAACCTCTCATTAGCGATCTCCCTTACCACTTCCTTATGTCTCATGAGTCTCAGTGATCGGCGTCCAGTCTTCAATTCCAGTCCCACATCAATCTTCTTATTCCTAGTTTTCTTTTTCTGAGTCATCCAACCATCATCACTTGTTTGGGAACAACCACTAGATGAAGCACTAGGTGAGGAGAAGGTCCATGCCATACATGGGGAGGGGGTAATAGGTGTTACTAATTACTAAGTTGCCATTAGTTTTATGTCTAAAATCATTCTATATACTTTAGTCAGTTACTACTACCGAAATATTCAGTCGGTAAGCACAGAGCAGTCGGTTATAGAAGAAAGTAGTCACAGAGCTTAGTATACATCGAGTTGTCTACCGAGTAACACTCTATGTCTACTGAGCAGCAAAAAGGATACATCAAGTGAAACATGTTACCAGATTCATTGAACCTGGACACTTATGTGGAAACGTTTTACAAGATCGAGGAACAAAGAATTGTTATCACATTGGAAATTGCACTTAAAGATTTTGTATGATTTTGAGGTCATCTATCCAATGAAATATTTTGTATGGTTATTCATTGAATGAATCGTGTTTGTAAGATCAAAGCATGAACAGATCACTGACATAAGAGATCTATTTATATAGCATGGATTGGGATCAGAAAAAGAGAAACATACAGGTGTATGAAGCAAGACATGTGTAATAGATAAGGAAGCACTGAGTATTGTGACTATCAGAGACACAGAGGTCACTGAGAAGGATTTCAGAGAACAATTAAGGAACAGAGTAAACAGAAGGGTTTACCAAGTTACTTTATGGATTACCGAGGTATGCTATAAGCAAGGTAATCTCATTTTGAGCACATAGAATCTGCTATAACATTCTAGATGTGAAGTTGCAGATATTTGTAAAGATTTTATTATAATATTTTGAGTTGTAAGAGAAACCTTTAACAGGGTAAAAGACTCTAACAAAGTCTATAAATTGTAAAGCCTTTAACCAGGTGCAGCATTTAGAATAAGTGTTGTAAAATCCTTTAGCAAGGTAGATCTAACGATCTTGATACTCCTAACAAGGTAAGCTATCAGAAATAGCTAAACATGTAGCTCTAACCGAGCAACCTTTATTATTGCAGTAGTGAAGTTGTGGGTGTCATCCCCATTGTAGTTTTTCTCTCTAACCAAGAGTTTCTATGTAACCAAAAATATATGTGTTATGGAGTGAACCATGTATGATTGTTATTTATTTGTTTTAGCATTATATTATGTTACAACAGTTTTTGGTTTATGCTTAACAATAAAGTTATTATTGAAGAAAAGTTTTGAAGTAATGATTCACCCCTCCCCTCTCAATACATTAGCTTTTCATATTGGGCCTAACAATTGGTATCAGAGCTTGAATCTTGGAAAAGGGTTTAACAGCCTAAAGAAAAAGATCTTATCAATGGAAGGCTATAAACAATCTCAGAGAATTGTGTATCTGCAAGAAGAGTTGGATAATGCTAATCAAGTGATTGCAGACATGCAAAGACAAATGCAAAAATCATTGAAAGTCAGAAGAAGGTTATCTGATGATCTACAGGACTCTCAAGAGTTAGTGGAACAAATTGAGACATCATCTAAGAATAGTATATCTGAAGAGACTGAAGAGATGATTGGAGAACTGAAAGAAAAGAACAAAGCACTGACTAATCATCTAAAAGCAATGAAAAGAGGACATGAACATTTCAGCACACAGATGACTAAAAATCTTGATGCATTGAGGACAATCGAGGATAAATTAAGAGATCTAGAAAGAGAAAAACAATAGCTTGAAGCATTAGTATCTGAAAAGAATGAAGAAATCACAAGGTTGACTAGGATTCAACAAAATCTATCAAATCAATTGGGTTATGCACATCATGAAGCAAATCTGAAGGATAATGAGAATCAAGCATTGAAACTTGAATTATCAAGATTGACCGATGAACTTGAAACAAAGAAGAAATCCAAAGAAACACTGAAGAAGAGTTATGAAGCATCAAAGATGTTGGATGAGCAACTAAATATAAGAAGACCCAACAAAGATGCAGGACTCGATTACAAAGAAAAAAACTCTACTGTGAAGGGAATCCACACTACCAAGACAGAAGAATCATCAAAGCAAGCTAGAAATAAGAAGAACATCAAAGGAAAGAAGCTTATTTGCAACTACTATGGAAATCAAGGTCATACTGTCAACTTGTGCCAAATCAGAAAAGGTAAGCAATCGGATGTCACTAGGTCTAATGGTTATTGTAACAATTGCAATAAGTATGGTCACACATCTAATCAATGTAGGACAAAGTCTGTTAGCAATTATCAGAAGGCAAAATTCAAAGGGTTTTGTAAAAAGTACAATAGATATGGACATAGTACCGAGAAGTTTTGGTTTAAGTAAAAGAACTATATGTGGTCTGCACACCGAGCAAATACTGGAAGCTACCGAACTCACATAGATCCTAACCGACAGTATTCTGCAGTACCATGGGATTACAATACAAGGATATGGTGTGAATGTTGTGGAAGATATGGACATATAAGTGCCAATTGCTTTATAAGGTTTGGAATGAACAACCGAAGATCATGGAGAAATCCTGGTATGGCATGTTTTCATTGTCACAAAGTTGGACACTTGGTTGGAGATTGCAGAGATCAACCTAGAGGAGATATTGAAGAAATAAAAAGCAAATTCTAGATGATTTGGAAAAATAAGGAAATTGTGTCAAAAGAAGAAAGCACCTTACCTACCGAGTTAGGTGCACCTATTCCAAATTAATCGGTAAAGGTATGAAGGGACTGCATTCTCTCAAGGTTAAATCTTAACAGTTCCTATTTTATCATGTACTTAATTCAAAATTTGCATAGCTAAAGATGCATTAGGAAATTTGAAATTTTGTCAAGTCTTTTGGAAGCCTGTCTAGTTGGTAAATACAAGAAGACTGGCTACTCGGTAAAAGTATAAAAAGGAAGTGGTACCAAGTGCATTTAATGCTTTCTGACCTAACTGCATGAAGCCTGATAAGGTATATTGTGTACTTAAAGCTTTTGCACGGTCATTTTACACTTACCCAGTTTTCAAGAAAGCAGAGCAAAGCGATTCAAAGGCAATCAAACCTCCTCTAAAGAAAAATTCAAGGTATTTACATCAATCACAATGCATTGTCAAGCTAGTTTATGGATCATATCAGTTGTGAATATCTGTTTTACATTTGCTAAGTAGAAAGCGTCTGTCATCTAAAATTTTTCAAACCCTAAGGAACTTTTGTTAGTAATTATCCAAAATCTGCAATGGCACCTAAGATCCAGAAGCTCGTTGTTGTTGAGAACATTGAAAAGCCCTCACTAAAATACTCTCTAACTCCTAAAGTAGCATCTGAACCGGATGATAAAATTGCATTTTCACTCATTCCGGATAGGGTTTTACTAGTTGAGGATGTCAGAATCTTCACTAAGTGTCGTGTTGAGGAACTAGGTCATGTTGAGATCAAGGATACATATGATGAACTGTGTACCAATGGGAAACTAGATAACAAGTTTGAACACATTAAAATCAAGGGATTGACCAAAGCCCTAACCTATCCCCGTGTCTTCAAACCCCAATGGGTCAAGTTAGTTTTGAGCAGAGTTCATGATGATTTCATGTGGTTAGAGGAGCAACCATTCAAAATAACCAAGGAAATCATTCATTTGATCACCAGTTACCCTATTTTTGATCATGCCCAAGCTCAGAAAATGATATCACAAAAGAAATTGATCACTTTAACCAGAGTTGAATCTAATTACAGAGGACTAAAACTAAACAATGTCACAGATGCATAGCTAAAGTTTGCAATTAGAGTAATAGGTTATTGTTTCTTTCAATCGGCAAGGGAAAACAGTGTACCCTGTGCAGCAGTTGATTTAGCATATAAAATTGTGAAAAAAGGAATGAAAATTGATCTTTGTGAAGTATTGTTGAAAAACCTGTTTGAGAATCTAAACACCATAAGGAAGCCGAAGAAGAACAACTCAACTAACACACTGAAGTTTGGATCACTTTTAGTATGCATGTTTTTTTATTTTGAGAAATTCTTTCCATCAGTCGGTAATGTAGTTTGGGAGCTACACCGACCAATCACCCATCAAATCAATGACTTCAACAAATAGCTAGGTGATAACTTCAATGATATTATGGATGATTATTTTAGCAAGTTTTAAGAAAAGATGTATAACAGGTATAGAATTCCACCCAAGTTAGTGGAGAAATACAAGGATGATATATGCTTTGAAGTAGACACCGACTATTGCTATGTTAATGTCGTGGAACCAAGAACTCAATCTTTGCCACCTATGAGTTATGAGATTGATTTTGACAGTACATAGTAGCAAATAGATGCTTTTCTTACATTACCAAGGCATGCTACCGAGCTGAGATATGGTACATATGAAGAAGTTAAAGAGAAAGTTAAGATGAGCATTGTAGTACCCAAGGCTACAAGGAAAGCAACAAAAATGATCAAGGTATTAACAGAGAAATTTGGACAAGGTTCTTCCTCCACACCTATCAAGGGCACTCTAGTCATCACAGAGGAGGAATCTGAAGCCCAAGAGGTAGCTATTACATTAAGCACCGAGTTGCCTAAAGGGAAAATTTTGAAAAGGAAGAAACAGGATACATCAAAGGTATCACCGGCTCCTTCAGTAAAGCGCCCAAACATAAGATCATCTGCAGCATCACCAAGTAAGAAACCAAAGAATGTTGTTGTGCCAAAGGTAACAAAAACTTATAAGAAATCTACTCAGAGACTCATTTTGACTAAAGAGTCCAATGACACCAAATCTGAAGACAAAAGTAAATTTCAGATTGTCAAAAGTAAAAAGGAATATGTACATAGTGTTGATAATTTTTGTGCTAATCTGAAGCAATATGGTGGATTTTGAGCATTTAGATATGTTAAGTATGAATCTAGAAATGATGATGAAAAGAGACAAATAGAAGAAGCTGTCATCTGCACACTTCTAAAATTTTGATTGGTCCCATTGGAAGTATCTAATTCTCTTCCAAAACAGTTGTATTTGCATATTGATAATAGGTGGAAGTATGCTATGGACTTAGAGAAACAAATGAGAGAAAGAAGTCTGGTACATCTCTTCTTAGACATGTCGGTAGATGAAATAAGTGAACATCTGAAAAACTACCACACAAACTTTCTAGTCAAGCAAAGAGCCTTGAAATTGATGAATGGCCTTTATTTGGATGTAGAGAATGAGACCAAAGAAAAGTGGCAGGAAATCTTTCGAATCAAGAATGCTGGTGAGCAAGTTGAAGTTGAAATAGTTGATGTCACCGAGCAAGATCCTGATATCACCAAGCAGGACCCTGTTGACACTATACAAATTGATGAGGATATCATGGACACCAAGGCACAAGAACAGGAAATGATAGAAGGGAATGTAGATGCCAAACTGGTATCCAGTGAGTCAATTTTGGAACAAGTTCAGCCCTATCCTCTGGTCACTCAGCCTATTTCAACCGAGGCCCCTCAGGATACTGAATAGGGAACAAAGGATCACAAGTCTACAAAAGGAGAAGCTACTTCTCAGGCCACTGAGGAACAAACTTCTCAAGCCCCTTCTAGCACTGAAAATGTTACAATTAAGACCCTGAGCACGGATTCACCGAAGGCTACATTAGAGGTTCAAGAAATTGACAAAAGCATTGCCTCTATCAAGCAACCTACCGAGGGTCAACAAGCCTCCCAAGCCATTGTATTAGTTCAACCGGTGAAATCTAAAGAAAAGAAAATGAAAAAGCATAGTTTCAAATTAGATTTGTCAAAACCAATAGTGTTGCCAAATGTAGACATATCCAAATTAAAAGGGCAAGCACTCATTGAATTTGGTGAACTATGCAAAGCCAAAGCCAAACAGGAAAAACAAATGGCTATTCAAAAGAAAAATATAGTACTTCAGAAGGTGAAAGTACTATTAATAGATATGCTACCTAAAGCTACAATGTCAAAAGATGCAGCCATCCATATTCAACTGGATGAACTCCTCAATCAGATCGAGACATCTGGAGTAGACGCATCTGAATATTTGAGCAAATTGAAGGACAAAGAGCTCACTGCTAAAATGATTGAAGAGGTACAGAGAGCCATTGCTATTGGCAAAGTAAAACTTGTCAAATTTATTGTTGAGTTGTCCCCTCAACTCAAGCACATTCTTTCATTATTTCAGAAACTCTGTACATTTTCTTTATTTATTAAGGATATCAAGAAGAAAACAGAAGTGATTGAGAAAGAGATCACTGATCTCTCCCAAACATTGACCACTGAGCCAAACTCTACTCAAAATTTCTATACCAAGCTACAAAAGCTCATGGCTCAACAATTGGAACTTAGGAATGAAGAGCACAAAATAAGGATGGACATTATGACTCTTCAAACCCTGTTCATTCCACACTTGTCCTCCGTCCAAGAACAGATCAACAAGGCTACCTCCCTATCCACATAGCCAGAGGGAAGCACCTTAGACAGACTAATTTCACTGTTAGCCGACATTACAGCTCAGAATTCACTCATGGATAGTGTCAAGGATGCCCTCTCTGTTGCTCTCACCAATGCAAGGACAAAGTATAAATCCATTTTTGACCAACTACCTCCACCGAATGGTAACTAGTTTTGATGTTTGTCAAAAAGGGGGAGTATAGTATCAAAGTATCAAAGGGGGAGTTTATTATACAAGGGGAGTATATCGAGTAGAACAGAGTATCCAAATGCACAGTTAATTTTGACAAGGGGAGTAGTGAACCAAGTAGTGACAACCAAGCAGTCAATACAGAATATTGATCACCGAGCATGCAAAATCAGATTTTTGTATAGTATATTGATAAGGGGAGTATATCTAAATATACTATTTCATTGACAAATGTATATACTATCAGTTTAGTCAAATTTTGTAAGTATATAGATTTTTGAGTTATGACTTTGAAAGGAGTTTTGTCAAACATCTCAACTAATGTCAAAAGGGGAGATTGTTACTACTTACTAAGTTTCCATTAGTTTTATGTCTAAAGTCATTCTATATACTTTAGTTGGTTACTACTACTAAAATATTCAGTCAATAAGCACAGAGTAGTCGGTTATAGAAGAAAGTAGTCACAGAGCCTAGTACACACCGAGTTGTCTACTGAGTAACACTCTATGTCTACCGAGTAGCAAAAAGGATACACCAAGTTGATATACACCGAGTGAAACATGTTACCAGATTCATTGAACCTGGACACTTATGTGGAAACGTGTTACAAGATCGAGGAACAAAGAACCGTTATCACATTGGAAATTGCACTTAAAGATTTTGTATGATTTTGAGGTCATCTATCCAATGAAATATTTTGTATGGTTATTCATTCGATGAATCATGTTTGTAAGATCGAAGCATGAAAAGATCACTGACATAAGAGATCTATTTATACAGCATGGATTGGGATCAGAAAAAGAGAAATATAGAGGTGTATGAAGCAAGACATGTGTAATGGATAAGGAAGCACTGAGTATTGTGACTATTAGAGACACAGAGGTCACCGAGAAGGATTTCAGAGAACAGTCAAGGAACAGAGTAAATAGAAGGGTTTACCGAGTTAATTTATGGATTACTGAGATATGATATAAGCAAGGTAATCTCATTTTGAGCACATAGAATCCGCTATAACATTCCAAAAGTGAAGTTGCAGATATTTGTAAAGATTTTATTGTAATATTTTGAGTTGTAAGAGAAACCTTTAACAGGGTAAAAGACTCTAACAAAGTCTATAAACTATAAAGCCTTTAACCAAGTGCAGCATTTAGAATAAGTGTTGTAAAATCCTTTAGCAAGGTAGATCTAATGATCTTGATACTCCTAATAGGGTAAGCTATCAGAAATAGCTAAACATGTAGCTCTAACCGAGCAACCTTTATTATTGCAGTAGTGAAGTTGTGGGTGTCATCCTCACCGCAGTTTTTCTCTCTAACCAAGAGTTTCTGCGTAACCAAAATATATGTGTTATGGAGTGAACCATGTATGATTGTTATTTATTTGTTTTAGCATTATATTATGTTACAACAATTTTTGGTTTATGCTTAACAATAAAGTTATTATTGAAGAAAAGTTTTGAAGTACTGATTCACCCCTCCCCTCTCAGTACATTAGCTTTCCATATTGGGCCTAACAATAGGGTCTATAGGGGGGTTCTAAAGGCACCTTTTTCCCACCAGATTTACATATACTTGGAGTGATAAGAGTTGGTACCTCATCAATAACATTACAGGTGAGAGGGGTAGATGGGAGAGGAATATCTCTCTCTTCAAGAGGTCCCATTTTCACAATATTGTTCAGCTTCCCCATGGAAGTCATGTTCGCAAAAGGGGAAGGAATCTATCCTTGAAGCTGAGATCCTAATTTCTCTAGAGTTTTACTTCTTTGGTCCCTATGGGAGGATTTATTGGGGGTTTCCATCATCTTAAGGAGCTCATCATTGAATGGGTATTCATCACTTTCAACCTCCAACCCATCCCCACCTAACACCTTGTCCACAAAGTCTATCTCTATGGACATGCAAATTTCCTTCTGTTTCAAAGGTTTTTGTGCGGGGGGGGGGGGCTTACACTCAAAAATTAGGTGTCTAAGTTTAGAACATTTTTTACAATAAACTATGGTATTCTCATAAACTAATGTGTAAGTCCAACTTCCCAACTTAGATTGCAAGGTAATTGTATACGATGGAATTGGGAGACTAGAATATTATAAAACCTAATAAAGATTCAACCACATAAAACCCTAGTTATACAAAAAAATCCACCATACACAAATAAAAACATGCAAAACAACAAATATGTAAGATTATACCATTCACATGCTCATTAGGGTTTGATCTTCATTGTTTCCTATTTTCATTGATTTTGCTTGATGTTATGGTTGCCCTCAGATTTTATGTGTGCACAAGATCTCAATAAAAAATGGATTGTGGTTGTGTATGCTTGAGTGATTGATTCGTATGTCATTAGGGATGGATAGACCAAAGCGATCCTCTTTTATAGAGAGTACCCTATAAATCGAGGGCTAGGATTAAGAGGTGGAGGGATAAATAGTTGGCTCAAATTAAAGGGTAGGTATAGAAAATAAGAAAATATTAGAGAGATGGTCGAAGGTAAATTAAGAGATGAATGACAAGTGTCATGGAGGGAAAAATCTAATGAATTAATTAAATAAATAAAATATTTATAATTTAATTAATAAAAGAGGTGGGGGCAATTAAATAAATAAAACATTTATTTAATTTAAGAAAAGGATAATTTAAATAAATAAAAATATTTATTTAAATGGGGAAAGGCTAGAAAAATATAATTAGTGAACTAATTAAATAAATGAAATATGTATTTAACTAGGCGAGGACAATTTTAGGTGTCTACATTTTTTCCCTCTTTGAGATAATGCAGTTTATCGTGTTGTTTCAAAGAAAATTAAAGCACTGGTATGATAAATTGCCCTTGGTAAGGAAGCAGACATACACCTCGAGAGATTTGATGATTTTTTTTTGAAACTTTTGAACAATCTCTTGAAAAGAAAAGGGATAGAAAAAGGATAAGCATGATGAAAAAGAAAGTGAAAAGGGCTAAAGATCGGTAAATATGGGGTCTTGAGAAGAACACAACAACCATGGAGAGTCACCATGAGTAGCTAGGGTTAGCACCCCTATAAATAGGATCTAGGAAGAGAGACCACCTTATTTGCATCCATCCCTTTCATTGTTCACGACACAAACTGAAAGAGAGCTTAAGAGCACAGTAGCAGAGCTATGGAAGAGATATTACACAAATATGAGCACATCTAACGGCATGAGCCCCTTGAGGAGTATGATGAGATAGTATGTACCCTATCATGCTTTTAGTTTTGTGCATTTAATGCATCATTAATAGGGGTAGAGTGCATTTTTCCAAAAATGCGACAATTAGGAAAATGCCAAAATCATGTCTTTGTTGCATATTAGCACTTCTAAGGTGCATCTTAGTGCATATAGGTTCTAAGCACATCTATGGTCCAAGAAACTACATCTAGGATTTGTAAAAATGCATCTATGGTAAAAACACATTGAGGGTTAATATTGTTGGTGTGTTTGTGATAAATAGTAGTGCATATATGGTCAAAGTGTATTTATGGCACTGATAAATGAATCTATGATTTCTTAGCATGTCTTGTTGGATGGTTGAATGGTCTAGAATACTAAAGGAGGGGTGAATCAATATTCCCATAGTAATAAAATTTTCCACCGATTTAACCCTAGATATTAATCTCATCAATATGAAACAACAAATGCAAAATAAATGGAAAACATAACCACAAGAAAGATACCAGATTTCTATACGTGGAAAACCCAAATGGGAAAAACCATGGAGAGGGTTAACTCCCAAGATAATATAACTAGTTATATGGTGTTTACAAAAGGGTGGCTCATTGCTGGAATATAATAAGGCTCACTGTCAAAATTCTCACTATAATAGAATTAAATGAATTGAGGAAAATTGCATCTCCAAATGCATGGGGTCACTTCCAAGATAATCTTAGATACCAAAACATCAACTTGTAGCAAATTCGATAAGGGGTTACTGCAACTCTGTCCACAACTAACAATTAAACTGCTTGCAGTAGATCCGATAAGGGATTACTACAACTCTCTTTATATGCCACACTTACTCCATTCATTGACATGCATCCACTTACATATGTCTTGTGTGTGTGTGTGTGCGTGCGCGCACGTGCGCGCGCATGTTTGTGTGTGTGCATTATATGGTGTTTACAAAAGGGTGGCTCTATCGGAATATAATAAGGCTCATTGCCGGAATGCTCACTGCAATAGAATTAAATGAACTGAGGAAAATTGCATCTCTAAATACATGGGGTTAATTCCAAGATAATCTCAGATACCAAAATATCAACTTACAGTAGATCCGATAAGGGATTACTACAACTCTGTCCACAACTGCCAATTCAACTGCTTGCAGTAGATCTAATAAGGGATTACAACAACTTTGTTTATATGCCACACTTACTCTATTCATTGGTATGCATCAACTTACATATTTCTTTTGTGTGTGTGTGTGTACATACATACGTATATATGTATATATATGTGCATGTGTATATATATATATATATGTGTGTGTGTGTGTGTGTGTGTGTGTGTGTGTGTGTGTGTGTGTGTGTGTGTGTGTGTGTGTGTGTGTGTGTATATATGTATGTATATATATATATATATATATACATATAGATATATATGTGTGTGTGTGTATCTATATATATACATGTATATAGATATATATATATATATACATATATATAAAGAGAGAGATATACATATATATGTGTGTGTGTGTACATACATATATATACATACATGCACACACACACACACACACACACACACACACACACACACATATATATATATATATTGTTGGCATTGAGTTGTCATTGATGTCAACCGGTATTGCAGGTAGGCTATCGGTAGAGGTATGTAATCCGGTATGAAGAAGAGTGTACCGGTATGGTGAAAGACAAATAAGGTATTGAGAAGATTAACATGAAGGCTTGACAACCGGTATAGTGGAAGACAAGTAATTGTTAAGACTATCAGTCTCTTCACCGGTATGAGGAGAGATGCATGTGTGTGTTACCATGTTGAGTGATAATCAGTAGAGCATAAACTAGTTTGGAGGTTGGCTGCATGTTTATGATGAAGAGGTAGAATGTTAAAGTAATCACAAACCACCAGAGGTGAAGATGTGCTACCGATATAGTGTGCACTACCAGTTAGCAGGAGGAGAAGGTCTCACCGGTAAAGGTTGGTACTGGTATAAGTTTTTTGAATGTTCAAGTGTAAACCAACCTTGTGTCTATGAGCTGAGTGTATGACCATTGTGAAGCCATGTGGAGCTGAGGTGGCAAACATGAAAAGATCGGTGAAGCCTTCATCGACATGGTTGTTGAAAGAGCTAGTCGACATTAATGAAATAGCCAAAAATTATGAGATGGTAACTAGCTGATGCAACTCGAGGAAGGAAGAATGACAAAGAAATATTAGGGAGTAGTTGGCACCTAGATTGAAGCAAAGACATTAGACTGTGAGAAGACCTCGAGAAGGAAATAGTTGAGCTTTTTATGAGTCAACAGATTTCAAGATAGAAAATCATGTATGAGATTGCTATCTTCAGCAAGTATGCATTGGATAATGGAAAACGTGTACATATGCATTCCTCGAGTACAGGTGATCGATCCAAGATAGACTGGACCGGATCTCATGCAGATTATGTCGAGTGAAGGAAATCCTAACCACCCCAAGTTTGAATTGATTCTTGGCGAGAAAGATCAAGTTTAAATATGATGACTTGAGACTGTGATTGCTACTACTAAAAAGTGAAGACAAGTGTGAAATTGTTGAGAGCCAAAGAGAAAAACACTTGAAGTGTTTATGAGAAAAGTATTGATCGATAAGGAGAAGCTGAGTAAATTAGTATAAGGAACAATTGGTGGAGAGTGCACTGAACACAGAGGTGACAAACTAGCAGAAGCTATGCCTGATTAAGAGTGATCGAGTGTGAGTTGAGAGAGGGAAGTCATTGTGAGAAGGGATTGAGAAAAGCGATCAACAAAGTCAAGTTGCAGAGTGAGTGGAGAGTATACAGACCGGTAAGGCTGAAACTGGCAAACAAGAATATTGTAATGTTGCAAAACTTCATTTGCAATAGTATTTCATTTGTAAATCTGAGTCTTATATTATTTTCACTAAGTTGTAGCTTAGTGCAGGGGTTGTAGCTCCTTTATTTTGCAGCCTATAAATTGTGCAGGGTTTGGTGCTCCTTTGAGTTGATGCTCATAAATCAAGGGTTGGTGCTCCTTGGGTTGGTGCCCTAAATATTGTAATCAAAGATTCATTATGAGGCTGGATTGGAACAGAAGATCTCTAGCAGCTATTCTCACCAAGTTTTTTCCCACATTGGGTTTTCCTTATATATATCTAGTGTTGTGTGATGTATTCTTGTGGATGTGGTATGTCAATGTTTTAGCAAGTCCTTTTACACACTCTTCTTGCATTATTTAAGTTACCGGTTAGCACTCATTTTGTTTTATATATTACTGGTATCTCCTTATTGAAGGAAAAGTGTTTAAATCATTTATTCATTCCCCTCTCAATGATCCATTGTGTCCAACAATTGGTATTAGAGCATAGGTACCTTGTTTTGTCAAAAGCATTCTCTAGATTGGGTAGATCTTGTCAAGTGTTCACAATGGAAAGAAATGAATCTGCCTCCTCAAAAGCTCCTATGTTTGATGGTGTCAACTATGCCTTTTAGAGTAGAAGAATGGAAACCTATATGTCCTCTCTAGGTTGTGATGTATGGATGTCAGTTGTGAATGGGTATACAGTCCCTAATAATCCCTCTACTGATCCAGATGCTAAGAGGGAATATGAGAACAATGTTAAAGCTAAGAATGTCATTCTTAGTGGGTTATTTGATAATGAGTTTGTTAAAGTCATGCACTGCTTCTCTACCAAGGAAACTTGGGATAAGATGCAGAAGATATTTGAAAGCGATGCTAAAGTCAAGGAATCCAAGTTGCAGACATTGAGAGCACATCTTGAGGGCTTGAAGATGAGAGATGAAGAGAAGATTGTTGACTATCTCCAAAGGGTTGATGAAACAACAAATACCATTAGAGGGCTTGGAGAAGAAATAAAATATGAGGTGATAGTGAAGAAAGTACTCAAATCTCTTACATCTAAGTATGATAGAAAGGTCTCATCAATAGAAGAAGCAAAAGATTTGAAAGTATTTACAATGGATGAGTTGTATGGCTCTCTAACTGCTTATGAGATGAGGATTGTTGGTATTGATGCTATGAAGAAAGAAGTTGCATTCAAGACATCAAGAAAAGAAAAAGATAAATCTTCTCATGATGCAACCGCTGAAGACTCTGATGACATCATGGAAAACTTTGTTAGAAGACTCAAGACTAGTTTAGGCAAATACAAAGGCAAACTGCCTTTGCAATGTTTCAACTATGGAAAGATTGAACATTTTGCTACTAAATGTCCTTATGGTGATAAGAATGAAGATGATCAATCAAGTGGTAGTAGATCATATAGTAAGGATAGGAAGAAGAATGTATACTGGCATGGTAGAAGAGGCTACCAGAAGCAAAGTAGTCTTTACACTCATGACAATGATACCACAGATGAGGAAAGTGCCTCAGAAGACTGTTGCAGTGGAGAAGAAGTCAGAGCAAAACTTTTAATGGCTCAAGAGGTTCCAATACCTGAAGAAGCAGAAGAGGAAGAGAAAGAAGGAGAAGTTGACCTTGAAGTAGAAATCATTAGTGCCTTAGATGAGCTAAAGAAAATAATAAGAGATTTGAAGAAGGTAAAAAGGGTTGCAACTGAAGAACAAGAGTTGTTGGAACAATCTCTCGAAGAGTCCAAGAAAACTATTGTAGATCTAAAACTCCAGTTGGAAGAGGCCAAGATGATGTGTGAAGTCACTAG
Source organism: Cryptomeria japonica (assembly GCF_030272615.1). Taxonomy (NCBI): domain Eukaryota; kingdom Viridiplantae; phylum Streptophyta; class Pinopsida; order Cupressales; family Cupressaceae; genus Cryptomeria; species Cryptomeria japonica. The sequence goes on from NC_081405.1 coordinate 120,661,236, forward strand.
TGTCGGTCTAAGTGAAAAAGAAAAGGAACATCAGAGTCTGGAAGCAGAAATAGTGAAACTCTGTAAGGACTTAGAGAAAAGTCAGGAAGAAATAAAAGTGAGAAGCAAATATGAAGGCAACATTGAAGCTCTGGACAAGATGCTAAGCAAACAAAAGCAATCCAAAGATACTGAAGGCTTAGGTTTTCAAGAAAGTAAGAGTTCAAATAGAAAAGACACATCCGATAAGGAAATACAGTTCACTTCTTCAGATGAAGGTTAAGGGGAGAAAACATTTGCGGTAAGCAAGGATATTGGCAAGAATACATATGCAGATGCTACTAGAAACCGCCATACAAATCGATATACTCAATCAATGAACCGGAGACCATACTCAATGCACCGATATGCAAATCCAAGGATAAATGCAAGTATTGATCATGAAGGATTCATAAGAGTTATCAGAATGAAAGGAAGACCCCCAGTGAGGTAGTCATTTGCAGGTTCAAGACAACCTAACCGGTATGTTCCAAATTTTCATGGTTATTGTCACTGATGTAATAAGTTCGATCATAGAATGGCATATTGTAGGAAAATGAATGTCAACCCTAGTTTTGAGAGTAGAAACTCATTTGTTTCATTACAAAGTAAAAATTTCATATGTTATAATTGCAATGAGTTTGGTCACAAGAGCTATGAGTGTAGGAGTAATATGCAAATGTCCTACAAGGATGCATTGAGTACATCTTATAGTGCTAATGTGAAATGCTATAAGTGTCAAAAAATTTGTCAAATAGCAAGGTATTGTTAGCTGAGAACTGCCAATCAAAATAGAGTTGTGTTGGATGAGAAGTTGGAAACAAAACCGGAACACAAAGTGACAGAAGAGGAAAAGAAAGAAGAGAAACCGGTTTGCGTAGAGAAGGAGAAAAACAAGACAGAGTCCAGCCTAATTGAACAGACTACTCTACATGCTGAAAGGAGGAATTTATGGGTCATTGATAGTGGTTTCTCAAATCACATGACCGAAGATAAGAAAAAGATCATCAAGCTTGATGACTGGAATGGTGGTTCAGTCCGGTTCGGAGACAACTCCTCCATCAAGATCAAAGGCAGGGGCACACTGAATATTAATGGCAAGCTCAAGGCTCATGATGTGTACTATGTTGAAGGACTAAAACATAACCTATTGAGTGTAATTCAGATGTGTGACAAAGGGTACAAGTTCTCATTTGACTCTACCAAATGTCGGATAAGAAAACAAAGTACCGGTTAGGTGGTAGCAGAAGGAAAGAGAACACAAGGTAATGTCTACAATCTGAAGGAATGTTATGAGTCCCAATGCATGATGGGATAGGTTGATGAAAGATGGTTGTGGCACCGGAGATTAGGCTATGTGAATTTTGATAATCTGGTTAAGATAAGAAAGAACCTGTATATGAGAAACATACCTCAGATCATAAAAGTGGAAAGCACATTCTGTGATGAATGTGTCAAAGGCAAGCAAGCAAAGATCAGCTTTAAAACAAAAGAATATAACACCTCAAGACCTTTGGAGTTGGTGCATACGGACTTATGTGGGCCAACAAGAACAAGAGCATTGGCTGGAGAAAGATATTTCATGTTGTTCACAGATGATTACTCAAGAATGAATTGGGTAACCTTCCTGCATGATAATTCACAAGCTTTTGAGAGATTCAAAATTTTGAGGAAGATGATAGAAAATGAAAGTGGACACCGGTTAAAATTCTTAAGATCAGATCGGGGTGGAGAATTTTCTTCCAATGATTTATTGACTCCTATGAGAAACATGGAATCTGAAGATAGTATTTAGCTACAAGGACACCTCAACAAAATGGGGTGGTAGAGAGGAAAAATAGGACAGTGAAGGAGATGGCCAGGATTATGTTGAATGAGGCCAACATATTGGATATATATTGGAAGGAAGCAGTTCATACTGTTGTCTACACTTTAAACCAGGTACAGTTAAGAGTGAACAGTAGAATGACTCCTTATGAGTTATGGAATGAAAGGAAACCATCACTCAAGCACTTTAGAGTGTTTGGAAGTAAGTGCTTCATCAAGAGAGATGATGATAGTTTAGGAAGTTTTGATCCCCGAAGTGATGAACGAATCTTTTTGGGATACTCAACTAATAGTAAAGCCTACAAATTCTACAACAAGTGATTGAGAAGGGTGATTGAGAGTGTAAATGTGAGAATAGATGAAGACTCACATAGAGGAAAATCTGCACTGACACCTCACATTGATGATTCAGATATTGAGTATGAAGAACAATCTGAAAATGGACCGGTAGAAGATGCACCAAACAAGATCCCAAACTGGTATGTGTAGAAGAATCATACAAAAGAACAGATCATAGGAGATAGGAATGAAGGTGTGCAGACCAAAAGAAGATCATCCTAGGAAGGTGAGCAGGTAAATTTTTGTCCCATGACTGAGGTAGAGCCCAAAAATTTTGATGATGCTAGAAAAAGTGAGAAGTGGGTAGATTCCATGGATGAAAAATTGAGACAAATTGAGAAAAATCAGAATTGGGAACTTGTTCCTAGACCAGCAAACAACAATGTCATAGGTACCAAATGAGTCTACCAAAACAAGATGAATGAAGAAGGTAAGATAGTCTGACATAAAGTAAGGTTAGTTTGCAAAGGGTATGCTCAAGTGGAAGGTATTGATTTTGAAGAAACCTTTGCACCGATTGTTATGTTAGAGGAAATTGGAATGTTTTTAGTTTTCTCAGCCTACAAGGGATATAAAGTATATCAGATGGATGTGAAATCTACTTTTCTCAATGGAAATCTTGAAGAAGAGGTGTATATGGAACAACCGAAAGGGTACTTGTTGCATGATGATGAGAGTTTTGTATGTCGGTTGAAGAAAGCCATGTATGGTTTGAAGCAGGCTCCCAGAGCATGGTATTCTTGGTTAGACAAATACTTCAAGGAACAAGGATTCTAGAAAGGGAATGTAGATAGAAACTTAAATGTCAAGGTAAATGGAGATCACATGATTATAGTTGTTGTATATGTGGATGACATTATCTTTGGTGGAGAACAGGACATCATATGCAAAGAATTTGCAGATCAGATGAAGACAGAGTTTGAGATTTCCATGCTGGGTGAGTTGTCCTATTTTCTTAGTTTGTAGATATCATAGAAGGAGAAAGGAGTTTTCATCTCCCAAACCAAGTATGTGAAAGACATGTTGAAGAAATTTCAAATGGAGAACAACAAACCGGTAAGTATTCCCATGGTTACTGGTTGTAAGTTGAGCAAACTAGATGAATCACCAAAAGTTGAGCAAACACTGTATAGGTCTATGATCAGTAGTCTATTGTATTTAACAACATCTAGACAAGATATTGTACAAGTTGTTTGCATGGTTGCAAGATTCCATTCTGCTCCTAAACAATCTCACTTAAATGCGGTCAGGATCTTCAGGTATCTGCAAGGAACTATCAGCTATGGTTTGTGGTATCCAAAGAAAGGAGACTTCTCTTTGCAGGCTTATACTAATGCAAATTGGGCAGGAAGTATTGATGACCGGAAAAGCACAAGTGGAGGTGCTTTCTACTTAGGAGACTGATTAGTATCATGGCACAGCAAGAAGCAAGATCCAGTGTCATTATCTATTGTTGAGGCAGTATATAGCAGTTGCTACATGTTGTTTATAGGTTTTATGGATGAATCAGACACTGAAAGACATACAGGTGGAGATACTAGAACTCATTCCAATACAGTGTGATAACTCAAGTGCAATTAACATCTCCAAGAATCCAGTAATGCACTTAAGAACAAAACACATTGCAATCAAGTATCACTTCTTGAGGGAGAAGGTAGAAGACAAGGAAGTCATAGTAGAATATGTTCCAACTGATGAGCATATTGCTAACATATTTACAAAGCCACTTTCTTTGGGCCCATTTGAGTATTTGAGACAAAACAAGGGAGTTGTCCCACCTTCTGGTAGCACTTAAATGCATAGGATATTACATGATTCAGGGGGAATCAACCATTGCTACTATCTTGTGACTCTTGAATCATGATGCATGGACATGGGGGGAGAGTGTGTCTTAACCAGATGTAGTCAAGGGAGAGATTATTGGTGTCAAACTAAGGTTCCCTTTGGCATTGTTGTCAAAGGGGGAGAGAAACCAAAAAATAAAATAAGAAAATGTTGACATCAATGCCAAAGGGGTAGATTGTTGGCATTGAGTTGTCATTGATGTCAATCGGTATTACATGTAGGCTACTGGTAGAGTTATTTCATCCGGTATGAAGAAGAGTGTACCGATATGGTGAAAGACAAATAAGGTATTAAGAAGATTAACATGAAGGCTTGACAACCGGTATGGTGGAAGACAAGTATTTGTTAAGACTGTCAGTGACTTCACCGGTATGAGGAGAGATGCATGTGTGTGTTACCGTGTTGAGTGATAACCGGTAGAGCATAAACTAGTCTGGAGGTTGGCTGCATGTTTATGATGAAGAGGCAGAATGTTAAAGTAATCACAAACCATTGGAGGTGAAGATGTACTACCAGTATAGTGTGCACTACCGGTTAGCAAGAGGAGACGGTCTCACCGGTAAAGGTTTGTACTAGTATGAGTTTGTTGAATGTTCAAGTGTAAACCAACCTTGTGTCGGTGAGCTGAGTGTATGACCATTATGATTCCATCTGGAGTTGAGGTGGCAAACATGCAAATATCGGTGAAGCCTCCATCAACATGGTTATTGAAACAGCTAGTCGACATTAATGAAACAACCAAAAATCATGAGATGGTAACTGACTGATGTGGCTCAACGAAGGAAGAATGACAAAGAAATATTAGGGAGTAGTTGGCACCTGGATTGAAGCAAAGAAATCAATCTACAAGAAGATATCGAGAAGGAAATAGCTGAGTTTTTATGAGTCAACAAATTTCAAGGTAGAAAATCATGTATGAGATTGCTATCTTTAGCAAGTATGCATTGGATAATGGAAAACGTGTACAGATGCATTCCTCGAGTACAGGTGATCGATCCAAGATAGACTGGATCAGATCTCATGCAGATTCTATCGGACGAAGGAAACCCTAACCGCCCCAATTTTGAATTGATTCTTGGCGGGAAAGCTCAAGCTTAAATATGATGACTTGATACTATGATTGATGTTGCAATAGAGTGAAGACAAGTGTGAAATTGTTGACAACCAAAGAGAAAAACACTTGAAGTGTTTATGAGAGAAGTATTGATCGATAAGGAGAAGCAGAATAAACTGGTATAAGGGATAACCGGTGGAGAGTGCATTGAACACAGAGGTGACAAACTGGCAGAGGTTGTGTCTGATTAAGAGTGATCGAGTGTGAGTTGAGAGAGGGAAGTCATTGTGAGAAGGGATTGAGAAAAGTGATCAGCAAAGTCAAGTTGTAGAGTGAGTGGAGAGTATATAGACCGATAAGGTTGTAACCGAAAGAGGATAATATTGTAAGGTTGCAAAACTTCATTGCAATAATGATTTCATTTGTATATCTGAGTCTTATATTGTTTTCACTAAGTTGTAGCTTAGTGCAGGGGTTGTAACTCCTTTAGGTTGTAGCCAATAAATTTTGCAAAGGTTGGTGCTCATATATCAGGGGTTGGTACTCCTTGGGTTGGTTCCCTAAATATTGTAATCAAAGATTCATTGTGAGGTTGGATTGGAGTAGAAGATCTCCAGTAGCTATTCTCACCGAGGTTTTTTCCAAATTGGATTTTCCTCATATATATCTAGTGTTGTGTGATGTATTCTTGTGCATGTGGTATGTTAATATTTTAGCAAGTCCTTTTACACACTCTGCTTGCATTGTTTAAGTTACCGGTTAACACTCAGTTTGTTTTATATATTACCGGTATCTCCTTGCTGAAGGAAAAGAGTTTAAATAACTGATTCACCCCCTCTTAGTGATCCATTGTGTCCAACATATATATACATACATACATATATACATACATATACATATATATATATATACATATACATATATACATGTATATACATACGTAAACATATATACATATATAATACATATATGTATATGTATGTATATATATGTATATGCATGTATATATATATATCTGTGTGTGTATACACACATATATATGTGTGTATGTATATATATATGTGTGTGTGTATATATATATATATACATACACACGCGCGCGCGCGTGCACACACACACACACACACACACATATATATGTGTGTGTGTATGTATGTATATATACATATACATGTACATGTACATGTGTGTGTGTGTGTGTGTGTGTGTGTGTGTGTGTGTGTGTGTGTGTGTGTGTGTGTGTGTGTGTGTGTGTAAAGGAAGCCACTAGGATGATTTTCACTTGGAGGGGGACTTTACATTCAAAAGAGGGGTTGAATCCACTAGATCCAAATCCAAGAGAGACAAGGATTTGAATACCAAGTGGATTGCAAGTGGTTGAATTGTGATTTATCCTCTTTTGTAAATGAGAAAGTTGACTTGCTGACTATGTGGAAAAGAGAGAAGAAATGAGTGAGCTGAGGTGCTACTAGTTCGGGATCATGCTATAAGTTCAGATCTAAGCTAAAATAATGTGGACCTGCCTTGCAAATTTGAAGAAAAGTCATCGGGACCATGGCAAGAATGTACATGATTTGCCACAAAATCTGTGAAATGAAAAGGGTTCTTTTGTCTCTACAAATGAAGCCCAAACCTACAATTACAACTGCACACCTGCAACCTACACATAGAAAGAGAAGAAAAGGGGGTTGTGGATAGGGTTTTGCTTTAGTCAAACCCCAATTGAGGAATCAACCTATAAAAAAAGTAATTGCAAATGCTTGAATGTAAACAATGGAGATGTATACCTTGTAGATCTGCAACTTGTTGATGATGATTGCTTTTCTTCTTGAATGCAACCATAAATGTTGTATGAAATGGCATGTAACATGACAAAACCATATCACACACACACACACACACACACATTCTTGCAAATGAATGCTGTGATGTTGCTCCAATGGATGAATGAAGAAGACTTGAATGCTTGATGATGACCTTGAAATCTTGTATCTTCTCCTTATGCTCTCTATCTCTTATCCTTTGTTATCCATTTATGCACTATCCATCCTTCCTTGAATGAGGTTATTGAATTCCCTTTTATACATGCCTCAAGGATTAAGTTTCAACCATCGAAGGCAAACAAAGAGGAATAAGAGACCTCAAAGACAAGAAGTGCATAGGAGATCGGGCAACCCACACATAGGACCACCCTAGGAGGTGGGGATAGGGGTGCCACACCACTATCCTAGGGGGAAAAGGGTGCCATGCCCCTATCCTAGGGGGGATAGGGGTGCCACACCCCTATCCTGTCCTATTTCGAGGCCAAGACAAGGTCTAGAGCAAATACAAGACATGAGGAGAAAGGGAGAAGAAGTGAAAAATATAGAATTAGGTCCTAGTTAGGGAAGGAGATGTTGTCGCCAAGGTGAGGATCCCAAATGTGGTTAAAATTGCAGGGGTCACAATTTTATGACACTACATTTAGCCCCCACTTTAGCGGGAGTATGACTTACGCCACTACTACGGGTAAAGTAGAAGAAAAGAGAGATGAAGATGAGAGAATGCAGAGCAAAACCACAAGGCGTATAAGACATCACTAATACTAAGGAGCAAAAATCCCCCAATCTTAGGGTCTCAACTCACGCCAACATATGCAAGAGAACACAAAACAAAAATGCACAAGACACACAAAACAAAGACAAAGCACAAAAAGACACACAACAAGAACAACACACAAGACAACAAACTAACTAGCTGAAGAGATCTAGAGCTCAGATGTCTCAACAACCAATCAAGACACAAAGACCAATACCATTACCTAAACATAAGAAATCACATAAAAGAACAAAGCTGACATCATCCATGAACTATCAATAGTAAAACTATGAGTTCATGAGAGGAAGAAGAGAGAGAAGATGAATACACACTTTGGTGATCCACGAGAAGAAAAGAGAAGAAGAAAGAAACCATGGGCGTCTTGCCCCTAAAAATAGGTGATCCATGGAGAGAAGGACATAGAAAATCTCGCCCCTAGAGCTTGCCTAGGTGATCCATGTAATGAGAGAGAGTGATAACTCCGTTAGATCCACTCAACCTCATGCGCATATGTGCAAGTGAGGTTCAAAGCGCCTCATAGGAGTCTATGCCCAAGTACACTAAAACCTGTATAAAATGTATAGTACAAGTGTCAAGAAAGGAGTGATATCTCATTCTAAGATACCATTCTCTAGTTCTAAGAATAATCACCCCACATAAGAGAAAAGTGGCTTCATCTCACTGTAAGAGACCGTGTTGTGGTTCTTAGAATGACCCATTGTACAAGAGAAAAGTAATGACATCTTTCTCTAAGAGGTTTCCCTCTGGTTCCAAGAATGTCTCACTGTACAAGACAAGAATAAGTGAAGACATATCACTCTAAGAGACCATGCTTTGGTTCCAAGAATGACCCACTATACAAAAAGTGACAACATCTTGCTATATGAGGTTTCCCTCTGGTTTCAAGAATGTCCCACTGTTCAATGCATGAGAGAAGTATAGTACAAAGGAGCAGTGTGGGTGCCCCCCTCTTAAGATGTCAACATAGACTAATGTTGATATCTTAAGGAAAGTAGAACAAGGATACCTACCTTCATCACAAAGAAGATATTTTTTATGCAACAATGTCATAAATCCAAGAAAGAGAGGGAATACTCTTCAAGCAAGGATAAGATAGTTGACAAGAGATATCTTGATGTAAGTGTAAAGGTGATCCTTTGAGGAGAAGAGATCTTCATTCAAAAATACATCTACCCCCAAGAGGAGTTGTCTTAGACAAATATAACATCGTCTAGTTCAAGAAAAGGGAAGAACAAGAATACAATCCTTCCTCCTATTTCTAGGTGAAAGGGATTCTTGATGAGGGATGATTCATGTTTAGCCCCCAGAGGGATGGTTGGATTTATCATAGATGTACATTACCAAGTGTAAAAGAGATCGTAGTCAAGGATTAACACTTCTTGTATAAGACATAATCCTTAAGTCCATAACCAACAATTCTACACAAGGAATGACATCAAGTAATAGAACTCACACCGTCCACTTAATAGGGAAAAGTGGATCCCTAGAGAAAGAGAGAGAAGGATCATTTCCCCCCCAAGCTAAGGGACAATGAGAAGAGCTTACACAATCTACTAGAGAGATATTAAACATAAGCAAATGTACAATGAAATTACATGAACACGTGCAAAAAAAGACATTAGTAAATGTGAAATACATATCTCAAGAAGTGGTAATCTTTGAAAGGAAGAGAGAAAAAGCATCATAGATTCCCCAAGGGGGATTAGTCATACAAGCATATCATTGTAAGAAATGATAATCACATATGAACAATGCAACCCCTAAAGAAAAATGATGCAAGGGAAAGGAGCAAAAATCCTTGCCCCCCAAGTGAGGAGAACAAGGAGAAATATTCAACACTTTCTGATGGTGATTAGTTTCAAGTGATATGTCATCCTAGTGGAACAAATCCTTTCAAGGAAGGGATACATACTTCTCAAGAGATCATTCCCTGCTAAGGGGCATATCATACTTGCGAATAATCAAAACCATAGAAGAGGTAATATTTCCAAGAGAATGAAGGAAAGAGAAGAAGTGTAGTACTCATTAAATATGCCCCTCTCCAAGCAAAGAGGGAAACCAAAGAATAACCCTATGCAAGAAAAGAGATCTAATAATGAATAATGCACCAAGATATAGATAAATGTATAGAAAGAAGAAGAGAAATGGGCTTAATGTTGCTGCCCCAAAGTATGTTAAAGTGAAACAATACCACCACTAATGATAAAGAGCCCCCATTACATGGGCTAATTATGACATAGGATGAAGAGCAACATGAAGGGAAAGGAAGTGCTAAGGCACGATGTTTTTACCAAGAAAGACAACTAGATCTTTCGTGAGACAAATATGTGCAAGATCATATTGTAGTTGAATAAATTTCTTAAATGCATAACATTTTCAAATAGAATGTGAATATAAATCATGAAAATGACAATATTCAATCACTTGCTTAAGATTTTTATTTTTTATTTTGAGGAGGAAATAAAATGTTCTTGTCATATTTCAATCTCCAATAGATTCTTGCAGCTAATTTGTCAGGATGGTAAATATCATCTTCCCATGAAGAATAAGGTTTGTTAGAAGAAGGATTTTCATTATCAACAATTCTAATTTTGCCACTATCTATGCCATCTTGAATAGATTTTTGAAAATCAGGGCAATCATCAACATTATGGTCATGGGTTTGATGAAATGAACAAAAAGGGTGCTTTGAAGAAGAAGCATTCTTGCAGGCTCTCTTGATTTTATTTTTTTGAAGGTAATCTTGAAAGTTTTGAAGTCTAAGGAATTTGTCCATAGAAAGAGGGGTACCATTTCCTAGGCCTCTTGTAGTAGTTTGTGTAGGAGGATTTATAGGGACACGAATTCCATGTTCAAATTTCCCAATTACTTGTCCTTTAAAACCTTGTTTTGTAATTATATGAAAGCCACGACTATAAGAATTTTTCAATTGACTAGATGGAGGAACAATACCATGAATTTCTTTGAAATTTGATGTGTAAGGAGGCATAAACGGATTTGTAGATGGAGGAGTATCATGTGAAATGAGAATCTCTTTGCCTTTATCAATCTTATCCTTGTTGGAAGATTGGCGAAGAATATCCTCATCATCTAAAAGATCATTTTTAGTAATTTCTATGCGAGGAGAAAGGTCATGAATAAAATGCATGACATCATCCTCTCTACATAGACTTTGATGTTGAAGATAGGTCCTAGTAGAATAAGGAGGATCTAAAGATGTACAAATATTGATGTTGTCATATTGCCCCCCTTGCTCAAGGGTATGTGTAGAAGAAGAAGATGGATCCATATTAATTTCTAGTGCTTGCTCTCTTGTAGAAAGATTATTGGATAAAGCATTGGATCTCATTTCTTTCACACTATATAACCTAGGAGGGGTACAAAGATTAGGATCTCTAGGTTTAGGAAATGCATTTTGTTAACATCATCACCATAATGCAACATAAATGATACATGAAAGCTTTAAGATCTAATAATTTGGAAATCCTAACAACACAATATGACCAAGCTATGAAGAAAGAGAAGCAATAGGAAATGGAAGAAATTCTTATCCAACACATGTAAATATATGCAAAAATTAATGTAAACACATGCGAAAGAGCAAGTAAATCCAATTTATTAATTGTCATTAAAAGTCTCTTAATTAAAATCTGAATTTGCTGGAAAAGCAAATCTAAAATTAGGACTTTTTATGAAAATTAATTTTTAGATGTGAATTTGATAAATTTTGAATTTTTGTTTGACTTTAGAGAGTGGTAAAATTGATAAAGTACGCTGAATTTATGGATCTGAGCAGAAAAATACAATCAATTCCGTCTCCCGAAATTTCGGGAAAAAAGCCAAGGGCTGTAGCGAGAACGCACACCATCTGACCAACTTTTCTCAAAATTTCCAGGGATGGTAGAGATTATGATTTTAATGCGGAATCCAAAAAAATAGCTGATTTGGAGATGTCTAGATCGATCAAAATTGCAGTCAAAGGTCAAAAATAGAAGAATCTTAAAAATTACGGTT